>NC_034179.2:24156001-24818501 GCF_002021735.2 Oncorhynchus kisutch
TAGGATTCGCTCTTCAATTTGTTACGCGTTTAGGAGGAATTATAGGATTTTCTGCAAACGGACGTGCAAGAGGATGGCAGAAAATATAAGCATTAACTTGGTAAACTATAAACTGTATATTTTCCTCACACTGCAGTGTTGCAGTCTCAGCACTACAGTGCTTGTGTTTTTCCATTACATTCTCCAATCTTTCTCCACAATTTTAGGTTACTTAGCATGTAAGCAGTGTTTCCATGAAGACACACGTTCATTAGTTAAGTTAAAGACGGTGAAAGTGGTTCCTACAATTAATATATTTGCATTGCTTGACCTTATTGGCTTTTTATAGCAAACTACACCTCAGGTTTACCAGTGTTAACTTCCCTGTGTGTCTTAAACGGTTCTGAGACATTCATTCCTCACAGAGCTCACTGTAGAAGATGAGGTCTGTCATCCTCAACATAATCCGCTACAATCCAACAGCTCACCCTACACAAATATTTTGCTCAGTAGCCAGTCATAATCCCTGTTGAGATGCATGTGAAAATGTTTATTTGACATAATTACAGGACCTATTTACTAAGCAGATAATACAAGGAGAGAGAGAGGTGGGTGGGGTGCGTGTTCAAAGAGAGGCCAGGGTTCTTTGACACCTCTCACAGATCACATCTTTAGCTTTCTGGCTAAGTGCTGGAGACATGGCCTGCTTTGCATATTGATCATTAGCCAGCCTGAGCTAGGAATAAGGCAGGCAGAGAGGAGGCTGACATGTGAGCTGGATGGGTAGTTATTTCAGTAAACAAACACAGGCTGTATACTAAGTCTATGTTTTCAAATGTCAAGTCATACTCCCACCAAATGATGGTCACACACACTGAGTTCAATTTTAGCGTTGGGGTGTCACTGAAAGGAATGTTTTTCATCTTTCCTCTGCTCAGGGAATTGAACACGTTGGGCAGACACAGTGCACAGTTTGCTGTTATCATTGTTTGTATCTGTCTGGAAGATCAGGTTCTGTACAGATAGTGCAGGTCCTAAGGTAGACATACTGTATGCATAGTCCTCACAGTTCAGAGCAGAGCATCCTCACCAACAACAATGAATAGTAGTGACACACACTCAAGCCAGCATCTCCCTATTTCTTAGAGATATATATTTTGGTTGACATAAAAACATGTATGAAACGATGAAACAAGGTTATGCAGCAGGAGTGGGAGATCAGCACCTTGGACAGCTCCAGGCAGGACTGCTGAATTCACTGCCTATTAGGCAACGTAACACAAATATCAACGCAACCATCAAAAGCATCACAAATGTGGATAATTAAATTAGGCAGTGTCAAAGCACATCAAACAAACTGTATTTCAATCCCTCTATCTCCCCCCTTCAGTCAAGTCCTTCTCTGTAGCTGTCATTCTAGGTAATTGTAGAGAAGTTTTCACAGGGTATGTCAGCAGTCTAGAGCATGGAGTCCACACCCCGGGGCCCTTTGTATATTAAGGTTCATTTGAACTGATTAGGATAAGAAGTGGGGGGTGTTGGGATGTCCTGGTGAAGGGTGTGCTTAGCGTGCTTTGTTTTAATGTCAGGAGGCACAGGTCAAGTGACCACAGTCTTTTGATAGCATTTACAGTACATATCCTGTAGCTCATCATGACTGACTGGAGAGTCAAATTGACAGTGGCTCCGAGTGGCTCCTACCAGGGCCTCCCTGGTGGAAGCAGGTCCATGCAGGTGGCCCCTGAGCCTTATACTATGTACCTGGCTTGAGGAGTTAGTGAGGTAACTTTGGTCAACTCTGAGTCAAACTCCCAATAACCAGTACCACAAAAGTGACTCACCTTTTAGCCATGTAAATTCCTATGGCAACAAATTCTTCAGAACTAACATGCTCCTGTGCAGGTTAACTCGGGGGCTAACTCTATTTATACTGAATGAAGTGTCTGAGCCGCTAGTTGCGGACCAATGAAATAAGATTTCCAACCTCTTGCAAAGATTGCATCATCATCCCCTTCATCCCCTTATTAATCAAATGTTTTTGTGCTTGTTATAAAACAATACTTTTTAAATACCTATCACATTACACATTTAGTAATGAAAGAATGCATTTGAAACTTCACCACAGTAAAACTTTTGTACTACTTAATACCATTTTATTGATTGAACTGGGGAAAAGGTGCTTGTGCATTTATAAAGCAGACCAAAGATGGCATTAACGATAAGTAATAAAATAAAGAAGGAGCTTCTAAAAGCCTATTTCACACCATAGCCAGCTGAATTTGCAAGATAATTCTTCTTTGATTTTGACACAAATTAAAATGTGGCACTAACTCGTCCATGAATTGATGTTTCAGCACTGTCTTAATTAAGAGTTTGGCGTTCGACTGGCCATGTGCGACATGCATGCGCAGTTACAAGCCTGCTTGCGTTCAGACAGTGTTGTAAAGTACTTAATTAAAAATACTTTAAATGACTACTTAATTCGTTTTTGGAGTTTCTGTACATTACTTTACTATTTTTGACAACTTTTACTTTTACTCCACTCCATTCCTAAAGAAAATTATGTACTTTTTACTCCAAACATTTCCCTGACACACAAAAGTACCTGTTGCATTTTGACAGGAAAATGGTCCAATTCACACACTTATCAAGAGAACATCCCTGGTGATCCCTCCTGCTGCCGATCTGGCAGACTCACTAAACACAAACACTTTGTTTGTAAATGATGTCTGAGTGTTTGAGTGTGCCCCTGGCTATCCGCCAATAAGGAATTAATATAAGGAATGTGAAATGGTTTCTACTTTTACTTTTGCTACCTAAGTACATTTCAGCAATTCCATATATTTTTGATACTTTAGTATATGTAAAACCAAATACCTTTAGACTTTTACTCAATTAATATTTTACTGGGTGACTTTCCCTTTTACTTGAGTCCTGATCAGGTGGATAGTGTGTGCAGTCAGTTTGGAGACCCTAATCTATTTCTGTAGTCAAGTGGAGGAGGAAATATGACAGATGCTCTCATGCTTGGTAGAGAATGGAAGTAGGAGACCTCGTATCACGTACAACGTCCCTTTACCAGGACCCTGTCTTTCAAAGATAATTAGTAAAAATCCTGCAAAACTTCACAGATCTTCATTGTAAAGGGTTTAAACACTGTTTCTCATGCTTGTTCAATAAACAATTACTGAACATGCACCTGTGGAACGATCATCCTGACATGACCCTCCAGCATGACAATGCCACCAGCCATACTGCTCGTTCTGTGCATGATTTCCTGCAAGACAGGAATATCAGTGTGCTGCCATGTCCAGAGAAGAGCCCGGATCTCAATCCCATTGAGCACGTCTGGGACCTGTTGGATCAGAGGGTGAGGGCTAGGGCCATTTCCCCCAGAAATGTCTGGGAACTTGCAGGTGCCTTGGTGGAAGAGTGGAGTAATATCTCACAACATGAACTGACAAATCTGGTGCAGTCCATGAGGAGGAGATGCACTGCAGTACTTAATGCAGCTGGTGGCCACACCAGGTACTGATGGTTACTTTTGATTTTTACCCCCCCCCCCCCAGTTTATGTTTATGTCTCAGTGTAACGATTTTCTTCTATCTCCTCCTCTGACGAAGAGGTGTAGCAAGGATCGGACCAAAATGCGGCGTGTAGATTGCGATCCATGTTTATTAAACTGAAGTAACACGAATCTAAATACAAACACTACAAAACAATAAACGTAACGAAAACTGAAACAGCCTAATATTGGTGCACATACACACAGAACAAGGACATCAAGACACAAAGGACAATCACCCACAAAACACTCAAAGAATATGGCTGCCTAAATATGGTTTCCAATCAGAGACAACGATAAATACCTGCCTCTGATTGAGAACCACTTCAGACAGCCATAGACTTAACTAGAACACCCCACTAAGCTACAATCCCAATACCAACACACCACATACAAAAACCCATGCCACACCCTGGCCTGAATCTTATGTTAATACAAATATTTACACATTTTAAGTTCGCTGAAAATAAACGCAGTAGACAGTGAGAGGACTTTTTTTTTTATGTGCACACCAGTGGCAGTCAGCGCCATTTATGATGAGGGAGGACGATTCGTTTTTTCATGAGCATTGCCTTCTTTCTTTTAGAGCATTTTGGATGACTGTCATTCATATTCCATTGACACAGTTTAATCTAACATCAATAGGTTTAGGATACTGCACCATACTCAAATAATCCCTATATCCATCATGAATTTGCTACAACCTAGCCTATGAATTAAAGTTTCAAATGTAGGTGCACACAGGTCGAGAGAAAAAATTGAGATGACAGACAGTGACACATTCAATACCGCCTTGCACGTTCTTGCCTGCATCTGCTTATCTAGGGTGTAATCATTAGTCCAATAGTTGCAAGCAAGAGTTTCTATTGGACAAATTCTGGTATTTTTATCCATATTTCTTTTGCTTCCGTTTAAGAAACGCTTTTCAACAGAATCGCCGGAATGAATACACCCCTGATCCCGCATAAACAGTTCACTTTCAAAGCAGCCATGTTGTATTCTTTCTCGCCTCTATATACTCTCCTCCTCTCTTTTTCCCTTTTTTGGACTTCAATGAACAACCCATCAACACATGTGACCAGTGTCACAAACCGGCTCAAAGTGTGTAACAAAAAAGGAGACAATGTGGAGATAAGGAATAACAAAATACTGTATATTTATTTAACTAAAGTAAACTAAATATAATTAACAATGGTGTGTGTAGTCAGTAATCAGTAGTATAAGTGAGTGGTTGCGTGCATATATTTGATAAGGAGGGCTGTTGAAAGATGCCAAGGCAAACAACCAAAAACAGCCACAAAAATGCCACAACCAAAATTTGTGTCTGCATGGAGAGAGTCTCCTCAATGAATGGGGAAGAGGTACATTTATCCTGGGACACACCCGAGCCCATGTGTGTTCCATTTCGCTGATGATCCTCCCTGCTCCGCCCACCGACATCCTATTAAGGAAAACAAGAGCAAGAAGAAATAATTTGTCAGACAGAGTGGGAGGGTCATCAAACCAGTTGAAAAAAACTTTCCAAGCCAAACCATGTCATAACCGCTACACACAGCCTACATCGTTATCCCCATAGTAGCTAAAGTAATGTCCTAGTCAACAAGGCTAATAGTACTAATTAGTTATTTAAGCCGCTAGAATCATGCTGTAACTGACTTTACATTAACTAAACTAGCCAGCTGCATTTTCACTGAAAGTGAAAAAAATGACAATATCTCACTCTCTCTCACTCTCTTGCTTCTTTCATTAAAAAAAACGAATTTGTTGAAAATTGTTCAGCTATTGTCTTTCTCTCTCGTTGAGTCAACTACTCGCCACATTTTATACACTGCAGTGCTAGCTAGCTGTAGCTTATGCTTTCAGTACTAGATTCATTCTCTGATCCTTTGATTGGTTGGACAACATGTCAGTTCATGCTGCAAGAGCCCTGATCGGTTGGAGGACTTCCTCTGGAAGTTGTCATAATTGCTGTGTAAGTCTATGGAATGGGGTGAGAACCAAGAGCCTCCTACATTTTCTATTGAAGTCAATGTACCAAGAGGAGGACGGAAGCTAGCTGTCCTCCGTGCTACACCATGGTGATACCCTACAGAGTGCTGTTGAGTCTACTGTAGACCTTCATTGCAAAACAGTGTGTTTTAATCAATTATTTGGTGACGTGAATATATTTCGTATTTTTTTTTTTTTATTATAACTTTTTCAATGTTTTACCATTTTTATTTGATGAAATCCTCTGAGGACCCTCCACTGCTGCACACACTACACCCACACATACAAGCTTGTGCTGTACTTTACTTTCAAACCAACTTAAGTTACCACTCTGAATGACCATTAAATAATTCCATTAGAACCTGGTTCTGGAGCCAACAACCATACAAAAGTATTATAAAACTAAATGAGAATAAATGACAACTTGCCATTCATGATACAGGTACTAATCAGTCATTGTCAAGTCATTAACATTAGAAGAAAAAACAGTGTTTAATATAAAGTAAGGCAGTGAAGGAAAGTTATTTATTCATTAGGAACAACAAGTGTTTATCAGTTAGCACGAATTGCCTCCCATCACGTCTAATAGGAGATCTCCCAGACAGAGAATATGATTGACATATGTTGTTAATTACAGTGTTCCGTTGACTGACTGTTATTCTCTTACTATTCAAAACTCATTAGCTTCAGTCTGGCTCTCTGGCAATCATTTCTCTGTGACTGACAGTGATGGGAAAAGTACTCAATTGTCATACGTAAAAGTAAAGATATCTTCATAGAAAATGATTCAAGTAAAAGTGAAAGTCACCCAGTAAAATACTACTTGAGTAAAAGTCTAAAAGTATCTGTTATTAAATTAACTTAAGTACAGTGGCGGAAAGATTACTTAATTGTCAGTAAAAGTACAAAGTAAAAGCTATACATCAAACTCCTTACATTAAGCATACCAGATGGCACAATTTAATGTTGAATTTTTTTAATTTACGGACAGGCAAAGGCACAATCAGACAATTTACAAACTCAGTATTTTTGTTTAGTGAGTATGCCAGATCAGAGATGTTATACTAATAGGTGGGTGAATTGGATCATATTACTGTCCTGTCTGAGCATTCGAAATGTAACAAGAACTTTTGGGTGTCAGGGAAAGAGTTGTCAAAAATATAAATAGTAAAGTAATGTCCAGATACCCCCCCCCCACACCAAAAAAACTGTCATACTTTCTTTGAATAGTCCAGATTTTCCATCTACAGATCAAATCAAATGTTATTTGTCACAAGCCCTTAACCTTAACCAACAATGCAGTTTTAAGAAATTAAATAAATAAGTAAAAATTAAGAAATTAAAGTAATCAATAATTAAAGAGCAGCAGTAAAATAACAATAGCGAGACTATATAAGGGGGGTACCGGTACAGAGTCAATGTGCGGGGGCACTGGTTAGTCGAGGTAATTGAAGTAATATATACAGTGAGAACAAGTATTTGATACACTGCCAAGTTTGCAGGTTTTCCTACTTACAAAGCATGAACTTAATATTTGGTACAGAAACCTTTGTTTGCAAATACAGGGATCATACGTTTCCTGTAGTTCTTGACCAGGTTTGCACACGCTGCAGCAGGGATTTTGGCCCACTCCTCCATACAGACCTTCTCCAGATCCTTCAGGTTTGGGTGCTGTCGCTGGGCAATACGGACTTTCAGCTCCCTGCAAAGATTTTCTATTGGGTTCAGGTCTGGAGACTGGCTAGGCTACTCCAGGACCTTGAGATGCTTCTTACGGAGCCACTCCTTAGTTGCCTTGGCTGTGTGTTTCGGGTCGTTGTCATGCTGGAAGACCCAGCCACGACCCATCATCAGTGCTCTTACTGAGGGAAGGAGGTTGTTGGCCAAGATCTTGCGATACATGGCCCCATCCATCCTCCCCTCAATACGGTTCAGTCGTCCTGTCCCCTTTGCAGAAAAAGATCCCCAAAGAATGATATTTCCACCTCCATGCTTCAAGGTTGGGATGGTGTTCTTGAGGTTGTACTCATCCTTCTTCTTCCTCCAAACACGGCGAGTGGAGTTTAGACCAAAACGCTCTATTTTTGTCTCATCAGACCACATGACCTTCTCGCATTCCTCCTCTGGATCATCCAGACGGTCATTGGCAAACTTCAGACGGGCCTGGACATGCGCTGGCTTAAGCAGGGGAACCTTGCGTGCGCTGCAGGATATTAATCCATGATGGCGTAGTGTGTTACTAATGGTTTTCTTTGAGACTGTGGTCCCAGCTCTCTTCAGGTCATTGACCAGGTCCTGCCGTGTAGTTCTGGGATGATTCCTCACCTTCCTCATGATCATTGATGCCCCACGAGGTGAGATCTTGCATGGAGCCCCAGACCGAGGGTGATTGACCGTCATCTTGAACTTCTTCTGGTTTTATAATTGCGCCAACAGTTCTTGCCTTCTAACCAAGCTGCTTGCCTATTGTCCTGTAGCCCATCCCAGCCTTGTGCAGGTCTACAATTTTATCCCTGATGTCCTTACACAGCTCTCTGGTCTTGGCCATTGTGGAGAGGTTGGAGTATGTTTGATTGAGTGTGTGGACAGGTGTCTAGGTGTCTAGGTGTCTTTTATATAGGTAACGAGTTCAAACAGGTGCAGTTAATACAGTAATGAGTGGAGAACAGGACGCTTCTTAAAGAAAAACTAACAGGTCTGTGAGAGCCGGAATTCTTACTGGTTGGTAGGTGATCAAATACTTATGTCATGCAATAAAATGCAAATTAATTACTTAAAAATCATACAATGTGATTTGCTGGATTTTTGTTTTAGAATCAGTCTCTCACAGTTGAAGTGTACCTATGATAAAAATTACAGACC
This sequence comes from Oncorhynchus kisutch, assembly GCF_002021735.2. Taxonomy (NCBI): domain Eukaryota; kingdom Metazoa; phylum Chordata; class Actinopteri; order Salmoniformes; family Salmonidae; genus Oncorhynchus; species Oncorhynchus kisutch. The sequence continues at coordinate 24,164,397 of NC_034179.2, forward strand.
TCTACATCCTTTGTAAGTAGGAAAACCTGCAAAATCGGCAGTGTATCAAATACTTGATCTCCCCACTGTACATGTGGGTAGAGTTATTAGAGTCACTTATGCATATATAATAACAGAGAGTAGCAGAAGAATAAAGGGGGGGACAATGCAGGTAGTCTGGGTAGCCATTTGATTAGATGTTCAGTAGTCTAATGGCTTGGGGGTAGATGCTGTTTAGAAGCCTCTTGGACCTAGATTTGGCACTCCGGTACCGTTTTTGGTATTTTAGCTGTTGCAAAAGCAGCAGCTACTCTTCCTGGGTTCCACACAAAACATGAAACATAATACAGAATGACATAATACAGAACATCATTAGACAAGATCAGCTCAAGGACAGAACTACATACATTTTTAAAAAGGCACAAGTAGCCTACCTATCAATGCATCCACACAAACTATCTAGGTCAAATAGAGGAGAGGCGTTGTTGATTTTTGAAACCAGGTTTGATGTTAATTTGAGGAATATGATATGGAAGGAAGTTACTATACTTTTTCTTGAATTTGTTCTGGATTTGGGGACTATGAAAATCCCCATTTTGTCATGTCTGGTGGGATAAGTGTGTGTACCAGAGCTGCTTGTATGATTGTAAAACAATTTGGGATTTTCAAACAAGTGAATGTTTCTTATAAAAATCGGAAGTGATGCAATCAGTCTCTCCTCAACTCTTAGCCAAGAGAGACTAACATGCATAGTATTAATATTAGCTCTCTGATTACAATTAAGAGCAAAATGTGCCGCTCTGTTCTGGGCCAGCTGCAGCTTAACTAGGTCTTTCCTTGCAGCACTGGACCACACGGCTGGACAATAATCAAGATTAGACAAAACTAGAGCCTTGGCATGTGGTAGCAGAGAACAGTCTATGACTAGGATGGCTAGAGTATTTAACCATTTTTAGGGCCTTCCTCTGACACCGCCTGGTATAGAGGTCCTGGATGGCAGGAAGCTTGGCCCCAGGGATCTGCTGGGCCATACGCACTACCCTCTGTAGTACTTTGCGGTCGGAAGCTGAACAGTTGCCATAACCAGTCAGGATGCTCTCAATGGTGCAGCTGTAGAACCTTTTGAGGATCTGAGGTTCTGAGCCAAATATTTTTTGTCTCCTGAGGGGGAATACGTTTTGCCGTGCCCTTTCACTACTGTCTTAGTGTGCTTGGACCATGTTAGTTTGATGGTGATATGGACACCAAGGAACCTGCTCCACTACATTCCTGTCGATGACAATGGGGGGCATGCTCGGTCCTCCTTTTCCTGTAGACCACAATTATCTCCTTAGTCTTGATCACGTTGAGGGAGAGGTTGTTGTCCTGGCACCACACGGCCAGGTCTCTGACCTCCTCTCGATATACTGTCTTGTTGCTCTTGATGATCAGGCCGACCACTGTTGTGTCATCGGCAAACTTAATGATGATGTTGGAGTCGTGTCTGGACGTGCAGTCATGAATGAACAGGCAGTATAGGAGGGGACTGAGCACGCACCCCTGAGGGACCCCGTGTTGAGGATCAGCATGGCGGATGTGTTGTTACCTACTCCTACCACCTGGGGCCTGCCCGCCAGGAAGTCCAGGATCCAGTTGCAGAGGGAGGTGTTTAGTCCCAGGGACCTTGGCTTAATGATGAGCTTAGAGGGCACTATGATGTTGAATGCTGAGCTGTAGTCAATGAACAGCATTCTCACATAGGTGTTCCTTCTGACGAGGTGTGAAAGGGCAGTGTGGAGTGCAATAGTGAATGCATCATCTGTGGATCTGTTGGGGAGGTATGCAAATTGTAGTGGGTCTAGCGTTTCTGCAATAATGGTGCATGTGAGCCATGACCAGTCTTTCAAAGCATTTCATGATTACTGGCGTGAGTGCTATGGGTAGGAATTAATTTAGGCAGGTTACCTTAGTGTTCTTGGGAACAGGGACTATGGTGGTCTGCTTGAAAGACTCAGACAGGGAGAGGTTGAAAATGTCAGTGAAGACACTTGCCAGTTGGTCAGCGCTTGCTCGGAGTACACATCCTGGTAATCCGTCTGGCCCTGCGGCCCTGTGAATGTTGTTTAAAGGTCTTACTCACATCTGCTGTGGAGAGTGTGATCACACAGTCATCCGGAACAGCTGGTGCTCTCATACATGTTTCAGTGTTACTTCCCTCGAAGTGAGCATAGAAGTAATTTAGCTCGTATGGTAGGCTCGTGTGACTGGACAGCTCTCAGCTGTGCTTCCCTTCGTAGTCTGGAGTAGTTTGCAAGCCCTGCCACATCTGACGAGTGTCGGAGCCGGTGTAGCACGATTCGATCTTAGTCCTGTATTGACTTTGCCTGTTTGATTGTTAGTTGGAGGGCATATCGGGATTACTTATAAGCTTCCGGGTTAGAGTCCCGCTCTTTGAAAGCAGCAGCTCTACTCTTTAGCTCAGTGTGGATGTTGCCTGTAATCCGTGGCTTCTGGTTGGGGTATGTACGTACAGTCACAGGACATATTCCAGTCTGTGCTAGCAAAACAGCACTTCACCTCAGGCAAGCAAAGCCTTGAGACCTCCTTGGATATCGTGCACCAGCTGTTGTTTACAAATATACATAGACCGCCACCCCAATACTATCAACAAACTATCTGTTGATAAGCAACTACTTGCTAAGGTTACGGTTAGGTTTAGAAGAAGTGTAAGAGTTAAGTTTAAGGCTAGGGCTAGGGTTAAGTTTAGGGTTAGGATAAGGGTAAGGTTAGGGTTAGTAGATAGTTAGTTGAAATGTTACTGATGTAGATAGTCTGTAGAGAATCTACGATCCAAGTAAAGTGTTACCAAAAAAAGTAGTACTTCAAAGTATTTTTACTTTAATCCTGTTTGGACCCCAGGAAGAGTAGCTGCTGCCAGATTCTCTTGAAGAATGCTGACCATCTTAGTACATTGAATCAACATCCATTGGAAATACAGATATAACAGTAGGTCTGACTGGCTGTCATGGAGCCTATGGCGAAACCGGTGGAGACAAAGTTTCTCCTATGGAGGTGACACTATAGAGATCCGTTAAGATGCCTGTCACATTGAATATATTATGGGAATTGACACACACCGAGGTATAATGTGAAGGGAGAATGGGGCTACTGATGCACGATGCTCATCACATCCCATGTCCACTGTAGTAAAGTCTGTTTGCATGGTCCACCCAGTCTTGAGCTGAACAGCGGTAGAGAGCATAGTCACATTTTCATTGTCTTTCACATTATATCACACACACATGAAACTAACATCAGGTCTTGTCCTCTCATCTTTCATATTGACACAAATTCTCTATTTTGACTCACATGGTTTCACATGAACACACAAAATCTCTCTCACACAGCACACACACATAATATGAACACACACACACCTGCTTGCGCACGCAAACACACACAAGTTCTTAGTGCTTGACTGCTCTGTCAGCCTTTGACAGGCTATATGGGATTTACTGGCTTTGGTCTGTGCTTCTCTTCCTCTCATTCCCTCTCTCCCCCTCTCCCAGTAACAGCACCGTCAGCCCTCTCCTCTTCCGCCTGCCACCCCCTTTCCTAATCCCGCTCTCTGTCAAGGCTGTGATGGAGCTGCATAGCATGTTGGGATTATTGCCATCATTTGTGAGTATTATCATCACAGGAAAGGCCAGATGACAGTGAAGGGGGAAAGTGAGACTCCGAACGGGGCCTGTGATTGGGTGAGCTACAGGGAGGCATCTATAGTTGAGACAAAATAAACATATACTGATGACAGATGGTTGTGATGGACGCTCTCTTGAAATATTATATAAAATGATATTTGGCTATTGTGCCATATGTCCTGTAACATGTATTTGTATGCGTCACTGTGAGCATCAACCAAGGTCCACTCCACAGTACAGGCATTTTGTTTCTGGTATTGATTGGATCTTCAGTTGAAAGAGGGGGAAGCACCGGGGGTGTAGAAAGAAAAGGAGAGAAAGATGTCAAACTCTAAGTATCAACATTAGAGGTCAATCTCCTATGAATCAGCCCGGGTCACTTCCCACCTTCCACCTCATTGAGCAGCTTCACGTCGATGCCTGCCTATTAGGACAGACTTCTGTGAAACACGATTACCAACCTGTTTGGAGATTGACCAATATGGATGAGATTAGATGTCAGATACTATTAGGATTCAAGTCAATATAATTTGACCCTATAAAGAAAATACAATGACTCAAAGACACTGAACTGCAAATTGGTGGTGCATTAGTGGTAATGTTAGAATTGTATTAAACTGTAGCAGTAGGCAGTATTTCTGCAAAACAGAGCTTATTCATTCTGGTTCCAAATAGCCCCAACTACCACACACTAAGCACTGAGACTGAGTTTGTGACTGCAGGGTATATTTCCTTGTCATAAGCGCAAGAGTTATTAAACCCCTCCAGATTTCAGTCTGATGAAAAAAAGCCACTATAGAATCAAGTCTCTCTTCCTCTGTAAGCTCCTTAAAACCCCTCCAACAGCTAAGCTTTGCCTTATTAGCATTAGTAGCTTCGTAGATTCAACAGACCCACTCCGTTCTCCCTCCTCTTTTCCACAATCCTCCTCCCGCTCTGCTCTCCTCTGCTCTTTCCCTGTGGTGGTGTGCAAACGTTGATCTCTTTGCCAACCAGACCCCCACTACCCCTACGCTCCTCCCTCCCTCTAGTCCCGTGGGTGACATGTTCAAACCAGTACACTCTGGTTATGAAACAGTTGATGTTATCGTTTATTTGCCCAGCAGGTGCCCTCCTCGTACACAGCTTGATGCACACACCCTTCACATACACTCACCTAATCGGCTACTGAAGCTGAAAGTGTTTAAAGGCGTGTTAAGTTAAGCACCTAACACACATTAAATGCATTGCCTGTGGGTACAATATATTGTACAGTACCACTCAAGCAGGAATTCCTATCTGCATCTCTCATAAACTACGTTTCCATCCAATTGGCAACAGATTTTAATGCGAATATTCTCAAATCTGCATAAAAACAATATGTGCATTTTCCCACCAGAGATGTGTTTCCACCTAATTGACTTGTTGTGGATTATAGGCTGTGTTCATCTGGCCTCTTGTGACATTTTTTATTCGACATGTACTTTACTCGCATAAAAGGTTAGATGGAAACCTGGTTACGGTCAGTCTTTTTTCCTCCATGGGTGCTGTGCTAATCTCACGTGGGCAGACTATGTAAGCAGAAATGATACCTCAGTTCTGTCTTTACACTATGGGCACCGATACCTAATGAGGTCCATTAGTTCCGGTGCTTGGGTTTTTCGTCACTGGTTATTTGGACAAATCACGATTCCGCGGGTGTTAGCATCTTTCGAATTTCAGAAGCAGAGGGAACATTCGGCCCATAGACTTACCCGTAACTTGCAAAGAAAAAGGGTGGAGCTCCTCGTTCCGGTTCCGGTCCTCATTCTAGCGTCTCTTCATGTCTTCTCTTAACATGTTTGGAACCTAATCGAGCAGTTGACCAATTGTGCGAGACTTTAGTTCTGGGTTAACCAAGATTAGTGCTATGGCAACAGATGGTGGATAGGTATTACTTAATATAAAAGGAGTCATGACACTTGTTTTTGTGGATGAGAGCGGAAACCTGGGTGTCATTCTTGTTCTACGGAGCAATCGCCTTTGAAATCATATGTGCTGATTTATCCAACGGTGGAGAGAAAATTATGCATAATTTTATTCCTGAGACTGCATGATCTCCCATATTGTAATATGCAGGTATGCAGCAGGCAGGCACCACTCTCCCTGGGGATGAATGCAAATGTATTTGATTGATTCTTCTGTCTTTGTTTGCAGTCTGCCATGAGTCTATGTTCCACATGAACAGCCCTAACTTTTCCTTTTCCTCTCTGTTACCTCCAACAACAACAACAACCACATAAGGTGGACTAGTGTTTAGAAACTGCTAGACATAATAAAGGCACTTGTCAGTTTCCCTCTCATGCCCCACGTGGCAGGTACGTGCACGGATAGGAGTCAACCTGTGCCCAGCACATCCCATTTGCCTTCCCACTCACCAAGTACCCTTTTGGGTGGTGGTATAATTATTATTTTATGGATAAAGTTTTGTTGCTGTTGTCCTGAACCCATTGCCTGTAGAATTCTCACACGCCAGGTTACGCCTTTGTCCCAGTCTGCCCTGTACTGAGATTGCGCACTCCAGGTATCCAAACATGCATGGCTTGAGATGCGGTCACCGGTGGAGAGTGCGTAGCTAGCCTCCTAGTTTAAATATCAGCAGTACTGCCACAGCAGCATAACATTAGATTATTAACACTTGGTGAGACTTGATTTACATCATCATCAATAATTGGTCTGGTTGGCTGATATGTGTAGCAGAAGGACAGAGCGTAGCAGCTGTGCTACAGTGATGCTTTCTGTCCCACTCCTTGCCCCAACCTGGGCTCAAACCAGGGAACCTCTGAACACAACAACAACTGTCTCCCACGAAGCATCGTGACCTATTGCTCCACAAAGCTGTGGCCTTTCAAAGCAAGAACCTATTGAAACTCTTTCAAGATCTCAGAGTGAGTGACGTCCCCAATTGAAACGCTACTAGCATACACCACTACCTAGCTCGCCATTTCACACCTGTTACATATCCCAAAAATTTGCCACAGAGGCAGTTGCATGTTATGAATTTCGAGACATGAATTCTGAAAGTTGGTTTCTTTTGAAGTGGGGAGCTTTTTTCAGTTGGAGCACCTGCCCCTTGAAAGGTCTGGTCACGGCCCTGCCCACGGTTAATAGATTGCCAGGGATTTTAGACACAATGTACACAACGTTTTATGGAAGTGCTCTGTTTGTTTTGAGACACAAGTATTGGTTTTATTTAAAGGCTTTAAGGCTTAACAAAAATTCAGCAGAAAGGGCCAGACTTGAATTTAATACTTAACTAGTTGCCTTGAACGCAGCTCCCTAACTCAACAAGCACCAGATGCTAACCATTGCCAATCAGCTTCAACTATTTTTTTTGCAACACTTAACTAGTTGCCTTGAACGTAACTCCTCAAACAAGCTCCAGCTGCTACTAACCACTAATCAGCCTCCATACTTGTTTTCACCCTCCCTAACCACTACTACCACCCTACTTATACCTGACCAAACAGTGATTCCTCTTCTCTGTTTTGTGTCACATCCCTCCTCCCCTTCACCGTCTTCTTTCTCCTTTTACTTAACCAAGTTTCTTAAAGGTTATTCTGTGGTGGATTGCCATCACCACAGCAGTCTAACTGCCATGGGCTGACGGTTATGTCTACCTGAGACTCCAAACCAAATTCTACAGTCAACATCTTTAGATTCTTCATTTGCAGCCCTTGGCTTCATCTGATCCATTCTCATTTCCCCACTGAATCCTCATTCTCACATCAATTCCATTTCCTCAATAAATATTCTAATCCCATTTCATGTATGTTCGTTAAACTTGTGAGCTCATTTATTAGATAGTGTTGACATTGTAATGGTTGAGATTGGAGAAGCAAACATTATCATAAATTTCATGCAGACGTAACTCATCCATATCCACAGTTCCAATGGCCATTACATGGTTAATGACAATGATGTCCTTTAGGAGAGCTAAACATTCTCTATATACATGCAAATGGCATGTTGTATATATTTTTTCTTTCTGGTGTGCATATCAAAGATGATCTGTAGGGGGCAGCAGTGCAGTACACTAAAGCGAAGACAGACTGCTGTTGCTGAGGCTCAGTCTGCAGAGTTGAGACAAGCAAAGCAGAGAGATTTAGTGTGTGTGAGAGGGACATCTTAAACTCATCCTCAGGATTAACCAACAACCCAAACGGATGACTATGAGTTACTGTAAACTGATGAGTTAGGATGCCCTTAAACAGTACTACTGCTACCAGGTTCTGGTACTCTTAAACCAGGGACCTCATACCTGTCCTCTACTAAGGCTGACGATGAATGTCCATTTACCAAAAATGCAAGCACATTCACCAAAGGTTTCAGGACAGGAACACAAAACCGTAGGCTTTAGTTGGATGCTCTTCATTCATGTGATTGCCCTTATAATGACCTCAAGCTACTTTCTAATAGCTTTTCTCAACAGATGTAATGAGCATTTGTTTTGCATCCTGGTGAGAGGCTTTGCTCTGAGTAAGGAAGGAAATTGCAATCGAAAAAAGGAGATGAAGACAAAATTGATTAAAGCTCTCAAAACATAAAAGTGCATAACAGCAATGCTTATAGTAGTGGCCGGGGGTGATGGTGAAGATAACCGATAATGCTAATGAGCAGTGAGAGGTGTTTGCTTAGTGTTTGGACTGGGGGAAGGGAGGCAGAGGGCTGGAGATTGTTGTTTTTCTGCCCGCCAGCATATTCTCTGAGTCTCTGCGGCCAGTTTGCTGTGTATGTGTTTGTTCTAATTCGCTTCTTCCAGCCGGAGCATTGGAAGCGGAACATTGGCACAATTCTAGGAATGGCTAACAGGATTAAGAGGCAAGTGGCGCATCCCTCCCTCACACCCCGACTACTCACCGGAGACACGGGAAAGAGGCCATTTCTATGGAAATGTGATGTTTACACGCATGGGAGAAGTCTATTATATGCCACTTTGAGCACGTAAAGAGGACAGCAGACTTTGGGTCTTCTCTCTCGTCTGATTCCTCTCAGCCTCTCACACTTTTTTCCTTTCCTCATTTAGAGGAAAAATAAATTGTGTAAATGTCCTTGCGCTTGATTACGCAGCAACCCCTCCTCTACTCCAGCTCACAGTGTATCCAGAGAGCCATCTCACCTGCGTCATCTCCAAAAGCACCTCTTCCTGAGGGCGACCCGGGCCTTTTTCACCTTTAATGCATTTAAATGGCCATGCTGGGGATTAAGTTCCTCTCTCTGCACTTCAGTGGGGAGTATCTGGGGTGCAGTGGTAAAAGTGGCGGGTGGAACCTCATTACAGGGTTTGAAGGGGTCTGTGCTGTCTGTGGCTGCTGGTACCAGGGAAAAAGGACTATTATGGACACTACTCAAATCTCAGGGAGAAAAGAGCCCTACACTTGAGAGAAGACATCTTGTGAGCTCTCAACGATGATCTTGAGAGCCTTCAATATGTTACATAAAAACATGTCCTAAGAGGAATGGTACATTTGGGGTGAAAGCCAATGTCATTTCCCAGAGGTAGAATGTATTTTTAAAAGCGAACATAGTAGTGATAGTGATAATAGTACCAGTCGCATTAAGACCACTGGAAATAGTGACTATAAGCATACAGTCTAGGCTATAGTTCATACAAAAATCTGCTAGAGTCAACCTGTGCTGACGGAGGCCAGGCTTTAATATGTTGTGTGACTGTTGAGAGACGTTGTCAGACAGACCCTGCAGGGCTGGAGAGTGGCGATGCACTCTATTTACCCATTGATCCTGAAATGAGTTCATGATGCTGTAGTCCAGGGAAACTGATCAATCTGAGACAGCGAGAGAGTCACATGACCTCCCCACAGGCACAGGAAGGGAGTCGAAGGTCATAGCTCATCTCCTTGACAACAGAAATGCCATTTTTCTCTTCGGGCTCGGTCTATTGGACATCTTCCCGACATCGACTGTGCAGTTTAGACACTGCATTTTATAAAATCTCAAGTCAATAACGGTAACAACAGTCAGAGTTATCTGACTAATGGAAACGTTAGCTCTATGAAGTGTATGTCCTGACAGGAATAACAGGGTTGGGTTTATAGGGCTGCATGACAGATAGTAATCGGAGGATGTCAAATGAAACTAATTGTGGTCCACATGTTCAGGATATGATTCCCAATGCCCCGAAAAAAAATAAACAAATCCAATAGGGACATTCCATTGGATCTTACAGTAATTTTTATGAAGCTAAAATGTGTTTTTCTTGAATACTGCACACAGATCGTGAAGCTATTTTTAACGTTGTGCGGCTTGCAGAAGAGAACATCTTTAGTTCAGACCTGTGCACTGTTACTTGGATGTTTGAAGGGGACAGATTGTGTTCCTGTTACGACGACGACCGACGAGCACCGCCCGAACAGGAAGAGGCACCATCTTCGGCAAGGTTCGTGACAGTTCCATGCAGTTAGTGAGTCAGGGCCCTCAGGCAACTGGAGGCCCATGTTGCCACACTGTTCATCTACTTCAAAAAAGTTGCAGGTGAGGTAAGACAAAACATAAAACCTTGAAAACGGCACATTTCTAATATAAAGCCTACAATGTAGCCTACCATTATTGTAGATTGTGATGTCTGAGTTCAAATACATTTTTACCTGAAGAAATTATTAGCTTACACAGCAAAAATGAATGTGGACAAGAATGAGGATCTCTCCTCACTACCTATTATTCCTACAGTGAAGAATTACCATCTTCAGAGAATGTTTTTTAGATCTTATCAGCAAATAATCGTTGTCTGGAGCTCAAAAAGCAATAATAGCAGTATGCATATCAGGGTGCCAAATGAACAGCTCTTCCACAGCGATCCGGTTCACCAAAAATGTCTGTTTAAAAAGAGCTGTTCGTTCCTGAAACGACCCATCACTAGTTAGAACATGAAAAAGAAAATGAGATAACTCTACAGACTGAAGCTCTACATGAGGTCTGTTAGCTCTGGGTCCATGCCCAGTGTTTATAACAGGCTTCTAAACTGTGAGACAGAGGTTTGTCACTGGGCACAGAAACCATTGCCTCTCTTCCCCATCGCTGGCATGCACGGTCAGGACAGGTGTCCACTCTCACTAGGCTGGCCTTGTGTGTGTGTGTGTGTGTGTTTGTGGCCTGTGCCTGGCTCAGACCACTCTGTCACTAACACCATCTGTCCCCCCTGATGCAGTGGGGCTGGACAAACACAGGGATGAGAGCGTAATGGTGCAGACAAAGAGGCCCACGACCTTGACACTGTTCAATGTGTGATCGAGAGAAGGAGGGAGAGAGAGAAAGAGATAAACCGAGAGAGAGGGAGAGAGAGAGAGAGAGAGAGAGAGAGAGAGATACATGATAGTCAGTGCTGCTGGGTGTGATTTTGTTTAGTGAGAGTAGAGCACTCTCTCACGTTGCCTGGCAACACGTCTGTCTCTGTGATGGAAGTAGGATAAGAGGTGGAGTCTGCTAAGCCTGTGACTGAAGTAGGAATATATTGGGGTTTGATGGGACTTTGAAAGAAACAGTTCACCCTTTTCTGCCCCTCAAGAGCACTTCTCTGACTTACTGTCCTGCTCCCCATGCATGGGCATTCTCTGCAAGCCTCAGTCTGAGCATAAAGCATCTGTTTTTCATTGGTTTACTCAGAGCTCCTCCCACCTCTAGGAGCAGTGTGGCCCTGTGTGCGTTGGCCCTGAGCGAGGTGTCACCACCACTGGCCCTGTCACCAAGTTAATTATGGCCTCATTACTTCAGCTCCATGCTCTGTGAAAGAAATCAAGTAGGAGGAATGGTTTCATTTCCCCCTTTTCCTTTTAGGTATACTAAATTAGCTGTTCCTTATGATAATATATGGTTCAGAAAATGGCCACTACATCAAACATATTAGCATGTTTGACAAATTCTATGATGATTTATTGATATAGCCTGTATAAAAGCCTGATAGTAAAACATAATGCTTAAGATGATCTACAATGCATTAAATTGATTGATGTGATTTTGTGTTTGGTTTCTGAGGCTGCTGTGTACTGGACAGGGTGTTGGTAATGTGCAGTGTGGCCATCAGAAAAAACACTGTTGAGGGCTGGTCATCAGCATGTTCATACGATACACTGTGTGTGGGTGGTTTAGGTACACATGCATGTCTTTATGGCTGATTAGTTCATAATCTGGGTCTCTCAATTAGATGTGAAAAGGCTGTTGGTAATAATGACACTTTACACAGGGTTCATGTGTAGGCTGAAGACCAAATGGGCCGCTGAGTGACAGATAAATGCTTCAACGTAAAGCCCGGGTCATATCAAAAGGACCCTTTGAAGTGGATCAGCATAATTTGGTGTATAGATTTCTGTGTGCCTGTGTGTGCGCGCGTGTGTGCGTGTGCGTGCGTGTGTGCGTGTGTGTGTGTGTGTGTGTGTGTGTGTGTGTGTGTGTGTGTGTGTGTGTGTGTGTGTGTGTGTGTGTGTGTGTGTGTGTGTGTGTGTGTGTGTGTGTGTGAGGAATGAAGAAGAGCTTGTCTACAGGAGCAGCATATGCCTTGAGCTCTGCTCTGTTTGTGTAACAGGTTTCTGTAGACTGTGATCCCTGCAGTGTCAGCCTCCTGCTTGTTGGTCTATTCACACTGTGAATTTATCTATACATATACTGCTGCCTATCATGGACTAAGATCTGATCTAGAAACAAATAGATTAGTGTTCCCCAAGTTTCCTGAGCAAAAAAAATTATTTTTGTTGTTGGAAATAAAATAGTAGAAAATGTGTTCTCAAGTATTCCCAGGCATAAACAGAGATGTACCAATGTAAACAAGGTTTGAAATGATTCTGTTTTTGTCAAATACTATCTGCTTGGGATTCTTGCGGTCAATTTGCGGTGTACAAATGATTTATAACTACTGCATTTTCCGGCCCCTCGACCATCTGCTCAAGTAAAAATCGTCCCACGGCTGAATGTAATTGGGAACCCCTGAAATAGACTAATATACTCAAATAAAATAAAGAGCGTACATGATCCTATTACGAGTACTCGCGATAGCAGTATGGACATCTTCGGAAAAGGGCTTGGACTAGAAAAGGGCTTGGACTAGAATGATGGCTGAAGTTTCTGCTACTGGCCTGGTACCATATGAATGGCACACCACTGGTGTGTTAGCTGTCTTTGGATTCAAAAGGGGAAACAAATATATTTTCAGTTGTTGCAGATGTCAAATAAGGGAAATAAATGTTCAATTGAATGGGTGTGTTACGCAAGGTGACTGTCACACCCTGATCTGTTTCACCTGTCTTTGTGATTGTCTCCACACCCCTCCAGGTGTCGCCCATCTTCCCCAGTGTTTGCTAGTTTGTCTTGTTTGTCAAGTCAACCCGTGTTTTTTCAACCAGTGTTTTTGTTGTTTTGACCTCTGCCTACCCTGACCCTGAGCCTGCCTGCCGTCCGGTATCAATGCCCCACCTTTGGTTTACTGACCCCACCTCTGGTTTACTGACCCCACCTCTGGTTTACTGACCCCACCTCTGGTTTACTGACCCCACCTCTGGTTTACTGTCTATTGCCCCTGTTGGATTATTAAACCATTGTTAATTTGATGTGTCTGCATCTGGGTCTTACCTTCATACCTGATAGTGCCAATGAATAGCCAGTGGCCTTGTTCTGTAGTGTGAATTCAGATGTGGTTTCCATGGCCACAATATGGAAGGACAGCAATGCAACCCAAAACCTCTCTCAATAAACGTAACGTTTTCATCTATAGTGACATTTAATATCGGTTAGCACAGCTTGCTCCATCATCATTTGTGATTTCATTGTGTCATTATCAACAATTCTAATTTGATCCACAATTCTAAATGCCCTGAGTAAAAAGCTATTTAATTTCACTCTCTGGATCAATAGCTCCTAATGCAGCATGTCTCACTTTCATTTCATGGCAATGAATTGCATTCATAATCATATTGACAGTATTGACCGGTATTGACTAGGCTGGGAGGGCTGGCAACACATGCAGTGAACTAGAACTAAGTGCCATTTCATTAGAGCTGGAGTACAAACCTTTTAAATAGCCTGTTTCGCCATGTTATGAAAATGGAAGGGATGATTGACAAGGAGATGCTTTCTCTTTACAATCAATTGAAATGCATCTTTGCCTCATGTTGGAACTTGACATAGATTATTTAGAGATTGCGGTATTTGTATAGTCTGAGGCCAGAGTGACTACAGCGTGACTGTAGTGCGCCATTTCCCCTACAAGCAAATACTCTCGCATTGCTAAAGACAGTCGGACATTCACTATTAAAATGTGTACTTTACACCCCACACTGGGTTGTTGAGTGTTTTGCAGCGTTTGTTGCCGCTAATGTCTAGTTTTCTAGTTGATTATTATTTTGTAAAAGCCAATTGCAAATGCTTGAGGACTATTGTCCGAGCAGGCCACTATTTGGCAGGAAACGGCAGCCATATCCCTTATAGGATTACAATCATGTTGTAGCCATATCCCTTGTAGGGATTACAATCATGTTGTAGCCATATCCCTTGTAGGGATTACAATCATGTTGTAGCCATATCCCTTATAGGGATTACAATCATGTTGTAGCCATATCCCTTATAGGGATTACAATCATGTTGTAGCCATATCCCTTGTAGGGATTACAATCATGTTGTTTCGATATGTTCCCTGCCTTTTTAGTGAGTAGATTTTAAAAAATTTTAAATAATTATTATCCCAGTATTTAAGAAAAGTGTTTATTTAATACCTGTAGCATTGCCTTGTTCTCCGGGGGTTTGTGCATATGCGCCCAGGAGAGCGCTAGACAGAAGCTTATACTACACTAAATAAAACAAATGATTTGAACAACAATGTGCAGAAAGTGGGATTTCACATAAAATAATTTCACCATGTGCCTTCACCATGATTCTACCCCATACCTTAGGGTCCCGGAATGTTCTATAGTTTCCAACTCTAGCTGCTAAATTACCAGTCAAGAAAAACAACTTGTAACAAAAATGTAATTACATTTATAAGTACGGGGTCCAGTAGAGGTTGATGTTTAAAAGCAGCTTGGAATCAAAGAAAGCACTGGAATCATGGTGAAATCAGTGGGATCTGCATTTTGCACCACACACTTTGAAAAGGCATTTGATCAAACAAAGCTTTGGATGTCAATGATGATGTGCTTCTGATAAAGTGATACAAGCATTGGCACAGTGCTTTGAAGTAAACTGCTTAATTACTGTACATTACTAACCGTAACCGTACATTACTGTAACCACACAGCATTGTGTGATTGGCAACTGGCAACTTTTACAAACAACTCTGAGTGATCTGATTGAGAGACATCAAGGTCTGAAGTCAACCAACCAAACAACATTTACAACATTTATATGATTTACAAAATTAATTATACAGAATATTACACTGTAATGGAAAACTGATTCATATGGTACATTTTTACATTTATCGACAATAAAATAATGTGAAGAATTATAGTGTAAATTAGACTGTATATTATGGTGCATTGTTGAAAAATGTTGTGGGCAGAAAAATAGTTGTATTTTTTGACCCTCTTTTTTTTGGACCCTCTTTTTCTCATAATATCCAATTGGTAGTTACAATCTTGTCTGATTGCTGCAACTCCCCAATGGGCTCGGGAGAGAGTCATGCGTCCTCCGAAACATGACCTGCCAAGCCGCACTGCTTCTTAACACACTGTGTGCTTTAACCGGGAGCCAGCTGCACCTATGTGTCGGAGGAAACACCATCCAACTGACAACCAGAGTCAGCTTGCAGGCGCCAGTTGACTGTAAGTTACCGGAAAAATAATGGTAAAAAAGCTTACAGTAACAGTATTGGATACCATAAATTATGGTAACTAAACAGGAAACTGGCTGCCTGTAAGTAACAGGAAATGTTTTACATTCTGAAAACGTCTGAAATGCTACTTAAATAAATCCTACAACTGTGATATGTGGTTGACTCACCTACATATCTGAGGATGCATGGACTAATTGTCATTCTGGATAAGAGCTTCTGCTAAATTACTAAAATGTAAATGTAAACATGTACAGTGTGGGCTACTGTTCACCTCCATTGGCCGTGAGACACGACAGCCTATAAGCTATACCGTTTGACAAAATCATGAAACATATTTTTTTGTGTGTTTGTGTGAGGGCTGTACATATGTGAAGGCCTGTGCCGATTTCATATGTCAGGTTCATGAACTATTCTGTTATGTATTATTGAGTGAGAGACCATTACATTTCCAATGAGAGCTTATTTGACGAACAACTATCTTCAGTGTTCCTCAATGGAACTAGTGTTGTGTGTGTGGGTGTGAGTAGGCCTATGCACCTCAAAACATTCAGTTCATGAAACTTTTATAAACTACATGTTTTCTTTCTGCCAAAGTGTCTTTCAGATACAGAGTGCCAATAATGGCAGGGGAGATGTAAAGGCATCATCTAAAAGACAAGGCCACAGAGGTGCGCATCAGAGGTAGAGAAAGGAAAGTGTGGGATGGGAACAGGGTCACTTTCTCCCATCAGAAGCAATCACAGACAGTATGGTTTATTTTTACTTCATGATAGCACTTATCCCATCATCTGCAGAGACCACCTATTCCTGTGAGTGCTTTGCACTCAGCCCTCTCATATTATAAAAAATCAAATCAAATGTTAGTTGTCACATACAACAATGCAGAGTTAAAAAGTACAAACATTTTGCAACAATCTTTTAAAAATAGTAACAAAATAAAATATCTATAACGAAAATATAAACACAATATATAAAGTGTTGGTGCCATGCCATGTTTCATGAGCTGAAATTAAAGATCCCAGAAATGTTCCATATACACAAAAAGTTTAATTCTCTCAATTTTTGTGCACACATGTGTTACATCCCTGTTAGTGAGCATTTTATCATTTGTCAGGACAACCGCTACACATGACAGGTGTGGCATATCAAGAAGCTGATTAAACAGTATAATCATCACACAGGTGCAGAGTATTTATATTTGTAATAAAGCCCTTTTGTAGGTAAAACTCATTCTGATTGGCTGGGTCTGGCTTACTAGTGGGTACTAGTGGGGTGCTGCACATGCCAAGTCATGTGAAATCCATAGATTAAGGCCTAATTTATTTATTTCAATTAACTGATTTCCTTGTATGAACTGTAACTCAGCTAAATCTTTGAAATTGTTGCATGTTGCGTTTATATATATATTTTCATTATACAAAGTGTACGTACAAAGTCAATGTGCAGGGGTATGAGATAGTTGAGGTAATTGAGGTAATATGTACAGTACAAGTCAAAAGTTTGGACACACCTACTCATGCAAGTTTTTAAAAAATACTATTTTCTACATTGTATAATAATAGTGAAGACATCAAAACAATGAAATAAAACAAATGTAATCATGTAGTAACCAAAAAAGTTTTTGTGCATACCGCCCGAACAGATCCACAGATGATGCAATCTCTATTGCACTCCACACTGCCCTTTCCCACCTGGACAAAAGCAACACTTATGTGAGAATGCTATTCATTGACTACAGCTCAGCGTTCAAAACCATAGTACCCTGAAAGCTCATCACTAAGCTAAGGATCCTGGGACTAAACACCTCCCTCTGCAACTGGATCCTGGACTTCCTGACGGGCCGCCCCCAGGTGGTGAGGGTGGGTAGGAACACATCTGCCACGCTGATCCTCAACACTGGAGCTCCTCAGGGGTGCGTGCTCAGTCCCCTCCTGTACTCTCTGTTCACCCACGACTGCATGGCCAGACAAAACTCAAACAGCATCATTAAGTATTACAGACTGGGTCAGGTAGTGGTTGAAAATGTCAGTGAATATACTTGCCCAGCAGGACAGCGTATGCTCTGAGTACGCATCCTGATCGTCTGTCTGGCCCTGCAGCCTTGTGAATGTTCATCTGTTTAAAAGTCTTGTTCACATAAGCTACGGAGAGCGTGATCACACAGTCGTCTGAAAACGCTGGTGCTCTCATACATGGTTCAGTGTTGCTTGCCTCGAGGCGGGCATGGAAGGCATTTAGTTCATCTGGGGGGCTTGCGTGACTGATGTTGTAAACTCCTTAATGCCATCAGATGAATCCTGGAACATATTCCAGTCTGTGCTAGTGAAACAGTCCTGTAGCTCAGCATCCGCTTTATCGGACCACTTCCATATTGAGCACGCCACTGGTTGTTCCTGTTTGAGTTTTTGCTTGTAAGCAGGAATTATGGTCAGATTTGAGTTAAGGTCAGATTTGCCAAATGGAGTGCGGGGAAGAGCTTTGTATGAATCTCTGTGTGTGGAGTAAAGCTGATCTACAGTTTTTTAGTTGCACAGGTGATCATTTAGTTTGCCCTGTGGACTGAACTAACATTTACTGTGAATTTTTGGTTAATCACAACCAAAAATCTTCCTGTAGAATGACAATCTACGATGAACCACCACACTTTACACCTACAATCACACATTTACCTTTTTCTCAACAGGGAAAAAAACACACACACATTTCTCCACCACCTGGATTTCTCCTGACACCATATATCAGGGGTAGGCAACTAGATTCAGCCACGGGACAATTTTTGTGGGAGTGGATGGTCAAAGGGCTGGAACATAATTAGAATAATTTGCAGGCTGCAAATTGACCACAACTAAACACAAAAAGAGATCGTATTTTAAAATAACAATAATTTCATACATTGAGACACAATCACATATGTCTTTTTTTTTTGTGGGAAGACTTGGGAAAAGATTTCCTGAATTAAAGAAATGTTTTGCTGATTTTACAATCTTTTTAAATGTTTTATTTATTTTTTACTAAAAACTTTGGGGGCAAAAAAATGACTCATGGCCCGGTTTTGGCTAGCAGTCCGCCTGCTGCTGACCCCTGCTTTATATGATGCCTCCCTTTATAGTCAAGTGATTAACCAAAAAGTGACAGTACATTTCAATTCAGTTCACTGGGCTAACTAAATTATCATCAGTAGATAAGCATTATTGAATGTGCTTGTTGGGAGGAGTATTTTTGTCAATAGCTCATTGAGTGCCCAGTTCATCAAGAATAAGGCCCAGGGTTTTCATTCCTCGTATTCATGTGGATGGAATCGACTGCTGGCAGTAGACAGTATGTGCCATGGGCTATTAGCAGTGAAGTTGTCATTGATATTCACTGAGAGAATTGCCATATAGGAACAAACCACTTTGCAGTCACATTCTGTCTATGCCAGATGATATCTAAGAGATAACCATGTCGTCGATAGAGGACGCAACTTGTTGTACTTTGATGTATACCATGTCGTCGATAGAGGACGCAACTTGATTGCACTTTGATGTATACTGTATTCTATTATACTGTATTTTTGTCAATGCCACTCCTACATTGCTCGATCTAATATTTATATATTTCTTAATTCCATTGTTTTACTTTTAGATTTGTGTGTATTGTTGTGAATTGTTAGATATTACTCCACTGTTGGAGCTAGGAACACAAGCATTTCGCTACTCCCGCAAAAACATCTCCTAAATATGTGATGTGACCAATACAATTTGATTTGATGTTTAGCCTACTCCATATGTTATCAGGCG
Organism: Oncorhynchus kisutch; assembly: GCF_002021735.2. NCBI lineage: Eukaryota > Metazoa > Chordata > Actinopteri > Salmoniformes > Salmonidae > Oncorhynchus > Oncorhynchus kisutch. Next base: position 24,183,626 of record NC_034179.2, read on the forward strand.
CACATAGCAGTGCTATTAAATGAATTGCCTTGATTTGCAAATCAAATGCATAGCAATTTAAACACCAAACCCAAACAACATTTCTATGCGCAATCTCCCCAAGAAATATTGGCATAGCCTAATGTAGTTATGTGATTTGTATGTGGTTTCCACAGCGCTCTGTAGCTATGTCGACAGTTCAGATCTAGGACTAGTTTGCCCCTCTAATCTAAACCCAAACTGACTTCAGATCAGCGCATAGGACAACCTCTAAATAGCACATTCTGAGATGGTTTGATGGAAGTCTGCGTATTCGCGTTTTGTAGCCCACTACTACTGTAGGCTACCAATGTACAGTTCCACGAGGAAGGGGGCTGTAACTGTGCAGCTATTCACCTCGGTCTGAAACCACCACAGTCCACCACCGTTGTCTCACAACCGTCCCGCCTGTAGGTTACTGAACTGCGCGTATTCCGTCGGAGTGATATTTTCAAAATGATGGTCATTCAGACCATTTATATTATATATTGTAGCCTATGGGCTTCGTTTTCGACGATTTTAGCTAGAAGGAGCATTGCTTGAAATAGGCTCTGGGAGCCGGTCGGGGTGATGCTATGAGGCGAGCACATCGTCGCTCTTTGGTTAGTGTCTGGTGATGAGACACCTCCAAATGTTGTGTGGAGAAGTAGGCTACCCATCGGGTGCGCTCTTGGTGAGAAAACATGAAGTCGTATCGTGAATGATTTCGTTGTCCATTAAAATATAACTTAAATTCTTTATATTAAAATTCAACAGTTTATATGCTCAGAACCGACTACAGAGTCGCACAATAAGCAAGGTAAATAAGACTATCTGACGAGTTTTGCGCTAATATACCGTGGACGGTTACTATGCCAGAATGGGTCTACTACGGTTTTTATTTTTCTATGGACTATTGCACACCCAAGTCAACGGTAAGTCCTGGAACCTTTCATTTGATTTGGTCACCACAATTAAGTTTGTAATAAAAACATAGCTTTTCCCTGTTTTTCGTTTTAGATATACACAGAGTCTAAGTGTGGGTACCCCACCTAAAACATCGAACAACCCCGCGTTTGATTAGAGCACCTGCAGTAGCAACTGTATTTTGCCTGACTTGTTCTGTTTATTCCTCATTTCAAAACGTTGCAACAAGCAGGCGAAAAAGGGGTGCACACATGTGGCTTCTGTTTGCGCGTTAATGTGTCTCAACATGCAGGGGTTGATCCTTTCAACGTGGCTTTGATGCACCAGACTATTTTATGAGCAATGGATTGTCAGTGTGTTTTTTATCGATTGAATTCGTTGACATTTTATTAACTATCATACAAATTAATCATATATTGCAATTCGAAACATATGCTTATTTAGGGGTCCCTGATTAATTTAATTGTTAATGAATACATTTTCCTAATTGATGTAAGTCTATCATTAGGGAGGATTTGAAAGGTTTAATTTTGCCCTTGGCTGATAAATGAAAGCAACATTTATTCGGTTTCAATTTAATGACATTCAGCACTGTATTGTGTCAATTACCCATAGGTGACTGACAATATTTAATAGGCAGCAGCTTTCACTTTCATTGTCATCTTTCTTTTGTTAATAATAAGTTGTCACCCCCTTCTTTATATTTAATAGACACCATTGATGTTCTACTACATTTTCACAGTCTTAAAGGAAAAATCCACTTACAAACTATATTTTAGTATTATTTTAATTAGTCCACAGGTAATCCAGTCCCAAATGTTTTGCATGTCAGCAGTCAAGTTTTGAAGATATTGGATTTTCAAGAAGCATAGTGTCACTTGCCACATCACCATGATGAGTCCTAAGTCTTGAAAACTTGACTGCTGACATAGAAAACATTTTGGGACTGTCAACAGCAGACTGAAAAAAATAGCAGAATATAGTTTTGAGTGGATTTTCCATTTAAGAATTTAGAGGGACATCAATAGTGTCTAAGAAATGTAAAGAAGGGGAAAAATGGGTGAAGTTGATGGATCTATACAGTTGGACCCCGAACATCAGAAGGCTTGTGTTAGACTCAGATGATTTGGGTTCTGATATGCAGCTGGTGGAACTTAGATTTTTTTCTCTGAAAAGTCCCAAAAACATGTCATGGAGACTATTATGCTGAATTATCTTATAGTCCTGTGACTTGTTTCAGTCTGTTATATATGGACACTGTGTCCACTGCTCACAGGACATACTGTACGTACTGTCTGTCCCTTGAGCACCATCACTGGTGAGGACACAGCACTCATAACGGTTGAGCTCCCTGTCTTGGTCGATATGGGCTTTCCAGGCCAATGCCACTGTGTTGTCCCCCACTGGACATGCAGCTGTTTTTGATGACCATGTCCACATTGAAAGCATTGATTTGGTGAGAGAGGGGGCTGGTTCCATCCCTATGGCTGTCGACTACCATATGCACAGTGATGCCCCACTCCATTGCTTATATTCTACCACATTTACATTTTAGTCATTTAGCAGACTCTCTTATCCAGAGCGACTTACAGGAGCAAATATGGTTAAGTGCCTTGCTCAAGGGCACATCAACAAATTTTTCACCAAGTCGGCTTGTGGATTTGAACCAGCAACCTTTCAGTTACTGGCCCAACGCTCTTAATCACTCTTACAGGGCTTTCATTCAACTCCTGTACCTGTACAATTGGGTAGCAGGTGTTAAACTGTGTGCTAGTATGAGTATTTTATTGTGTTTTAGTAGCAGTATCTCTCTCTGTCTTTCACTCTCTTTCACACACACTCACCCGACTCTCTCTTCATCGATTTTTTGCTTTATAACTTTGTCAAGTTGGCTTTGAGGTTGTTTTCTGCCTGTGCATGTGTGTTATTGTTGTGTATGAAAGAGGGTGACATGGAGAGTTTTTGGCAAAAGGCCATTTGACTGTCTGTGGGTGATTAAATGGCAAGGTCTTGGCAGCGCTGTGTTATTGAAAGTACGCTTGAGATTAAACAGAAACATTATGAGACAACGCCATGTCACAGAGAACGACACATTATCATCCTCTGCTGTGATGGGTGAGTCCAAGATGGTCAATATCATTAGTCTATATTCAGTCAATTCCTGATAACTGCACATTGGGTGAAGTGCAAACTCTATGTGCACAGTGCAGTTCACCAATCAGCAATTCAAATACATTCATTGTACATGCACTTTAAAAGTATAATTGTTATTCCACTGTAATTTCAAGGGACATCATAATTTGTCAATATTGGTACAGCGTGTTGATATCAGTGGTAGGTGATGGTATTGCCATAACTATTCTGACTGACTGGGTTCCCTCAGTACACTTCCCTTTATGAATATTCCAGCCAACAGCTATGTTCAGTAGGAGAGGGATGTCAGCTGTAATGGATGTGACAGTTGATATGGTCAAAGTTAAAGTGCAGAGGGAGATGCTGTTTTCATATGTTTTTGTTTAGCCAGAGTGCAGCTAAATCCCAGTCAAGCGAAGCCATGACATTTCTGCTGTCGCCTGGGCGTACAGTTTTACCTCAGAGAGAGAAAGATAAGGTAGAGTGTAATGAGTTTGGAAAGACCATAGCTGCTCTATGGGGAAACCTTATCTCAGAAAGTTCAGGTTGTCGGAAGACCTTTAAGACTAGTTTATTCAGGGATAAAAACCACTGCTCATATGCAGGGCCATAGTAGAGTAAGCCCTGGGTGGCTGTAATGAGCATTAGTCTGTTTCAGCTTCTGTACTGCTCTCAGGACTTGGGTGAAACTGAGTGCATGAATTGCGTGGGCAGTTCCATGAACAGGCTCACTGAAGGGACTAATGAAATGAGAAGCTTTTTGGAGGGTGGATATCTTTGGTTACGTATGAATTTATAACTGTGGTTGTAGTTGAATGGATCCAGCCAGTCCCCATTAGGGCCATTAAACACTAGGTGGGGGTGGGTGTGGGTGTGGGGAAGGGAGGGGGAGTGAGAGTAAGTCAGACGGGCAGGGAGTCGGCACACTTGAGTGGGCTGGGTATTGGTAATTATCTGAGAGTGGCGTTTTGGAGTGTGGCATGCCAGTGGCTGGCAGCTTCGCTCAGGTTAGCAATCCACCTGTTGGATTAGGTAGTCTGGTGGATTTGAGAAGCTGGAAATAGACGCATTTTGTGTATGGTTAGCAGATTTCCGATCAAGGAGAGCTGTGCAGACTTGAAAGAGCAACAGTTGCAGAAAACTAAACCCATTACTAAAACATATTTCTGTCATGGCTCAGCTAGTCTCGTCATCCAACTGAACACTATAGCTCTCTCCCCGGTTACCCTGTTAAGTGCTCACTCCCATCCTTACACAGAAAAACAGAGTAGTGTTTGTCATATCCCATTTGTCTTGGTATGAGTAATGATAGAATCATGTTGTGTTGTGATGCCTCACTGCGTCACCAACACAGACAAGGGGAGAAGAGGAGGGTTGTGGGTACTAGGTAGAGCTGGAGACAGTGTGGGAGCAAGCGCTTGGTAATGACATCAAACACTTGCTGCTTCCTCTCCTTCCCACAGCATGGTTGGGTTGCTTTTCCTCCACTTCCAGCTGACACACAGGAATGTGTTCCTGTTGACTTGTTCACGGTGACATCAAACCCTGGGTGAGGGACAGAGAAACAGACTCCTCATACACATTGAATGCAAAAGTCTGATTCTGTCAAAGAGGAACAGAAGACACACAAACATGTTGATTATGCTTTTCTATATCCCCAATGGGCACACACGTGCCTATCTGAAGACACGCTTGGAAATAGAAATCGACATTCAACATTTATTTGCTACACACACTAACAACCAACTCTCTCACCCACTCACCACCCAGCAGCATCTAAGAGGAAAAGAGCACTTGACGGAATGTGTCAATGAAAAATCCAATTAGCCATAATAACTCTCTGGCTTCTGTCTGTCAGTGTGGATATTGCGGCTCGTTTTTGTGTGGTGCCATGGTGTGTGTGCTGCCTGTCAGGGCCTGGCACTCATTTATAGGCTTTCTCTCAGACTTTCTCCCTGTATATTTTACACATCAATCCGGACTTACCGATATTGTCAGTTGGTATTACTGAACATATCTTATGTTGGCATATGTGTAGCTAATCATTTCTCCAATCTTCTCCTCCCAGGATCTCGTCTGCGTCAGGATGACTCCCCTCCTCGGATCGTGGAGCACCCCTCTGACCTCATCGTGTCCAAGGGGGAGCCGGCCACCCTCAACTGCAAGGCGGAGGGGCGTCCCGCCCCCACGGTGGAGTGGTACAAGGACGGGGAGCGGGTGGAGACAGACCGGGACAACCCCCGTTCCCACCGCATGCTGCTGCCCAGCGGCTCCCTCTTCTTCCTGCGCATCGTCCACGGCCGACGTAGCAAGCCAGACGACGGCAGCTACGTGTGTGTGGCCCGCAATTACCTGGGGGAGGCAGTGAGCAAAAACGCATCATTAGAAGTAGCATGTAAGTCCCACCCACAATTCTTTATGTTATGGATGAGTGCCATGAAATTGGAAAGATAGAGTGCCCCATTGGACGAGCTGTGTTGCCTATATGTGTATGTGTTTTAATGATGCTGTTATTGTAAACTCGATGATATGACCATTAAAAGGATAGTAGCAGCACATATTTTGTGGATGGTAATATTGCGGTCATAAATTATAGTTATGAAGAAGTTATAGAGAATTATAGAGAATAATTGCAGAGAATACTATTGTGTTGAATAAAGGTGTGTGTGTGTGTGTGTGTGTGTGTGTGTGTGTGTGTGTGTGTGTGTGTGTGTGTGTGTGTGTGTGTTTATAGACCTATATAGTGGTCCCTATAGGTCTTAACGGTGTGACAGCAGCTTGATCTATTGATTGCCATTACTGGGGTCCTAAGAGGCTAAATGAAAAATACCATGAAAAATGGATGAAGTCTCTAGATTGTTCTTTGATTTCTGTTTGACGTCGTGCACTCTCTCTGCCCCTCACTGGGAAGTTAATGTGGCCTCTGGGATGGGAGGGCTTGACGTTAAATGAGGTGTTTCATTTATTTTATTTTTTTACTTAAATGCAACTGTGTGTGAGTAGGGCAGGACTATAGCTACAAATGAGGTCTGGACCTCATTTTTTAAATTAATATATATATATATATATATATATATATATATATATATATACACAGTACCAGTCAAGAGTTTGGACACACCTACTCATTCAAGGATTGTTCTTTATTTAGACTATTTTCTACATTGTAGAATAATGGTGAAGACATCAAAACTAGGAAATAACTCATATGGAATTATGTAGTAACCCAAAGTACCCACCCTTTGCCTTGATGACAGCCTTGCATTCTCTCAACCAGCTTCATGAGGTAGTCACCTGGAATGCTTTTCCAACAGTCTTGAAGGAGTTCCCACATATATTGAGCACTTGTTGGCTGTTTTTCCTTCACTCTGCAGTGCAACTCATCCCAAACCATCTCAATTGGGTTGAGGTCAGGTGATTGTGGAGGCCAGGTCATCTGATGCAGCACTACATCACTATACTTCTTTGTAAGTTTGCCCTTACACAGCCTGTAGGTTTCTTGGGTCATTGACCTGTTGAAAAAATAAACGATAGTCCCACTAAGTGCAAACCAGACAGGATGGCGTATTGCTGCAGAATGCTGTGGTAGCCATGCTGATCAAATCAAATCAAATTTATTTATATAGCCCTTCGTACATCAGCTGATATCTCAAAGTGCTGTACAGAAACCCAGCCTAAAACCCCAAACAGCAAGCAATGCAGGTGGAGAAGCACGGTGGCTAGGAAAAACTGATAAGTGTGCCTTGAATTCTTAATAAATCACAGACAGTGTCTCCAGAAAAGCACCCCCACACTACCACACTTCCTCCTCCATGCTTCACCACACATGCAGAGATCATCCGTTCACCCACTCGACGTCTGACAAAGACACGGCGGTTGGAATAAAAAAATCTACATTTTGACTCATCAGACCAAAGGACACATTTCCACTGGTCTAATGTCCAATGCTCATGTTTCTTGTCACAAACAAGTCTCTTCTTCTTTTGGTGTCCTTTAGTAGTTCTTTGCAGCAATTCAACCATGAAGGCTTGATTCATGCAGTCTCCTCTGAACAGTTGATGTTGAGATGTGTCTGTTATTTGAACTCTCTGAGGTGCAATCTGAGGTGCAGTTAATTGCTGATTTCTGAGGATGGTAACTAATGAACTTATCTTCTGCAGCAGAGGTAACTCTGGGTCTTCCTTTCCTGTGGCGGTCCTCATGAGAGCCAGTTTCATCATAGCATTTGATGGTTTTTGCGACTGCACTTGAAGAAACTTTCAAAGTTCTTTAAATGTTTTGAATTGACTGACCTTCATGTCTTCAAGTAATGATGGACTATCATTTCTCTTTGCTTATTTGAGCTGTTCTAGCCATAATATATATGGACTTAAGGCTAGGGCTGTCTGCTGTATACCACCCCTACCTTGTCACAACACAACTGATTGCCTCAAACTCATTAAGAAGGAAATAAATTCCACAAATGAATTTTATAAAAATGGTGTGTGATTTTTTTTACCCCTTTTTCTCCCCAATTTCGTGGTATCCAATTGTTTAGTAGCTACTATCTTGTCTCATCGCTACAACTCCCATACGGGCTCGGGAGAGACGAAGGTTGAAGGTCATGCGTCCTCCGATACACAACCCAAACAAGCCACACTGCTTCTTAACACAGCGCACATCCAACCCGGAAGCCAGCCGCACCAATGTTTCGGAGGAAACACCGTGCACCTGGCAACCATGGTTGGCGCGCAGTGCGCCCGGCCCGCCACAGGAGTCGCTGGTGCGCGATGAGACAAGGATATCCCTAGCGGCCAAGCCCTCCCTAACCCGGACGACGCTAGGCCAATTGTGCGTCACCCCACGAATCTCCCGGTCGCGGCGGGTTACGACAGAGCCTGGGCGCAAACCCAAAGTCTCTGGTGGCACAGCTGGTGCTGCAGTACAGCGCCCTTAACCACTGCGCCACCCGGGAGGCCCAATACAAATTCACTTTTAACAAGGTACACCTGTTAATTGAAATGCATTCCAGGTGACTACCTCATGAAGCTGGTTGAGAGAATGCCAAGAGTGTGCAAAGCTATCATCAAGGCAAAGGGTGATTTGTTTAACACTTTTTTGTTTACTACATGATTCCATTTGTGTAAATTCATAGTTGTGATGTCTTCACGATTATTCTACAATGTAGAACATTGTAAAAAACTAAGACATACCCTGGAATGAGTAAGTGTGTCCAAACTTTTGACTGGTAATGTATATATATATATTTTTAGGAACTAATTTGGGGTCTCCACTTACTGTTGAGAGTTAGAATAGTGGAATACACAAGTTGCAATTTCGAAACGTGGTTGTGCATCAGCAGTTTTTCTCTTGTTATATATTACTCATTGACAGTCACTCAAAAAGCCCATGTCAGAGAAAAAAATACATTGGTCAATTTTAGTCTAGTTCGTCACTGGCAGCCTTACCATTATGCAGAAGATGCAATTGCCTCAGACCTCACATCACCAAGGGGCATCATGAGCTGGGTTGCGTTTAAATCCACTGCATCCGCATATGTCGTCCTTTCACATCTACGATGGAAGGTGGCAGAGCTACAGCTGTGTTTGTCAGACCATGAGACATCTCGAAAATCGGTCTTCTCACGAAAATGTCTTTAGCGTCCGAACGGTTTGGCCTTAACATTAATTTGACCCCTCAATGGATAAGATGAGACTCTCACGATGGTGTTCTCTAATTTGCTCTACGACCCCCATCAACTCCCGTAAAAATAGCCCTATGGTTATTGTGAGTAGCCTAATTTATCTTCCTCTAACTCTGCCTTCTACTGAGTTTATACAAACTGTTATATCCTACCATTCCGATAGATTGGAGACTGTTAGAACATGTTGTTGTAACGTTCATCATTTGCTTGTTATTCCATTGGTTACCATGATGCAGATGCCCAGGTGTGGGCCACACTCATTAAATGTGTTGCTTTTAAATGTTAGAGCAATCACTAGTAAAACCTTTCTTGTGAATGACCTCATTAGTGAGGGCAACTTTGATTGCACGTTTCTCACTAAAGCATTGGCTGTCTTCAGACTGTAGTGCCGCTCTTATTGAAGCCTCTTCCCCCCCAAATTAAAAAGGTTGGGGGGGACAACCTCTATTTTCACTAATGCTCTCAGCTGTAAGGACATTTCATTTGGCAACCTTGGGTCTTTTGAGCATTATGCTATACTGTTTATTAAGTCAGCACCCAGTGCTGGCTCTAACCCTGTATAGGCCACCAAAGCACAGCCCCACTTTCTTTACTGATTTCTCTGAGCTATTGTCTATTGTCCTTGAGAACTATGATAAAATCATCGTGTTGGTCGATTTTAATATTCATTTTGACAAAGAGACGGCCTCCAAGGCCATTGAATTTATGAATCCTTTTAGCTCTATGGACTTTATCCAACATGTTACTGGGTTCACCCATAACCGCGGCCGTACTCTCAACCTGGTTATTACCAAGGGGCTTTCTATTGCTGTAACCTCTATTGTTGACACTGCTTTATCTGATCACCACTGTGTATTTTTACTACCTTGTTGCTCATATTACAACACTGAACGCATTATTAAAAAACATTATCTTACTTCTGAAGTTGCTACAGATTTTATTGAGTGTATGAACAGGGATGTGACAAATAGCTTTTTACCAACTGAGGAACATTGTCAAGGTGCGGTCAACTGCAAAACATACAGAAAGATAATGATCAAGATCAGAAGGAGAGCACACATTACACTGGTTTTGAAGTCTCTGCACTGGCTGCCTGTGAGTTTTAGAATACATTTTAAGATTATTCTATTGTTTTTTAAATCTATCCTACGATTGTGCACCCCAATACATATCAGACATGCTTTTGAGTTACGTACCCAGTAGGTCCCTCATGTCCTCTAGCGCACTGGCCTTTTAACTATCCCCAAAGCCTAGGACCAAGAGGCACGGAGAGGCAGAACCTGAGGGGTGCTGAAACTGTGGACATATTTAAACTGTGGACATATTTAAACTGTGGACATATTTAAACTGTGGACATATTTAAACTGTGGACACATTTAAACTGTGGACATATTTAAACTGTGGACACATTTAAACTGTGGACATATATCGTAAAACACACCTTTTTAGTTGAGCATTTGCTTAGGGTGCTTTTTTGGTCTTTCTGTTTCTGTTTTTATTGTTATTCTTTTGTTTGTTGTGTTCGTTTTGTAGTAAATATTTCTGTTTTTATTTGCATTGTTTTTTATTTTATTTTTCCTGTGAAGCGCATTGCATTCATGTCTGAAATGTGCTATATAGATCATCTGAAGGTAACTTGGTAAGGGGATACCTTCAGAGCTTTCTAATGTGTCTCAAAACATGCTTCCTTTTGATAAAATGTTTGACTATGTTTGAACCTGGAGGAATTAAAAATAATGTTTTGTCAGAAGTGTGCTCTACACACAAAATCAACATAGATCAACATACTGTATTTTGATGTGGTTTTAATCAGCGATTTCCCAGCCATCCTCACCATAGACTGTAAAAATAATCATCATGCACTGTTGCACCTAAGACACTAATCTAGTGAGCACTATTGGATCTCTGCACAAGCAAGGCATTTTATTGGTTTGATGTATAGTGAGGCGTCACTGATTTACACCGGGTCTCCACCCCTATTTAGCTATTTTTCTGCCATGAACTTCCCCAGGCTTACCCGTATTAAGGAAGGCGAGGCCAGCCTCGGGCCCTTAGACTCATGGGCAGGGCTCTCCAACCCTGTTCCTGCAGAGCTCCCCTCCTACAGGTTTTCACTCTAAACTCAGTTGTAACTAACCTGCTTATCATCAAGCTAATTATTATTATCAAGCTTATCATCAAGCTAATTATTAGAATCAAGTGCGCTACATTAGGGTTGGAGTGAGAAGCTCTCCAACCCTGTCCAGGAACAGGGTTGGAGAGCCCTGCTCTAGGGGGATACAATACGCATTTCTTTGCTGCTGATAATCGTTGCAGAGGCATATGTGTAGCCCATGTACTGTATCTGATGCTGCCAGACAGCATCAGATACATGGGCTACATATAGTAAAATAGAAGGGCACTGTTTCACTCGCTCTGATACTTTCTCCTGTGAGATAGTTTCAGCCACTTGCGATTGAAGGAACATTGGCGGGTGCACAGTACGTTGTTCGGATGCTGGAATTATTTTGGACGATCGATCGAAGGTAACATAATTTTTGCTGTGATTTGTTTGACAATCAGATGGAAACATCATGACTGGTTGTGTTCATGGCTGTGTTCATGTGTTCATTAAAAAGTTCATACATTTTTACAGTTAAATTACATCTTTACTATAAAATCCATTAAAAAAACGCTGGCCTCATCCTGTGGCCTCCAAATCGCTCATCTACAGTAAATTTGTAGCAATCATGGCCAAATTATTGACTGGGAATGCAGGGCACATGCCCAGGGGCCCTATTTTCCAGGGGGCCCCCAATGATTTTGTTAGTCACTCCCACTCTGATATCATATTAAAATGGCATAAGTCATGGCACAATTAGTATAATTGCAGGAAATTAGCTGTAAAACTGCACACAAAAGAAACCTGTAAAGCATACTTATTTGTTTACCTTTTGTTAATACTTTATTTTTCTTCTAACAGATCCCTCTGTATGTATTAAATTATAGTTTTTAATCCCGGTGCTGAGTTAATGTAAGTTAATGTGTAGCGGCTAATTATAGCTAATAGGGTATGTGTTTGTAGATCGACTGAGGTGAATGAGCATACAGCAGCCGATGTCATAATGGCTGGGGTCATTTTATCTTTTTGTAAATGAGCTTCAACTTTTTAGTAAATGAGCTTCAACTTTCTTAAAAGGTATTGGATGGGTGGGTGGGTTGAATATTCACTGGACTATTCACATCTCCATTATGTGCTAAACTGAACTGTTTCCTTGCCACTGCACAAACATTCTGCACACTCATAGCAGACTAAGAAACAATGCACAAATTGTGAATGGTCTGTAAATATAAATTGGCTAAACACATACTGTAGCTACATAAATATCCACATTCATTCACATACTACACTGATGGTTTGCAGTGTGTTTTTAAGTGTGGGTCTTAAGGGAAAGTATGACCTGATGATGTGGTGTACACTTTCCTCCCTGGGGTGAGAGGAGAGGTTGGGGGGGGGGGGGTCCCTCCCTCCCCCCTACTTTTTTCCTGCCTTAAATCTGTCATCAGACATCTGCCTTGCTGTCTGTCGGTGCCCTGGGGTCAGTGATGAAGCATTGTTGGTATGGTTGGTATGGTTATGACACATGCTGATCTTTACACTGGTGGATTTGTGTTTGGCATGAGCCAGCCCATGTGAGACTGAAGGAGCACCCGGGAGGACACCCCTCTCACTCAAACCCAACAGCTGCTGGACGAAGACAAAACCTAAAAACTCTGTGTGTGTTTGTGCATCCCATCCCCTCTCTCCCTGCTTTCTCCTTCCTAACTCTTTTCCCCTGTCACATGGGGATCCTAATAAATATTAATTCGCTCAGTTCTCCGCTTCTATCCGTTATCCCTCCGTACTCTTCTTCTCCTCATCCTGCTATTTCCTCTGCCTGGTTTGTAATCAATACTGCCCTGCTGTCCCGTGAAAGGATTATGGGTGAAGAGCCGCAGGATACCTGAGACACACACATCAGTTCTCCAGCTAGACAACTGAGAGTGTGTGGTGGGAGGGAAGAATGTGTGAGTAGGAGGGAGATGTGCTGGCTTGTATTGTTTTTGTTTTTCAATGGGATGCCATGGGAGGATGAGATATGAAAACAATTACATGATGCAGATTAAATACATCTCTAAATGGTACATACGCTATATATATACAAAAGTATGTGTATAAAATCGAGCAGACAGCCATGCAATCTCCATAGACAAACATTGGCAGTAGAATGGGCTTATTGAAGAACTCAGTGACTTTCAATGTGGCACCGTCATAGGATGCCACCTTTCCAACAAGTCAGTTTGTCAAATGTATGCCCTGCTAGATCTGCCCCGGTCAACTGTATGTGCTGTTATTGTGAAGTGGAAATATCTCAGCTCAGCTGTGAAATAGTAGGCCACACAAGCTCACAGAACGGGACCGCTGAGTGCTGAATCACATAGAGGGTAAAAAATAGTCTGTCCTCGGTTGCAACACTCACTTCCGAGTTCCAAACTGGTGTAAAGCTTGCTGCCATTCTACTCTGGAGCAGTGGAAACGCGTTCTCTGGAGTGACGAATCACTCTTCACCATATGGCAGTACAATCTGGCAGTACAAATCTGTGTTTGTCGGTTGCCAGGAGAACGCTACCTGCCCAAATGCAGAGTTGCCAAAGTTTGGTGGAGGAGAAACAATGGTATGGGCTGTTTTTCATGGTTTGGCTAGGCCCCTTAGTTCCAGTGAAGGGAAATCTTAAACTCTACTGCATACAATGACATTCTAGACGATTCTGTGCTTCCAACTTTGTGGCAACAGTTTGGGAAATGACATTTCCTGTTTGAGCATGACAATGCCCCCTGCGCACAAAGCGAGGTCCATACATAATTATTTTGTTGAGATCAGTGTGGAAGAACTTGACTGGCCTGCACAGAGCCCTGACCTCAACCCCATCGATCATCTTTGGGATGAATTGGAACGCCGACTGCGAGCCAGGGATAATTGCCCAACATCAGTGCCCAACCTCACTAATACTCTTGTGGCTGAATGGAAGCAAATCCCTGCAGCAATGTTCCAACATCTAGAAAGCCTTCCCAGAAGAGTGAAGGCTGTTATAGCAGCAAAGGATGGACCAACTCCATATTAATGCCCATGATTTTTTCATGAGATGTTCGACGAGCAGGTGTCCACATACTTCTGATTATGTAGTGTATTTTAAATCATGCTGGGTTAGTGTGTGGTAAGATGACAGGATAGCTATGGGATTACTGCGTTAGAGACAGCAAAAGCGGAAGACTTCACCTTGGCCTGGCCTTTTCAAAATTCTGTCTCTAGTTCTGATATTGTTTTTGACACCCCCTTTCAAGCCCCTGAACCTTAGCCCTGACCTTAGCCCCACCCTCTTTTAAAAATGCAGATACATTAGTCCCATTAGACCTCAATGTTAGCCTACGTTCTGGTTAAAATGAATCCACCCAGATACCTTCCTGACTTGCCCATAGTGAGAAAGCTCAAATTGATATGCTAATCAGTTATCTCGATGACGACTGCCTCCATGTCTTAACGCAGGAAATGATAGCAGGTGCTGAGTGGGAATGTTGTCTTTGGGTGTGAAACAGAATAATGAGGAGATGTCTCCCACTCAATGGCTGTCTCTAAGCCATCTTTTTAGGGGCTCTCACGCATTAAAATTGTTAGTTAATGTGAATACAGATTACATTTTACTTAGACTTTTTGAGTAGTTGACTAAAGTAGTTGACTGGGATGCCTAAGAAACAGCTTCAGTAACATTGTGCCTTCGAGGGCAGGTGGATCAGGTCTGAGGAGCACACAGTGTGTTTCTGACACTGTGACGAAGTGTGTTTCTGACGCTGTTACACAGTGCGTGCACAGTGTCGGCAGGCTTCTGCTGTTTTGTCAGCATAGCCAGGGATTATTTTAATAACAATCATCACTTGCTGTCAATGTCAGCAACACCCAGCCAGCCGTCCTCCCACGTCCCAGCCGCCCCACTGACTGCTCCAACACTGCAGCTGAACGCTATTTCAGTTATAGCATTATAGCACCCACAAACGCCCCTCTGACCCCCCCGACCCCCCCGACCCCCTGCAGGGGCTTTAATGGGAATGACTGGCTGCTGATGGGGTTAAGAGTAGCTATAATGACTGACAGAATCAAATTAATGATGATGTGTTGCGAGAGGAGGGGTGAGGTGCGTGGGGGAGCCGGGGGGGAATGCGAGGGTGTTGATTGGTATAAATAATTCACAAACAGACTCCCCCCCACCCACTCACCCCCTCACCTCTCTGTCTGTACACTCCTCTGGCTTTCAGAAGAGTAGCCAGCCAGACAGACAATCGTCAGTCAATAAGTCCTCATCGTCCCAGACAGATAGCCAGCCAGACAGACAAACAGACGGTTAGGATAAACGCCTGGAGTAGTCAGATGTTTTGGCTTGCATACAATGTACAGTATTGCATATTGTGATGGTGTGTGTGGATTTAGTGGTCAGTGAGGATGTGGTTGATATGGCAGACATTGCAGTGTTTGAAGTCACTGATCATGTAGTGCTGTATTAGAGTATGGTGAGATGGTGCTGAGTTAGTGGTTTGTTCAATAATTATTCAACACATTTCTGGTAAGTGCCATTGTGAGATTATGATTGTGGTTAGACCGTAGTAGAGCTGCTGAGTGGAATGCATGAATGGGTATTTGGCACCCAGTCAGCTCTCATTAATCATAGGTCCCACTTTCTCACACTGACAGCCTTCCCAGCCCCATGCCATGCCTTCCTGAGTGTCATGGGAAGGTGTGGGGACAGGGTGGCTTGAGCGTGGAGAAAGGCTGCCGACAGTCAACAGACACCCCTCTCATGTACTAATCCTCCTCCACCTCCCAATTGTCAAGCCTGTGTAAAGCCTGTGTTGAGAAACGAGATCATAGGTGAGTGAACTTGGCTGGGCCACCATGCACTTTCTGACAGTTTCAAATGTCAGGCGACCTAGTCATCCATGGCAATGTTGTCATTGTGTGGGCTAGCCACCCACTAAAGAGCTAGGGTATAATACCAGTGATGGGCAGGTCTTAGCACAGTATACTAGACTAGAAAGAAGTGAGTTTAGGTATCTTAATTAAAACCTCTTGAAGCTAAGGGGCACTATTTTTATGTTTGGAAAAATAACGTTCCCAAAGTAAAGGCCTTTCTCAGGACCAGATGCTAGAATATGCATATAATTGTCAGATTAGGATAGAAAACACTCTAAAGTTTCCAAAACTGTCAAAATATTGTCTGTGGGTATAACAGAACTGATATTGCAGGCGAAACCCTGAGAAAAATCAGACCAGGAAGTGGCTTCTATTTTGAGAACTCCATGTTCCATAGCCTCCCATTGCTCCATTTAAAGGGATCTCAACCAGATTCCTTTTCCTATCGCTTCCTCAAGGTATCAACAGTCTTCAGACATAGTTTCAGGCTTTTATTTTGAAGAATGAGCGTGAACGACCACATTGCGTAAGTGGATAGGTGGGGATCTCAGAGTGAATTGTGCGCAAAAGAGAAAGGAGGCCATTGTTACTCCCGGTCCTAGTGAAAAGCCAACTGTCCCGGTTGATATATTATCAAATAGATATTTGAAAAACACCCTGAGGATTGATTATAAAAAACGTCTGACATGTTTCTGTGGACATTATGGACATAATTTGGAATTTTTGTCTGCGTTGTCGTGACCGCTCTTTCCGGTGGATTCCTGGGCATAACGCACCAAACTAACGGAGGTATTTAGACATAAAAAATATCTTTATGGAACAAAAGGAACATTTGTTGTCTAACTGGGAGTCTCGTGAGTGAAAATATCCGAAGATCATCAAAGGTAACGATTAATTTGATTGCTTTTCTGATTTTCGTGACCAAGTTACCTGAAGCTAAGTGAACTTATTGTTTTGTTGAGCGATCAATAAACTTACACAAACGCTTGTATTGCTTTCGCTGTAAAGCTTAATTTCAAAATTTGAGACGACAGGTGGATTAACAAAAGGCTAAACTGTGTTTTGCAATATTGCACTTGTGATTTCATGAATATGAATATTTTCTAGTAATATTATTTGACTGTGGCGCTATGCTATTCAGCGTTGCTGATGACAATTATCCCGTATCCGGTATGGGTGGTTCAGAGAGGTTTTAAGATATGAGGTGTATAGTGTATATTCTTTTCATTTTGGTGTACTATATCTTTGACATGAGAAGCAACATCTCCAGCACAGTACAAAAGAAAAGATAGTGATGCGTAAGAGTAAGTTTACTTACCATAAAGTCTTCTCACATAACCGTCTGTAGCATCCGAACATTTTGGCCTACAAAGTAGTATGACCCCTCTATGGAAAGATGGGACTCTCACGAACAGGATGGTGTTCTACGTTTTTCTACGACCCACACATGGGACTCGTCTGAAGATGGGACTCGTCTGAAGTCGGTACTGCCAACTTCTGTTTGTAGCATCTGAACAGTTTTTGCTACACACTAATATGACCCCTCTTTGTAAAGGTGGGACTCTCACGGACATGTACATGTACATGTTTTGCTCTAGAGCGCCCACAGGCCTCACAAGACTCATCTGAATGTCCCCCATTAACAGTCAGAAAAATACAGTACCAGTCAAAAGTTTGGATACACCTACTCATTCAAGGGTTTTTCTTTATTTTGATTATTTTCTACATTGTAGAATAATAGTGAAGACATTAAAACTAATAGTAACCAAAAAAGTGTTAAACAAATTAAAGAGATTCTTCAAAGTAGCCACCCTTTTCCTTGATGACAGCTTTGCACACTCTTTGCACATTCACCTGGAATGCTTTTCCAACAGTCTTGAAGGAATTCCCACATATGCTGAGCACTTGTTGGCTGCTTTTCCTTCACTTTGCAGTCCAACTCATCCCAACCATCTCAATTGGGTTGGTCGGGTGATTGTTGAGGCCAAGTCATCTGATGCAACACTCCATCACTCTCCTTCTTAGTCAAATAACCCTTACACAGCCTGGAGGTGTGTTGGGTAATTGTCCTGTTGAAAAACAAATGATAAGCGCAAACAAGATGGGATGGCGTATCGCTGCAGAATGCTGTGGTAACCATGCTGTTAAGTGGGCATTGAACTCTAAATAAATTACGGGAAGCGTCACCACTAAAGCACCTTCACACCATGACACCTCCTCCATGCTTCACAGTGGGAACCACACATGCGGAGATAGTCTGTTCACCTAGTCTCACAAAGACACGGCAGTTGGAACCAAAAATATCACATCCAACCAAAGGATATATTTACACTGGTCTAATGTCAATTGCTCGTGTTTCTTGGTCCAAGCATGTCTCTTCTTCTCATTGGTGTCTTTTAGTAGTGGTTTCTTTGCAGCAATTTGACCATGAATGCCTGATTCACCCAGTCTCCTCTGAACAGTTGATGTTGTGTCTGTTACATGAACTATGTGAAGCATTTATTTGGACTGTAATTTCTGATGCTGGTAACTCTAATGACCTTGTCCTCAGCAGCAGAGGTAACTCTGGGTATTCCTTTCCTGTGGTGGTCGTCATGAGAGCCAGTTTCATCATAGCGCTGGATGGTTTTTGAAACCGCATGAAGAAACTCTCAAAGTTCTTGAAATTTTAAGGATTGATTGTCCTTCTGTGTCTTCAAGTAATTTTTATTTTATTTTATTTATTTCACTTATTTCATTTAACCAGGTAGGCAAGTTGAGAACAAGTTCTCATTTACAATTGCGACCTGGCCAAGATAAAGCAAAGCAGTTCGACACATACAACGACACAGAGTTACACATGGAGTAAAACAAACATACAGTCAATAATACAGTATAAACAAGTCTATATACGATGTGAGCAAATGAGGTGAGATAAGGGAGGTAAAGGCAAAAAAAGGCCATGGTGGCAAAGTAAATACAATATAGCAAGTAAAACACTGGAATGGTTGATTTGCAGTGGAAGAATGTGCAAAGTAGAAATACAAATAATGGGGTGCAAAGGAGCAAAATAAATAAATAAAATAAATACAGTAGGGAAAGAGGTAGTTGTTTGGGCTAAATTATAGGTGGGCTATGTACAGGTGCAGTAATCTGTGAGCTCCTCTGACAGTTGGTGCTTAAAGCTAGTGAGGGAGATAAGTGTTTCCAGTTTCAGAGATTTTTGTAGTTCATTCCATGTCATTGGCAGCAGAGAACTGGAAGGAGAGGCGGCCAAAGAAAGAATTGGTTTTGGGGGTGACCAGAGAGATATACCTGCCGGAGCGCTTGCTACAGGTGGGTGATGCTATGGTGACCAGCGAGCTGAGATACGGGGGGACTTTACCTAGCAGGGTCTTGTAGATGACATGGAGCCAGTGGGTTTGGTGACGAGTATGAAGCGAGGGCCAGCCAACGAGAGCGTACAGGTCGCAATGGTGGGTAGTATATGGGGCTTTGGTGACAAAACGGATTGCACTGTGATAGACTGCATCCAATTTGTGGAGTAGGGTATTGGAGGCTATTTTGTAAATGACATCGCCGAAGTCGAGGATTGGTAGGATGGTCAGTTTTACAAGGGTATGTTTGGCAGCATGAGTGAAGGATGCTTTGGAAGCCAATTCTAGATTTAACCTTGGATTGGAGATATTTGATGTGAGTCTGGAAGGAGAGTTTACAGTCTAACCAGACACCTAGGTATTTGTAGTTGTCCACGTATTCTAAGTCAGAGCCGTCCAGAGTAGTGATGTTGGACAGGCGGGCAGGTGCAGGCGGGCAGGTGCAGGCAGCGATCGGTTGAAGAGCATGCATTTAGTTTTACTTGTAATTAAGAGCAATTGGAGGTCACGGAAGGAGAGTTGTATGGCATTGAAGCTTGCCTGGAGGTTTGCTAACACAGTGTCCAAAGAAGGGCCAGAAGTATACAGAATGATGTCATCTGCGTAGAGGTGGATCAGAGACTCACCAGCAGCAAAAGCGACATCATTGATGTATACAGAGAAGAGAGTCGGTCCAAGAATTGAACCCTGTGGCACCCCCATAGAGACTGCCAGAGGTCCGGACAGCAGACCCTCCGATTTGACACACTGAACTCTATCAGAGAAGTAGTTGGTGAACCAGGCGAGGCGATCATTTGAGAAACCAAGGCTGTCGAGTCTGCCGATGAGGATGTGGTGATTGACAGAGTCGAAAGCCTTGGCCAGATCAATGAATACGGCTGAACAGTAATGTTTCTTATCAATGGCGGTTAAGATATCGTTTAGGACCTTGAGCGTGGCTGAGGTGCACCCATGACCAGCTCTGAAACCAGATTGCATAGCAGAGAAGGTATGGTGAGATTCGAAATGGTCGGAAATCTGTTTCTTGACTTGGCTTTCGAAGACCTTAGAAAGGCAGGGTAGGATAGATATAGGTCTGTAGCAGTTTGGGTCAAGAGTGTCCCCCCCCTTTGAAGAGGGGGATGACCGCAGCTGCTTTCCAATCTTTGGGAATCTCAGACGACACGAAAGAGAGGTTGAACAGGCTAGTAATAGAGGTGGCAACAATTTTTGCAGATCATTTTAGAAAGAAAGGGTCCAGATTGTCTAGCACGGCTGATTTGTAGGGGTCCAGATTTTGCAGCTCTTTCAGAACATCAGCTGACTGGATTTGGGAGAAGGAGAAATGGGGAAGGCTTGGGCGAGTTGCTGTGGGGGGTGCGGTGCTGTTGACCGGGGTAGGAGTAGCCAGGTGGAAAGCATGGCCAGCCGTAGAAAAATGCTTATTGAAATTCTCAATTATAGTGCATTTATCAGTGGTGACAGTGTTTCCTATCTTCAGTGCAGTGGGCAGCTGGGAGGAGGTGTTCTTATTCTCCATGGACTTTACAGTGTCCCATAACTTTTTGAGTTAGTGTTGCAGGAAGCAAATTTCTGCTTGACAAAGCTAGCCTTGGCTTTTCTAACTGCCTGTGTATAATGGTTTCTAGCTTCCCTGAACAGCTGCATATCACAGGGGCTGTTCGATGCTAATGCAGAACGCCATAGGATGTTTTTGTGTTGGTTAAGAGCAGTCAGGTCTGGGGAGAACCAAGGGCTATATCTGTTCCTGGTTCTTGAATGGGGCATGCTTATTTAAGATGGTTAGGAAGGCATTTAAAACAAACAAAAAACAGGCATCCTCTACTGACGGGATGAGATCAATATCCTTCCAGGATACCCCGGCCAGGTCGATTAGAAAGGCCTGCTCGCTGAAGTGTTTCAGGGAGCGTTTGACAGTGATGAGTGGAGGTCGTTTGACCGCTGACCCATTACGGATGCAGGCAATGAAGCAGTGATCGCTGAGATCTTGGTTGAAGACAGCAGAGGTGTATTTAGAGGGCAAGTTGGTTAGGATGATATCTATGAGGTTGCCCGTGTTTAAGGCTTTGGGGAGGTACCTGGTAGGTTAATTGATCATTTGTGTGAGATTGAGGGCATCAAGCTTCGATTGTAGGATGGCTGGGGTGTTAAACATGTTCCAGTTTAGGTCGCCTAGCAGCACGAGCTCTGAAGATAGATGGGGGGCAATCAGTTCACATATGGTGTCCAGAGCACAGCTGGGGGCAGAGGGTGGTCTATAGCAGGCGGCAACGGTGAGAGACTTGTTTTTAGATAGGTGGATTTTTAAAAGTAGAAGTTCAAATTGTTTGGGTATAGACCTGGATAGAAGGACAGAACTCTGCAGGCTATCTTTGCAGTAGATTGCAACACCGCCCCCTTTGGGAGTTCTATCTTGTCTGAAAATGTTGTAGTTTGGGATGAAAATTTCAGAATTTTTGGTGGTCCTCCTAAGCCAGGATTCAGACACAGCTAGAACATCCGGGTTGGCAGAGTGTGCTAAAGCAGTGAATAAAACAAACTTAGGGAGGAGGCTTCTAATGTTAACATGCATGAAACCAAGGCTAGTACGGTTACAGAAGTCATCAAAAAAGAGCGCCTGGGGAATAGGAGTGGAACTAGGCACTGCAGGGCCTGGATTCACCTCTACATCGCCAGAGGAATAGAGGAGGAGTAGGATAAGGGTACGGCTAAAAGCAATAAGAATTGGTCGTCTAGAACGTCTGGAACAGAGAGTAAAAGGAGGTTTCTGGGGGCGATAAAATAGCTTCAAGGCATAATGTACAATAATAATATAATGTAATGATGGACTGTCATTTCTCTTTGCTTATTTGAGTTGTTCTTGCCATAATATGGATTTGGTCTTTTACCAAATAGGACTATCTTTTTGTTATTAAAATATATATTTGGATTTTTCTGGTTACTACATGATTCCATATGTGTTATTTCATAGTTTTTATGTCATCACTATTATTCCACAAGGTATAAAATAGTAAAGATAAAGAAAAACCCTAGATTGAGTAGATGTGTCCAATCCTTTGACTGGTACTCTGTCTATGGAAACTATTTATGGACAAAAATGAAATGATCGAATGTATTTAACATACATGTAAAAACTCAGGCAGTTGTTGTTGCCATCCTGTACCTGTCCCGTAGGTGTAATGTTCGGATGTACCGATCCTGTGCAGGTGTTGTTACACGTGGTCTGCCACTGCAAGGACAATCAGCTGTCCATCCTGTCTCCCTGTAGCTCTGTCTTAGGCGTCTCACAGTACTGGCATTGCAATTTATTGCCCTGGCCACATCTGCATTCCTCATGCCTTCTTGCAGCATGCCTAAGGCACGTTCACGCAGATGTGCAGGGACCCTGGGCATCTTTCTTTTGCTGTTTTTCAGAGTCAGTAGAATGACCTCTTTAGTGTCCTGTGTTTTAATATTTGGATTTTTACGAATTAACTTTGAAAGACAAGGTCCTGAAAAATGGACGTTTCTTTTTCTTGCTGAATTTAGATAACCAAATAGCAAGATCCTATACTGCCAGTGCCAGCCCATAACCAAATGTTTAGCCAGCTAGCAAATTCTCTAGCTAGCACAACATGTCTAGCTAAGGACACTGCACTAACTCAGCAGCTGTTTCCTTTAAACTAGCTAATCCACTGCTATATAATTACTATGTCAATGCTAACTACAGTGGTTAGCTTGGAGGAAGTGTTTAGTGCTGTGTGCATTGCCTCTGTACACCTACATTGCATATGAAGTGTGACTGGCTCATTCATGGATGTATTTTTTTTAACTAGGGAAGTCAGTTAAGACCAAATTCTTATTTACAATGACAGCCTACCCTGGTCCAATTGTTCACCGCCCTAATGGACTCCCAATCACAGCCAGATGTGATACAGCCTGGATTTGAACCAGGTACTGTAGTGACACCTCTTGCACTGAGATGCAGTGCCTTAGACTGTTGTGCCACTTGGGAGTCCCACTGCTCTCTGATTGGCTCAAAGGGAAGTTGTTGATAAGTATCTATCGGCAGTGAGATTCTCGATGTGTTTCATGCTTAAGTGTGTCTGCTAAATGACAAACATTTAAATTATGAATTAGTGTCAATGGGATGGGTAGGCTCTATTCTGTACAGTCAACACATTGAGATTAGAATATCTGTGAAGCAACAATCAAGCATTAATCTGTGTAAGTGATTGTAAGAGTGTGTGTTCTGTGTGGGTGTACTTGTTCGGTGGAACAGAGGCAGAGGTGGCTAGGGCATGTCGCTGGAACTAATTTCTCCATATTTATCTTGGCCAGAGAGAATGCGCTAAAGGGCTAGCATCTGGTGCTAACTGGACCATGCTAACTCCTTAGATGTGCATTACTTGTTCAAGTAAGTTGGCTAAAGCCTAGCATCTGGTGTTAGTTGGACCGTGCAAACCCCTTTATCAGCTCTGCTGCACTTTCTTACAGTTGGTTAGCATAAGGCTGGCTGCGTCTGGTGTGAACTAGAATGCTAACTTGCTGTGTTGTTTGTCTTTGTCCACTCCTTTAACATCACTAGCTGGGATGTAGTTTACACTATAAATCACCCGCTCTATGATTTGGAATAACAGTCAGTGGTAGTTCATCGTCTACATAAAAGGAAATAAGCAAAAAAAAGACTATGAAGAAAAGGAAACCATGTTTTTAGTTCCTGATTCCCTTTCCTCTCCTGTCTTAAAGTATCTCTACCCTGTGAGAATGTGAACCTTTCTCCACTACCCCACCCTCTCACTTCACAGAAAATGTATGATACAGTATATCAGTTAGTGCCATGAGCATGGTGTTGATCAATCAATTAATCACATTTATTTATAAAGCCCTTTTTACATCAGCCGATGTCACAAAGTGCTATACAGAAGCCCGAACAGCAAGCAATGCAGATGTAGAAGCACGGTGGCTATGAAAAACTCCCTAGAAAGCTAGAAACCTAGAGAGGAACCTGTTTCTGAGGTGGGGCCAGTCCTCTTCTGGCTATACCGGGTGGAGATTGTAAGAGTGGCCATTAAGGCCAGATTGTTCTTCAAGATGTTCAAACGTTCATAGATGACCAGCAGGGTCAAATAATAATCACAGTGGTTGTAGAGGGTGCAACAGGACAGTACCTCAGGAGTAAATATCAATTGGCTCTTCATAGCCGAGTATACTGTAGCTGGTGTTCGGCGCAAATTGCGTCTGCGTTCTCTGAGAAGGCCTGATTAATGACGTGAGGCTGACCGCACCACTGCCTTAGTGCCTCAGCTATATATCACTTGACTAAGGTTCTTAGAGGAGCATCCCTATGCCACTCTCCCTCTGTGAGTCCTGCAATAGTGCAGTGCTGCCGTCACTGTAACCCTTGGTCTGTAATATAAAAGAGCAGTCCAGTTGGGTGACTAACCCAGGGCAGACTATGACTGTAGCCACTCTTCTATCTCTATTACTTAGTAGTATTTATTATTCAGTTAGCTAGTGACATTACATGTATCTAGGTGAAAACAGTATCATATTACAGAGAGAACAGGATATCTTTAATCAAGCAGCTTTAGGCATCCGAAGATGAGACAAGGTACCGGTATAAAAACCATATGAGGAGACAGGGTGGTAGTGCTTGTAATAAAGGCCACTTCTTGCTGACTTGGTGTGTTTGTAGAGACTGAGAGTCAGACATGTGTTGGCCTGCAAAGTCAATCAGAGCTTCATTAAAGGCTTAAATGAGTTTGTATGGATTTAATAGGTGACCTGCCCACCTGGGCTGTATTGAGCCGATTCAACAGGGCCCTTGGCCCTCGGCTCTGGTCCACAGGGAAATTAAAGGCTTTGCAAAGAGGCCAAGTTAATAGCTGGGGTTAATAGTTTCTATTTGGTCTTAGTCCAGACTGGTGATTAGTTAATCAAAGACACTATTGTGACACTATGCACAACATACACAAACACATGTAGAACCGTTTATGTACTCTGTTATGTACTGTACAGCTGTTTTGTCCATGTGTGTATTTGTGTCTACACATTAGTACATGTGTCTACACATTAGTATGTTTTGTCCTTGTGAGTATATACACGGTGCATTCGGAAGTATTCAGACCCCTTGACTTTTTCCACATTTTGTTACGTTACAGCCTTATTCCAAAATGTATTCAATTGTTTTTTTCCCCTCATCAATCTACAAACAATACCCCATAATGACTAAGCAAAAAAACTAATGAAAAATAACATTTACATAAGTATTCAGACACTGTATCAGTACTTTGTTGAAGCACCGTTGGTAGCAATTACAGCCTAGAATCTTCGTGGGTATGTTGCTACAACTACAAGCTTGGCACACCTGTATTTTGGGAGTTTCTCCCATTCTTCTCTGCAGATCCTCTCAAGTTCTGTCAGGTTGGATGGGGAGCATCGCTGCACAGCTATTTTCAGGTCTCTCCAGAGATGTTCAATCGTGTTGATGTCCGGGCTATGGCTAGGCCACTTAAGGACATTCAGAGACTTGTCACGAAGCCACTCCTGCATTGTCTTGGCAGTGTGCTTGGGTCTTGGTTAACTCCAGACCTGACTGCCCTCGACCAGCACAAAAACATCCTGTGGCATACTGCACTAGCATTGAATAGTCCCAACGATATGCAACTTTTTAGGGAAGTCAGTTCTGGGACACTGTAAAGTCCATGGAGGAGAAGAGCACCTCCTCCCAGCTGCCCACTGCACTGAGGCTAGGAAACACTGTCACCACCGATTAATCCACGATAATCGAGAATTTTAAGAAGCATTTCTCTACGGCTGGCCATGCTTTCCTCCTGGCTACCCCAACCTCGGCCAACAGCTCTGCACCCCCTGCAGCTACTTGCCCAAGCCTCCCCATTTTCTCCTTCACCCAAATACAGACAGCAGATGTTCTGAAAGAGCTGCAAAGCCCGGACCCGTACAAATCAGCTGGGCTAGATAATAATTATCCACCACCATTGTTGCAACCCCTATTACTAGTATGTTCAACCACTCTATCGTATCGTCCGAGATTCCTAAAGATTAGAAAGCTGTCATGGTCATCTCCCTCTTCAAAGGGGGTGACACTCTAGACTCAAACTGTTACAGACCTGCCTTTCCAAAGTCTTCTAAAGCCAAGTTAACAAACAAATCACTGATCATTTCGAATCCCACCGTACCTTCTCCGCTGTGCAATCCGGTTTCCGAGCTGGTCACGGGTGCACCTCAGCCACACTCAAGGTATTAAACAATATCAAAACCGCCATCGATAAAGACAGTACTGTGCAGCCGTCTTAATCAGCCTGGCCAAGGCTTTCGACTCTGTCAATCATCGTATTCTTATCGGCAGACTCAACAGCCTCGGTTTCTGAAATGACTGCCTCGAATGGTTCAACTACTTCTCAGATATAGTTCAGTGTGTCAAATCGGAGGGCCTGTTGTCTGGACCTCTGGCAGTCTCTATGTATATATCAATGATGTCGCTCTTGCTGCGGGTGATTCCTTGATCCACCTCTACGCAGACGACACCATTCTGTATACATCTGGCCCTTCTTTGGACACTGTGTTAGCAAACCTCCAAACAAGCTTCAAAGCCATACAACACTCCTTCCATGGCCTCCAACTGCTCTTAAATGCTAGTAAAACTAAATGCATGCTCTTCAACCGATCGCTGCCCGAAACTCCTGCCCGACTAGCATCGCTATTCTGGACGGTTCTGACAACTATAAATGCCTAGACTGTAAACTCTCCTTCCAGACTCATATTAAGCATCTCCAATCCAAAATGAAATCTAGAATTGGCTTCCTATTTTGCAACAAAGCCTCTTTCACTCACGCTGCCAATCATACCCTCATAAAACTGACTATCCTACCGATCCTAGACTTCGGCGATGTCATTTACAAAATAGCCTCCAACAATCTACTCAGCAAACAGAATGCAGTTTTTCACAGTGCCATCCGTTTTTGTCACCAAAGCCCCATATATCATCCACCACTGCGACCTGTATGCTCTCGTCGGCTGGCCCTCGCTACATATTCGTTGCCAGACCCACTGGCTCCAGGTCATCTATAAGTCTTT
This sequence comes from Oncorhynchus kisutch, assembly GCF_002021735.2. Taxonomy (NCBI): domain Eukaryota; kingdom Metazoa; phylum Chordata; class Actinopteri; order Salmoniformes; family Salmonidae; genus Oncorhynchus; species Oncorhynchus kisutch. Next base: position 24,210,781 of record NC_034179.2, read on the forward strand.
GCTAGGTAAAGCTCTGCCTTATCTCAGCTCACTCGTCACCATAACAACACCCACCCATAGCACACGCTCCAGCAAGTATATCTCAATGTTCATCCCCAAAGCCAACACCTCCTTTGGCTGCTTTTCCTTACAGTTCTCAGCTGCCAACGACAGGAACAAATGTCAGAAATTGCTGAAGTTGGAGACTTATATCTCCCTCACTAACTTTAAGCATCAGCTATCTGAGCAGCTCACAGATCGCTGCAGCCCATCACACTACCTACCTCATCCCCATATTGTTTTTATTTACTTTTTTTTGCTCTTTTGCACACCAGTATTTCTACTTGCACATCATCATCTGCACATCTATCACTCCAGTGTTAATTTGCTAAATTGTAATTACTTCGCTACTATGGCCTATTTATTGCCTTACCTCCTTACTCCATTTGCACACACTCCATATAGATTTTTCTATTGTTAATGACTGTACTTTTGTTTATCCCATGTGTAACTCTGTGTTGTTGTGTTTTGTCTCACTGCTTTGCTTTATCTTGGCCAGGTCGCAGTTGTAAATGAAAACTTGTTCTCAACTGGTCTACCGGGTTAAATAAAGGTTAAATAAAAAAATAAGACGCGACGCTAGGCATTCCTTTCAAGGGGTTCAATCTTGGTTTCATCAGACCAGAGAATGTTGTTTCTCATGGTCCGAGAGTCCTTTAGGTGCCTTTTGTCAAGCTCCAAGCGGGCTGTCATGTCTCTTTTACTGAGGAGTGGCTTCCATCTGGCCACTCTACAATAAAGGCCTGATTGTTGGAGTGCTGCAGAGATAGATGTCCTTCTGGAAGGTTCTCCCATCTCCACAGAGGAACTCTGGAGCTCTGTCAGAGTGACCATCGGGTTCTTGGTCACCTCCCTGACCAAGGCCCTTCTCCCCCGATTGCTCAGTTTGGCCGGGCAGCCAGCTCTAGGAAGAGTCTTGGTGGATCCAAACTTCTTCCATTTAAGAATGATGGAGGCCACTGTGTTCTTGGGGATGTTCAATGCTGCAGAAATGTTTTGGTACCCTTCCCCAGATCTTTGCCTCGACACAATATTGTCTCGGAGCTCTATGGACAATTCCTTTGTCCTCAGGGCTTGGTTTTTGCTCTGACATGCACTGTCAACTGTTGGACCTTACAGTATATAGACATGTTTGTGCCTTTCCAAATCATATCCAATCAATTGGCATTATGGACTCCAATCAAGTTATAGAAACGTCTCAAGGATGATCAACCAGGTGAAGCATACTATTACTGTACTTCAGTAGTATGCTTCACCTGGTGAAGCTGGTTGATAGAATGCCAAGAGTGTGCAAAGCTGTCATCAAGGCAAAGGGTGGCTATTTTGAAGAATCTCAAATATAAAATATATATTTGGATTTGTTTAACACTTTTTTGTTTACTACATGATTCAATATGTGTTATTTCATAGTGTTGATGTCTTCACTATTATTCTACAATGTAGAAAATAATTAAAATAAAGAAAAACCCTTGAATGAGTAGGCGTGTTCAAACTTTAGACTGGTGCTTTATGTATACTTTTACATTTGCGTGTGTGTGCGTGTTTCTCTGTCTGTGTGTCTGTTTGCAGACTTGAGTGTATGCATTTGTGTTTGTCTGTGTGAGTGTGCATGTGTGTCTTTGTGTTTCAATCTGTGTTTATATGGCCCCTGAGAGCAGTGTGTGAGTGGGCTGTGGTCTGTAATGGTTGCAGCATTACAGTTGTGATTTAGGTGAAGACTAAAGGGCCCATCAAGATACCGTGTAATTTATTGAATGGCTTTATGATGGATGAGATACTTTGGAGGTTCAGTTAAACAATAAGAATTCAATGCAGGAAGAGACATGGCACGAGGGAGGGAGTGGGAAGAAAAGTGTACAGACAATTGTCTTCCCAAGAAGTGACAATGAAGGGCGGAAAGAAGCTTCCAGCAAAGGACTAGATTGATGCATTGTCTTGTATAATAAGAGCAGCACTCATGGGCACTATCATAGTGGGGAGAAATGGGAATTATTATTGAAACCATTACAAAAAAAAGTTTGGATACACCTACTCATTCAAGGGTTTATCTTCATATTTACTATTTTCTACATTGTAGAATAAAAACTATTTAACTATTTAATAACACATATGGAATAATGTAGTAACCAAAAAAGTGTTAAAACTGAATATATTTATTATTGTAGATTCTTCAAGTAGCCACCCTTTGCCTTGATGACAGCTTTGCATTCGCTTGGCATTCTCTCAACCAGCTTCACCTGGCTGCTTTTCCAACATTCTTGAAGGAATTCCCACATATGCTGGGCACTTTTTGGCTGTTTTTCCTTCACTCTGCGGTCCAACTCATCCCAACTATCTCAATTGGGTTAAGGTCGTGTGATTGTTGAGGCCAGGTCATCTGATGCAGCACTCCATCACTCTCCTTCTTGGTCAAAAATCCTGTACAAAATAAAATAAAATCAAAATAAAATAAAATGTATTTGTCACATACACATGGTTAGCAGATGTTAATGCGAGTGTAGCGAAGTGCTTGTGCTTCTAGTTCCCACAATGCAGTAATAACCAACGAGTAATCTAACCTAACAATTCCAAAACTACTACCTTATACACACAAGTGTAAAGGGATAAAGAATGTGTACATACAGATATATGAATGAGTGATGGTACAGAATGGCATAGGCAAGATGCAGTACATGGTATCGAGTACAGTATATACATATGAGATGAGTAATGTATATGTAAACATTATATTTAGTAGCATTGTTTAAAGTGGCCAGGGATATATTTTACATCAATTCCCATCAATTCCCATTATTAAAGTGGCTGGAGTTGAGTCAGTGTGTTGACAGCAGCCACTCAATGTTAGTGGTGGCTGTTTAACAGGCTGATGGTCTCGAGATAGAAGCTGTTTTTCAGTCTCACGGTCCCTGCTTTGATGCACCTGTACTGACCTCGCCTTCTGGATGATAGCGGGGTGAGCAGGTAGTGGCTCGGGTGGTTGTTGTCCTTGATGATCTTTATGGCCTTCCTGTGACATCGGGTGGTGTAGGTGTCCTGGAGGGCAGGTACTTTGCCCCGGGTGATGCGTTGTGCAGACCTCACTACCCTCTGGAGAGCCTTACGGTTGTGGGCGGAGCAGTTGCCGTACCAGGCGGTGATACAGCCCGACAGGATGCTCTCGATTGTGCATATGTAGAAGTTTGTGAGTGCTTTTGGTGACAAAGTTAATTTCTTCAGCCTCCTGATGTTGAAGAGGCGCTGCTGCGCCTTCTTCACGACGCTGTCTGTGTGGGTGGACCAATTCAGTTTGTCCATGATGTGTACGCAGAGGAATTTTACTACCCTCTCCACTACTGTCCCATCTATGTGGATAGGGGGGTGTTCCCTCTGCTGTTTCCTGAAGTCCACAATCATCTCCTTTGTTTTGTTGAAGTTGAGTGTGAGGTGTGAGGCCCTCACCTCCTGCCTGTAGGCCGTCTCGTCGTTGTTGGTAATCAAGCCTACCACAGCATTCTCATAGGTATTCCTTTTGTCCAGATGGGTTAGGGCAGTGTGCAGTGTGGTTGAGATTGCATCGTCTGTGGACCTATTTGGGTGGTATGCAAATTGGAGTGGGTCTAGGGTCTCAGGTAGGGTGGAGGTGATATGGTCCTTGGCTAGTCTCTCAAAGCACTTCATGATGACGGAAGTGAGTGCTACGGGGTGGTAGTCGTTTAGCTCAGTTACCTTAGCCTTCTTGTGAACAGGCACAATGGAGGCCCTCTTGAAGCATGTGGGAACAGCAGACTGGGATAAGGTTTGATTGAATATGTCCGTAAACACACCAGCCAGCTGGTCTGCGCATGCTCTGAGGACCCGGCTGGGGATTCCATCTGGGCCTGCAGCCTTGCGAGGGTTAACATGTTTAAATGTTTTACTCACATCTGCTGCAGTGAAAGAGAGTCCGCAGGTTTTGTTTGCGGGCCATGTCAGTGGCACTGTATTGTCCTCAAAGTGGGCAAAAAAGTTAATTATTCTGCCTGGGAGCAAGACATCCTGGTCCGTGACGGGGCTGGTTTTCATTTTGTAATAAGTGATTGATTGTAGACCCTGCCACATACCTCTTGTGTCTGAGCCGTTGAATTGCGACTCTACTTTGTCTCTATACTGACGCTTAGCCTGTTTGATTGCCTTGTGGAGGGAATAGCTACACTGTTTGTATTCGGTCATGTTTCCGGTCACCTTGCCCTGTTTAAAAGCAGTGGTTCGCGCTTTCAGTTTCATTTGAATGCTGCCATCAATCCACGGTTTCTGGCTTGGGAATGTTTTAATCGTTGCTATGGGAACGACATCGCCAATGCACTTTCTAATGAACTCCCTCACCGAATCAGCGTATTCGTAAATGTTGTTGGAAGCAATGCGGAACATATCCCAATCCACGTGATCGAAGCAGTCTTGAAGCGTGGAATCAGATTGGTCGGACCAGCGTTGAACAGACCTGAGCACGGGAGCTTCTTGTTTTAGTTTCTGTCTGTAGGCAGGGAGCAACAAAATGGAGTCATGATCAGCTTTTCCGAAAGGAGGGAGGGGGAGGGCCTTATGTGCATCGCGGAAGTTAGCAATGATCCAAGGTTTTACCAGCCCTGGTTGCGCAATCGATATGCTGACACAATTTAGGGAGTCTTGTTTTCAGATTATCCTTGTTAAAATCCCCAGCTACAATGAATGCAGCCTCAGGATATGTGGTTTCCAGTTTGCAAAGAGTCAAATAAAGTTAGTTCAGGGCCATCGATGTGTCTGCTTGGGGGAGGAATATATACGGCTGTGATTATAATCGAAGAGAATTCCCTTGGTAGATAATGCGGTCGACATTTGATTGTGAGGAATTCTAAGTCAGGTGAACAGACTGACTTGTATGTTGTTGTGATCACACCACGTCTCGTTAATCATAAGGAATACGCCCCCGCCCCTCTTCTTACCAGAAAATGTATGTTTCTGTGGGCGCGATGCGTGAAGAAATCAGCTGGCTGCACCGATTCCGTTAGCGTCTCTCGAGTGAGCCATGTTTCCGTGAAGCAAAGAACGTTACAGTCTCTGATGTCTCTCTGGAATGCTACTCTTGCTCGGATTTCATCACCCTTGTTGTCAAGAGACTGGACATTGGCGAGCGGTATGCTAGGGAGTGGTGCACGATGTGCCCGTCTCCGTAGCCTGACCAGAAGACCGCTTCGTTTGCCTCTTTTACGCCGTCATTGTTTTGGGTCGCAGGCTGGGATACATTCCGTTGTCCTGGGTGGAAGAAAGAACACAGGATCCGCTTCGCGAAAGTCATATTCCTGGTCGTACTGATGGTGAGTTGAAGTTGCTCTTATATTCAGTAGTTCTTCCCGACTGTATGTAATGAAACTTAAGATTAACTGGGCTACCAATGTAAGAAATAACACGTAAAAAAACTAAATACTGCAGAGTTTCCTAGGAACATGAAGCGAGGCGGCCATCTCTGTCGGCGCCGGAATGTGTGTTGGGTCATTGTCCTGTTGAAAAACAAATGACAGTCCCACTCAGCGCAAACCAGATGGGATGGCATGTATGATGTGGTAGCCACGCTGTTAAGTGTGCCTTGAATGCTAAATACATCACTGACAGTTTCACCAGCAAAACACCCCCACACCATCACACCTTCTACTCCATGCTTCACGGTTGGAACCACGCATGCGGAGATCATCCGTTCACCTACTCTACATTTCACACAGACATGGCGGTTGGAACCAAAAATCACAAATTTGGACTCATCGGACCAAAGGACAGTTTTCCACCGGTCTAATGTCCATTGCTTATTGCCCAAGCAAGTATCTTCTTATTATTGGTGTCCTTTAGTAGTGTTTTCTTTGCAGCATTTCGACCATGAAGGCCTGATTCATGCAGTCTCCTCTGAACAGTTGATTTTGAAGTGTCTCTGTTACTTGAACTTATACTCTGCAGCAGAGGCAACTCTGCCTCTTCCTTTCCTTTGGCGATCCTCATGAGAACCAGTTTCATCATAGCGCTTGAGGGTTTTTGCGACTGCATTTGAAGAAACTTTTAATGTTCTTGAAATTTTCCGTATTGACTCACCTTCATGCCTTAAAGTCATGATGGACTATCGTTTCTCTTTGCTTATTTGAGCTGTTATTGTCATAATAGGGACTTGGTATTTTCCAAAATAGGGCTATGTTCTGTATACCACCCCTACCTTGTCACAACTCAACTGATTGGCATAAACACATTAAAACTACCCATCCCGGGTCCAGGATCGTTGTTATCATGTGACACTAATTAGCATAACGCAACGGACATAAATATTACTAGAAAATATTCCTATTCATGAAATCACAAGTGAAATATATTGAAACACAGCTTAGCCTTTTGTGAATCACCCTGTCATCCCAGATGTCGAAAATATGCTTTTACAGCCAAAGCAAGACAAGCATTTGTGTAAGTTTATCGATAGCCTAGCATAGCATTTTGTCCAGCTAGCAGTAGGCAACTTGGTCATGAAAATCAGAAAAGCAATCAAATTAAATTGTTTACCCTTGATGAGCTTCGGATGTTTTCACTCACGAGACTCCCAGTTAGATAGCAAATGTTCCTTTTTTCCAAAAATATTATTTTTGTAAGCAAAATAGCTCCATTTGTTCTTCACGTTTGGCTGAGAATTCGCCCGGAAATTGCAGTCACGAAAACGCAAACGTTGTTTATAATCAATCCTCAAGGTGTTTTTCAAATATCTATTCGATAATATATCCACCGGGACAATTGGCTTTTCAGTAGGACCGAAAGGAAAAATGGCTACTTCTGTATTTTATGCAAGAATCACTCTGAGAGCCATCAGGTTACCACTTACGCAATATAGTCGCTTACGCTCATTCTTCAACATAAAGGCGTGAAACTACGTAAAAATGCTGTAGACACCTTGGGGAATACGTAGAAAAAGGAATCTGGTTGATAGCCCATTCACTGCTCAAAAGGGACGCATCGGAACACAGAGCTTTCAAAACATGAGTCACTTCCGGATTGGATTTTTCTCAGGCTTTCACCTGCAATATCAGTTCTGTTATACTCACAGACAATATTTTTACAGTTTTGGAAACTTTAGAGTGTTTTCTATCCTAAGCTGTCAATTATATGCATATTCTAGCATCTTGTCCTGACAAAATAGCCTGTTTACTTTGGGAACGTTATTTTTCCAAAAATGAAAATACTGCCCCCTAGTTACAAGAAGTTAACACTTTTTTGGTTACTACATGATTCCATATGTGTTATTTCAATGTGTTGATGTCTTCACTATTATTCTATGATGTAGAAAATAGTACAAATAAAGAAAAACCCTTGAATGAGTAGGTGTGTCCAAACTTTTGACTGGTACCATACATATTCAGTGGGGCAAAAAAGTTTTTAGTCAGCCACCAATTGTGCAAGTTATGCCACTTAAAATGATGAGAGAGGCCTGTAATTTTCATCATAGGTACACTTCAACTATGACAGACAAAGTGAGAAAAAAATCCAGAAAATCACATTGTAGGATTTTTTATGAATTTATTTGCAAATTATGGTGGAAAAGTGGTGCTGCGTGTGTATTCAACCTTTGCAATGAAGCCCCTAAATACGATCTGGTGCAACCAATTACCTTCAGAAGTCAAAATATTTGTTAAATAAAGTCCACCTGTGTGCAATCTAAGTGTCACATGATCTGTCACATGATCTCAGCATATATTAGCAGTCGACCGATTATGATTTTTCTATGCCAATACCGATACCGATTATTGGAGGACCAAAAAAATGCTGATACCGATTAATTGGCCGATTTTTATATATATATTTGTAATAATGACAATTACAACAATACTGAATGAACACTTATTTTAACTAAATATAATACATCAATAAAATCAATTGAGTCTCAAAAAAATAATGAAACCTTTTCAATTTGGTTTAAATAATGCAAAAACCAAGTTTTGGAAAATAAATTAAAAGTGCAATATGTGCCTTGTAAAAAGCTAACGTTTAAGTTCCTTGCTGAGAACATATGAAAGCTGGTGGTTCCTTTTATAATGAGTCTTCAATATTGCCAGGTACAACATTTTTGTTTGTAATATTGTCGTGTCTTTGGCATCATTAAACTGAAGACTTATTTAACAAATAAATGATAAAAACTGATTAATCATGTAACTGTAATTAACTAGGAAGTCGGGGCACCAAGGAAAATATTTAGATTACAAAGTAATAATTTTCCTTTTATAACTTTTCAGATATTTTAATATCTGATCAATTAGTCTTCTGATTAATGACTTATTCTTTCTTTTACCTCATGTTAGTCTCATTCCAAACGTCGTAAATTGTTGGTTATCTGCACGAACCCAGTCTTCACTATGAGTCATCCATATATCAATCGTCTTAAATCATTTATTTACTAACTAAGTAATTCACAGAAATGCATAAACAAACAGTAGATAGTTACAAGGAAATGATAACGGAGTTTCCCTAGTGGGATAAACCGGTATCGCGGCTTGGTGGACACAAAGAGAAGTGGGAGTCAACTGAGATGAGACACTGCAAAGTTGATAATTATAACAATTGAAATGCTAATCCTTTGCACATGAACGCTCACTCAATCGGGAACAATTGCAATCAATATATATATTTACGCTCAGTGTGTCGTCGGGATCTCTGTTGAAAAGTTTGTTTCTGTTGGAGAGTCTGTCCGCCCTCTCACTCTCTCTGTCGTGGTTAGAATAGTTGGTCAGAGTGACATTCATTCATGTCGTTATAGAATAGATGTTTCGGCGGTTAATTTCGCGTTCAATGATACAGAATTCCCCACAGCAGGTCAGGGACAAAGTTGTGGAGAAGTACAGATCAGGGTTGGGTTATAAAAAAATATCAGAAACTTGAACATCCCACAGAGCACCATTAAATCCATTATAAAAAATTTGAAATAATATGGCACCACAACAAACCTGCCAAGAGAGGGTCGCCCACCAAAACCCACACCAGGCAAGGAGAAGATTAATCAGAGAGGCAACAAAGAGACCAAAGATAACCCTGAAAGAGCTGCATAGCTCCACAGCAGAGATTGGAGTATCTGTCGATAGGACAATTTTAAGCCGTACACTCCACAGAGCTGGGCTTTACGGAAGAATGGCAAGAAAAAAAGCCATTGCTTATTAAAGAAAAAATTAAGCAAACAAGTTTGGTTTTTGCCAAAAGGCATGTGGGAGACTCTCCAAACATATGCAAGAAGGTACTCGGGGGTGTTGAGAGCTTTTTGGCCATCAAGGAAAATGCTATGTCTGGCGCAAACCCATCACCTCCATCACCCGAGAACACCATCCGTGAAGTGAAGCATGGTGGTGGCAGCATCATGCTGTGGGGATGTTTTTCATCAGCATGGACTGGGAAACTGGTCAGAATTGAATAAATGATGGATGACGCTAAATACAGGAAAATCTTGAGGGAATCCTGTTTCAGTCTTCCAGAGATTTGAGACTGGGACAAAGGTTCACCTTCCAGCAGGACAATGACCCTAAGCAGACTCTTAAAGCAACACTCGAGTGGTTTAAGGGGAAACATTTAAATGTCTTGGAATGGCCTAGTCAAAGCCCAGACCTCAATCAAATTGAGAATCTGTGGTATGACTGTACACCAGCGGAACCCGTCCAACTTGAAGGAGCTGGAGCAGTTTTGCCTTGAGGAATGGGAAAAAAATCCCAGTGGCTAGATGTGCCAAGCTTATAGAGACATGCCCCAAGAGACTTGCAGCTGTAATTGCTGCAGAAGGTGGCTCTACAAAGTATTGACTTATGCATGTTCAGGTTTTCTTATTTCTTGTTTGTTCCACAATAAAAAATATTTAGCATCTTCAAAGTGGTAGGCATGTTGTGTAAATCAATTGATACAACCCCCCCCCACAAATTCCAGGTTGTAAGGCAACAAAATACAAAAAATGCCACGGGTGAATACTTCCGCAAGCCACTGTAGTTCCCCTCTCTCCCATCTTCCCCTCAAGTCCACCCCCAGTACCCTCCCTCCTGACTGGTTGAGGGTGAGGTGAGAGAGAGATATGAGAGAGAGGAGCATCTGCACTGTCAGCCAGAGTGGCTCCATAGTGACTGTATTATTCATGTGCCCTACCCTACAAACCCCTGTTATCTAGTGCAACCTACCTTCCATTCTGACTGCTGAGTGTCACACTGTACTGTTCAGTGCTTCCTGTCTAACCTAGTCATTCAGCTCCATCACAGCAGACAATCTGGCATCAGCCACCTCCCATTCACAGAGAGGAGAGAAAGACCCAGTGCTTCGCTAGGACAGCATTAGGGTGACATCAGACTTCTACAGTGCATCCCCTTCACGGAGTAAAAAGTGAGGAACATCCACCAGTTTGATTAATTCATGAAATCCACTGCTTATACAGTACAGTAGTAGTATGTCAGTGGAGGCTCCTCAGAGGAGGAAGGGAGGACCACCCTCCTCAGTGAATTTCATAAAAATAACGTTTTTAAAACATTGAAAAATCATTTTTAGATAAAACTATACTAAATATATTCACATGTCACCAAATAATTGATTAAAACACACTGTGTTTTACAATGAAGGTCTACAGTAGCCTCAACAGCACTCTGTAGGGTAGCACAATGGTGTAGCCGAAGGACAGCTAGCATCCGTCCTCTTCTTGGTACATTGATTTCAATACAAAACATAGGAAACTCATGGTTCTCACCCTCTTCCATAGACTTACACAGTAATTATGACAACTTCCGGAGGACATCCTCCAACCTGTCAGAGCTCTTGCAGAATGAACTGACACGTTGTCCACCCAATCAAAGGATCAGCGAATTAATCTAGTACTGAAAGCATAAGCTACATATAGCTAGCACTGCAGTGAATAACATGTGGTGAGTAGATGACTCAAAGAGAGAGAAAGACAATAGTTGAACAGTTTTTATCAAATTAATGTCTTTTTAACTGAAAAAGAAACAAGAGAGCGAGAGATTATGTAATTTTTTTTCACTTTCAGTTTCGCTTACTTAGTTAGCAAATGCAGCTGGCTAGTTCAGTGACTCAAACACCCAGCTCAAACAGAGGGATGCTATGTTAGGTAGCAGGCTTTGACTATCTGCCACAAAACTGGAACTCTTCCAAGTCAAGTTAAGCTTTTGGTTTTATTAATTTATTACCACAGGGGCCTGCCGGTGTAACTGCTAACTGACTGTACACTGTAACGTTACTGCATGATTGTAGCGGGTTTACTAACGCATTAGTTCTATTAGCTAAGTTGACAATGACATTACTGTAGCTAATATGGGGACAACGATGTAGGCTGTGTGTAGCGGTTATGACATGGTTTGGCTTGTAAAGTTTTTTTTGCCTGGTCACATACAGCTGATGTGTTGTTCATTGAAGTCCACAAACGAAGGGAAAAGGTGAGAGGAGGAGAGTACATAGAGGCAAGAAGGAATACAATGTGGCTGCTATGAAAGTGAACTGTGTTTATACAGGATCAGGGCTATATTCATTCCACCGATTCTGTTGAAAAAAAATCTTAAACGGAAGCAAATAAAATGGGGATTAAAATACCTGAATTTGTCCAATAGAAACTCTCGTTTGCAACTGTTTAACTACTGATTACACCCTAGATAAGCTAGGGTGTAATGGGTGTAATGGGGTGGCAGGGTAGCCTAGTGGTTAGAGCGTTGGACTAGTAACCGGAAGGTTGCAAGTTCAAACCCCCCAGCTGACAAGGTACAAATCTGTCGTTCTGCCCCTGAACAGGCAGTTAACCCACTGTTCCTAGGCTGTCATTGAAAATAAGAATTTGTTCTTAATTGACTTGCCTAGTTAAATAAAATAAAAATAAAAAGATGGAGACAAAGGTGTGCAAGGTGGTATTGAATGTGTCACTGTCTGTCAGCTCAGTTTTTTCTCTCGACCTGTGTGCACCTACATAGTAAACTTTCATTCATAGGCTAAGTTGTAGCAAACTCATGATGAGTATTTGGGTAGTAGCCTAAACATATCAATGTTACTTTGAACTGGGTGAATCGAAAATGAATGACAGTCATCCAGCATGCTGTAATAGAAAAAAGGCCATGCTCATGAAAAAATAAAATTGTCCTTCCTCATCATCAACGGCACTGACCGCCACTGTCATATGTCATATCTCCTATACTATACTATACTATACTCTCATCCATCCATCTGTTTTCACTCTCTCTTTTCCATGGTAGGTTATTTTATAATGCAGGTCCATGTGTAAAAGCAGAGAGAACAGCTTGATGTGGGCTTCCACAGCCTCTTGTACCTGTCAGACTCAATCACAGCTCTCTGTGCTGCTCCCTAATGTGTGTCAATTCACTCTCCACCGCTATACAGGATGTAATTGGGACTGTGACTGCAAACAACATTCCATTCACATCTCTTGATTAGCATGTTAGCATCCTTCTATTACGGTTTACAGGACATGCTGCCTGCCTGCGTCTCCCCAGGGGCTAGCCATGGCGACGTGCTGCAGATGGGTGGAGCGGGTGGCAGGATTAGAGCCAGTTGCGCAAGTGTTAGCCCGGGGGGCACTCTGGCACCCAGACAGATCCCACATCCTCCAATTAATCTTTCTTCACTCAAGGCCCTCACCTTCTTGTTCCATAGCTACCTCTTCATTTAGTCTCACCTCACTATCCCACAATCCTGCATTCATTCAATACCTTTGTGCTCACACATATCTCTACATACTCTGCCGTGCACCATCACCCCGCCCTGCTCCTACATACCATTGCATAATGCAGGTTAGCGTTTCAGAGGCAGCTCTACAGAGTGGTCACTAGCTGGCACAGCCACAAAGTCATAAAATCGGATTTTAAACCAAACCCTAACTCTAACCTTAAGACAAAAAAAACATGATTTTTTTTCAATATAGCCAATTTAGACTTTGCAGTGGGCCTATCTAAGTGGAAATCACTCAGTTCTGCCTTCATGATATGCCTCATGACAATAAACGTCAGCCTGCTTGCATAACATCTCTCCTCACTCCCCACCACTAAAAAACCTTCATGGCCCCCATGACCTCCCAGTTTATTCCTCTTTCCCACCCTCCTACTGCCCCCCTTAGCACCGTGTCAGCCTGCCAGGGTACAGCCCAGAAAGGGAGGGCACTGTGGACAAAGTGCACTGAGAGACAGTCTGCAATCCTGGGCCTACAGCCCTGCAGCCCCCTGCCCTGATCTGCCTAACAGGGGACAGGGAAACCCATGGAACTCAGATCTAAACAGCACAGTGAGGCTAGGCTGCACCCCATGGTTGGCCAACATTATACAGTACCCTCATTAAGTTGGTCATGACTAGATGAGATGCAGTTTATGTCAATGTGACATCAAAAGTTGCATGTTTGGGGAAAATGTTTTATTTTTAGCTAACCCTAACCTTTTCCTAACCTTAACCCAATTATCCTAACCTGATATGTTAAGTCTCCTAACCTGCTGCATACATTTTCCTAACCTGCTATGAAATATCACTTCTGACCGTAGATGTACATGATCTTGTTAAGACCAACTAAGCACTTTGTATCATCTCTACTGGCCTTAACTAAAGACCACAGCTTTATCTCATAAGACAAAATAAGGTCAAATGGCTTAAATTTCATGGCAGGCCAGGTGTTGTCCATTTTGTTATTTAGGGTGCAGCACTGAGTCACCTTTCAAACCAGAAGGTGGACAGATTAGTGTATGATAAAGCTCTGATGGTTAGCAGGATAGCTGTTAGTTGGGGGCATGCTCTGCTGGGTGTTGTGCACTTGGCCGTCCCTGCAGATGTTGTGTGTGTGGGTACTAGGACGGGGGACTGGGGGTATACAGGACCTGATATACAGGACATGAACGTGGGGAAGAATGGACTGTGTCCCTGAGCAGATGTTTTCATGCAGTGCAGTGGTCTCTGTGCATTTGTCATCTGGGCTTTAATCTGGTCAGTCAAGGGCATTCTGGTATCAGAGGGGGGGGATCCCAGCTGTCTGTTCCCTCTGGAGGAACCCCTCCTGAACTCACACACACATTCAACCCCAGTACCACTTCAAACACACACACGCAAACTTTCACAGCCTGACGCACACAACATAGTTGTCAGATATCTGGCCTACTCTCTACTGTTGATTCAACAAGTGGAGATTATACAAGGATGTTATTTTCCCTTTCTGTGATTGACTTTCTACATTATACACCCCCCCCCCTCTCTCTGCCTCTCTCTCTACCACCCCCCTCCCCTCCCCAGGGCCTCTGGCTGTCTTCCCACAAGTCATGTTCTCCTGACTGCATGATGCTTGCATGTCTCTTGTGTTTTCTTAATGCTAACTCACACTGACGTTTGCACGGCATAGTGGGATGCTGCTCTCGGTCAAATTACACCATGGGATGTAATAATGATGAGGATGATGATGATGATGAGGAACCTAAGGGGAATGCTTCTATTTTCTCCTCGGCTATTTTTTCTTAATATTATTCAGTACATGGAGATGGATGGAAGACGAGCGGTGTTACAGAACCCGAATGATACAGTGCTGCATATTTTATAACTTTATACTTTATACTGCTCATCATCATCACCATTTCTCCCGTTTCTCACTTTACTAAGCACCACAGAGAGTGTTTGGTTCATCTATGATTCATTTTCAATGGCGTCCATCCCCACTGGTGTTGATGTTTTCTGAAGAAGTGCTACAGTCTGATATGTGATTTCGAAAACTGCACTCATTTGTCAGGAAGCAGCTCTGCAATGATTCAAGTCTCTCCTCTGTAACTCTTTCATGTTTGTAGATGAGAAATGTAACTCTTCATGTTTGGGCTCTGATGAAAAAGAAAGAGTGCAATACTGTAGTGCTGATATAGAGATGGCTTCTAATATAGTGGCCTGCATGCAATTGTATCGACTAGTGTGTGTATTGTAGTGAGAGAGCGCGAATTAGTGTGTGTACATTGTGTATGTGTGTGTAAGAGATAAATGGGGGGAGCAATGCAGACAGCAGGGAGTGAGTTAGGGCATGGTCAGTGGGCTACCCCCCTGGAGAGGAGGCTTGAGTGGTAGGGGTCAGGGCAGCGTTTTGGCCCTGCAGCGGTGCTTCTCCGTGGGGAAAATGTTTGTCTGAGGGGCCTGTTTGTCTGTCTGTGGGGCTCTGGGGCTGTGGGGCCGTAGCCCGGTGGACAGAGTCTGTTAAGGAAGATTTCCCTACGGCCTTGGATACAGTATAATTACACTCCCAAAGCCTACAGGTTCCGTCTCCTACACTCTCTCACATTAGACAAGCATAGAGGCTCAGACCCTCACCACTTCTCCCCAGATCTCCGTGGAAAACCTCTCCAGCCCTCTGCCATGTTCCTCAGCTCTTGTGTCAGAGCCTGGTGGTGGAGTGTAGATACAGTAGGGCTCATAGTCTCCTAGTCACAGCACGGTAGTGTAGAGAAGTCAGTCATGGAGGTTATGGGCCCCTGAAATAATCAGGTCGCTAGTGTTAGGCTAAACTTGGCTTGTCTGTGTCCGCACCGGTTGGATCATTCACATTTCCCACATGCATCAGGTCATTCACTGACACGTCTAGAGTAGTGCACTCATAGCATTGCCCTCAACTACTGTACAATGAGCTTAAAGGTTGGCTGATCTGTTTTTCATGATTCATTAAAATGACCCTCATGATAGAATTTATTCACCAATTTGTAATTTCACTGTGGCTTGGTAGAGGTAGAGAAACAAATGAATGCAGTCATGAGTGTGGTTTGTTTGGAAGGTTTGTATTGTATGTATCACATGAGAGGAAAGAGTCACTTAATAAATGGTTGGTCCCTAGGGTTGAGTAGAGAGAGGTGTAAGAAGTTGTTGGGGAGAATCTCTGTCTGAGTGGGAACAGGGCAAATTCACTTGAGACCAATTATTCCCAGGCAAGCTGTTACAACCCACAGTGTCAGTGTGTCTCCTCTCTTCCGCGTGACAGAAGAGTGTGACATAAATTACTGTGAAAAATAAAAGGAAGAGGGAAAGATGGATGGAAGAAATATGAAAGAGTGAATGTAGTGCTAACATTTGCTCTATGACCATAATAATATACACATACACACACACAATCCATAGTCAGGCACATCTGAATGTTTTAATTAGACTGAGGGAAAGGAAAGCGCTAAGGCAGAACAGTTTGAGCGCTATCCTTCTGTGTTTGCTCAATTAAACTCTGATTGCAGCTAATTGCTTACACTAAGAGAGTGTAAAATGAGAGTATATGAGGTGGGTTGGTCTGGGTTTGCCTTCCTGCCTACATGGCCGTCTCCATTTCACATGATCCGCCTGCGAAGGAAACCAAATATTTAATGATGGAGGTTGTAATTGCTTCCTCTCTGTCTCGCATACTGTCTCTCTTCGTCCTCCTTTGTCTGGCTTTCATAAGCATAGGCAGGTGCACACTTATACACATACAGAAAAAATCAGAAAGTATTCATACCCCTTGACTTATTTCACATTTTGATGTGTTACAGTCTGAATTCAAAACAAATTACGTTGTTTTGTTTTTCTCAGCCATCTACACACAATACCACATAATGATGAAGTGAAAACATATTTTTAGACATTTTTGTACATTTATTGAAAATGAGGTACAGAAATATCTAATTTAAATAAGTATTCACACCCCTGAGTAAATACATGTTAGAATCACCTTTCGTAGTGATTACAGCTGTGAGTCTTTCTGGATAAGTCTGTAAAAGCTCTACAACCCTTGATTGTACAATTTTTGGCACATTCTTTTTAAAATTGTTCAAGCTCTGTCAAGTTGGTTGTTGATCATTGCTAGACAGTTGTTTACAAGTAAAGCTTTGGATTTTCAAGATGATTTAAGTCAAATCTGTAACTAGGCCACTCAGGAACATTCAGTGTAGTCTTGGTAAGCAACTCCAGTTTATATTTGTGTTTTAGTTGATTGTAAAATCAAATCAAAATCAAATCAAATTTGTCCTGCTGAAAGGTGAATTTGTAATAAACGACCTAGTCCTTGCCATTGACAAGCATATCCATAACATGATGCAGGCACCACCATGCTTGAAAATATGAAGAGTGGTACTCAGTGTGTGTTGGCGGCAGGTAGCCTTGCAATTAAGAGCGTTGGGCCGTAACCGAAAGGTTGCTGGTTTGAATCCCCATGCCAAATATGTGAAAAATCTGGCAATGTGCACATGAGCAAGGCACGTAACCTTAATTGCTCCTGTAAGTCGCTCTGGATAAGAGTGTCTGTTAAATGACACAAATGTAAAAAATGTAAATGTTGTGTTTGATTTGTCTCAAACATAACGCTTAGGATTCAGGTAAGTTAAGGAATATTTTTATTCAGTACAGGCTTCCTTCTTTTCACTCTGTCATATAGGTTAGTATTGTCGAGTAATTACAATGTTGTTGATCCATCCTCTTATCACCGCCATTAAACTCTTTTTTAAAGTCACTATTGGCCTCATGGTGAAATCCTTGAGCGGTTTCTTTCCTCTCCGGCAACTGAGTTAGGAAGGACGCCTGTATCTTTGTAGTGACTGGGTGTATTGATACACCATCCAAAGTGTAATTAATAACTTCACCGTGCTCAAAGGGGTATTTAATGTCTGCTTCTTTTTTTACCAGTTGGTGCCCTTTGTGAGGCATTGGAAAACCTTCCTGGTCTTTGTGGTTGAATTTGTGATTGAAATTCACTTCTCGACTGAGGCACCTTATAGATAATTGTGTGTGAGGGGTACAAAGATCAGGTAGTCATTCAAAAATCATGTTAAACATTATTATAGAATTGTCCATGCAACTTATTATGTGACTTGTTAATTATTAAGCACAGTTTTACTCCTGAACTTATTTAGGCTTGCCATAACAAAGGGGTTGAATACTCAAGACATTTCAGCTTTCCATTTTTTATTAATTTGAAAACATTTCTAAAAGCATATTTCCACTTTGACATTATGGGGTATTGTGTGTAGGCCAGTGATACAAAATCTCTGTCAGGATCGTTAGAATGAGTGGACCAAGGTGCAGCGTGGTAGGTGTGAATTTTCCTTTATTAAATTAACACAGAACAAAAACAACAAAATACCAAACGAAACGTGAAGCTAAATAATAATGCTAATAGCCAACTATCCATAGTCAAGATCACACAAAGCACAATGGGGAAATGGCTGCCTAAATATGATCCCCAATCAGAGTTAACGACAAACAGCTATCTCTGATTGGGAACCATACCAGGCCAACATAAATCACTAATCACCTAGAAGACCCACCCTAGTCACTATCACGCAGCAGCCAACATAGAGAATAATCAGCTGTCTATGGTCAGGGCGTGACAATCTCAATTTAATCCATTTTAAATTTAGGCTGTAACACAGGAAAATGTGGAGGATGTCAAGGGGTATGAATACTTTCTGAAGGCACAGTAGCCTACTCCTCTGATTAACACACACATACACTCCTGTGAGATATGTTTTATATTTCCATGTCGCAGTCTGTAAATGTGCTCAGTCTTTGTCATTATACCTACCCGTAAATGCAGTTGACTGACTGCGATAGAGCTAATAATGGTAATATATCTGTGAAATGTAACTCTAAAGTACCACATTTTGCATACTTAATTCATCCTAATGGCTTTTGGAATAAGTCAGCCAAACAAATTGTGTCTTTTTCATAAATTACTTATGTCCGCACCACAGCACACACATCCAAAAGCTTGAACTTCCTTACAGAGAGAGAGCCACACACACAGACACATTTCCCCTCCTCCCCAGTAATAAATAAATGCATTTCCTCTGTCTGCTCCTCAGAGCTCCCTCTCACTCTCTCCATTTCCCCCTCATCCATCTCTTTCATTCCCTTTTTCTCTTCCTCTCTCTCTTTTTCTCTTTCTACTGCACAAGGAGAAGGGAGTGTTACGGACCATGCCAAAAGTAACTCATTCATTTGATGGGAGGCCATTTGAATTTGAATCAGGAATTTTTTGGAGACGCTGCAGTGTGTGTGTGTGTGTGTAATGGCTGCCACAGCATCCTTATCACTTCTCCACACACCTGCTTCCCTCTGAGAGAGTGTCTCCCCTCTCGTCATGCCTCCCCATCAAAGACTGATCCAGTCTGGGCTCTAGCTCCATAACATCCCTGGATGAGCTCCTTGGTCCCTGCAGAACAGTATGTCTGCCTGGCTGGCTCTCCCTTACTGGTCCTGGGTGTGTGTGTTCTCCAGGCAGAAGGACACTCTGGCGTCGGCCTGTACCTTTGAGGCAGTGCCCACCCTGGACTGGTGCTTCTGGGAAACAAGCAGGCAGGAGTGGCTGGTTCAACTGCCATATGCTGTGTGATTCTGGGAAGCAGTATTATGGCTTATGGAATAAGACTGCAGAGCTTCTGAAAGTACACAGCCCGAGGCCAGTGGTTTTGGAGAAGCTAAAGCCAGTAGGATATGGAAAGACTTCTTGTGTATCTGTGTGGTGGTGTGTGTTGGGGAGAAAGGTTAGCTCAGTCATATACATCATCAAATGGGGGGAATTTCAAACTATGGGTAAAGAGGAAAGCACTTTGTGCTCAAAGCACGATCACACCGCTGCTTCAGAGGTCAATTGGAGGTAATGCGAGGTAGTGAGAGGCAGTGAGGGAGGACGGTAGTGAGAAGGAGAGGAAAGGAGGGATGCAGCGAGGGGAGAGGGAGGGTACAAGAGAGGTCTGGACCTTCGTTACCCCTGAAACATACACAAACACACATGCACTTTACATATTTATGCTCTCTTTGTTTCTCTCTTTCACGTTCTTAAACCGCAGTCCAGCCTGTGTCTATTCCACAAGTTACCACCAGCTAAATCTATGACATTGAATGTACTCTGTTCCATCAGAGTGCACAATCCACTGTCTCATCAGCTCAGTCAGGCAATGTATATACTAGATCTACAGTACACTGTAAAAAGCATCTACAATATCTCCCATTTCTTTTAGGCTAGCATTTTTCTGTCTCTGCGACATTTGAAACATTGTTTCAATATTTGATCTCCAGCTGCCCTATGTTAATGAACGCGTTGAGAGTAGGACGAGACATACAGGCTGGCAGATTTTCTCAGCCAGTCGGAATCATGAATCAGCATCATTTTTATGGATATATGCAAAGACATGTCAATAGAAAAACACGAAATGCAGCTAGTTTGCTGTCATTCCAGCTTCAGTTTGAAGTGATTGTGTTTGTGCTCTTCTGAACAGTGGCCTGGTGAGAGACCAAATGATTTATGCTAGGCGAAATCACACATCATTAGCTTGTTATGGATGTATGAAAAAGAACACTATTACACAGCTTAAACAAACACAAATACCGTTACTTTGCTGTTATTCTGGCTGCACTGTTTGACATGAATGTGTTAGCCAAAGTTGACTAGCTAGCAACCAAGGGATAAGAACATTCCCAGCCATCGTGGAAACGACTGGGTCGCGTCCATAGATTTAGAAAACAAATACTTAATGACTGGGTCGCGTCTCTAACATTCAAATCGATAGTTGCTTGGGTAGCAACCCTAGATTTGTGTTGTCATGGAAGGATGAAATAGTATGAATAAATTCATCAAAATAACACGTTTAATGAAAATATGTCAATCATTACCCAATATGTTGGTAACCCGTTGTATAAAAGTAACAATGCCCTTGAATCCAGTGTTTGGAGGATATATTGGCACAGTTTGCCAGCCCTTCGACTTCTTCTCTGGCTTAACACCCGTATCAATATATTCTCCAAACGCCGGCTTCTCTGGCATTATCACTTAACTATTCCATGTCTGTTAAACCTATGGAGCTTCAGTTGTGAACTGACACAGTGGTTCCAGTCTATCTCTCTCTCTCTTTCTTTTACAGCCATCCAATTAACACCATCAACCATCTACCTGTGCCTTTGCCATCAGATAAATTAGCACACCCCCTTTCCTCCTCCTCCTCATCTCCCTCTCTCTCCCTCTCTTCACGTGGACGTGCAGACAACTGTGCACAGTTTTAATTGACAGGATCACTCGTGCTCTACGAAGTGAACATCTCTGAATTTATAATTAAGCAAGGCTGGGGTTGAAGTGCAGGAGAGGAGAATGCTGGATGAATCCATCCCCCTCTTTTCTCTCTCCCTCTCTCTCTCCTCACTGTTTCTGCTAGGTGAGGAGACATTTGAGGTGAAGGTGGGTGTTTACTGTATCTATTTATATTGTATGTAAGGTCATCCTGATGTATTGTGGGTCTCTGTGTTGTTTACAACATTCACTTTGGAGTCTTGGGCAGAAATGCTATAATTTCAGCATTTCGTATTTGTCTCTCCAGTTTGGTACACTCTTAGAAAACAGGATTCAAAAATGTTATTTGGCTGTCCCCATAGGAGAACCCTTGTTGGTTCAATCAATCAATCAATCAATCAATCAATCAATCAATCAATCAATCAAATGCATTTATAAAGCCCTTCTTACATCAGCTGATGACACAAAGTGCTGTACAGAAACCCAGCCTAAAACCCCAAACAGCTAGCAATGCAGGTATAAAAGCACAGTGGCTAGGGATAAACTCCCTAGAAAAAACACCACTAGAGGGATATCTTCAACCACCAACTTACCATCCTGAGACAAGTCCGAGTATAGCCCACAAAGATATCCGCCATGGCACAACCCAAGGGGGGTGGAGGGGGAGATCACGTCAGTGACTCAACCCACTCAAGTGATGCACCCCTCCTAGGGACAACATGGAAGAGCACCAGTAAGTCAGTGACTTATCCCCCGTAATAGGGTTAGAGGCAGAGAATCTCAGTGGAGAGAGGGGAACTGGCCAGGCAGAGATGTAGAAACCCCTGTGGAATGGGTTCTACATGGAACCAAAAAGGGATCTTCAAAGGGTTCTCTTATGGGTTCTAGATAGCATTTTTCTTTCTACTCTGAATATCAATGTGTCTATTCTGAATGTAAATGTCTACTCTGAATGTCAATGTGTCTACTCTGAATGTCAATGTGTCTACTCTGAATGTAAGTCTGTCTACTCTGAATGTAAGTCTGTCTACTCTGAATGTCAATGTGTCTACTCTGAATGTCAATATGTCTACTTTTATGTCTGATACCCTAGCTTACATGGCAATGGACAACTTTGCATTGCCCGTACACCCACAGTCCCACCCACAACCATAGAGCTCCATGCAGTCTGCGTGAGTTTGCAGTGGTGGATTATGAGTGCCGCCCCCTCTCTCCCTCCCTCTCCATGGTCTCTCCAGAGACCTACAGCATTAATAACAGTAAGTGGATAATGTCCTAGCTCATATGAGCATTCGGATGGAGGCGTATCCACGGTTTAGCTCCAGCAATCCAGTCACAGTGGGGGCAGGGGAGATGGGGAATTCTACTGTGTGTGGTGTGTGAGTGTGTGCAGCCCTGCACTGCTTCATTGTCTTCCCTCTTCTAACTCACAGTGTCCTAGAGCTTCCGTTCAGAGCAGCCCATCTCCGTCCTCCTACTGTCTCTGTGCGGTCAATCTATGGCTAGGCCAGGTGATGCAGAGGACATCAGAACCGGCCGCACCGACATCGTCAAGACAGTCACAGTGATGATAATCATTATAATCACGTAGGGTTTCTCTCCAGTCATGACATGCCCCACCACTGGCTTCCTAATAGGAACAGATTAGTTAGTGGAGGGGTGAAGAGGTGATGTACACATCCATACAATGTCACTGTCTGTTCTAATGGAGACACTGACAAGATAACTATGCACAGTGCTATTTTAAAGCAATTTTAGATGAATAAGAAATATAGCTAGTGTACTGTATGTAATATTAAGTGTTAAGTAGTGTACTTCCCTTGGACAGCATGCTAATGAAGAACCATGCAAGGCATTATTCATGTCCTGCATAGACATGTTTTTACTAGGACTAAGACCATTAAAACCTAGAGTCAAAGCCTAAAATGGTTTTACCAAGGATCATTTAGCTATTTTATTTGGAATTTTAAGACCCCTTTAAATATAAAAAAATATATATACAGTTGAAGTCGGAAGTTTATATACACTTAGGTTGGAGTCATTAAAACTTTCAACCACTCCACACATTTTCTGTTAACAAACTATAGTTTTGGCAAGTTGGTTAGGACATCTACTTTGTGCATGACAAGTCATTTTTTCCAACAATTGTTTATAGACAAATTATTTCACTTATAATTCACTGTATCACAATTCCAGTGGGTCAGAAGTTTACATTCACTAAATTGACTGTGCCTTTAAACAGCTTGGAAAATTCCAGAAAATTATGTAATGGCTTTAGAAGCTTCTGATAGGCTAGTTGACATCATTTAAGTCAATTGGAGGTGTACCTGCGGATGTATTTCAAGGCCTACCTTCAAACCCAGTGCCTCTTTGCTTGACATCATGGAAAAATCTATTTGAAATCAGCCAAGACCTCAGAAAAACAATGGTAGACCTTCACAAGTCTGGTTCATCCTTGGGAAAATTTCCAAACGCATGAAGGCACCACGTTCATCTGTACAAACAATAGTACGCAAGTATAAACACCATGGGACCACGCAGCCGTCATACCGGTCAGGAAGGAGACACGTTCTGTCTCCTAGAGATTAACGTACTTTGGTGTGAAAAGTGCAAATCAATCCCAGAACAACAGCAAAGGACCTTGTGAATAGGAAACAGGTACAACATTATCTATATCCACAGTACACAGTACAACGAGTCCCATATTGACATAACTTGAAAGGCTGCTCAGCAAGGAAGAAGCCACTGCTCCAAAACAGCCATAAAAAAAAGCCAGACTATGGTTTGCAACTGCACATTGGGGGCAAAGATTGTGCTTTTTAGAGAAATGTCTGATGGAAAAAAAGCGGAACTATTCGGCCATAATGACCATTGTTATGTTTGGAAGAAAAAGGGGGAAGCTGACCTGACTCAGATACACCTGCTCTGTCAGGAGGAATGTGCCAAAATTCAACAAACTTATTGTGGGAAGCTTGTGGAAGGCTACCCGAAACGTTTGACCCAAGTTAAACGATTTAAAGGCAATGCTACCAAATACTAATTGAGTGTATTTAAACTTCTGACCCACTGGGAATGTGAATAAAAGCTGAAATCATTCATTCTCTCTATTATTATTCTGACATTTCACATTCTTAAAATAATGTGGTGATCCTAACTGACCTAAGACAGGGAAGGTTTACTAGCATTAAATGTCGGGAATTGTGAAAAACTGAGTTTAAATGTATTTGGCCAAGGTGTATATAAACTTTCGACTTCAACTGTATATGTAAAAAAAATATTTGATGAAACATTGAATTTGGCCTTACTGCTATTAACCCATAGAAATGCATTGAAAAACAGATTCATACATGAAAAAACAGATAATGCAAAAATAAACCGAAAGGAAGTGTTTTGAAGTGTCTGTCCTATATCTGGTGTATACTGTACACTCAGGTGAATTACATGGGTAGGACTGGTACCTTTTCTCCTTGCTGTCTCCGTTTCCATGTTACACTTTCTACCTCTCCCTCTTATCCTCTATGCCTCCATCACTCTATTTCTCACACTCTCTCGCTCTCTCTATCTCTCCCTCTCTCCCTATTTCTCTCTTCCTCCCTCCCCTCTCTCAGAGAGTGTTGACATCAGATGTGCAGTTCCAGTGTCGGCTCAGAGACCAGCTGGGCTGAGAGTGCCAGTGGTTCCGTTAATGAAAATGGCTCTACCCTATGTGCCTGTGTGTGCGTGTGTGTTGCTTTCTCCGGGAAAGAGGCATGTGATGGTACTGGTGGTCTCAGTGGGTGAGGGCTTACAGAGCGGCCCACAGTGAGTCACATCACTGATCGCGACAAACCCAACCAGCAGCGCTCAACTGCACAACCACAGAGCCCTAATGACACAGCAGCCAGACTGAACAGTCTGACCAGCCTGAATGCTCTTCTCTCCACATCACACACCCCTCAATGCCTCCCTGTCTCTCATGCTATCTCTCTCCTTCTATCTCTCTGTCTTTCTCAGTCTCTCACATTCTCCCTCTTTCTTTCTCATACATAATTATTCTTTCAATTGGCTTGCTTAGCAGAGATGGACAAACATGGCTAATCACTAATTACTCCCCTGAAACAAAGATGTAATGTTTTACATAGTCGATGGTGGAATGTTTTGTTTTCTAATCGCTGGAGGAGAAATGTTTTGTTGCAATAATGTAGCATTGGTTTAATGACTGATTATTGGTGTAAATGAGGGAGTGTCCATGCTAATGTAATAATGCATGTTCTGAAGGAGCTATGGCCACATGCTGAGCTCTGTAATTTAAACATTTGTTATGAAACAATTCATTACTACAGCCCTTTCTCTTGATCAATTCAATTATAATAGAACAGTAGGAGGACAACTTCCGTTGGGCTGGTGTCAGTTGTAACAACCTAACTACAACATGTTGCCATGGAAAATCTGTGTCCAGTGGCCGAAGGAGAGAAACAAAGCTGAGATGTTTTTGTTGTCACCCCTGAGGAAGTGTGTCTGTCTAGATGTAGTGATTCCTATTTTTTCCTTTACAAACTGACTAGTGATTGCCATCCTGACACAAAATGTCTGCCATTCATCAGCCGGGTTGTTGGAATTCATAGACCTCTAAGGTATATCAGATAGAGGGTTTCTTCCTCATTAAAATTCTACCCTATCTTCATGAATCCACCTCTCCCAGGGTCGTAACATTCACTTTCCCTCCCAGCCATTCACTAAGTGAGCAGAGACACAGAATGTATAGATGGCCCAGAGGAGCAGAGGCCGGTATCTCTCCTCGGGCCCAGGTTGGGGTGAAAGAGAGGACATCCTCCGCCCTCTTCCCCTTTCTCCTCTTCCTCTTTTGATCTCAGGCAGATCAATGAATTCACCCTGTCTGTTACACTCTCATGTAGTGAAGAGCCATGTGAAGGGTTGAACTGAGGTCAGGGAGAGGAGGAGAGAGAGATGGAGAAAGGTAAATGTTGGTGTGTAGATCAGTACATTGGGACTAATGCGATGAAGCAGAATAAATTAATGTTAAAGGACATTACAACTGTATCGAGCTTTAAACTGTAAATGAGTAAAAGCCCATTGGATATAGAATGTCTGACATAATGCTAATTTGGAAGTTATATTTCCTGCTTCTCATTTCATTCTGTCCTTTATTCATCTGAGCCAAACAGTATGGCCTATAGAGGGACATTCCCAGAAACTGTGTATTATTATGTGTGTTGTTAAACAAAAGACAAGAGAAATCCCTTTTCAAACAAGGGCTTTCTGTGGATTATATTTTAGATATATAGATTATATTATCATAGCTTCATCCAGATTATCGGATACATGATGTTCAAGTACATTTTTGAAGGATGATATTTGCAGGGAGAAGCATGTGCTCTGTTGTGTTTACACACGGTAAGCCACAGTATATGAGCATTTCGGCCAGAAAAGAGACAATCGACATGTACGTGTACGTGACAGTCTCTGCTTTCGATGGTGGGGTCATTAGTTTGTAACCCAAACCGTTGGGACGCTACAGACATTTTTGTGAGAAGGGTTTTCTGGTTGCCTCCTGCTCTGACAAACACTGCTCTGCCACCTTCCACAAATTCAGTATTCCACAAATCAGGCCTTTATTGTAGAGTGGCCAGACGGAAGCCACTCCTCAGTAAAAGGCACATGGTAGGCTGACCGACGGATGCAGTGGATGGAGACACAGCCCATGCAAGAAAACATTTATTTTTATCTTTAACTCAGCATTGTTGGAAAAGGACTGTAAGTAAGCATTTCACTGTTGGTCTACATCTGTCATTTATGAAGCATGTGACAAATAACATTTGATTTGAAAACAGATATCTCAACTTAAACAGATGGATTTTGATGAGGATGTTTTTATTATGCTAACTAGATTGACACTTGGGCGCGTCAATTGACTCATTCGGTCATGATGACATTGTGATGGACCAAATACAGTGCCTTCGGAAAGAATTCAGAACCCTTGACTCTTTCCAAATTTTGTTACATTTTAGCCTTTTATCTACACACAATACCCCATAATGACAAATAAAAAATAAAAATGTTGAATTTTAAGTTATTATTATTTTTTATTTTTTTAGAAAAACCTTATTTACATACAGTGTGCAGAACAAGTATTTGATACACTGCAGATTTTGCTGGTTTTCCTACTTACAAAGCATGTAGAGGTCTGTCATTTTTTTAAATCATAGGTACACTTCAACTGTGAGAGATGGAATCTAAAAACAAAATCCAGAAAATCACATTGTATTATTTTTAAGTGATTAATTTGAACCTGCAAAATCGTCAGTGTATCAAATACTTGTTCTCCCCACTGTAAGGATTCAGACCCTTTGCTATGAGACTCGAAATTGAGCTCAGGTGCATTCTGTTCCCAATCATCATCCTTGAGATGTTTCTACAACTCGATTAGAGTCCACCTGTCCACCTGTAAATTCTATTGATTGTACATGATTTGGAAATGCCCTACACATGTCTATATGAAGTCCAACAGTTGACAGTGCATGTCAGAGCAAAAACCAAGCCATGAGGTCAAAGGAACTGTCCATAGAGCTCTGAGACAGGATTGTGTCAAGGCACAGATCTGGGGAAGGGTACCAATAGATTTCTGAAGAATTGAAGATTCCCAAGAACACAGTGGTTTCCATCATTCTTAAATGGAAGAAGTTTGGAACCACCAAGACTCTTCCTAGAGCTGGCCGCCCTGCCAAACTGAGCAATCGGGGGAGAAGGGCATTGGTCAGGGAGGTGACGGAGAACCCGATGGTCACCCTGACAGAGCTCTAGAGTTCCTCTGTGGAGATGGGAGAACCATCTCTGCAGTATTCCACAAATCAGGCCTTTATTGTAGAGTGGCCAGAAGGAAGCCACTCCTCAGTAAAAGGCACATGACAGTCCTCTTGGAGTTGCCAAAAGGCACATAAAGAGTCTCAGACCATCTCTGGTCTGATGAAACCAAGATTGAACTCTTTGGCCTGAATGCCAAGCATCACATCTGGAGGAAACCTGGCACCATCCCTATAGTGAAGCCTGTTGGTGGCAGCATTGTGCTGTGGGGATGTTTTTCAGCAGCAGGGACTGGGAGACTAGTCAGGATCGAGGCAAAGATGAACGGAGCAAAGTAAAGAGATATCCTTGATGAAAACCTGCTCCAGAGTGCTCAGGACCTTAGACTGGGGCAAAGGTTCACCTTCCAACAGGACAACGACCCTAAGCACACAGCCAAGACAATGCAGGAGTGGCTTCGGGACAAGTCTTTTAATGTCCTTGAGTGGCCTAGCCAGAGCCCGGACTTGAACCCGATCGATCACCTCTGGAGAGACCTGAAAAAACGCTCCACATCCAAACTGACAGAGATTGAGAGCATCTGCAGAGAAGAATGGGAGAAGCTCCCCAAATCGAAGTGTGCGAAGCTTGTAGCGTCATACCTAAGAAGACTCAAGGCTGTAGTCACTGCTAACGGTGCTTCAACAAAGTAAATTAAATTAACAAACCATTTCTAAAAACCTGTTTTTGCTTTGTCATTATGGTGTATTGTGTATAGATTGTTGAGGGGGGAAAATATTTAATACATTTTAGAATAATGCTGTGACATAACAACATTTCCGAAGGCACTGTAGAAACCCCTAAAGAAAGTTGGATTGATCTCACCAAATGGCGTAGCCCAGCAAAGCATTGGATATGACCCTGGTGTCTGATACATTTTTGCTGCATTGCTGATGGGAGCTGAGGCTTGCAGGGCTATTCTAGTGAGGTTTGTGTGAGGTTTATAATTCCCCTGCTGTGTGGGATTAGGTTGTCTGCTGAGGACATCCAGAATGCAGCTGCCACAGCACTGCACATCTCTAAATGTGTTTACTAAGAGCCCCAGTCAGAGGAAATGTGTTTATATGACATACTATACTCAATCATGTGTTTGTCTACACTGACAGCAACACTATATATATATATACACACTGACAGGCTGAAACTAAATTAGTGCTGTTGGTTAGCAAGTTCTCACTTGTTTACCTCGACCCACAGACGTATTTACCTGAAATCCTCTGTGTATTTTTGGACCTGGCATGCAGACCAAGCAGGCAGGCTCTATCTGTGAGAGTAACTCAAAATGTTTTCCAGAAAAAGTGCTAGCAAGTACTTAAGGCACCCCTGACACTACCAGTATCAAATAACCAAGATGCATAATGTATGAAATTGTCAGACCGTTGAAATTCAAAAAGACACATTCGTCTCGCACTCTCACACACACAGAGACCAAAGCAATAATCTGCAGTGGGACAGTGTTGTCTGTGAGTGAGTTTGTTTTTACAGTCTGTATCACCAAAAGTAGTCCCTGTAAGAGTATTTTGTGTTCCTGTCAATGAAACATTTTCCTTGGTGGTCAGTCCGTGGGGGAGGATGTGTATCCCAATGGGGAGCTGGAGGTCAGAAGCCGAATCCTATTCCTCAACCTTCTTTTTCCCCTCTCTTCTTCATTCCTAACTTATTAACTGTCCCTTGCTTTCTCCTCCTCCTCCTTCTCCTCCTTCTACATTTTTTCAGTTTTCCATTGACAACTCCTGACTTACTTTTTTAATGGTGTTGGTATTTTTCTTTCACAATGTAATGTCGATTTCCTTAATGTTCCTTAAAACTTTTTGGGGATAGGGGGCAGCATTTTCACTTTTGGATGAATAGCATGCCCAGAGTGAACTGCCTCCTCCTCTGTCCCAGATGCTAATATATGCATATTATTATAAGTATTGGATAGGAAACACTGAAACTGTTTGAATGATGTCTGTGAGTATAACAGAACTCATATGGCAGGCGAAAACCTGAGAAAAATACAACCACACAGTGTCTATGGAGTCAAGTTGCACTTCCTACGGCTTCCACTAGATGTCAACCGTCTTTAGAAACTTGAATAACGATTCTACTATAAAGGAGGGGCTCATGAGACCTGTTTCAGTCAGTGGTCTGGCAGAGTGTTTCAGGCTCGTGACGCATGCTCAAGACAGAGTTACCTCTTGTTCCAGTGCTTTTCTTCAGACATAGGAATTCTCCGGTTGGAAGCTTATTGATGTTTTATGTTAAAAACATCCTAAAGATTGATTCCATACATCGTTTGACTTCTTTCTACGACCTGTAATGGAACTTTTTCAGTTTTTGTCTGGACAAAGTGATTGCGCCTATGAAGATGGATTACTGGGCTGAACACGCTAACAACAAGTGGCTATTTGGACATAAATGATGGACTTTATGGAACTTTATGGAACAAATCAGTCATTTATTGTCGAACTGGGATTCCTGGGAGTGCCTTCTGGTGAAGATCATCAAAGGTAAGTGAATATTTATTTATTCTCTCCAAAATGGCAGATATTTCTCTGGCTGGATTGGGCTCTGAGCGCCGTTCTCAGATTATGCTTTTTCCGTAAAGTTTTTTTGAAATCTGACACGGTGGTTGCATTAAGGAGAAGTCTATCTTTAGTTCTATGAATAACAATTGTATCTTTTATCAATGTTTATTATGAGTATTTCTGAAAAATCACCGGATGTTTTGGAATCAAAACAATACTGCACGTAACGCGCCAATGTAAAATGAGATTTTTGGATATAAATATGCACATTATCGAACAGAACATACATGTATTGTGTAACATGATGTCCTATGATTGTCATCTGATGAAGATCAAAGGTTAGTGATTAATTTTATCTATATTTCTGCTTTTTGTGACTCCTATCTTTGTCTGGAAAAATGGCTGTGTGTTTTTTGACTTGGCGGTGATCTAACATAATCATAAATTGTGCTTTCACTGTAAATAAAACTTGAAAATAAAAGAGAGCCGCACACTCTAGGAGCTCAGATGCAAAAATGTAATTACCAACGTTTCGACAGCCATGCTGTCTTCATCAGGGTATAATCACAAACACTGCCACTTTTTACCTTTATTTAACCAGCTAGGCTAGTTGAGAACAAGTACAACTGCGACCTGTCCAAGATAAAGCATAGCAGTGTGAACAGACAGCAACACAGAGTTACACATGGAGTAAACAATGAAGAAGTCAATAACACAGTAGAAAAAAAAGAAAAGAAAAAAAATAGTCTATATACATTGTGTGCAAAAGGCATGAGGAGGTAGGCGAATAATTACAATTTAGCAGATTAACACAGGAGTGATAAATGATCAGATGGTCATATGCAGGTAGAGATACTGGTGTGCAAAAGAGGAGAAAAGTAAATTAATAAAAACAGTATGGGGATGAGGTAGGTAAATTGGGTGGGCTATTTACCGATGGACTATGTACAGCTGCAGCGATCGGTTACCTGCTCAGATAGCAGATGTTTAAAGTTGGTGAGGGAGATAAAAGTCTCCAACTTCAGCGATTTTTGCAATTCGTTCCAGTCACAGGCAGCAGAGAACTGCAAGGAAAGGCGGCCAAATGAGGTGTTGGCTTTAGGGATGATCAGTGAGATACACCTGCTGGAGTGCACGCTACGGGTGGGTGTTGTTATCGTGACCAGTGAACTGAGATAAGGCGGAGCTTTACCTAGCATGGACTTGTAGATGACCTGGAGCCAGTGGGTCTGGCGACGAATATGTAGCGAGGGCCAGCCGACTAGAGCGTACAGGTCGCAGTGGTGGGTGGTATAAGGTGCTTTAGTAACGAAGCAGATGGCACTGTGATAAACACACTAAAATACATTTACTTGAGGAACAGTGCAGATGAGAAGTTTGATAACAGAATGACAGTAAAATCTCCATCAGTTTATTATGTGACCACGTAATAAACTGAGTTAAATATCGTAATAAACTCAGTTAAATATCTGCTCCGTATTAAGATTCAAATATGTCTGCAGAAAGAATGGGGTGTCAGCTATGATATGAAACTTGAGTTTGAAAAACAATGAAGTTGATCAACACCCGATAAATGAATGGTGGTAACAAAATTACATAATGTGTCCTTGATCTGTACTATATAGAAATGCATAAATATGGATGTCATTATGGTGATATGTCCTGCATAGGTACACAAAGGTAGAAACATTTAATATCCTTGTTAGCGCATTGTTCTACACACAGGCTATTTTTCTAATGAGCTCCGCCCCCCCAAAACTACCACGTTTGGTATCTGCACATATCATTGCATAGTGCTGAAAATACATGAGAGTTCAGGGGCCTTGCTTTAACAAAGTTAACTATTTTCACTGTATTGTCCAAAACGTATTTCAATCTGACAGGAATTCCTTTGTCAGGAACAGCCTCTCAGTGGATGCTGCAGTGTACCCAAGTGGCGTTAGGAGCAACTGCTTGCACGCGTGTTCCCACTCCACTATGTCTCCCTGTCATGGCTTTTGCGCCATCAGTACAGATACCAACACATCTTGACCACCAAAGTCCATTTGATGTCACAAAGCTGTCAAGTATTTTAAAAATATACTCTCCTGTTGTCCTGGTTTCCAGTGGTTTGCCGAAGAGAATGTTAATTGACCCCCCCATAAACGTAATGGACATATACAGTTGAAGTCGGAAGTTTGCATACACCTTAGCCAACTACATTTATACTCGGTTTTTCACAATTCCTGACATTTAATCAAAGTTAAAATTCCATGTCTTTGGTCATTTAGGATCACCACTTTATTTTAAGAATGTGTAATGTCAGAAAAGTAGTAGAGAGAATGATTTATTTCAGCTTTTATTTCTTTCATCACAATCCCAGTGGGTCAGAAGATTAAATACAGTCAATTAGTATTTAGTCATGGCGTTTAAATTGTTTAACTTTTCAGGTAGTGTTTCGGGTATGTTTCGGGTAGCCTTCCACAAGCTTCCCACAATAAGTTGGGTGAATTTTGGCCAATTCCTTCAGACAGAGCTGGTGTAACTGAGTCAGGTTTGTAGGCCTCCTTGCTCTCACACACTTTTTCAGTTCTGTCCACTCCAATACCTTGACTTTGTTGTCCTTAAGCCATTTTTCCTCAACTTTGGAAGTATGCTTGGGGTCATTGTCCATTTGGAAGACCCATTTGCGACCAAGCTTTAACTTCCTTAACTTCCTGATGTCTTGAGATGATGCTTCAATATATCCACATAATTTTCCTGCCTCATTATGCCATCTATTCTGTGAAGTGCACCAGTCCCTCCTGCATCCAGCACCCCCACAACATGATGCTCCCACCCCCATGCTTCATGGATGGGATGGTGTTCTTCAGCTTGCAAGCATCCCTCTTTTTCCTCCAAACATAACGATGGTCATTATGGCCAAACAGTTCTATTTTTGTTTCATCAGACCAGAGGACATTTCCCCCAAAAGCACAATCTTTGTCCCCATGTATTGTTGCAAACCATCGCCTGGCTTTTTTTATGGCGGTTTTGGAGCAGTGGCTTATTCCTTGCTGAGCGGCATTTCAGGTTATGTCAATATAGGACTCGTTTTACTGTGGATATAGATACTTTTGTACCTGTTTCCCCTAGCATCTTCACAGGGTCCTTTGATGTTGTTCTGGGATTGATTTGCACTTTTCACACCAAAGTACGTTCATCTCTATGAGACAGAATGCGTCTCCTTCTTGCGTGGTCCCATGGTGTTTATACTTGCGTGCTATTGTTTGTACAGATGAACGTGGTGCCTTCAGGCCTTTGGAAATTGTTCCCAAGGATGAACCTGACTTGTGGAGGTCTACAATTTGTTTGTCTGAGGTCTTGGCTGATTTCTTTTGATTTTCTCATGATCTCAAGCAGAGGCACTGAGTTTGAAGGTAGGCCTTGAAATACATCCACAGGTACACCTCCAATTAACTCAAATGATGTCAATTAGCCTATCAGATGCTTCTAAAACCATGATATAATTTTCTGGAATTTTCCAAGCTGTTCAACTTCTTTTGGGCAGAGTTCTGTCCTACTATCCAGGTCTGTACCCAAACAATTTGAACTTCTACTTTTAAAAATCCACCTCTCTAAAAAAAGTCTCTCACCGTTGCCGCCTGCTATAGACCACCCTCTGCCCCCAGCTGTGCCCTGGACACCATATGTGAACTGATTGCCCCCCATCTATCTTCAGAGCCCGTGCTGCTTGGCGACCTAAACTGGAACATGCTTAACACACCAGCCATCCTACGATATAAGCTTGATGCCCTCTCACACAAATTATCAATGAACCTACCAGGTACCACCCCAAAGCCGTAAACACGGGCACCCTCATTGATATCATCCTAACCAACTTGCCCTCTAAATACACCTCTGCTGTTTTCAACCAAGATCTCAGCGATCACTGCCTCATTGCCTGCATCTGTAATGGGTCAGCGGTCAAACGACCTCCACTCATCACTGTCAAACGCCCCCTGAAACACTTCAGCGAGCAGGCCTTTCTAATCGACCTGGCCGGGGTATCCTGGAAGAAATATTGATCTCATCCCGTCCGTAGAGGATGCCTAGTTATTTTTTTTAAATGCCTTCCTCACCATCTTAAATAAGCATGCCCCATTCAAGAAATGTTTAACCAGGAACAAATTATAGCCCTTGGTTCTCTCCAGACCTGACTGCCCTTAACCAACACAAAAACATCCTATGGCGTTCTGCTTTAGCATCAAACAGCCCCCCCGTGATATGCAACTTTTCAGGGAAGCTAGAAACCAATATACACAGGCAGTTTGAAAAGGCAAGGCTAGCTTTTTCAAGCAGAAATTTGCTTCCTGCAACACAAACTCAAAACAGTTCTGGGACACTGTAAAGTCCATGGAGAATAAGAACACCTCCTCCCAGCTGCCCACTGCACTGAAGATAGGAAACACTGTCACCACCGATAATCCCACTATATTTGTGAATTTCAATAAGCATTTTTCTACGGCTGGCCATGCTTTCCACCTGGCTACCCCTACCCCGGTCAACAGCACAACACCCCCCACAGCAACTCGCCCAAGCCTTCCCCATTTCTCCTTCTCCCAAATCCAGTCAGCTGATGTTCCGAAAGAGCTGCAATATCTGGACCCCTACAAATCAGCCGGGCTAGACAATCTGGACCCTTTCTTTCTAAGAAAATGATCTGCTGAAATTGTTGCCACCCCTATTACTAGTCAGTTCAACCTCTCTTTCGTGTCGTCTGATATTCCCAAAGATTGGAAAGCAGCTGCGGTCATCCCCCTCTTCAAAGGGGGTGACACTCTTGACCCAAACTGCTACAGACCTATATCTATCCTACCCTACCTTTCTAAGGTCTTTGAAAGCCAAGTCAACAAACAGATTTCCGACCATTTCGAATCCCACCATACCTTCTCCACTATGCAAACTGGTTTCAGAGCTGGTCATGAGTACACCTCAGCCATGCTCAAGGTCCTAAACGATATCTTAACCGCCATCGATAAGAAACAATACTGTGCAGCCGTATTCAATGACCTGGCCAAGGCTTTCGACTCTTTCATTAACCACATCCTCATCGGCAGACTCTTCAACCGATCGCTGCCTGCACCTGCACACCTGTCCAACATCACTACTCTGGGTAGCTCTGACTTAGAATATGTGGACAACTACACATTTCTAGGTGTCTGGTTAGACTGTAAACTCTCCTTCCAGACTCACATCAAACATCTCCAATCCAAAGTTAAATCTAGAATTGGCTTCCTATTTCGCAACAAAGCATCCTTCACTCATGCTGCCAAACATACCCTTGTAAAACTGAAACATCCTACCAATCCTCAACTTCGGCGGTGTCATTTACAAAATAGCCTCCAATACCCTACTCAAAAAATTGGATGCAGTGTATCACAGTGCCATCCTTTTTGTCACCAAAGCCCCATACACTACCCACCACTTCGACCTGTACGCTCTCGTTGGCTGGCCCTCGCTTCATACTCGTCGCCAAACCCACTGGCTCCAGGTCATCAACAAGACCCTGCTAGGTAAAGTCCCCCGTTATCTCAGCTCGCTGGTCACCATAGCAGCACCCACCTGTAGCATGTGCTCCAGTAGGTTTTTCTCTCTGGTCACCCCCAAAACCAATTCTTCCTTTGGCCGCCTCTCTTTCCAGTTCTCTGCTGCCAATGACTGGAACGAACTACAAAAATCTCTGAAACTGGAAACACTTATCTCCCTCACTAGCTTTAAGCACCAACTGTCAGAGCAGCTCACAGATTACTGCACCTGTACATAGCCCATCTATAATTTAGCCCAAACAACTACCTCTTTCCCTATTGTATTTATTTATTTATTTTGCTCCTTTCCACCCCATTATTTCTATCTCTACTTTGCACATTCTTCCACTGCAAATCAACCATTCCAGTGTTTTACTTGGCCTTTTTTTGCCTTTACTTCCCTTATCTCACCTCACTTGCTCACATTGTATATAGACTTATTTTTCTACTGTATTATTGACTGTATGTTTGTTTTGCTCCATGTGTAACTCTGTGTTGTTGTATGTGTCGAACTTCTTTGCTTTATCTTGGCCAGGTCGCAATTGTAAATGAGAACTTATTCTCAACTTGTCTACCTGGTTAAATAAAGGTGAAATTAAACAATTAATGGGCAGGAGGTAGTGACCCACGGTCGCGTCCCACCTGGCCAACATCCGGTGAAATTGCAGTGCACGAAATTCAAACTACAGAATTATAAATATTTAACTTTCATAAAATCACAAGTGTAATACATCAAAACAAAGCTTAACTTCTTGTTAATCCAGCCACTGTGCAGATTTCAAAAAGGCTTTACGGCGAAAGCACACCAAGTGATTATCTTAGGACAGCAACCCGCGTACAAAAGCATGAAAAACATATTTCAACCAGGCAGGTGCGCCAGAAAAGTCAGAAATAGCTATATAATAAATGCCTTACCTTTGATGATTTTCTTCTGTTGGTACTCCAAAAGGTCCCAGATATATCACAAATGGTCCTTTTGTTTGATAATGCCCTTCTTTATATCCATAAAAACTCAGTTTAGCTCCCGTGCTTCAGTCATGGAGTTTCCCTCCATCAAAATGCATACAAAATTTATCCCAAACGTTACTAATAAACTTTTCCAAACAAGTCAAACAACGTTTATAATCAAACCTTAGGTAACCTAATATGTAAATAAATGATGCAATTTAAGACGGAGAATTGTTATTGTCTTTACAGGAGAAAAATACCAAAGAAAGTGCTCTCTTCCACATGCTTGGAAACACTATAACCGATAGCCATTGAAAACAGTCATAGGCTGAACAATTTTTGTTTTGTTTTGTTTTTTGGCAGTGTTACGAAGCTCTATACGTATATATATATTTTTTTTTAAATATGAATAATTTTTAATTAGTGTACCCCCTTGGGGCGGGGTACACGCAATGGAGTACAGCGTATCACAGCACAGCACATCACAGCACATAAACCATCAACTTCGTGAATATCATTAGTGTTTAATATGAGGGTTTCAGCATGGAATATCCTTTGAAGTTTTAGTTATTTTACTATGTCAATAATTATTTGTTGTTAATGTTTTGGCATCAGACTGGTAGCAGTTGTGAAAATAGTCAATAGTTGGAAGAGTTGCAGACCTACAATTTTTTTCACATTTACTGAAAATGATATACAGAAATAGCACCTCTGGCAGTGATGACAGCTGAGTCTTTCTGGGTAAGTCTCCAAGAGCTTTCAACAAAAGGATTGTGCAACATTTGTCCATTCATTATTTTCAAAATTGGTTGTTGATCTTTGCTAGACAACAATTTTCAGGTCTTTCCATAGATTTTCAAGTAGATTTCAGTGAAACCTGTAACTCGGCCACTCAGGAACATTCACTGTCTTCTTAATAAGCAATTCCAGTGTAGATTTGGCATTGTGTTTTAGGTTATTGTCCTGCTGGAAGCTGGAATCATCTCTCAGTGTCTGGTGGAAAGCAAACTGAACCAGATTTTCCCCTACGATTTCACATTTGTGCTCATGGGTCATTTTACATTAAATTACCTGGTGCAGACAGTGGGGCAGGGGTTTTGGGATGTTAATATTTGCTGGTCTTTATATGATCAGGATAGGCTTTTAGGAGCTTACCCTAAAGTTTAAACCAGTGAGATATTGGCTAAAGTATTCAATTCATACACAATGCTTCAAAGTTAACTGTGTCCTCTCTCCTGCCAGTAAACATCCCATCCCTGTCTGTCTGTGTACCCCATTTGGCAGAGGCCATGTTCAGGTAATTAGGCCCTCGTTAACCAGGATTGGTTGTTGTTGTAATTAGAAGCACCACTGGGATGCTTCTCTCACCTCTGTTGACATCACGGTCACTGGAGGTGCAGGGGTTACCATGGTGATAACTACCTCAGCCAAGGTGAGGTAAGTCCCAAACACATGCTCATCCACTGGAGGATATGGTGTGTTGTTTCTCCCCCTTAAACCAGGAAAAGGAGTAGAGATCAAAGTCTGTCATACTGTATTGTGCAGTGTTTTTATGTGTGCTAGCATCCATGTCCTTGTACTGTATGTGCCTGCCATTCATTCATTGCGTGCATCGCCTTTTGACCTCCTCCTCCACAAGTATGTCACATCAGTGTTGTCTTGATGCTCCTTCTTGTTCATCTCTCCAGGCAGAGGCAGGCATGTAGAGGCAGATGTAGGCAGAGGCAGACCGATGCCGAGAGAGGCAGAGGCAGGCAGAGGCAAAGGCCGCTTGGCTGTCACAGCATTAATTTTAAGATGATTTAAAGGATTATTACATTGCCCACAGGGAAAGAGCAATCCCTCACTTTTTTATTTATCCTCTCTCTCTGTCTCTGCTGATGGTTAGATTTCTGTGATCAATCAGTTCATGTCAGTTATATCAGTTTTAGGACCAAAGCCTGGACACAGGCGAGGGTGAATGAAGATTTGGAAGGGTTTCATGATGAAAATAAGATAAAACAACAGACAATGGAATAAAATGTGTCCCATCTCTTTGTGTGGAGAGCATATGAATGAGCTATATCGATAAAGAACATGTGTGTGTTTGCCTGTGTGTGGGTCTCTGGATGTGGTCAGGTGTGTTTATAGGAGACAAGTGGTTCAGTCTCTGCTATGGTTTACGACTAGTACATCATCCACTGGCATGAATTTGCATGAACCCTTCTCTATCCATCTCCTCCTGTCACTAGCCCTAGCCAGTCAGATTACTGCAGAAATCAAATTAGTAATAAGTGAATGAATAGGCAGAAGCTAATCCATGGATCTCTCCAGGTTAGTCTGCATATAGACCAGCGCTCAGCTGGCCAGGCAGTGGGACGGTCAGGCATCCTACTCTTGGCTTCCTGTCAGCCATATGCTAGTGCTCTGACCAGCCATTGGTGTGTGTTGGCTGCCTGTCTTTCTGTCTCTGGGATGGCAAACGATCTTTGGTTTGATGTGATAACCGGTCCTTTTGACTGCCACCACCAGTAGGTGGGGTAAATTGATTTGGTATGTTGAGCCATTTTTTGCATTCAGCATCACTCCTCAAGGGAAATATAGTATTCTTTATAACAGAGGAGGAAGGGAAGGACAATCTTCCTCAGTGAATTGAATAAAAATAGTGAAACATTAAAAAAGTATTGTTTTTAGATAAAACCATACTAAATATATTCACATCACTAAATAATTGATTAAAACACACTGAAGGCCTATAGTAGCCTCAACAGCACTCTATAGGGTAGCACCATGTTGTAGCTGGAGAGCAGCTAGTTTCTGTTCTCCTCTGGATACATTGACTTTTATACAAAACCTAAGAGGTTCATGGTTCTCACCCCCTTCCATAGACCTACACAGTAATTATGACAACTTCTGGAGGACGTCCTCCAACCAGTTGACTCAAAGAAAGAGAAAGAGTCTAGTTGGAAAAGTTTTGAACAAATTCATTCATTCAAAAATGAAGGAGAAGCAAGAGAGAGAGGGAGCGATCTAGCTCTATTTCGTTGTATTTTTTCCCCCTTTCACTTACTTAGCTAGCAAATGCAGGTTGCTAGTTTAGCCTACTCAAACACCCGGCTCAAACAGAGAGGGATGCCATGTTAGCTAGCTGGCTATAGCTACCCAACACTGGAACTCTTCAAAGTCGGTTTAAGCTTTTGGTTTTATTAATTTATTGCCACCGGGACCCGCCGTTATAACTGCGAAACTGCTTGCTGACTGGACACTGTACTGCATGATTGAAGCAGGTTTACTAATGCGTTAGTTCTAGTAACTATGTTGACTATGACGTTAGCTAATTTGGTGACAATGATGTAGTCTGTGTGTATTTATTTATTTTTATTTATTTATTTCACCTTTATTTAACCAGGTAGGCTAGTTGAGAACAAGTTCTCATTTGCAACTGCGACCTTGGCAAGATAAAGCATAGCAGTGTGAACAGACAACACAGAGTTACACATGGAGTAAACAATTAACAAGTCAATAACACAGTAGGAAAAAAAGGGGAGTCTATATACATTGTGTGCAAAAGGCATGAGGAGGTAGGCGAATAATTACAATTTTGCAGATTAACACTGAAGTGATAAATGATCAGATGGTCATGTACAGTTAGAGATATTGGTGTGCAAAAGAGCAGAAAAGTAAATAAACAAAAACAGTATGGGGATGAGGTAGGTAAAAATGGGTGGGCTATTTACCGATAGACTATGTACAGCTGCAGCGATCGGTTAGCTGCTCAGATAGCAGAAGTTTGAAGTTGGTGAGGGAGATAAAAGTCTCCAACTTCAGCGATTTTTGTCACAGGCAGCAGAGAACTGGAACGAAAGGCGGCCAAATTAGGTGTTGGCTTTAGGGGTGATCAGTGAGATACACCTGCTGGAGCGCGTGCTACGGATGGGTGTTGCCATCGTGACCAGTGAACTGAGATAAGGCGGAGCTTTACCTAGCATGGACTTGTAGATGACCTGGAGCCAGTGGGTCTGGCGACGAATATGTAGCGAGGGCCAGCCGACTAGAGCATACAAGTCGCAGTGGTGGGTGGTATAAGGTGCTTTAGTGACAAAACGGATGGCACTGTGATAAACTGCATCCAGTTTGCTGAGTAGAGTGTTGGAAGCAATTTTGTAGATGACATCGCCGAAGTCGAGGATCGGTAGGATAGTCAGTTTTACTAGGGTAAGTTTGGCGGCGTGAGTGAAGGAGGCTTTGTTGCGGAATAGAAAGCCGACTCTTGATTTGATTTTCGATTGGAGATGTTTGATATGAGTCTGGAAGGAGAGTTTACAGTCTAGCCAGACACCTAGGTACTTATAGATGTCCACATATTCAAGGTCGGAACCATCCAGGGTGGTGATGCTGGTCAGGCGTGCGGGTGCAGGCAGCGAACGGTTGAAAAGCATGCATTTGGTTTTACTAGCGTTTAAGAGCAGTTGGAGGCCACGGAAGGAGTGTTGTATGGCATTGAAGCTCGTTTGGAGGTTAGATAGCACAGTGTCCAAGGATGGGCCGGAAGTATATAGAATGGTGTCGTCTTCGTAGAGGTGGATCAGGGAATCGCCCGCAGCAAGAGCAACATCATTGATATATACAGAGAAAAGAGTCGGCCCGAGGATTGAACCCTGTGGCACCCCCATAGAGACTGCCAGAGGACCGGACAGCATGCCCTCCGATTTGACACACTGAACTCTGTCTGCAAAGTAATTGGTGAACCAGGCAAGGCAGTCATCCGAAAAACCGAGGCTACTGAGTCTGCCGATAAGAATATGGTGATTGACAGAGTCGAAAGCCTTGGCAAGGTCGATGAAGACGGCTGCACAGTACTGTCTTTTATCGATGGCGGTTATGATATGGTTTATTACCTTGAGCGTGGCTGAGGTGCACCCGTGACCGGCTCGGAAACCAGATTGCACAGCGGAGAAGGTACGGTGGGATTCGAGATGGTCAGTGACCTGTTTGTTGACTTGGCTTTCCAAGACCTTAGATAGGCAGGGCAGGATGGATATAGGTCTGTAACAGTTTGGGTCCAGGGTGTCTCCCCCTTTGAAGAGGGGGATGACTGCGCCAGCTTTCCAATCCTTGGGGATCTCAGACGATATGAAAGAGAGGTTGAACAGGCTGGTAATAGGGGTTGCGACAATGGCGGCGGATAGTTTCAGAAATAGAGGGTCTAGATTGTCAAGCCCAGCTGATTTGTACGGGTCCAGGTTTTGCAGCTCTTTGGGAACATCTGCTATCTGGATTTGGGTAAAGGAGAACCTGGAGAGGCTTGGGCGAGTAGCTGCGGGGGGGGGGCGGAGCTGTTGGCCGAGGTTGGAGTAGCCAGGCGGAAGGCATGGCCAGCCGTTGAGAAATGCTTGTTGAATTTTTCGATAATCAGGGATTTATCGGTGGTGACCGTGTTACCTAGCCTCAGTGCAGTGGGCAGCTGGGAGGAGGTGCTCTTGTTCTCCATGGACTTCACAGTGTCCCAGAACCTTTTGGAGTTGGAGCTACAGGATGCAAATTTCTGCCTGAAGAAGCTGGCCTCAGCTTTCCTGACTGACTGCGTGTATTGGTTCCTGACTTCCCTGAACAGTTGCATATCGCGGGGACTATTCGATGCTATTGCAGTCCGCCACAGGATGTTTTTGTGCTGGTCGAGGGCAGTCAGGTCTGGAGTGAACCAAGGGCTATATCTGTTCTTAGTTCTGCATTTTTTGAACGGAGCATGCTTATCTAAAATGGTGAGGAAGTTACTTTTAAAGAATGACCAGGCATCCTCAACTGACGGGATGAGGTCAATGTCCTTCCAGGATACCCGGGCCAGGTCGATTAGAAAGGCCTGCTCACAGAAGTGTAGAGGTTAGCGTTTACGATATGAAGCTTTGGCCTGGAAAGGTGTTTTCGCCTGGTCCCAGACAGCTGACGTGTTGTACACTGAAGTCCATGAGCGAAGGGAAAAGGTGAGAGGAGCATGCGTCGATGCGAGAAGGAATTAACAAGCAAAGTGATCATGCTGTTTGTATGTGGCTGCTATGAAAAGTGAACTGTATTTGTGTGTGATGAGGGCTGTATTCATTCTGACGATTCTGTTGAAAAACTTTTCTTAAATGGAAGAAAACAGAACGAAACAGTATAAACATACCTGAATTTGTCCAATAGAAACTCTCATTTGCAACTGTTGGATTAATGATTACACCCTAGATCAGCTAGATGCAGTAAATTAAGACACCTATAAATGTCTGTACTGATTTAAATATTACCACTTACTTTTTAAAACCATAACTTTCTTTATTTCCCAAACACAATTCAACACAATCACAATTGCTTTTCAATCATTTTAAACATATTTTATATTTATTTTTTTAACCTTTTTTAACCTGAATAGGCAAGTCAGTGAAGAACAAGTTCTTATTTCGAATGATGGCCTACACCGGCCAAACCCGGATGACGCTGGGCCAATTGCGCGCCGCCCTTGGACTCCTGTATCCCCCTTGTGATACAGCCTGGAATAGAACCAGGGTGTCTGTAGTTATGCCTCTAGCACTGAGATTCAGTGCCTTAGACTGCTGCTCCACTTGACAGGCTTAACACCTAACAAACACTTTGTACTTATTTTTAAACTTTTAACATAGGCCAGGTCCTGCTTTTACCTCATATCCCAGCAAAAATGCCTTGCATCAACTTGCCATTGGCTCAACCATTAGCTGAACTTACCCCATGGCCATTGGCTCAACTTACCCAATGGCAAAATGTTGACTATATTAGCCCACACAGCTACAAGGATGCACTTTCATGCTATGTTTAGGACCTCATATTGAAGCTTATAGAGACACCAACTGATGTATAGAACAATGATCTACTTTAGTTTAGATACAACCATCATGAAACCGCTAACACAATAAATGTATTTGACTTTTGGTTTCTTACTTCATAGACTCTTCCTAAATATTTTGCCAAATTATGAGTAATGTGTATGGTTTCCTAGAAACAAGGGAGGCTCAACTTACCCCTTTGGCTCAACTTAGCCCACTCAATGTTCTGTCTATGGCCTTGAAGGTCATCAAGGCATCAAGGATCATACAGGCCATGACATTACAACTGTCAACAGAATTATGGTAGCTAGTGCAAACTTGCTAGCCTCTTGTTGGACCCAATACCACACAGGTGCCAGTGCCCCACAGATACACATCTTAATGCATCTCTAAAAGAGAGTGTGAGCACAGTTGGCAGTGTGGTGTTGCCACTGTCCTGT
The DNA here is from genome assembly GCF_002021735.2 of Oncorhynchus kisutch. Lineage (NCBI taxonomy): Eukaryota > Metazoa > Chordata > Actinopteri > Salmoniformes > Salmonidae > Oncorhynchus > Oncorhynchus kisutch. Next base: position 24,254,926 of record NC_034179.2, read on the forward strand.
CACTCAGCTGTCCCTGGGCCAGTGGACTGTGGGCTGAGCAGGGCCAGGATTATAGGTGCTAAGACCTCCAGCTGTGCTGGGATCAGTCAGCCTGATATTTACTATTTTGCTCGGCATCCTTCACGCCATACACAGTGCAGTCAAAAAGTATTTAGACCCCTTCTTAGCATCCCCAGCTGAAAGAATGGTCAATTCTCAAACGGATGGTTCATGAAAATTTAATGCGGTACCATTTCCATAAACACACCTTAAGAGCTGATGGAGAAACAAACCAAAAATGCTTTACAATATGAACAATACATTCCACAAACAATACACTTTTACACAACTTTACATTAGCGTACTTGATACATCAAAACCTTGAGAATACATACCAGAATTGTTGATTAAGTGCTAATAGCTTGCTAATGTGGTGCAAGATTAACCTAATATTAGCCAGCACATAGTGGAGCTAGGCTACAGCTAATAACGTCATATTCCTAGCAGACTTCAGAACATAAATTACAACTCAAATATCCATTCAGTAAACGTTCAAAAGAATTAGAAAGATTTCCGAAACAAGACCAATATTGAAAGACAGTAAATACATTGTTCTCTTTCGAGCTAGGTGCTGAGTTTGACGTTGTTTCTTGGGTGATTGAACAACCTTAACAAAAAGTTATTTTCCTTTTCCTTTCTCGCTCCCGATTCCCTTTTACCATTGGCGTGTAAACAGAGAAGGCAAAAAAAACCACCCGAATTCAAAATAAAAGTCACACTAAACTGTCAAATATACAGTGAGAATATAAATCTCATACAAGAAAATAAAGTCCAAATATGAAGCAGACATTGTGTGTTCGGACACTCGCATTAGGGGTTAATTTACACTCCTATCAAATCCAGAGTGATTTGGAACAATGTGCATGCTATACAGAAAGAACAAATTATTTCTGTACTTTAAATGACCTAAGACCAGAAATAGGTTATCAGAAAGGTATGGAATCATAACACAAACCATTCCAAGGTAAAAGAGATCATGGTTAGATATAGTATGTAAAGAGATTTGGGGGGTGTCTATCTTAAAACTTCTTCAGGATATGTCAGTCCCCTTCGGGACAGTTGAGCTAATGTAGGCTAATGCGATTAGCATGAGGTTGTAAGTAACAAGAACATTTCCCAGGACATATCTGATATTGGCAGAAAGCTTTAATTCTTGTTACTCTAACTGCACTGTCCAATTTACGGTAGCTATTACAGTGAAATAATACCATGCTACTGTTTGAGGAGAGTGCACAGTTTTGAACATGAAAGGTATTAATAAACAAATTAGGCACATTTAGGCATTCTTGATACAAAATCTTGAACAGAAATGCAATGGTACATTGGGTCACACTAAAACTTTTCACATACACTGCTGTCATCTACTGGCCAAAATCTAAATTGCACATGGGCTGGAATAATACATGATGGCCTTTCTCTTGCATTTCAAAGATGATGGTCCAAATAAATACAAGAAAACTGTTGTTCTTTTCTTTGTATTATCTTTTCCGAGATATAATGTGTTATATTCTCCCAATTTCCTTTCACATTCCTTCCACAAACCTCAAAGTGTTTCCTTTCAAATGGTACCAATAATATGCATATCCTTGCTTCAAGGCCTGAGCTACAGACAGTTAGATTTGGGTATGTCATTTTAGGTGAAAATTGAAAAAAAGGTGCCGAACCAGTCTCCAGTAACAAGACCAGCTATTGAACTGGGCGTTCAAAAACGGACAACTTGGTGAGACGCTTGCCTGTCTTGTCCAACGTCCGATCACCAACACATATTTTGACTCTCCTTACTAGTCCACCTTTATCAACAGTAGTCTCTGAAACTCTACCCAACCACCACTCATTTCTAGGCAGATCATCGTCTCTCATCATCAATATGTCACCGATTTGTCACCAGTGCTGCCTGATGGGGAGTGTTTGGATCATTGAGGTTGTCAACGGTGAGTGGGCGATTGTTTACAATTGCAATTGCTTCGTAGAAGAAGGATCATAGAGAAGAATCATTGTCTACCAGAAGCGAGTGAGTGTGTGTGGAGCTAAGGATACCTCTCACTGTCCTGATCCGTCGCACCCAGACGCCACCCATGTAACTTCAATGGGGAGCATTCATGCTGAAGTCACACTGTTTCTCAACGAGATAGGCAGTCAGCCTGTCCATGTTAACTTCCTTGAGTGGTGACAGTTCATTTTTGGCTCACACAAAGTTGCATCGTTGGTCACTTTTAATCTGATGAACTGCACCGCGTATGGCTATGAAGGAGTGCAGACCATTAATGGTTCACCCCAGACTTGAGTTCCCTTGACCAGAACAAAAACATCCTGTTGCGTTCTGCATTAGCATCAAATAGCTCCTGCGATATGCAACTTTTCAGGGAAGTCAGGAACCAATATACACAGTCAGTTAGGAGAGCTAAGGCTAGCTTTTTCAAACCAAAATTTGCATCCTGTAGCACTAATTACAAAAAGTTTTGGGACACTGTAAAGTCCATGGAGAATAAGAGCACCTCCTCCCAGCTGCCCACTGCACTGAGGATAGGAAACACTGTCACCATCGATAAATCTATGATAATCGATCATTTCAATAAGCATTTTTTCTACAGCTGGCCATGCTTTACACCTGGCTACCCCTACCCCAGCCTACAGCTCAGCAACCCCTGCAGCAACTTGCTCAAGTCCCCCCCCCCCTTCTCCTTCCCCCAAATCCAGACAGCTGATGTTCTGAAAGAGCTGCAAAATCTGGATCACTACAATTCAGCTGGGCTAGACAATCTGGACCCTCTTCCTAAAATTATCCATCGAAATTGTTGCAACCCCTATTACTAGCCTGTTCAACCTCTCTTTCGTATCGTCTGAGATCCCCAAAGATTGGAAAGCTGCTGCGATCATCCCCCTCTCCAAAGGTGGAGACACTCTTGACCCAAACTGGTAGACCTGTATCTATCCTGCCCTGCCTTTCTAAGATCTTCGAAAGCCAAGTTAACGAACAGATCACTGACCATTTTGAATCCCATTGTACCTTCTCCACTCTGCAATCTGGTTTCCAAGCTGGTCATGGGTGCACCTCAGCCATGCTCAAGGTCCTAAACGATATCCTAACCGCCAACGATAAAAGACTACTGTGCAGCCATCTTTATCGACCTGGCCATGGCTTTCGACTCTATCAATCACTGCATTCTATTTGGCAGACTCAATAGCCTTGGTTTCTCAAATGACTGCCTTGCCTGGTTCACGAACTACCTCTCAGGTAGAGTTCAGTGTGTCAGGGCCTGTTATCTGGACATCTGGCAGTCTCTATGGGGGTGCCACAGGGTTCAATTCTCGGGCCGACTCTTTTCTCTGTATATATGAATGATGTCGCTCTTGCTGCTGGTGATTCTCTGATCCACCTCTACGCAGACGAGACCATTCTGTATACAGTACATCTGGCCCTTCTTTGGACACTGTGTTAACATACCTCCAAACGAGCTTCAATGCCATACAACATTCCTATCGTGGCCTCCAATTGCTTTTAAATGCTAGTAAAATGAAATGCATGCTCTTCAACCGATTGCTGCCCGCACCCACCCGCCCGACTAGCAACACTACTCTGGACGGTTCTGACTTAGAATATGTGGACAACTACAAATACCTAGGTGTTTGGTTAGACTGTAAACTCTCCTTCCAGACTCACATTAAGCATCTCCAAGCCAAAATTACATCTAGAATTGGCATCCTATTTCACAACAAAAGCCTCCTTCACTCATGCTGCCAAACATAAAACAAAATTGACTATCCTACCGATCCTTGACTTCAGCGATGTCATTTACAAAATAGCCTCCAACACTCTACTCAGCAAACTGGATGTAGTCTAACACAGTGCCATCCGTTTTGAGACCAAAGCCCCATATACTGCCCACCACTGCGACCTGTATGCTCTTGTTGGCTGGCCCTCGCTACATATTCGTCACCACGCCCACTGGCTCCAGGTCATCTATAAGTCTTTGCTAGGTAAAGCCCCGCTTTATCTCAGCTCACTGGTCACCATAGCAACACCCACCCGTAGCACGCGCTCCAGCAGCTATATTTCACTGGTCACAAGCAAAGACAACACTTACTTTGGCCACCTTTCCTTCCAGTTCTCTGCTGCCAATGAATGGAACGAATTGCAAAAATCACTAAAGCTGGAGACTTATATCTCCCTCTCTAACTTTAAGCATCAGCTGTCAGAGCAGCTTACCAATCACCGTACCTGTACATAGCCAATCTGTAAATAGCACACCCAACTACCTCATCCCCATATTGATATTTAACTTCTTGCTCTTTTGCACCCCAGTATCTCTACATGCACATCATCATCTGCACATCTATAACTCCAGTGTTAATACTCAATTGTAATTATTTTTCCTCTATGGCCTATTTATTGCCTTACCTCCCTACTCTTCTACATTTGCACACACTGTACATAGATTTCTTTTCTATTGTGCTATTGACTGTGTGTTTGTTTATGTGTAACTCTGTGTTGTTGTTTTTGTCGCACTGCTTTGCTTTATCTTGGCCAGGTCGCAGTTGTAAGTGTGAACTTGTTCTCAACTGGACTACCTGGTTAATAAAGGTGAAATATATATATTTTTTAAATGAATGTTGACAGAAAAAACAGGTGAAGAGAAGACCATACCTTTTGTGCATTCCTCATCCTTGCTTAATGAGAGGCGGGCCAAAACAATCCATTCAGCAGTATGTAAAGGGCGGTGGTGAGTCCACACGCTCTGGACGAGTTCTAGTTTGGGAATAGTTGTGACCTTTGTGGGAGTGACACAAGATTTTCCCATGACTAAAGCACAATTAATGTCTCCCTCTTCATTCTTGAGTCTCAAATATGAACACTGACCATATCCTCTCGTGCTTGCATCAGATAAATGATGTAGCTCTGTTTTGGTAATCCTTCCAATGTCAGCAGGTGCATAAATACGGGGTATGTTCACCTTCTCCAAATGAACAAGATTGTTTTTCCAACATTCCCACTTTGGTTGAAGTTCATCAGTCAGAGGGTCATCCCAACCTGTGCCATGCCCACACATTTCCTGCAGTACTCTTTTTCCGTTGAGCAGGAATGGAGCTACAAACCCAAAAGGATCATACAAGTAGGCAACCATAGACCGTATACCTTGACGTGTTGCAGGTTGGTGCTTGAGAGTGACATTGAACATGAAGCTGTCAGACTCAATGTGCCACTGAATCTCTGGTTCTCTTTCTGATGGAAAGTAATAATGCAAGGTTAATGTCCTTAATGTCGGATGCAGGTTCAGATGGCTGTATGCTTTCTAGGACAGCTCTGTCATTGGATGCAAACCTGTGCAGTCGAAGACCACCCATTGCACAAAGTTCTCAAGCCTCACGTGCAAACTGAATAGCATGTACTGTACTGTCTATGCTTGTGACCCCGTCATCTACGTAAAAGTTTGCTCATGATGAATTGTGAGCATAGAGGGTTTAGGTCTCTGTTCTCCTTTGCTAGATGCTTCAGCCCATAGTGATCCAGGTGATCCATCCAGGTGATGATGCAGCTCCAAACAGATGCACCTTCATGCGAAACTCTTGTGGCTGTACAGTAATGTCTCACTATTCCCACAAAAGGAAGTGCAGATTGTTTCGGTCAATTTCAGGCACATGGAATTGGTGAAATTTATTCTTAATGTCACACATCAATGCAATAGGGTGCTGCCGAAAATACATGAGAACACCTTTCAGCTTGTTCATCAAATCAGGCCCTGGAAGCAGATGGACATTTAAACTGGTTGCCTTGTAGCAATCAAATACTACACGTAGCTTATCTGACTTCTTAGGATGATAAACGCCATGATGAGCAATATACAATTTCTCGCCTTCATTTCCATCATCTTAAACTTCTTCCAGGTCACCATTTTCAATAACCTCATCCATGAACTTGACATAATGTTCCTTATACCTTTCATCCTTTAACAGTTTATTCTTGAGATGGCTGAGCCATACAATGGCGAGTTGTTTTCTGTTGGGTAGATTGGGCAAGGGCATTTAAAAGGCAAGGGCATTTCATAATGGGGATGACTATTTGTCCTTATACCATCATTCAGCTTGTTCATGAAGAGGATGTCATCCTGAGACACTGTCTTGCCATCTTCACTGGCAGCCTTGAAATCGGACTCCAGAATGTGAATGGGGTTACTGAGGGGATCTCTTTGACAATGACCTGGTGACACAAACTAGCAACGCTTGGTGTATCGAGGAACGGTAATGAGCGCCTCACAGTGCTCCATCCTAAGTCAGTTTGAACAGCGTAGGGATCATAATTTCCACCTAAAATCACTTGTTTTGGTGCCATAGCCCTTGAGCAGTTGTAGCCTATCAGAAGGCCAACCTCACAATCCTTCAGGAGTTGGATTTCATCTACTTCTGTGGAGAGATGATTCCAGTGCTTGGCCATTTCACAGGTCGGAATGTGGGTGTGGTTTACAGGTATGCAATCCTTGGTGTAGGTATCTATGATTGAGTTTGTTCCACACGTCTTTGTAGGCCTCGTCATCATTTCTGTAGAAAGTACCATCCAGGGTCTTACGAGCTGGGCCACCCATGTACTTCTTAAGATAATAAAGCTTGTCAGCTGATGAGATGCTTCTTCGATCGCTAAGTGACACAAATGAGGCTTTCCACTCAAGGAATTGAATTGAATTGAATCCCCATTGAATATGAATGGCTCTGGCATTGGAAGTTGATTAAGGGCTATGCGATCTTTGAAGGCTTGAGCCAGATAAGTAACATCCCCATGAGACGATGATGCTGGGGAATTGGAGGGTTGTTGGATGATAGTTGAAGTAAGTTTAGTTTCCTGTACTGGACATGAGACTCATTTGTGAGACAGTACCTCTGTAAATGGAGCGATTGTAGTCGCTATCAAGTAATTCACGGAGACAACGTTTTTCCAGTTCGGCATCGAACTCTTCATGCCTGATATTCTTTCATATGCAATTTTTATAATATCTGCTGTAACTGCCTCACATGCGTCGACACGACTCCTTAACTCAGTTGACGGTGTGATGTGATCTCGAATTTAAAGACAGTGTCTCATGACAATATCCTTTCCTTTCTCCAATGTGTCGATCAGAAGTGCCAGCTGGCTCTCTGTAACGTCTGACTTTGGATGATAAGTATTTTTTCCTTTTTCTGTTTTTCTCTTTGCAATGCAAGCATTTTGTATGTCAGGGTTCTTTGGTCTGACAGAGCGTCTAAGGCCTTGAGGTTCCTCATAGACATCTTGAAGTTGACCTTGGAGGTCATTCAGAGCTTGTTCTTTGGCTTGAATTTCTTCCTCTAGGCGATGTCTCTTTGCAGACTCCATTTCATTTTGGAGCACATACTTAAGCTCTTGAATTTGGTGTTGAAAACATTTATTCTGCTTATTTAACTCTCCAATAATTGAGGGAGAGGTGACTGACTGTAATTTTAAATTTGATTTACAGTGAAGCACTGTAGCACATATGACAATTGAAACAGATAAATATGAATATAACGGTGTATCAACATAGATGAATTCACTCTACTATACAGTATATGGGTATCCAATCCTTGCAAACATGTTTGAATAAACTGTAAATCAATCAGACAACAATATACAGCATGATGTGTCCATAGATAGTTGTTGATGTGGATAGCCTTTACCGTCTTCTGAAACCATAGAAGTTAGCATTAATGATCACTGACAAATTATTATTCCTTCCATGACAGTCTTAAATGATCAGTTTATGAATAATACTCACTACTCCATTGCATACAATTGTCTATAGTTATGACCATCACACAACATACATTTTTCCCACTGCCTGTGGAGATGCCAGATTGACCGTTGAAGTCCTAGTGTTGGTGACCCAAGGGGACACCATTCAGAGGCAGGGCTGCAGGATTGATGAGGGTCAAGCTCTTACCGTAGCACCCCCAGCTGAATGAATGGTTAACTCTCAAACGGATGGTTAATGAAACTTTAATGTGATACCATTTCCATAAACATACCGTAAGAGCTGATGGAGAAACATACCAAAAATTATCTCACAATATATTCCACAAACAATACACTTTTACAAAATTTTACATTTGCGTACTTGATACATCAAAAGCATGAGCATTTCTATCATTGTCACGGTTTTCTTTAGGTGAAGGAGAGTCAGACCAAAATGCGGCGTGGCTATTGCGATCCATGTTTAATGAAACAAAGTAAACACGAATCAAATACAATAAACGTAACACGAAAACCGAAACAGCCTAATACTGGTGCAAAGTAACACAGAGACAGGAACAAGGACAATCACCCACAAAACCCAACACCAAACAGGCTACCTAAATATGGTTCCCAATCAGAGACAATGACGAACACCTGCCTCTGATTGAGAACCATATCAGGCCAAACATAGAACTAGACAAACTAGACATGTAACATAGAATGCCCACTCAGCTCACACCCTGACCAACCAAAACATAGAAACATACAAAGCAAACTATGGTCAGGGTGTGACAGTACCCCCCCCCCCCCCCCCGCCAAGGTGCGGACTCCGGCCGCAAAACCTGAACGTATTGGGGAGGGTCTGGGTGGGCATCTGTCCGCGGTGGCGGCTCTGGTGCTGGACGTGCACCCACTTCACCATAATTTTAGTCCCACACCTTGTCCGCTTCCGTGGTCTCCGAACCACGGCGACCCTACTTAATGACCCCACTGGACTGAGGGGCAGCTCGGGACAGAGGGGCAGCTGCTCGGGACAGAGGGACTCTGGCAGCTGCTCGGGACAGAGGGGCTCTGGCGCCTCTGGGCTGAGGGGCTCTGGCGCCTCTGGGCAGAGGGGCTCTGGCAGCTCTGGGCAGAGGGGCTCTGGCAGCTCTGGGCAGAGGGGCTCTGGCAGCTCTGGGCAGAGGGGCTCTGGCAGCTCTGGGCAGAGGGGCTCTTCAGACTCCGGCAGCAGCGCCGGACAGGCGGGAGACTCCGGCAGCAGCGCCGGACAGGCGGGAGACTCCGGCAGCAGCGCCGGACAGGCGGGAGACTCCGGCAGCAGCGCTGACGGACCTGGACCTCTGGAGCTCGGTCAAGGCACTTCCCCTGATTGCTCAGTTTGGCCGGGCGGCCAGCTCTAGGATGAGTTTTTGTGCTTCCAAACTTCTTCCATTTAAGAATGATGGAGGTCACTGTGCTCTTGGGGACCTTCAATGCTGCAGAAATATTTCGGTACCCTTCCCCAGATCTGTGCCTCGACACAGTCCTGTCTCGGAGCACTACAGACAATTCCTTCGACCTCATGGCTTAGTTTTTGCTCTGATGGAAACAGGATGCGCCTGAGCTCAATTTCGAGTCTCATAGAAAAGGGTCTGAATAATTATGTAAATAAGGTAATTTTTTTTTTTTTATACGTTTGCAACATTTTCTAAAAACTTGTGTTTGCTTTGTCATAATGGAGGATTGTGTTTTAATTGATGAGAAAATTGTTTTATTTAATCCATTTTAGAATAAGGCTGTAACGTAACAAAAGGTGGAAAAAGTCATGAGGTCTGAATACTTTCCGAATGCTCTGTGTACACTGTCCTCTGTCCTCTGAGGTTCACTTCACACAGCTCTGGTAATGACCTGCTATATCTGTATTTACTGTAACGGTTTTCTATTATGATTGCGGGCTCAGGATGATCCCAAAAAATACATTAACAGGCTGCTTTTACATGGTATTTTCTTTTTTACCCTTCAGGGAGAGATGGATAAAGAGATGGGGAGTGAGGGATTTAAACAGATAGGGTGGAAGAGATGGAGGGATGGAGGGATAGATTGTGAAAGCGGTGGCTGAACATTTTTGAAGGAGGAGAGAGTGATGGCTGTGGGAGAGATTTGTGCTAAGGTTTGTGAATAAATAAACCAGATGGTTTTTCAGTGGGGTTATAGAGAGTCATGGAGGACAAGAGAATGCAAGCAGAACTACTGCTGCTGCCGGAAGAAACAGGGATCAGTGTGTGTGTGTGTGTGTGCATGCGTGCCTGCCCGCGGATATGTGTGTGTGTGCGTGTGTAAGACAGAGACAGAAGACAGAAGACTGACAGAAGATGAGGGGTAAAAAATTAAACCTGATTCCTGGAAGTCTGCCACTGAAAGGCCTCTTGTGGGATGAGCGGTTATGTTTTAATCTTTCTCTGCTCTCCTTCCTCTGTATTTCACCCCTGCTTACTCTCAGCTCACTCTCACTGCCAGCACAGACAGCTGAATGGGAAGTAATGTTTGACACAGAGGCACTTTGGAACATGTTAAAATAGAGCTCCCTGAGAGGTGTGTGTGTGTGTGTGTGTGTGTGTGTGTGTGTGTGTGTGTGTGTGTGTGTGTGTGTGTGTGTGTGTGTGTGTGTGTGTGTGTGTGTGTGTGTGTGTGTGTGTGTGTGTGTGTGTGTGTGTGTGTGTGTGTGTGTGTGCGTGCTTGCATGCGTGCGTGCGTGCGTATGTGTCTGTGTGTGTGTGGTGTACATGAGGTCTGTGTATGCAGTGTGTAGGGGAGATGGAATGTCCTCCATCAGAGGAGACTCATTGTGATCACCCACTGATGAGCTATCATCAGAAAGCTTTGACTGATTCCCCATGCCTATCTGTCTATAAAACTGTCATCAGCAAAGAGTTGATGCCATTTGCTGAGGTGGCATTGCAGTCAGGCCTCTGATTGATAGTCCATCTTTATCTGCCCAGGTGCATTGTGCAGGGAGAAGGGACAGGAGATGGTTTAATGTGAGTGCCTATGCTCTCTGGGTGTTGGTAGACTGTGTCAGTGTGTGGGATACCAGTGACGCTGTCCTCCACTGCTACCTTTGACCTCTAACTGTCCCCCAGACTGCTTCTACAGTCCTGATAAATCTATGGTAGGTTAGCACAGACCAGGGGGCATGTGCCCGAATGTGATTAACAGAGATTTGGTGTGAGTAATCCTAGTGGGTAGTGTAAGCTGCTTCCAGGGGCTCAGTAGTGCCTGTGGAAGGCAGAACTCACCTGTTTCAACTTTCTGGCCGTCATCCGTTCCCCCTCCTCCCCCATTTGGCTGGACTTGTTTTGATCCACGATTTCACCTGGCACAGAGGGTTGGTGGTGGTGACCTTATGAACAGCTGTTACTTCACCAACACTGACTTTGGCCCAGTGGGCCGCCTGTTGCTGACCCCTGCTCTACAATGAAATAACCAACAGGATGTGTATGTATGCACAAGTATGATTATGGATCGATACCATTGATTATCATATGAATTTCACTTTGTCCACTTTGTATGAGTTTTCACTTTGTCAGTTGCTGGAAATGATGTTGTTTTCCTGTAGCCACTTCCTCCCCCTGTTTACATTCTATAGCTCTAACCATATATATATATTTTTTTACCTTTATTTTAATGAAAATATATTTTGGGGAGATTTTTATCATTTGATTTACACAACATACCTTTTACTTTGAAGATGCAAAATATTTTTTTTGGTGAAACAATCAAGAAATAAGACAAAAAACTGAAAACTTGAGCGTGCACAACGATTCACCCCACCCAAAGTCAATACTTTGTAGAGCCACCTTTTGCAGCATTTACAGTTGTAAGTATCTTGGGGTATGTCTCTATAAGCTTGGCACATCTAGCCCATGGGATTTTTGCCCATTCCTCAAGGCAAAACTGCTCCAGCTCCTTCAAGTTGGATGGGTTCCTGCTGGTGTACAGTCATACCACAGATTCTCAATTGGATTGAGGTCTGAGCTTTGACTAAGCCATTCCAAGACATTTAAATGTTTACTCGAGTGTTGCTTTAGCAGTATGCTTAGGGTCATTGTCCTGCTGGAAGGTGAACCTCCGTCCCAGTCTCAAATCTCTGGAAGACTGAAATGGGTTTCCTTCAAGATTTTTCATTCCCTCAATTCTGACCAGTTTCCCAGTCTCTGGGGATGAAAAACATCCTCACAACATGAAGCTCCCACCACCATGCATCACTGTGGGGATGGTGTTCTCGGGCTGATGAGAAGTGTTGGGTTTGTGCCAGACATACCGTTTTCCTTGATGGCCAAAATTGTCAATTTTATTTTCATCTAACCAGAGTACCTTCTTCCATATGTTTGGGGAGTCTCCCACATGCCTTTTGGCCAACACCAAACGTTGCTTATTTTTTTCTTTAAGCAATTTTTTCTAGCCACTCTTCTGTAATGCCCAGCTCTGTGGAGTGTACGGCTTTAGGTGGTCCTATGGACAGATACTCCAATGTCCACTGTGGAGCTTTGCAGCTTTGCAGCTCCTTTGCAGCTCCTTCAATGTTATCTTTTGTCTCTTTGTTGCCTCTCTGATTAATGCCCTCCTTGCCTGGTCCATGAGTTTTGGTGGGTGGCCCTCTCTTGGCAGATTTGTTGTGGTGCCATAGTCTTTCTATTTTTTAATAATTGATTTAATGGTGCTCCGTGGGATGTTCAAAGTTTTGGATATTGTTTTATATCCCAACCCTGATCTGTACTTCTACACAGGTCCCTGCCCTGTTTGGAAAGCTCCTTGATCGCCATGGTGCCGCTTGCTTAGTGGTGTTGCAGACTCTCGGGCCTTCCAGAACAGGTGTATAAATATTGAGATCATGTGACCGGTCATATGGCACTTAGATTGCACACAGGTGGACTTTATTTAACTAATTGTGTGACTTCTGAAGGTTTTGGTTGCACCAGATCTTATTTAGGGTCGTCATAGCAAAGGGTGAATACATACCTGTATGCATGCACCACTTTTCCATTTTCTTTTTTTAATAATTTTTTGAAAAAAGTTTATTTTTTAAATTATTTCGTAGCCTTGCAGTAAACAAAGTTTAGAATATCCCTCCCCACTCCACTCTCTCAGTTAGCTAGGCAGCTCTCCTCTCCACTGATGTGTTTGAACATGCTGGATGGTTTCGAGGCACAGATGGTCCCAGGCATTTCACTGCTTCTCTCTGACACCACTTCTCTCGATTAAATCCCAGCAGAATTTGACAGATGAAGAGAAATGCTGAATTTAATGCATTCATCTGCCTGTTTGCTGTTTTATCATTTGTCTGTGAGAAGAGAGGAGAGAACAGCAGGCATATTGAAGAAGATAAATGGAAGCCTTTTTCTCTGAGATTCACATGCCTATTCCCCTCCCTCTCTCTGCTTCTCTCTGTCTCTCATTGTTTCTCTTACACACCTACTCTGAAAAGCTGTACAGTTAAATTGTTAATTAAACCTGGGTTTAGTGAGAAAACATGAACACATTTATGGTCATTATTTTGCATTATCTAATTATTTCCATTGTGGTTGAACAACCTTTTGCAACACTGCACTGTGTGATCTCAGGAAAGTAAGACAAGTGCATGTAAGAAAGCCCACACTCCCCGGGCAATAGCAGCTTTAGTGAAACAAGGCGGATAAAAGGGCAGATTCAAATCCCTGACTCACACTCCTACTGATGCATAACATTTTCACAATATTGCTGGAAGGTTTTATGATGCGAGCGATCGCTTTCGCGAAATAAAATAAAATTCTGTATCTCTCTCGCTTTCTCTCCCTCGCTCCCTCTCCATGTGTATCTCTCTCGCTCTTTTTCTACCTCTCTCTCTTGCTCTCTCTATCTCTGTCTCTCTCTTTCTCTGTCTTTCTCTCCTTCCCTCTCCCTCTCTCGCACCCAAACCTACAATGTAATGTAGCAGAAGCATTCTCTCAGTGTTCAGTCCTAGAAACACACCTGGCCTGTGGGCCAGTACGCCTGTTCCAGTATGACTGGGCAAGAGATGACCCAGTGATTCACTCATTCACTAGAGAGCACCAAACACCAGACTAAAATCGAATTTTGCTACACCCGCAATAACATCTGCTAAACACTTGTATGTGACCAATAACATTTTATTTTATTTGATTAGAATTGTACCAAATCAGGCCTGTTGAAACCTATTTACCATACCATCAAAGCACCTCTTCAATGCTACAGTGCACTCAGACACAGTAGGCTACAAACCAAAATCTTCACAGTTCCAGCCCCAGATGCTGTTGTACAGTAGAAGGCAGTTCATCTAGGTTTAAGTGGGTGAGAGAGAGGCACAAGGGAGCAGTAGAGAAAGTAGGTTAGGTTAGGTTGAGAGCAGGAGAAGCGTGAGAGTCAGTGAATGCATAAAGAGACAGAAGAGTGGAACGTTAATCAATTATAGATGTGGAAGTGTGGTCTGTGGGAGCACTGATACTGTAATTGGGAGGTTGGGAGAGAGAGAGCGAGGGATGGATGGAATAGGGGAGGGAGGAGAGCATCCTCACCCATCTACATCTTCAATTTACATTACATGACAAGAGGAGGAGATGCTAATGCTACATGACTGTAGTTAAGGGTTAACTAACGTTAAGCCTTCATGGTGGCTGGCTGGCTTTAGCCAACATGCACCGAGAAGAAGGAGACGTTGGTACACGTGAGAGGAGTGTGTATATTCATGTGCCAATGGTAAAAGTTATGAAGGGAGAAGCACTCACTGTTATAGTCAAGACATGCCACCAGGCAGACATACACCTAAGGAGTAGGATGCAATTGGGTGCGTCATGGGATTAAAGATAAGGGATTGGATGTGACCTGCTGATTGATGTTACTTCAAGTCATAACCTATAATAATCACTGTGCATCCTTACCCCCTTGCTCCTCAAGCTTCTCTTGCTTATACAATTGTACATTGTTATACATTGTTTATTTATAAAAAAATCCCCCACTGCAAATAACCCCCTCCCAGTTCCAGCCCCCATTGTGTGTATGTTGTCTTTCTCTATATATATCTCTGTCTCTCGCTCTTTTGAAAAAGGGTAATATGCTCATCAGAAAATGTTTGTACGTGACCTAGGCAACTGTGTTTGTGTATATTTGTGTGTGCGTGTTTGAGAGAGAGAGTGTGTGATCGTGCGCACATGCGTGTGTGTGTATACAGTATGTTTACGTTGGAGAGAGATAGTGTTCGAGCGTACGTCGTTGCGTGTATGTGTGTGTGTGTGCGTGTGCGTGTGTGTGTGTGTGTGTGTGTTTGTCATGTGTCATGTGTGACAGAAATAGGACAGCCCTCTGACTGCTGTTGAGAAAGTGACTCGCCCCTGCAGGCTGTTCTCATCACATAGAATATTCAACAAACTCCAACTACTTTTTAGCAGACCTCTGTCAAGAGAGATCATATTATAAAGCACACCATTCCGCAGCCAGCAACGCCAGCAGTGGTCCTAGTTGTTGGACAGCATTTAGATGGTAACTTGATAAGAAGTAAGTAAAAGCACTTGATTGCCAGAGTTGGCCAACATGCAGTATGGCTGTTTAAGATTCATCATGTCATATTTGCATACCTTATTTAGAATATGTTGTGAGACCAAAGCCAGAAAAAGCAATAACCATCTTGCTCTGTTTCTGGTGTTTAGCAAAGCAGCCTGAATGAAATAATGTAGATTGTCCTCCTCTAGGTACATTGACTTCAATACAAAACCTAGGAGGCTCATGGTTCTCACCCTTCCATAGACTTTACACAGTAATTATGACAACTTCTTGCAGCATGAACTGACATGTTGTCCACCTAATCGAAGGATCAGAGAATGAATCAAGTACTGAAATCATAAACTACAGCAAATATATAAATATACACAGGCAGTTAGGTAAGCTAAGGCTAGCTTTTTCAAACAGAAATTTGCATCCTGTAGTACTAACTCAAAAATGTTCCGGGACACTGTAAAGTCCATGGAGAATAAGAGCACCTCCTCCCAGCTGCCCACTGCTCCGAGGCTTGGAAACACTGTCACCACCAAATCCACTATAATTGAGAATTTCAATGAGCATTTCTCTACGGCTGGCCATGCTTTCCACCTGGCTACCCCTACCCCGGTCAACCCTCCACAGCAACTCGCCAAAGCCCCTACCATTTCTCCTTTACCCAAATCCAGATAGCTGATGCTCTGAAAGAGCTGCAAAATCTGGACCCCTACAAATCAGCCGGGCTAGACAATCTGGACCCTCTCTTTCTAAAATTATCTGCCGAAATTGTTGCAACCCCGATTACTAGCCTGTTCAACCTCTCTTTCATATCGTCTGAGATTCCCAATGATTGGAAAGCTGCCACGGTCATCCCCCTCTTCAAAGGGGGTGACACTCTAGACCCAAACTGCTACAGACCTATAGCTATCCTACCCTGTCTTTCTAAGGTCTTCGAAAGCTAAGTTAACAAACAGATTACCGACCATTTCGAATTCCACCGTACCTTCTCCGCTATGCAATCTGGTTTCAGAGCTGGTCATGGGTGCACCTCAGCCACGCTGACAACATCATAACCGCCATCGATAAGAGACATTACTGTGCAGCCGTATTCATCGACCTGGCCAAGGCTTTCGACTCTGTCAATCACCACATTCTTATTGGCAGACTCAACAGCCTTGGTTTCTCAAATTATTGCCTCGCCTGGTTTACCAACTACTTCTCTGATAGAGTTCAGTGTGTCAAATCGGAGGGTCTGTTGTCCAGACCTCTGGCAGTCTCTATGGGGGTGCCACAGGGTTCAATCCTTGGGCCGACTCTCTTCTCTGTATATATCAATGATGTTGCTCTTGCTGCTGGTGATTCTCTGGTACACCTGTACGCAGACGACACCATTCTGTATACTTCTGGCCCCTCTTTGGACACTGTGTTAACTAACCTCCAGACGAGCTTCAATGCCATACAACTCTCCTTTTGCGGCCTCCAAATGCTCTTAAATGCTAGTAAAACTAAATGCATGCTATTCAACCGATCACTGCCCGCACCTGCTCGCCCGCATCACTACTCTGGACGGCTATGACTTAGAATACGTGGACAACTACAAATACCTAGGTGTCTGGTTAGACTGTAAACTCTCCTTCCAGACTCACATTAAGCATCTCCAATCCAAAATTAAATCTAGAATTGGCTTCCTATATCGCAACAAAGCATCCTTCATTCATGCTGCCAAACATACCCTAATAAAACATCCTACCAATCCTCGAGTTCAGTGATGTCATCTATAAAATAGCCTCCAAAATTCTACTCAACAAACTGGATGCAGTCTATCACAGTTCCATCCGTTTTGTCACCAAAGCCCCATACACTACCCACCATTGCGACCTGTACACTCTCGTTGGTTGGCCCTCGCTTCATACTCGTCTCCAAACCCACTGGCTACAGGTTATCTACAAATCTCTGCTAAGTAAAGCCCCGCCTTATCTCAGCTCACTGGTCACCATAGCAGCACCCACTCGTAGCATGCGCTCCAGCAGGTATATCTCACTGGTCACCCCCAAAGCCAAATCCTCCTTTGGTCGTCTTTCCTTCCAGTTCTCTGCTGCCAATGACCGGAACAAAATGCAAAAATCTCTGAAGCTGGAGACTCATATCTCCCTCACTAGCTTTTAGCACTAGCTGTCAGAGCAGCTCACAGATCACGGCACCTATACATAGCCCATCTATCTACCTACCTCATCCCCATACAGTATTTATTTATTTATCTTGCTCCTTTGCATCCCAGTATCTCTACTTGCACATTCATCTTCTGCATATCAAACATTCCAGTGATTAATTGCTATGTTGTAATGACTTCGCCACTATGGCCTATTTATTGCCTTAACTCCATATCTTACCTCATTTGCACTCACTGGATATAGACTTTTTGTTTTATTTTGTTCTACTGTATTATTGACTATGTTTTGTTTATTCCATGTGTAACTCTGTGTTGTTGCATGTGTCAAATTGCCATGCTTTATTTTGGCCAGGTCGCAGTTGCAAATGAGAACTTGTTCTCAACTAGCCTACCTGGTTAAATAAAGGTTAAAAATAAATAAATAAATAAAATGCGGTGAGTGGTTGAATCAAAGAGAGAGAAAGACAATAGTTGAACAGTTTTGGACAAGGTCATTTCTTCCAAAATTTAGGAAAAGCAAGAGAGAGAGAGAGTGAGAGAGTGAGAGAGAGATAATTGGCGATACAAAATGGTGACATATGGACAACCCATTTTAAAACACTCTACAACACCGTTCAAAATGACACAAATGCAGAGCAATGCCAAAACTCAAGAGAAGTTGAAGGGATTAGACAAAACTATAAAGGACAATTAAAATCCACTGGACTCCCCAATTACTGACCAGGAGCTCTATATGAAACATCAGACCCTCACATTTTAAAAAGCATGCGGACCTGATGGCATCCTAAATGAGATGCTCAAACTCAGAAGTGCATCATTTCAATTAGCTATAATAAAACTGTTTAATTTGATCCTGAGTGTAGGTTATTTCCCTGACATCTGGAATCAAGGACTCGTAACCCCAATCTTTAAGAAAATAGACAGATTTGACCCTAACAATTACAGAGGGATTTGTGCGAACAGTAACCTGGGGAAGGTTTTCTGTAGTATTATAAATGAAAGAGTTCTAAACTTCCTTAATAAGCACAATGTCTTGAGTAAAAGCCCAATTGGATTCATACCAACACATCGCACGACTGATCATATTTACACCCTACACACCCTGATAGATAAACATGTCCACCAAAATAATACCAAAATATACGCTTGATTTATCGACTTCCATAAAGCATTTGATTCTATTTGGCATACAGGACTTTTCTACAAAGTTATTGAACGTGGTGTAGGGGTAAAACATATGACATAATTCAATCAATGTTTACTGGCAATACGTGCAGCATTAAAATCGGCAGGAAACCAGCGGTGTGGCCTTCGCCAGGGTTGCAATCTGAGCCCTGCACTCTTCAATATTTACATCAACGAATTGGCCACTATTCTAATTGAACACCCCATTGAAACCCTGCATGCAGAGTATTCTCTCTTATATTCTCCTACATGTCCATAGGAAAACTACAAACAATGCATACAGGGCAGAATTAGGCCAATATCCACTAATAATAAAAACTCATAAAAGAGCAGTTCAGTTTTGGAAACATCTAAAGTACTGTGGCCCCCCCTCTCATATCATTACCAAGCCCTGCAATGCCAAGAGCTGAGCAAAGAAAGTCCCCTCATCTAGCTGGTCCTGGGGCTGAGTTCACAAACCTGTTCTACTGAACACACTGAAGCCTCAAGACCAGGATATCCAATCAATCAGAATAAAGAAATTACAACACAATCAAAACAAAACTACATTGCTTATTGGGAAACACAAGCACAAGCACAAAGAAAAATGCAGTGCTATCTGGCCCTATATTGACAATACACCGTGGCTAACTATTTGACCATGGTTACTGATCAAAACCTTAGAAAATCCTTGGCAAATTACAGGCTTTTTCAAGGTTTCAAAGACCTCTCTGATGAGAATAGGCTACCCATCCTGTTTTGAGAAGACACGGAGAGCTGTGGGTTGGAAGCGCACTACATTGCTGCCTGTCATAAGATGAGGGACAGACCTGGACATTTTCTGCACATTTTCTATACTGTATGCTTATTTTGACCCTTGGTTATTGTTGTTACTGTTGTCCCGCTGACAATTTTGATTCTTATTGTCATAATATTGTAAATATCTAAAGTAAGCTATGGCAATATGTACATTGTTACGTCATGCCAATAAAGTGAATTGACTTGAATTGAGAGAGAGCGAGACCTAAATTATTACCTAAATTTGGTTGAATTATTTTAAACTTTCACTTTCACTTATCCTGTGAATGTAGCTAGCTAGCTAGTTAAGCCTACTCAAACATCCGGCTCAAACAGAGAGGGATGCTATGAAGCAAGAGAGCGAGCGATCTAGCGATCTAGCTATATTTCATTGTACTTTTTCACTTTCACTTACTTAGCTAGCGAACACCCGTTTTTTTTTGCCTGGTCACAGACAGTGATGTGTTGTGCACTGAAGTCCACAGGTGAAGGGAAAAGGTCAGAGGAGGAGAGTTCCTAGTTGCGAGAAGGAATTATATTTACAAGCAAAGTGATCATGCAGTTTTTATGTGGCTGCTATGAAAGTGAACTGTGTTTGCGTGTGATCAGGTGTGTATTCATTCTGCCGATTCTGTTGAAAAACTTTTCTTAAACGAAAGCAAACGGAACGGAACGGGGAGAAACATACCTGAATTTGTCCAATAGAAACTCTCATTTGCAATTGTAGGACTACTGATTTCACCCTAGATCAGCTGGATGCAGACAAGAGTGTGCAAGGCAGTATTGAATGATAGCCAGTGATACGGCTGTCACCTTGTTTACAAAAAATTCTCTCACTTCACTTAGCAACCTCATGATGGGTAAAGGGAAATTAGAGTATGATGTAGTAACATAAACCTATCGATGTTACATTGAGCTGGGTGAATGGAATATGAATAGCAGTCATCTAATATGCTCTACTATAAATAAGGCCATGCTCATTAAAAAAATTATCATCCTCCCTCATCTTAAACATCACCGACTGCCACTGATTGAAGCCCATTTCAGAATCGTTCTATATCCTGACAGGATAAATGTAGACAGCCAACTCTGAACTGCTGTTTGGAATAATTGAGTGATACCCAATCAGACAGCGGTAGACAGCGGTGGGCCCCTATTTCTGAAATAATTACACCCTGACAACACACTATGCATGGCTTCTACTGCAGGGAGGGGGCTTGACTTTCAATGTCTTAAAATCAGAACACACACCAGCGTGATTGGCCATGAACAGAGGGCATCTGTGAGGGCATCTCATTGTGTTGGGTTGCTACCCTCTCAGAGGTGTGCATTATTGCATCTAAATTCCCTTATTGCTGATCAAAATGTGTGCCCTCCCACTGTTGTGAGTTTTCTTTTTGTCATCACTGTTGGGAAACAAATACAGCTGGAATGTGGGCATTTTTGGGACATACGGCTTGTGAGTTGTGTTGTATCCACTTTTCATTTGGAATATCCCGCTTTTTGGAGGTGCCATGTTTGATGTGGCACAACAGGAGTGACTGGAGTGGGAGGAAGAGGAGCAAGAAGGGCTTGTCTGAGTGAGGAGAGGAGTATGACAGTGACAGAACCACAGAGATCCTATTAAATTACTAAGTAAGTAAAACATACAAAAAATAAATATAATTCCTAATTCTATGGACAGAACCCACCCAGCCATATAGCTCTATAGACCTGGCTAGGCCTGTGTGACTGAGACACCCATGAGCTCGTCTTCCACAGCTGACTGTGATTGACAGTGCAGCCTCTGGGCTCTGACACCAACCCACACAGTTCCTGTTTGACTAGAGATCTGCTCTGGGCTATGGCTCGCCTCCAGTTATTCGCACCACAATATACTCTATCTGCCGTACCTGGACTCTATTACTGACTGACAGAATGGATCTAATTTCTACACTGTACTGTATTTACATGCCATTTTACAGTGTGCAGTCCATGCATTTGTTTTGGTTTATCCTCAAAGTAGAAGTACTGTGGATTATGTCCACAAATGTTGCGGGATGAACCAACTAAAAACCTTGCTTAGAAAGACCCTCATTCCCCCCTCTCTCTCTATATATATATTTCTCCCAGTGTTGCGTGATGACTTCAGACAGAACCCCCAGGACTTGGTGGTGGCGGTGGAGGAGCCTGCCACCCTGGAGTGCCAGCCTCCTCGTGGGCACCCAGAGCCCACCACCTTCTGGAGGAAAGACAAGGCCCGTCTGGACCTCAAAGATGACAGGATCACTGTGAGTACTACGTCCCGAGGACCCGGTCCTCTGTGTCTGCTCAGACTAAATGACCCCCCATCCCAGATTGTCTGATGTAGACTTTGTTGAGCCATCTCTCTTTGACTGTCAGATTCGTGGAGGGAAGTTGACCATCTCCAACACCAGGAAGAGTGATGCAGGGATGTACGTGTGTGTGGCCACCAACATGGTGGGGGAGAGAGACAGTGAGACGGCTCAGCTCTCTGTCTTCGGTAAGGACAGATACTGGACAGACACTTCTCTCTGTACTTACCTGTAAGGGCTGCAGTGGCTACATGCTATCTGTTTATGTTTTAAAACCTTGCTTAGAAAGCTTATAGACTACTGTCTTGTCTGTCTATGTGTTTCGTGGTTTTCCAGAGAGACCCACTTTTGTGCGTCGACTGGTGAACCAGGTGGTCCTGGTGGAGGAGAGTGTGGAGCTCAAGTGTCAGGTGCAGGGAGACCCACCTCCCTCTCTACGCTGGAGAAAGGATAATGTGGATATACCCCGCGGCAGGTGAGGAGAGAAGTGTGTGTGTGCATATGTTTGTGCATGTGCGTATGCAGAACATCCCTGGTCATCTCTACTGCCTCTGATCTGGCAGACCCACTAAACATAAATGCTTAGTTTGTAAATTATGTCTGAGTGTTGGATTGAGCCCCTGGCTACCCATAAAGTAAATAAAAACTGGAACATGTGGCCGTCTGCCTTGCTCAATTTAAGGAATTTGAAATGATATATACTTGTACTTTTACTTTTGATGCTTAAGTATATTTTAGCAATTACATGTACATTTGATACTTAAGGATATTTAAAACCAAATACTTTTAGACTTTTACTCAAGTAGTATTTTACTGGGTGACTTTCACTGTTACTTGAGTCATTTTCTATGAAGGTATCTTTACTTTGACTCAAGAATGAACATTGGGTTCTTTTTCGACCCCTGTGCGAATGTATGTGTGCATGCTTGTGAGTGTGTGTGTGTGCCTATGTGCCCTACGTGCCTGCGTGTGCGTTCTTGTCTTTTATGATTCCTGTTGTGGCTATGGTTGAAACGTGTTGATATATGGACTGTGAGGCAGAACTACTGAGTCCCAGGCTGAAGCTGGAGCAGGTAAACACCTGACATGTTACAACAGCATTGCTTTGATCACGGTGCCTAACATTGTTTCTCAAAGCCCACGGAGTCCTGTTCTTAAGCCCAGATTAAATGTAATATGTTACTTAACATACGCATGCTACCCTGAGGTACAGATTGGATTCAAATCAAATCAAATTGTATTTGTCACATACACATGGTTAGCAGATGTTAATGCGAGTGTAGCGAAATGATTGTGCTTCTAGTTCCGACAATGCAGTAATAACCAACGAGTAATCTAACCTAACAATTCCACAACTACTACCTTATACACACAAGTGTAAAGGGAAAAATAATATGTACATAAAGATATATGAATGAGTGATACATGTATTACATAAAGATGGAAAGATGCAGTAGATGATATAGAGTACAGTATATACATATACATATGAGATGAGTAATGTAGGCTATGTAAACATTATATTAAGTGGCATTGTTTAAAGTGGCTAGTGATACATTTTGTACATCAATTTCCATCAATTTCCATTATTAAAGTGAGCTGGAGTTGAGTCAGTATGTTGGCAGCAGCCACTCAATGTTAGTGGTGGCTGTTTAACAGTCTGATGGCCTTGAGATAGAAGCTGTTTTTCAGTCTCTCGGTCCCTGCTTTGATGCACCTGTACTGACCTCGCCTTCTGGATGATAGCGGGGTGAACAGGCAGTGGCTCGGGAGGTTGTTGTCCTTGATAGTGTAGGTGTCATGGAGGGCAGGTAGTTTGCCCCCGGTGATGCGTTGTGCAGACCTCACTACCCTCTGGAGAGCCTTACGGTTGTGGGCAGAGCAGTTGCCGTACCAGGCGGTGATACAGCCCGACAGGATGCTCTCGATTGTGCATCTGTAGAAGTTTGGGAGTGCTTTTGGAGACAAGCCGAATTTCTTCAGCCTCCTGAGGTTGAAGAGGCGCTGCTGCGCCTTCTTCACAATGCTGTCTGTGTGGGTGGATCAATTCAGTTTGTCCGTGATGTGTACGCCGAGGAACTTAGAACGTACTACCCTCTCCACTACTGTCCCGTCGATGTGGATAGGGGGGTGTTCCCTCTGCTGTTTCCTGAAGTCCACAATCATCTCCTTTGTTTTGTTGACGTTGAGTGTGAGGTTTTTTTCTTGACACCACACTCTGAGGGCCCTCACCTCCTCCCTGTAGGTCATCTCGTCGTTGTTGGTAATCAAGTATAGTATACCACTGTAGTGTCGTCCGCAAACTTGATGATTGAGTTGGAGGCGTGCATGGCCACGCAGTCGTGGGTGAACAGGGAATACAGGAGAGGGCTCAGAACGCACCCTTGTGGGGCCCCAGTGTTGAGGATCAGCGGGGTGGAGATGTTGTTACCTACCCTCACCACCTGGGGGTGACCCGTCAGTCAGTCCAGTACCCAGTTGCACAGGGCGGAGTCGAGACCCAGGGTCTGATGACGAGTTTGGAGGGTACTATGGTGTTAAATGCTGAGCTGTAGTCAATGAACAGCATTCTCACATAGGTATTCATCTTGTCCAGATGAGTTAGGGCAGTGTGCAGTGCGGTTGCGATTGCGATTGCGTCGTCTGTGGACATATTGGGGCGGTAAGCAAATTGTAGTGGGCCTAGGG
This sequence comes from Oncorhynchus kisutch, assembly GCF_002021735.2. Taxonomy (NCBI): domain Eukaryota; kingdom Metazoa; phylum Chordata; class Actinopteri; order Salmoniformes; family Salmonidae; genus Oncorhynchus; species Oncorhynchus kisutch. The sequence continues at coordinate 24,279,326 of NC_034179.2, forward strand.
TGTCAGGTAGGGTGGAGGTGATATGGTCCTTGACTAGTCTCTCAAAGCACTTCATGATGATGGAAGTGAGTGCTACGGGGCGGTAGTCGTTTAGCTCAGTTACCTTAGCTATTTGGCATGCCTTCATGCTCTTGTGTATGCTGTCTATGAGTGTGAGTGAGTGTGAGTATAGCATATATTGCCATTTACTTGTGCATGACTGCATGTACAATATATAAACCACGACCAAAAAGATGTGGACACCTGCTTGTCGAACTTCTCTTTCTAAAATCATGGGCATTAATATGGACTTGGTCCCCCCTTTCCTGCTATAACATACTCCACTCTTCTGGGAAGGTTTTCCATCAGATGTTGGAACATTGTTGAGAGGACTTGGTTTCATTCAGCCACAAGAGTGAGGTTGGGCACTGATGTTGGACGATTATTATTGCCTGGCCCGCAGTTGGCATTCAAATTCATCCCAAAGGTGTTCGATGGGTGTGAGGTCAGGGATCTGTGCAGGCCAGTCAAGTTCTTACACACTACTCTTGACAAGCAATTTCTGTATCGACCTAGCTTTGTGCAAGGGGCATTGTCATGCAGAAACAGGAAAGCGCCTTCCCCAAACTGTTGCTACAAAGTTGGAAGCACAGATTCGTCTAGAATGTAATTGTATGCAGTAGCGTACATTTTTCCCCTCACTGGAACTAAGGGGCCTAGCCCAAACCATAAAAACAGCCCCAGACCATTATTACTCCTCCATCAAACTTTGACAGTTGGCACTATGCATTCAGACAGGTAGCGTTCTCCTGGCATCTGACAAACCCAGATTCGGACTGCCATCGGACTGCCAGATGGTGAAGCGTGATTCATCACTCCAGAAAACGTGTTTCCACTGCTCCAGAGTCCAATGGCGGCAAGCTTTACACCACTCCAGACGACGCTTGGCATTGCGCATGGTGATCTTAGGCTTGTGTGCGGCTGCTCGGCCATGGAAATCCATTTCATGAAGCTCCCGACGATCAGGTCTTGTGCTGACGTTGCTTCCAGAGGCAGTTGGGAACTCGTAGTGAGTGTGGGAAACGAGGATAGACTATTTTTATGCTGTAAGTGCTTCAACACTCTGCGGTCCCGTTCTGTGAGCTTGCGTGGCAATTCCACTTCACACTAACAGCGCTTACAGTTGACCGGAGCAAGCCTAGCAGGGCAGAAATTTGATGAAGTGACTTGGTGGAAAGGTAGCATCCTATGACGGTACTACAGTCGTGGCCAAAAAATTTAAGAAAGACGCAAGTATTAATTTCACAAAGTCTGCTGCCTCTGTTTGTATGATGGCAATTTGCATATACTCCAGAATGTTATGAAGAGTGATCAGATGAATTGCAATTAATTGCAAAGTCCATCTTTGCCATGGAAATGAACTGAATCCCCAAAAAATATTTCCACTGCATTTCAGCCCTTCCACAAATGGACCAGCTGACATCATGTCAGTGATTCTCTCGTTAACACAGGTGTGAGTGTTGATGAGAACAAGGCTGGAGATCACGCTGTCATGTTGATTGAATTTGAATAACAGACTGGAAGCTTCAAAAGGAGGGTGGTGCTTGGAATCATTGTTCTTCCTCTGTCAACCATGGTTACCTGAATGAATGAAGTGCCGTCGTCATTGCTTTGCACAAAAAGGGCTTCACAGGCAAGGATATTGCTGCCAGTAAGATTGCACCTAAATCAACCATTTATCGGATTATCAAGAACTTCAAGGAGAGCGGTTCAATTGTTGTGAAGAAGCCTTCAGGGCGCCCAAGAAAGTCAAGCAAGCACCAGGACCTTCTCCTAAAGTTGATTCAGCTGCGGGATCGGGGCACCACCAGTACAGAGCTTGCTCAGGAATGGCAGCAGGCAGGTGTGAGTGCATCTGCACACACAGTGAAGCGAAGATTTTTGGAGGATATCCTGGTGTCAAGAAGGGCAGCAAAGAAGCCACTTCTCTCCAGGAAAAACATCAGGGACAGACTGATATTCTGCAAAAGTGGGCTCACACACAATTTTGCCAAAGAACACAGCCATGGATAAAGAATGGTACCAACACATCCTCCGAGAGAAACTTCTCCCAACCATCCAGGAACAGTTTGGTGACAAACAATGCATCTCCCAGCATGATGGAGCACCTTACCATAAGGCAAAAGTGAGAACTAAGTGGCTTGGTGAAAAAACATCAATATTTTGGGTCCATGGCCAGGAAACTCCCCAGACCTTAATCCCATTGTGAATTTGTGGTCAATCCTCAAGAGGCGGGTGGACAAACTCCAAGCATTGATTATGCAAGAATGAGCTGCCATCAGTGTGACCCAGAAGTTAATTAACAGCATGCCAGGGTGGATTGCAGAGGTCTTGAAAAAGAAGGGTCAACACTGCAAATATTGAATCTTTGCATCAACTTCATGTAATTGTCAATAAAAGCCTTTGACACGTATGAAATGCTTGTAATTATAATTCAGTATTCCATAGTAACATCTGACAAAAATATCTAAAGACACTGAAGCAGCAAATTAATATTTGTGTCATTGTCAAAACTTTTGGCCACGGCTGTCCCTGAGCTCTTCAGCAAGCCCATTCTACTGCCAATGTTTGTGTGTAGAGATTGCCTGGTTGTGTGCTCAATTTTATACACCTGTCAGCAACTGTGTTGCTGAAATAGCCAAATGAAATAGCCAAATCCACTAATTTGAGGGGGTGTCCACATATTTTTGTATACATAGTGCATGATGCACGTAATTCAATTTCTTTACTCTACTTCCTCCTTTTTGTCTGTGTTTCTGTATCTATATTTTAGTATTCAAGCTCTTGATTTTCGATGATATACAGTGCATTCGGAAATGCACAATACCCCATAATGACAAAGTCTTTACAGTTATTAAAAATGAAAAACAGAAATACCTGATTCACATAACTATTCAGCCCCCTTGCTATGAGACACGAAATTGAGTGCAGGTGCGTCCTGTTTCCACTGATCACCCTTGAGACGTTTCTACAACTTGCTTAGAGTCCACATGTGGTACAGTCAATTGACTGGACATGATTTGGAAAGGCACACACCTCTCTATACAAGGTCCCACTGTTGACTGTGCATGTCAGAGCAAAAACCAAGCCATAAGGACAAAGGAATTGTCCGTAGAGCTCTGAGACAGGGTTGTGTCGAGGCACAGATCTGGGGAAGGGTACCAAAACATTTCTGGAGCATTGAAGGTCCCCAAGAAAACAGTGGTCTCCATTATTCTTAAATGGAAGAAGTTTGGAATCACAAAGACTTTTCCTAGAACTGTCCACCCGGCTAACTTTGCAATTGGAGGAGACAGGCCTTGGTCAGGGAGTCAACCAAGAACCTGATGGTCACTCTGACAGAGTTCCAGAGTTCCTATGTGGAGAATGGAGAACCTTCCAGAAGGACAACCATCCCTGCTGTACTCCACCAATCAGGCCATTATGTTGGAGTGGCCAGACAGAAGCCACTCCTCAGTAAAAAGGCACATGACAGCCCGCTTGGAGTATGCCAAAAGTCACCTAAAGGACTCTCAGACCAAGAGAAACAAGCTTCTCTGGTCTGATGAAACCAAGATTGAACTCTTTGGCCTCACATCTGGAGAAACCTGGAACCATCCCTACGATGAAGCATGGTGGTGGCAGCATCAGGCTGTGGAGATGCTTTTCAGTGGCAGTGACTGGGAGACTAGTTAGGATAGAGGAAAAGATGAACGGAGCAAAGTAAAGAGAGATCCTTGATGAAAATCTGCTCCAGAGTGCTCAGGACCTCAGACTGGAGCGAATGTTCACCTTCCAACAGGACAATGACCTTAAGCACACAGCCAAGACAATGCAGGAGTGACACGTTTCTGAATGTCCTTGAGTGGCCCAGCCAGAGCCCGGACTTGAACCCGATCTAACATCTCTGGAGAGACCTGAAAATATCTGTTCAGCAACGCTCAGCATCCAACCTGACAGAGCTTGAGAGGATCCGCAAAGAAGAATGGGAGAAACTCCACAAATACAGGTGTGCCGTGCTTGTAGAATCATACCCAAGAAGACTCAAGGCTGTAATCGCTGCCAAAGGTGCTTCAACAAAGTACTGAGTCAAGTGTCTGAATACTTATGTAAATGTGACATAGCATTTTTTATGAATTTCTTTTTAAACCTGTTTTTACTTTGTCATTATGGGGTGTTGTGTGTAGATTGATGAGGGGAAACAATTATTTAATCCATTTTAGAATACGGCTGTAACGTAACAAAATGTGGTAAAAGTCAAGGAGTCTGAATTCTTTCCGAATGCACTTCAGAAAGTATTCACACCACTTGACTTTTAAAAAAATATTATGTTACAGCCTGTAATCGAAATGGCCAACATATAATACCCCATAATGTCAAAGTGGAATAATGATTTTAGACATTTTTACAAGTTAATTAAAAATGAAAATCTGAAATGTCTTGAGTCAATAAGTATTCAACCCCTTTCGAATTGCAAGCCTAAATATTTTCAGGAGTAGAAAATGTGCTTAACAAGTCAAATAATATGTTTAATGGACTCACAGTCGAGCAATGAATTTCAAGCAGAGATTCAACCAAAAAGACCAGGGAGGTTTTCCAATGCCTCGCAAAAAAGGGGACCTATTGGAAGAAAGGTTTAAAAAAGCAGACATTGAATATCCCTGTGAGCATGGTGAACGTATTAATTACTCTTTGGATGGTGTATCAATACAACCAGTCACTAGAAATATACAGGCGTTCTTCCTCACTCAGTTGCTGGATTGGAAGGATACCTCTCAGGGATTTCAAAATGATTCCAATGGTGGTTGTAAAACAGTTACAGAGTATAATGGCTGGATGGATTAACAGCGTTGTAGTTATTCCACAATACTCACCTAAATGACAGAGTGAAAATAAGGAAGCCTTTACAGAATAAAAATATTCAAAACAATTCATTATTTTTTTTACAATAAGGCACTAAAGTAAATCTGCCAAAAATGTGGCAAATTAATAACTTTATGTCCTGAATACAAAGCATTATGTTTGGGTCAAATCCAACACAACACATCACTGAGTACCAGTCTTCATATTTTCAAGCATACTGTAGTGGTGGCTGCATAATGTTATGGGTATGCTTGTAATCGTAAAGGACTGGTGAGTTTTTCAGGATTAAAATAAACGGAATGGAGCTAAGCACAGGTTAAATCCTAGAGGAAAACCTGGTTCAGTGGGCCTTCCACCAGACACTGGTAGATTAATTCAACTTTCAGCAGAACAATAACCTAAAACACAAGGCCTCTTGCACACTGGAGTTGCTTCAACTTGAAAACCTATGGCAGGACTTGAAAATGGCTGTCTAGTAATGATCAACAACCCAAATTGACAGAGCTTGAATATTTTTTTTAAGAATAATGGGCAAATATTGTACTATCTAGGAGTGTAAGCTCTTAGAGACTCACAGCTGTAATCGCTGCCAAAGGTGATGTATTGACTCAGGATTGTAAATTCTTATGTAAATGTGATATTTCTGTATTTTATTTTCAATACATTTGCTAAAATTTCTTAAAACATGTTTTCACTTTGTCATTATGAGGTATTGAGTGTAGATGGGTGAGAGAAAAAAAATATTTAATCTATTTTGAATTCAGATTGTAACACAACAAAATGTAGTTTAAATCAAGGGGTATGAATTATTTATGAAAGTATTCTACCTGTTCTAGCTAGACTCATAGAAATAGTCATTTTATTTATATAGCTACTCTACACAAGACTTAAGCTCTAGCAATACCATATATTTAGGTCACTATTATGTATCATTATCTAATTGAAGTGGCCATCAGGACAACTGTCCAGAGCAATAATCCATTTACACAACTGGCTTTAGACATGCAGGGTAGTCTGAGGTTAGAGTCCTTAACTTGGTGTCACAACAGGAGGACTACGCTGCCAAAGAAGTCAATATGTGGTTAGGTCCACAGCATAAAACAACATTTACCATAACTCTTTCTCCCTCCCAGCAGCCGGCTTTACTCTGTTAGCCTGGCTAGTTTCACAGTAACTGAAAACACTTTCACAGTTTGCCAATGTCAAATCCAATATGACGTCTTTGACCCTATTGGGATCTGTAGAGAGGAAATATATGTTTCAGTCCATGATATACTTTAAGTATGTATTTCTAAAGGAGGTACCCTGAAGTAGTAGTGGTGTGGGAGAGAATTAAGATAGTGTTGGCTTCAGTCTGTGTGTTCAGCAGGACCATGTATCCGAGACAGGAAGTGGCCGTGAGGAACGTTCTCTCAGACTGGGGTAGAATAGAGTAGTGTCTGTCTGGCTGTACTTCCATCTGGCTGTTTCTGTCTACTCCCTGCTCACTCCTTTCTCCATCCTTCCCCCTGATTCCAGAAACATGCCCTTCTTCCAGACCTGCCATTCTCTCTTTCTCTCTCTCTCTCCTTCCTTCCTTCCTTCCTTCCCGCCCTCTCTTTCCCCATCCCTCCCAGACCAGCCCTCCAGGGAGGTGTGTATGTGGGTCAGAGACGTGACGTGACTGGAGTCTTCACAAGTTTCAGACAGACACACCAACTGTCCGAATGGACAGAAAGCTCTATCGATATTCTCCCCCCTCACTTTTCTCACCTCTTGTATCTGTGGCCCCACCTCCCTCATTCTGTTTCAGTGCTCTGCTCGTCTCACATGTCCAGACATTATGGAATACTTCAGAGACGAGAGGAGGCCCCTTAGAGGGTAGAGTCCAGCTCCATAATGTTCCATGCTCTGCAGCCATGTCAAACCCTCTGCCCTTGAGTGATGAACTGGTAGACCTGCTCTGTTAGGGCTGGTGTTTCTCTGAGTGATGGACTGGTAGACCTGCTCTGTTAGGACCAGTGTTTCCCTGAGTGATGGACTGTTAGCCCTGCTCTGTTAGGACTGGTGTTTCTCTGAGTGATGAACTGTTAGCCCTGCTCTGTTAGGACTGGTGTTTCTCTGAGTGATGAACTGTTAGCCCTGCTCTGTTAGGACTGGTGTTTCTCTGAGTGATGAACTGTTAGCCCTGCTCTGGCTGCCTTAATCGACTTCCGCCTCATCGGCTCCCGGGGAGCAGTTGTTGTGGGGGTTAACTGCCTTGCTCAAGGGCAGAACTGAAGATTTTTCCACCGTGCCATCTCTGGGATTAGACAGCCTCTCTCTTTCTCTTTCTCTCTCTCTCTCTCTCTCTCTCTCTCTCTCTCTCTCTCTCTCTCTCTCTCTCTCTCTCTCTCTCTCTCTCTCTCACTCACTCACTCACTCACTCACTCACTCACTCATACACACATAGCACACACACTCCCACACACCCCACAGTGGGTGCTTCCTCTTCATAAATATTGAAATAGAGGAACAGTCAGGGTTCCAGCTGAAAGCACCTTTCATTTTACCTTTCCTTTCAGCCCTGCACAATTGGCCCCCTTTCTCCTCCTCCTCCTCTGTAGCAGAATGTAGTCTCTCTGCAGCGGGGAGTTTTAAGTGTCTCAGAAAACCTTGCTTTATTTTTCAAAACAACCTTATCTCCATAGCCTATTATTTTATGTAAGCTTTACTCTAAAATGTCCCAGAAGTGGACTGCTTTTCTGGTATGCATGCTTGACTTTTGTAATGTCAACCTCTCCTCTCCTTCTTCCTCAGATATGACGTCCGTTATGAGAAGGAGGATTTCCTCCTGAGGATCAAGAAGGCATCGGCTGGCGACCAGGGCACCTTCACCTGTGTGGCTGAGAACCGTGTGGGCAAAGTGGAGGTCTCGGCTACCCTCACTATCAGGGGTGAGTATATGCTAATGTAGGAGACAGACAGACACCAGTCCTGTTCCTTTTGCTGTGGTAATAGTCTCAGCAGGGTGAGTCCGTGCGATTGTTATCGCCCCCCTGATGTGAGCCTGGAGCTGGGCTCAGTCCCTCTCTTTCCCAGGGCCCAGACTGAATGATTACACCAGGACCTCCAGCCTCCACACAAAGATGAGCAACTTAACCAGAACCAATTGTGCTACACACCCTGCATCGCTCTCTCCACTGGGATGCTAATAGAACTGGTGCAGTGAGACTCTGGTAGGGTATTTTAAGGGTATTTGAGTTGAAGAGGGTAAGGGCAGGTGAAACTCAGCTTTCTGATTTTGCCTTTGTTTGTTTGTACATAAGCACAGTGTGTCAGTGGTGATGCTATGATGTTTCCACATCTGTGACTGTGCATAAGACAATGTGAACATTGTATTACTATAAAACCCTTCCAACCCAAGATTATGCCAGGTTTATTTCCTTTACCTAAGCCCCATGCCATCACCTGCCATGGTGACTGAACCCCACTCTCCTCATCCGTACCTGCTGGACTTTTGTACCCAACACCATGTCATTCATTTCTGATTTTCATTTATTTTTCTTTCCCTCTCCTCTCCTCCTCTCCTCTCGGTCTTGTGTTTTGTCCTCACCCATCCACACCATTGTTCTTTCACCAGCTCGCCCTGTTGGTAAGTAAGACCTGATCCCATTGTGCATGTATTACTCTCTCTCTCTCTCTCTCTCTCTCTCTCTCTCTCTCTCTCTCTCTCTCTCTCTCTCTCTCTCTCTCTCTCTCTCTCTCTTTCTCTCTCTCTCTCTCTCTCTATCACACAACGATACACACATGCACACACACACGCAAAGGCACATGCTTAAAAGGGCTCAGTAAATGTTCCTACCCTTGCATACATCCACACCCATAAACACAAAACACACATTCACACCTGATTATTTAACATACAGTACTAATTCATGCACATTTAGTTCCTCAGTTTGAACCACCCAACCCTTCCCTCCTTTTAGTTGTGTTGTAAAGTTAGTTGAAAACCCTTTGTTTCTCCAACAGTATCAAGACATAAGAGTTGATATGCAGTAGTCTTGATGTAGAGACTAGAAGGGGAGAATGTGTGTTAAAGCAGCCATGCTCATGAGTTGGTCTCATTCATGCAGGATTGCGGCCAGCTGGAACTATGGCTTCTATGGTCTGTTACCTGTAGTAATGGCTCTTAAGAGAGGCTACTAGACAATCACCTGTTGCATGTTCCCTGCAGCCTGTAGCTTGTAGCTGAAACCTGTAGCGCTCCTTGCTTAGTTTGTGTACATGAACATAATTTTCTCTAAATGTGTTCCTGCTGTGCTGTGGTGACAGTTTCACATCTCTGACCTTTGACCTTCAGAGGCTCCCCTGTTTGTGGTGCGACCCCGGGACCAGATCGTGGCTGAAGGGCGCACAGCCACCTTCCACTGTGAGACCAAGGGCAACCCCCAACCCACTGTGTTTTGGCAACGAGAGGGCAGCCAGGTAAGAAACCCTTGTTTGAATAACGTGTGTTGAATGTCTGTGTGCTTTCAGACATGAGAGTTCCCCTTAGTGTGTTGGCCTCCTCCAATGCACATACACAAAAATAACCTTCTCGTTGTTTTCCTAATTGAGACATGAAGGTTGGGTCCTGATTGGACAGTGGATAGAGCCGTGGAGCGAGAGAGGGCATTCCGGATTCCCGAGCCTGGTGACAGTTACATAATGAAGTGAATCATCATCAGTCCACTTTGCCGGGCTTTGACCAGCAATTTATTTCACAAGAAATTACATGAATTTGCTGCATTAGTTGTTAGGCATAATGGGATCAGGCTAATGTCCTTCCCTTACCCTCCGTTTGTCTGCTCTCAGGTAGCGGAATGGGAAAAAAATCTAATTGAAGCGAAAGAGGCAGAGACTTCAAGGCTATGTGTGAGCGGCCGTGAGGACTCACTTAACTTCAAGACCAGTAGTGCAGGGCATCATCACTGGCAGGGCTGACTGCGTCTCACCCACAGTGTAAATTACTGACCACTCCGAGCAGATAGAGGACCCCAAACCCTTACTACTGAATTACACACACATTTCTAGGATAAGTGGAGGACTAAGGATATAACATCCTAGTTAGTAATGAACACACACTGAGAATGGAAATAGAGTGAAATAGAGCAAGGCTTCAGATGATTGGTTTGACCTGTTGGTGCTTTTTAGTTAATGCAGTCTGCTCTTGCCTTGTACATGTACGGTGCATGGGACTACACTGTTATATAACATTGTATTGCCAAGGTTGTCACTGACAGCAATTATGACTCATAACTGCACACTACATTTATGATTTACTATTCGCTCATACTAATAACGTCAACATTTAGGCCTACATTGAATCTCGCCATGTTTTCTATGGAGCAGAGGACTAAACACCATGCTGTTTTTCATAATGAATCTATGTTATCTCACCAGGATCTGCTGTTCCCCAGCCAGCCAGCGCAGGGAGACAGCCGTGTGTCAGTGGCAGTGAGTGGAGAGCTGACCATCTCCTCCGTACAGCGCTCTGATGCAGGCTTCTACACCTGCCAGGCCCTCACTGTGGCCGGCAGCATCCTGGCCAAGGCTCAGCTAGAGGTGGCAGACGGTGAGAGCATATAGAGCATGCCATGCACAAACACATGTACACACACACACACACACCACATACACTAGTAGATGATGGTCATATCAATGTGCACCTGCAGAGCTATCCTTGCCAACAGAATTGTGCGCCTTGCCTGAGAACAATGCACAACTAAGTGCAAGCACACACACTTGGTTGACCACATGCACTGAAGGTGCATAAAATGCATCAGAGGCTGACTATTTAATGTTTGGCACTAGTCTTGGCTGAGATGTGCTGAATGCTGTAAGAGCTAATCGGTCAAATGCCTTCATCCATTTCATTAGCATGTCACTGTGGGAAGTTGCACCAGAGAGAGGCCATGAAAGGCCTGCAAAGAGAGAAACTGTTCAAATGAAAACTCCCTGATGGAGAGTCACATGTACACCTCTCTCCTCCTCTCAAAGAGCATCATTATCTTAAGTGCTGAGCTAGTGCCAGTTAGGAGCTGTTTACGCCTCTCTCCCTCTCTATCTCTGTCTCCATGGCTCTCTCTCTTTCTCACTCATTTCCTGGATTCCTCTCGCACACATTATTGAATTAACATCTGCTAAAGGATTTTTTGGTAAGAGAACATACCTTGTCATGCGAGTTGGAAAATATGTAAATAGTGTTGCTGTATACAGTACAGGGGATTGAAGGAATGATCAAGTGGTTGAGTGTGAAAAATGCAACAAGAGCTCACGGTTTTACCAATTTGACTTCAGATTCAGACACAGTGTTTTTGACGCCCTGGGTTGCTCCTAATGCTCAAATCAAGTAAATCAAATTAACCGTGATGTCAAGATGCTCTCGATGGTGCAGCTGTAGAACTTTTTGCTCAGCATAGTTCCGTTGTCCGTTGCTCCAAACTAGGGCTGTGCGGTCACAATATTTAGTCAGCCGGTGGTTGTCAAGCAAATAACTGTCGATCTCACGGTAATAAACACATTTAGCATGTCCTAGTTTCCACACATTGCCTACAAGCCACAGATGCAGGCCTTTTCAACATTTTAAAAAGGCTAATAAATCCATGTAAAATAGCCAACACATTCACAAAAATCCATTATTTATTTTAGACAGGTCTAAAGAAATCTGATATAAAGAAAATGTAATCTATTTCAGAAGAACAGAATAGCATACTCTGAGTTGTCCTTATGTTAGGTCATAATCTGGCTATGCCATGTGGCTGTGGGCTACACTAGTTCATTTAGCAGACAAGATTTGGTTAGATTTCTGTGGGATTATTTTATATTGTTTTATAGTATGAAGAATAGAATTGAATAAAGCTGAATAAAATATAAAGGATATTTTCTTCAAACTATTTGAGGGAGTGCGTGCATGTGTCTATTCTGTGTTGAGCGGTAGCAAAGAAATAGGTACTCCTATATGTTTTATTTCGAGTTATTAATGTAACTTTAGGCTGCATGATACGACTCTAATGATGATTTGAAACAAGTCGCTTGAAAGGCATGAGCTCTGCTTTGTTTTCTTGCGCAGGCTGTACACACTTCATCAGTCTCTCATTCACAATTTGACAAGCACTTGACAAGCATTTGACAAGCAGTGTTGGACTAGTAACCGGAAGGTTGCAAGTTCAAACCCCCGAGCTGACAAGGTACAAATCTGTCGTTCTGCCCCTGAACAGGCAGGTAACCCACTGTTCCTAGGCCGTCATTGAAAATAAGAATTTGTTCTTAACGTCTTGCGTCGAGCCATCCCGGATCCGGGATCGTGAATACAGCCTCAAGCTCATTACCATAACGCAACATTAACTATTCATGAAAATCGCAAATGAAATGAAATGAATATGCTAGCTCTCAAGCTTAGCCTTTTGTTAACAAAATTGTCATCTCAGATTTTCAAAATATGCTTCTCAACCATAGCAAAACAAGCATTTGTGTAACAGCTAGCGCAGCTAGCGTAGCATTTAGCGTTAGCATCAGCAGGCAACATTTTCACAAAAACCAGAAAATCATTCAAATAAAATAATTTACCTTTGAAGAACTTCAGATGTTTTCAATGAGGAGACTCTCAGTTAGATAGCAAATGCTCAGTTTTTCCTGAAAGATTATTTGTTTAGGAGAAATCGCTCCGTTTGGTGCGTCACAATTAGCTACGAAAATAACCTGTATCCAGGAGTGTAATTATCCCCGCAGCTCATTAGCATAACACAACGTTAACTATTCATGAAAATCGCAAATGAAATGAAATTAATATGCTAGCTCTCAAGCTTTGCCTTTTGTTAACAACACTGTCATCTTAGATTTTCAAATATGCTTCTCAACCATAGCAAAACAAGCATTTGTGTAACAGCTAGCGCAGCTAGCGTAGCATTTAGCGTTAGCATCAGCAGGCAACATTTTCACAAAAAACAGAAAATCATTCAAATAAAATCATTACCTTTGAAGAACTTCAGATGTTTTCAATGAGGAGACTCTCAGTTAGATAGCAAATGCTCAGTTTTTCCTGAAAGATTATTTGTTTAGGAGACATTGCTCCGTTTGGTGCGTCACATATGGCTACCAACAAAAAAAATCGACTGAAACATGGTAAACGTTGTTTAGAATCAATCCTCAAGGTGTTTTTCACATATCTCTTCATGATATATCGTTCGTTGAAAGCCTCCTCTCTGGTTATGGAACATAACATGCAATCTCATGCAATCTCATGCAATCTCAACCACACTGCACACTGCCCTAACCCATCTGGACAAGAGGAATACCTATGTGAGAATGCTGTTCATCGACTACAGCTCGGCATTCAACACCATAGTACCCTCCAAGCTCGTCATCAAGCTCGAGACCCTGGGTCTCGACCCCGCCCTGTGCAACTGGGTACTGGACTTCCTGACGGGCCGCCCCCAGGTGGTGAGGGTAGGCAACAACATCTCCTCCCCGCTGATCCTCAACACTGGGGCCCCACAAGGGTGCGTTCTGAGCCCTCTCCTGTACTCCCTGTTCACCCACGACTGCGTGGCCACGCACGCCTCCAACTCAATCATCAAGTTTGCGGACGACACAACAGTGGTAGGCTTGATTACCAACAACGACGAGACGGCCTACAGGGAGGAGGTGAGGGCCCTCGGAGTGTGGTGTCAGGAAAATAACCTCACACTCAACGTCAACAAAACTAAGGAGATGATTGTGGACTTCAGGAAACAGCAGAGGGAACACCCCCCTATCCACATGGACGGGACAGTAGTGGAGAGGGTAGGAGTCTGAAGATATTCAGCTTGTCACCAAAAGCACTCACAAACTTCTACAGATGCACAATCGAGAACATCCTGTCGGACTGTATCACCGCCTGGTACAGCAACTGCTCCGCCCACAACCGTAAGGCTCTCCAGATGGTAGTGAGGTCTGCTCAACGCAACTACCTGCCCTCCAGGACACCTACACCACCCGATGTCACAGGAAGGCCATAAAGATCATCAAAGATAACAACCACCCGAGCCACTGCCTGTTCACCCCGCTATCATCCAGAAGGCGAGGTCAGTACAGGTGCATCAAAGCAGGGGCCGAGAGACTGAAAACCAGCTTCTATCTCAAGGCCATCAGACTGTTAAACAGCCACCACTAACATTGAGTCGCTGCTGCCAACATACTGACTCAACTCCAGCCACTTTAATAATGGAAATTGATGGAAATTGTGTAAAAAATGTATCACTAGCCACTTTAAACAATGCCACTTAATGTAATGTTTAGATTCCCTACATTACTCATTCAAATGTATATACTGTACTCTATATCATCTACTGCATTTTGCCATCTTTATGTAATACATGTATCACTAGCCACTTTAAACTATGCCTACTTTATGTTTATATACCCTACATTACTCATCTCATATGTATATACTGTACTCTATACCATCTACTGCATCTTGCCTATGCCGTTCTGTTCTGTAATTCTGAGCGAAAATTGGCTGGAAAAATTATGCAAGAAAGAAGTAATCTTTTGTTATAGCATCTGATTACAGTTAAATAATATTTTTTGAGTCTAGCAATTGTTCAATATTAATCATACAATGCGGTGCTGACAATTATTACGTATACAGTGGGTATAGTATAAAAGTCTCAGTTAGCAGAGTAAAAGGATGACTCACTCTATAAAGGCTGCTGTCTGATTGGTTTCTCTGCATTTCTGGTTTAGTGACTGTCCTCTGAGTCTGAAGGAGCTGTGATAGACTTTTAGAGCTCTAGAACCTGGTGCAAATACTCTGTCTGAGTTGAGACTAACAGCACTGATAAGCAGGGGAAGAAGAGACAATATTAAAAGATTGAACACCCCAGAAATGCAGTGGCTTGTTTCTTGTCTGGGGGAGGGGGAGGGGGCTGTGAGGTGCAGTGGTGAGTCAGAGGAGGAAGAGAAGGAAGGAGGGAGGGAGGGTGTGAATGTGTTGTGAGGAAGGCAGGGTAATTAGCGCCGTAGGCGAGCCATCGTTATTCTGCACCTTGTAAATAGAGAGCTATGGTGTGATGTGGTGCCATTAGCACACACTATCAGAAACCTGCAAACAACCCCCAAAACAGGTACCCCTATCACAACAGATACATCAAGAAGACCTTGCTTCTCCAATGATAAATTCATTAACATTTATGGGATCAAATTTGTAATTTAGTATAGCACTAAACTGTAATTCATAGTTTGTGTTTCATTGTTTTCATTGTGATTCCTTGTTTTTCTCCAGCCTTAAAGGACCGCCCCCCGCCCATCATCCGGCAGGGCCCGTCCAACCAGACACAGGCTGTTGGGGGTGTGGCCCTGCTGAGGTGCCAGGCGTCAGGGGACCCGGAGCCCACCGTTACCTGGCTGAAGGACGGCCTCAGTCTGCTGGGAAAGGACCTTCGCATGGCCCTGCTGGAGCCTGGCAGCCTGCAGATCCAAAGCACCAGGGTGGGTTTATAGGACTGATGCTGTACAAACACAATACACACAGTCACAGCAGCAAGCCTCCACACTGGAGGCTTGGAGCCATAGTGACTCCATCTTTTCTCTCTCTGCTTCTCTACTTTCATTGTGTTCTTTTCAATAAACTCTCCTTTCTTTACAGTTTCTCTCTATTCTCAAAGGCAGGTTGTTCAGGTTTGTGTGTGTGTGTGTGTGTGTGTGTGTGTGTGTGTGTGTGTGTGTGTGTGTGTGTGTGTGTGTGTGTGTGTGTGTGTGTGTGTGTGTGTGTGTGTGTGTGTGTGTGTGTGTGTGTGTGTGTGTGTCGCTCAGTGTGTGTGCGTTCGCATGTGTGTTTATGCGCTTGCCTCTCATATTGCTTGTGAGAGTGAGGAGAGAAAAAATTCCCATCTGATGTCAGTGAGATGTAATTCAAATGGACAAGTGCAGGCAGGTTGCCTTTAAAGATGAATAGAGGGTATTGATTTTTATAAGTAATTTAAAGCTGTCATTTAGAGCCATTCACCTAGGCAGCATTTAGAGATGATCTAACTCAAGGACAGTGATTGGGGGGAATGCAAGCATGTAAGGGACAGATCGAAATTGACAAATAACAATATATGTAAAAACACATCCCTCCCTACCTTGTAGGCTTACCCAGTATCGAATCTCTGAATTTCATTAAACATTTTGATGTTTTGTACCAGATGTCTCTTTCCATTCATCAAATTGCCTCTGCACAGTTTGGATTGATTGATTGATTGAAAGTTAAAAATATACATACAGTGCATTCGGAAAGTATTCAGACACCTTCACTTTTCCAAATTTTTCTTACATTACAGCCTTATTCTAAAATTGATTAAATGTTTATTTTCCTCATCATTCTAAACACAATACCGCACGATGACAAAGTGAAAACAGGTTTTTATACATTTTTAGATTTATAAATGTTTATACATTTTTGCAAATATATTAAAATGAAAAACAGAAATACCTTATTTACATAAGTATTCATACCCTTTGCGATGAGACTTGACATTGTGCTCAGGTGCATCCTGTTTCCATTGATCATCCTTGAGATGTTTCTACAACTTTATTGGAGTCCACCTGTGGTAAATTCAATTGATTGGACATGATTTGGAAAGGTACACTCCTGTCTATATAAGGTCCCAGTTGACAGTGCATGTCAGAGCAAAAACCAAGCCATGAGGTCAAAGGACTTGTCTGTATAGCCCCGAGACAAGACTGAGTCTAGGCAGAGGTCTGGGGAAGGGTACCAAAACATTTCTGCAGCATTGAACTATTGGCCTTCATCATTGTTAAATGGAAGAAGAATCCAGAAGGACAACCATTTCTGCTGCACTCCACCAATCAGGCCTTTATTGTAGAGTGGCCAGATGGAAGGCACTCCTCATCAAAAGGCACATGACAGCCCACATGGAGTTTGCCAAAAGGACTCTCAGACTATGAGAAACAAAATTCTCTGGTCTCATGAAACCAAGATTGAACTCTTTGGCCTGAATACCAAGTGTTACGTCTGGAGTAAACCTGGCACCATCCCTTTGTTGAAGCATGGTCTTGGCAGAATCATGCTGTGGGGATGTTTTTCAGTGGCAGGGACTGGGAGACTAGTCGGGATCAAGGGAAAGATAAACAGAACAAGTACTGAGAGATCCATAATAATAACCTGCTCCAGAGCGCTTAGGACCTGGGGAGAAAGTTCACATTTTAACAGGACAAAACCCTAAGCACACAGCCAAGACAACACAGGAGTGGCTTTAGGACAAGTCTCTGAATGTCTTTGAGTGACCCAGCCAGAGCCTGGATTTGATCCAGATCTAGTATCTCTGGAGAGACCTGAAAATAGCTGTGCAGCAACGCTCAGCATCCAACCTGACAGAGCTTGAGAGGGTCTGCAGAAGAATGAGCGAAACTCCTCAAATACAGGTATGCCAAGCTTGTAGCGTCATACTCGAGAAGACTCGAGGCTGTAATCGCTACCAAAGGTGCTTCAACAAAGTACTGAGTAAGGAGTCTGAATACTTATGTAAATGTGATATTTCAGTTTTTATTTTTAATACATTTGCAAAACTTTATAAAAACCTGTTTTTGCTTTGTCATTATGGGGTATTGTATGTAGATTGATGAGGGAAAAAATATTTAATACATTTTAGAATAAGGCTGTAACGTAACAAAATGTGGAAAAAGTCAAGGGGTGTGAATACTTTCTGAATACAGAAATCATTTTTAAAATGACTGGGATTGCACAATATAGTCAGGGACTTATTTCCATTGTGGTCACTACATTTGCTGCAGCACATGCTGCAGAAATATAAGGACTGAATACATGCCTAATTTACACTTCTCTATCTGGCTTTTGGGGGTCACCTTATTTTTTAACATTTATTGAATAACGGCACAATCATTTAGCTTGGGCTCATAACATTATTTAATGTATGACTCATCAGCCTCAGGTAGCATCAGACTTGAATTTTCATGCCGATCAAAGCTCTAATCAAATCCAGACATACATGTATTAATATGCTTTAGAATGGCACTTCCGGTTTGGGCGGGAAATACCGGATTACCCGGGAGAAAAGTGGTTATTCTCGAGGTGGAACATTTTGTAAAATACCAGGAAAATATTCAAACCTAGTCTGTAGCATCTTTTTTAGATGTTTGGGGTTGCTGGTGAACCATGATGTGCAGGCATAAACAAAGTGACACTGGACTAGCACACCGTCTTTACGGTGTCTATAGGTTTCCATCTAATTGGCGACAGATTTTCATGTGAATATTCTAAAATATGCATCAAAACAATATGCATATTTCAGGGTTTCCTTTAGAGGAAAATGTGTCGCCTGACACCGTGACTGGAAAGCCTTTAATTTAACTAGACATTTGAGAAATTTACCGGACATCCATTTGCATTCAGATCCGAATTGGCGGAACCAGCACCATCAATGAATGAGGGTTATTGGCCAAATGAGCCACATTTACGTGTCCCTAAAAACAGCTTATATCAAACATTATTCCTTATGTTTCGATGTGTAGTATATGCAACATTTTCTTATTGGTTTTTAGGCTTCTTTCCTAAAAAAATAATTGTCCACCTCACAATTCAGCTGTCAGGGATTTGAGCACTAAATGCATCAGGGCATTGCATGCATAGGCCTATAGGCTTAGGTGTCCACTATATGTTATTAACATTACAAAATATATAGAGCCTATATAAGGACGTGATGCGTAGGCCTAGCCCCAGAGAGATGGAGACAGATGCAATGTATGCTGGTGGCATGCTACGACACTGACATGCATTTCTTTATGTCAGATGGCTAGATAGTACAGATGTATAGAAGGAGGCTAATTTGTTATTTTTCAATCAGAATATCTGGTATAAAGATACACATTGTTTTATTAGATTATAGTAGTAACTCTGGTAGGCATGAAACATTCTTCCTCACCTCAAGTTCTACTGTTGGAGTCAGTTGGAGCGCCAGTGCACACTGCCTTCATATCATATGCTTGCAGTGGCTAAAGCTTAATATCAGCCACACCAAACCTTCACTAAAGTTTATTATTTACGATAATGTCAAAAGTATTTTAAGCCATTGTTTATAGGGAAAATACGAGCAGGCAAACACAGCATTAAAGTTGGAACTTAATTTGGTTTAAACCTTTACAGAAGTTTTGAACAGGCTATATTGCAGCAATTACCAACAAAGGCAAGTGCCTACCATACCCAACAAATGACAGAAAAAGTATAATGTTATTTATATTAAAACAGGCCTACTTATAACCTATCTTAAGCACACAATTAAAAAGACAGATGTAATTTTAGCCAATGAAAATGTCTCCAAATCTTTCAACAAAACAGGTTTTTAATATTTAAAGAACTGATTTTGAATAATAAATAAGCTTATAAAAATAACAATTATATACAGTAATACTAATAAATATAAAACAAATGACTATAGAGCTCCAAAATGCTGTATTCTTCAGATCTACAATATTAAAATGTACATTCAATTCCCCTCATAAGCTTTTCACTATACTGTAGGCATACTCTTTTTCTTCTTTTGTTTTACTTCAATGAAAAAGGCCTCCATCTTCACAATCAACAGTAGCCTAGGCCAATATAATCTGTGTGTAAATACGTAGTGCACATACACAATATATGTTGGGTTTAAATTGCTATGTACCTAATAAAAAATACAAGTTTAAAGGGTTTCCATTGCATTTTCAACTCTACTGATGGTTTTGTCACAGAAATGTTGCGTAGGTATAGCGAATGTGCCCACCGGTATTGGCACATGCGCTCTAGTCAACAGCTTGCAGATACAATGCAGGTATAGCCTACTACATGATGATATTATTATGGACAAATTGTGAGATTATTTTTATTTGTCAAACGGCAGCCAAGCATCGATCATCATGTCACCTGAATAAGACCCTCAATATTTATTGAAAGAAGCATCAAGCTTATCAACGTGCACTTTCACCACCCTGTAGCCAAATAAACTGCATACTTTCCTATGATGTCTTGACATTTTTTACTCGCATAAACAATTTGGATGGAAACCTGGTTAATGTCAAGCTATTTTGAGGATGCTGGAATTATATTTTGCATGCCTACAGGAAACTTTTGAATTAGCATAATTAGATGGCATATTGTGACTGGTTGTGTTTATATATATAAAAAATATATATATATATAAATATTTTGGCTATATTGAAGCATTCATTTCTAGGTGTGCAAGGAATAGCTGCATGGATTGGAGAGGAGGCAGAGAGTGTGTTAAACTGGGCCTGGTATGATTGCTAGTTAGCCTATTGCAGATCTGGACAAACGATCCACCTACCACTATTGTCACTATAAATGGTGGATCTACGGCATACAAGACCGTTAGGTTTACTATACTGTGGTATAGTAAAAGTTAGCACATGGAATAGCGTACTGCATAAGGGGAGTACCAAAACACAGTGATTTTGGAGAGGTGCACGCAAGCAGGTGAGGAAATGTGGCTAGGATGGAAGAAATGATGGAGTAAAACTGGTAAAAGAGCAGTTGTACAAAAACAGCAACCACACAACCCTTCCCAAACCGCCCCAAAATGTTTCACAACCCTCTCCTATTTTGGAGAGAGAGAGAGAACAAGGGAGAGAGAGAGGGGGAACAAGGGAGAGAGAGAGGGGGAACAAGGGAGAGAGAGAGAGAGGAAACAAGGGAGAGAGAGAGAGAGAAGGAACAAAGGAGAGAGAGAGCGGGAACAAGGGAGAGCGAGAGAGAGAGTGTGTAAGGGAGCAGCCCCAGTATTTAAGAGGCCAACGTTAAATAGATTATCATGTCCCTGTTTCACTGTGTCTGTACTAAGCGGTTTTTTTATTTTTATAACTTCAGCACTTTCAGCACATCTTCCCTCGCTCTGTCTTCTTGTTGTCACCCACTCCCTCTCTCCCTGGGTGCGAATCAGGCCAGTGGAGGTTAATGCATTTTTTGTGTACTGCTGCCTACCCTTTCAATAGCAGAGGTTGACAAAAGGGCTGTGAAGGCCAACTTGGATCAAGGTTGGACTGGAAAGACCAATGGAGCCAACAAGCATTACCACCAAACAATATTACTACTATCAAAAAGGCACACTGGTTTTAATGAGCATACAGTGCCTTCACTGGTATAACTCAGTTTCTCTGGACTCCCCTGCAAGGTCTGGACCCCCCTTTAAATAAATAAAAAAACATTTAAGTATAGACTACTGATCACTGTCCATAGTGCTGAAATTGTGACGTCTATGCGGCTGCATGCCTATCGATGATAGGCTTTCTGTGATGCCATGGCTTAGCTTAGCTTTAGCTAATAGATACATGTTTATTGGTAGGCCTATTTGGTCGTCATTTTCTCATATTAAGCCTAACATTTCATGAAGGTCTATATGGTGTCACAATACTGCAATTTTTATACTGCCGGCTGGTGGCAAATTCAAACATTGCAGATTGTAAAATAAATGTTTGATGCAACAGCATACTAATCAGCTAGATTTTTTAAACTGTCCCGTATAGGCTACCTGAACCTGAATGACATGAGCCGTCCTCGCTCTCTCTATCAAATAGCCAAACAATGAGGAAAAAAGTAGTCGGCTTAAGGATTAATTAAGCCACTATTTATTGTTGAACTCAGCGGGTTTTGTCTGGCTATTGGGCTGCAATATTCAAGGTAAATTAAATCAAATTAAATTAAATCCAAGTTGAGAGACTCCCCTGATCTTCTGAATTCTCCTTTTTTTGTGAGCAAATGTTTCCACCACCAGGTCGCGGAACCGACTGTTTTATATATTGAGTATTACCAACCTAGACAGTCTTTTCTGAGACATTGCTCTGCACACAATTTAAACGTAGCCTTGAATGATGCATGCCAAGATATAACATAGATAAGGGACTGTTGATATTGCAACCACACAATTTAAGCGCTTGTTCACTAGTATGAACGAAATCGCAAACAGCTTTTTTAGTTCAAGCCCAAAGAACTGTTGTCTGCTAAATATGATAATCTGTTTGCATCTGTCAATTTATTGGTTGCCCAATATTCAGACGAGCTGTCCCCAGAGCTTCCTATACAGTGAATCTCTTTCCGTGATGTGTTGAGGCTGGCAATTAAGGAGAATGAGAGGATTAATTAAAGATGTTACAGAACTGCTGTATTTCAAGCTCAACTCCCTTCTGCCCAGTTTCCCTCATGTTGCCACGGCAATCAAACTGTTTTTACCATCCCTGTAACTGTCGCTTCTGTGGAGAGATTGTTTTCTAATTTAAAACCTATTAATAACTACCTAAGAACCATTAGGCTCTCGGTCTGATATGTGCTTTTGAACAACTGAGTAAGCTCCACTCATTGCACTGGCGCCATCGGAGACTTGACCATTTGTTCACTGATATCCCCTTATACTTATAATCAGTTTATTTGAAATGTTTCAGTCACATTCCTGAAGCCCAAGAAACAAACACTTAGCCTCCTAGCACAAATGTAAATTACAATGTTTTATGAATTACTCTTTGGAGGGTTAATATCAATGGATTTTTTCCCCACATTTTGTTGTGTTACAAGGTGGGGTTAAAATGTATTTAATTGTAAAAAAAAAATACTCTGTGATGTCAAAGTGGAAAAACTATTCTAACATTTGCAAAAGATTCATGAACATTTAAACCACAATATGTCTTGATTACATAAGTATTCAACCTCCTGAGTCAATACATGTTAGAATCTCATTTGGCATTGATTACAGCTGTGAGTCTTTCTGGGTACGTCTCAAAGAGCTTTGCACACCTTGATTGTACAATATTTTCACATTTTTATTTATAGATTTCTTCAAGCTCTGTCAGGTTGGTTGTTGACCATTGCTAGAACACATTTTTTAAGTATTGCCATAGATTTCAAGCCAAAGTTAAAACTGTAACTAGGCCACTCAGGAACATTAATTGTCGTCTTGGTAAGCAACTCCGGTGTACATTTGGCCTTATGTTTTAGGTTATTATCCTGCTGAAAGGTGAATTTGTCTCCCGGTGTCTGTTGGAAAGCACACTGAACCAGGTTTTCCTCTAGGATTTAGCCTGTGCTGAGCTCTATTCAGTTTATTTCTATAAAACAAAAACACCTTAGTTCTCGCCGATGACAAGCATACCCACAACATGGTGCAGCCACCACCATGCTTGATAATATGAAGAGTAGTACTCGGTGATGATTTACCCCAAATATAATGCGTGGTATTCGGGAAATAAAGTTATTTTCTCTGCCCCATTTTTGCAGTTTTACTTTAGTGCCTTATTGCAAACCGGATGGATGTTTTGGAATATTTTTATTCTGTACAGGCTTCCTTCTTTTCACTCTTTTAGGTCATTTAGGTTAATATTGTGGAGTAACTACAATGTTGAGACATCCTCAGTTTTCTCCCATCACAGCCATTAAACTCTGTAACTGTTTTAAAGTCACCATTGGCCGTATGGTGAAATCCCTAAGCGGATTCCTTCCTCTCCGGCAGCTGAGTTAGGAAGGCCCTCTGTGTCTTTGTAGTGACTGGGTGTATTTTTACACCAACCAAAGTGTAATTAAAAAGTAACTTCAGCTCAAAGGGATATTCAATGTCTGGGTTTTTACCCGTCTACCCTTTTTGCGAGGCATTTAAAAAGCTCCCTGATCTTTTTTGTTGAATCTGTGTTTGAAGTTCACTGCTCGACTGAGGGACCTTACAGATAATTGTATGTGTGGGGTAAAGAGATGAGGTAGTCTTAAAAAATAATGTTAAATACTATTATTGGACACAAGGTCCATGCAACTTATTATGTGACTTGTTAAGCACATTTTTACTTTTGAACTTATTTAGGCTTGCCATAACAAAGGGGTGAATGGTTATTGACATGTTTTATTCATTTGTAATTCAACTTTGGCATTATGGGGTATTGTGTGTAGGCCAATGACACAAAATCTAAATTTGATCTATTTTAAATTCAGGCTGTAACATTACAAGGGGTGTGAATAATTGCTGAAGGCACTGTACTCAATATAAAAAAGTTTATCTTTCCAAACTGTTATTATTTGAGAAGTTGATTGATTTGTTCATCAGCTGAATGTTTGGTTGGTCAGTTGTATGATCAGTTTTAGGGATGCATGTTTGGTTGTTTCTCTTTAAATAAATAAATGGGAAGACAGTTGTTTTATTGTCAACTGTCTGGTCAGTGTATGTTCTGATGTGTTCTGATGTGTTCCTCTGTCCTCCTTAGCTATCTGACTCTGGGCTGTACACCTGTGTGGCCACCAGCTCCAGTGGGGAGACCTCATGGAGTGCCTTCCTGGATGTCAGAGGTATAGTAACAATGTGTCCATTTTATTCTAGAACCGAAAAGGGTTATTCGACTGTCCCCGTAGGAGAACGCTTATAACCATTTTGGGTTCCATGTAGAACCTTTTCCACAGATGGTTCTACGTGGAACCCAAAATAGTTCCTGATTGGCAGATGAGTGGCAACCCCGATTAGAAGCACCTGCTGCTAATCTGTTGTTTTTTTACAAATGCTGTTTGGAATTAAAGAAAAATGTACCTACACACTGAAGAAGGCTCTAAAGCCAAAACGTCTGTGTACACTATCCCTGAGGCAGTAAAAAAATGAAAAACATCGAACAATAAAGTAAGCTTTACAGTATGTAACATATTTTTGTGTGTGAACCCATTACACCTCTTTGATTGTCTGAATTCACAGGTTTTACACACCAGCCAAGCTTTTGGGAGAGCCCTATCGTTCTCTTTTGATTAACCAAAATAATTCTACCTGAAACCAAAAGGTGTTCTACCTGAAACAAAAAAAAGGGTTCTCGGACCTATGGGGACAGCCAAAGAACCCTTTTGGAACCATATTTTCTAAGAGTGTACAGTACACACCATTGATTGAAGCCAATCAACCTGATGCTTTCGTTTCTCCTTCAATCTTGTCCATTTTGATTAATTTTGAAAGAACCTGTTCTCCTTTTCTCCATCTCAGAGTCCAGTGACCTCACAGACTCCATGTCCCATAATGCCAGTACCCTACCAGGGCCTCCCTCCAAGCCAGAGGTCACTGATGTCACCAAGAGCACAGTGTCGTTGTCTTGGGAACCTGGGACCGAGGAGGGGTCCCCAATCTCCTCCTATGTCATTGAGGCCTTTGGGTATGTCTGGGAACCTTGGCCCTAAGAGAAGCTGCAGTAAATTACCCCAAACTTTCAGAGTAATGACAGATGTATGCATGTATGTGGGCATATGGTTCACTGGCATGTTCAGGGCAAGCACATATACCCTAGGGCTTTGGCTGAATAGTCTGCATACAAGAAACATGTACAGTCCAACAAGGTTGATCAGAGGTTTTTGAAACGCTAAAAAGTGTTTAGGTTTCAGACTAGATTTGCAGGTGTCTTGATGTTGCTAGTTAAATTAGCTAAGTGAAAAACAATAGGACTGCCATAGCTACAGTACGGAATGTTATTTCCGTAAAAGCTTTTCTTGGCTTCACTAAATATCTTCCTCCTGTTTTCTCTGTGAGCAGTCAGCTGGTCAGCAACAGCTGGCAGACTGTGGCTGACCACGGGAAGACCACACAGTTCACGGTCAAGGACCTGCGACCCAACACGGTCTACCTGTTCATCATCAGAGCGGTCAATGCCCAGGGTCTTGGAGACCCAAGCCCCATGTCTGAGCCTGTCCGCACCCAAGGTACTGTACAGAACTAACCACTGTGTCTCAGTGTGCCTCATGCCATTAGAACATTTTCATACAGGTTTCATCGAAATTGGCATCATCCTCTTTCTTTCTTTCTTTCTCTCTCTCTCTCTCTCTCTCTCTCTCTCTCTCTCTCTCTCTCTCTCTCTCTCTCTCTCTCTCTCTCTCTCTCTCCCACGCATTCTCTCTTTCTCTGTCTGTCTGTCTCTCTCTCACTTTCTCTCTTTCCTCTCTCTCTCTCTCTCTCTCTCTCTCCCACGCATTCTCTCTTTCTCTGTCTGTCTGTCTCTCTCTCACTTTCTCTCTTTCCTCTCTCTCTCTCTCTCTCTCTCTCTCTCTCTCTCTATCTCTCTCTCTTTCTCGTTCTCTCTCTCAGACATCAGCCCTCCGGTGCAGGGTGTCGACCATCGACGTGTCCAGAAGGAGCTGGGTGATGTGGTGGTCAGCATGCATAACCCTGTGGTCATCAGCTCCACCTCTGTCCAGGTCACATGGACTGTGAGTACCGCTGATAGGAATCAATACTGTCAATTGTTTTTAATGTTGCATATCGACAGAATTGCAGTTGACAGTTTGAGCATCTGTTGATATTCTGTAATGGGACTCAACAAAAACACTGTAATTTAAGATTTAGACTTGCAGAGCCCAATTATTAATTTATGTATAGATGTCACAATGAGGAACTAGTATGAGTAGGTTTGGTATGAACAAGGATGCTTTGTCTCAGTGGTGAGTTATTATTCTCACTGAATCAAACAGGCAGTATAGAACCTGAAGAGCTGAGTAGCGAGAGAGATGAGCCTTGTACAGCGTTAGGATCGTTCAGGAACAGAGCCAGTTCCAAGCCTTTGCTTATCTCCAAGCTTCATACACAGTTTGAGTTTAGTTTTTCACACATAAATGCTGTGTCACCCACTGTCTGTTCTCAGTTAGCACACACACATGCATAAACACACGCACACACGTGTGCTCACACACACACAGTGCAAGTGTCTGAGACGGGTGGACGTGGAGTCCAAGGACAGCTGGTGTTCCATCAATCTGTGATTGTTTGGGGTGACGCAGGAATTAAGACAAATGTTTCTCACTGAGACAAATACATCACCATTAGCGGCAACATGTTGTGTTCTCTCTTTTGGATGCGGTTTGCAGTCAGCTCTTTATCTGGAGGTTATTAATATTTCCCTTCTGCCTTCTGGAGAGCACTGCTTAATGACAGAGGCTCTTCTATTCCACACATACATCAGTGGCGGTCGGTGACATTTAGGATGAGGGTGGCCAATTTTTTAAAATTTGATGAGCATTTTTTTCTATTACAGCATAACGGATGACTGTCATTCATGTTCTAATCAAATGGCCACCCGGACTATTTACATTGAACCCCCTCCCCTCTTTTGTTTTTACACTGCTGCTACTTGCTGTTTATTATCTATGCATAGTCACTTTGCAAATTACCTCGATTAACCTGTACACGGTTACCCCATGTATATAGCCTTGTTATTGTCATGTACATTTATTGTGTTACTTTTTGATTTATGAAATTTTAATTACGTTTATTTAGTAAATATTTTCTTAACTCTATTTCTTGAACTGCATTGTTGGTTAAGGTCTTGTAAGTAAGCATTTCACGGGAAGGTCTACACCTGTTGTATTCGGCACATGTGACAAATAACATTGGTATGATTAAACCCAGCTCAATGTAAAATCGATGTAAAAAGGCTACTTACTACAAGATATTCAAATTTCCCTATACCTATCATTAGGTTGCTACAACCTAGCATATGATTTAAAGTTTACATTTTAGGTGCACAGGTAGAGAGAACACTTTTAGTAATCTAGGTGACAAACAGTGACACATTCAATACCGCCTTGCACACTCTAGCTGATGTAGGGTGTAATATTATCGGTGGAATGAATACACCCCTGATCATATGCAAAAACAGTTCACTTTCATAGCAGCCACATACAAACAGCATGATCGTTTAGCTTGTTGTAGAATTCCTTCTTGCATCTACGCGCTCTCCTCCTCTAACCTTGTCCCTTCGCATGTGGACTTCAGTGTACAACACGTCAGTTGTCTGTGACCGGGCAAAAAAAACTTTCCAGGCAAACCTTCATAACATAACCCCTACACACAGCCTACATAGTTGTCACCATATTAGCTAATGTCATAGCTAGTCAGTACTCTAGCCATTAGAACTAACGTGTGAGTAAACCCGCTACAATCTAGCAGTAAATTAATAAAACCAATTACCTTAACTTGGAAGCGTTCCAGTGTTGGATAGCCATAGCCAGCTAGCTAACATAGCATCCCTCTCTGTTTGAGTAGGCTAAACTAGCTATCTGCATTCGCACTCTCTCTCTCCCGCTCTCTTGCTTTTCCTTCCTTTTATGAAAAAATGAATTTGTTCAAAACAGTTCCAACTATTCTCTTACTCACCACATTTTATGCACTGCAGTCTTAGCTGTAGCTTATGCTTCCAGTATTAGATTAATTCTCTGATCATTTGATTGGGTGGAAAACATAGGTTGGAGGACGTCCTCTTGAAGTTGTCATAATTACTGTGTAAGTCAATGGAAGAGGATGAGAACCATGAGCCTCCTAGGTTTTGTATTGATGTCAATGTACCCAGAGGAGGATCGAAACTAGATGTCCTCCGACTACACCATGGTGCTACCCTGCAAAGTGCTGTTGAGGCTACTGTAGACCTTCATTGCAAAACAGTGTGTTTTAATCAATTATTTGGTGATGTGAATATATTTAGTGTAGTTTTATCTAAAAAGGATAACTTTTGTAATGTTTTAATATTTTTATTTTTATACAATTCACTGAAGATGATGGTCCTCCCCTTCCTCCACTGAGGAGCCTCCACTGACATACATGCACACGCATGTACACCCATGCACTCCATATGCTTCAGCACTGTATGCACCAGTGCCTTGATGTCATATTAACATTATTAGGTATCTGGTTCTCTTCGAGAAAGGAATTTGTATAGTGCTGCATAGCACCATTGTTTTGTTTAGCAGATGGTACTGTCATGAATTCCGCCAAAGTCGGACCCTCTCCTTGTTCGGGCGGCGTTCGGCGGTCGAGGTCACCTGCTTTCTAGCCATCGCCGCTCCATTTTTCATTTATCCATTTGTTTTGTCTTGTTCCCTGCACACCTGGTTTTCATTCCCCAATCACAATACATGTAGATATTCCTCTGTTCCCCCTCATGTCTTTGTGTGAGGTTGTTTTGTGTTACGTGTCTGTGTTGACAGGCTTTACTAGTATGTGTTTATTCCGTGTTTTATTTCACGAGGTATGTTATTGTGTTTATACAATATTACTGTGACTGTTTGCGCGTTTGCACTTTTGCATTGGCTGGAGGTTTCGACACAGTCTGTTGGTTTCTCCTGCCTAAATAAAGTGTTCGCCTGTTCACAACTCTGCTCTCCTGCACCTGACTCTACTCCCAGTACACACACCTATGACAGGTACACTAGTTAATAGCATGGCTTATTCAAGGGAACAATCCAAAATACCATTCAATTGAAATTACACTTTGAGATACCATCTACCATTTTCAGTTAGTTACATGATAATATTTCTAGTATGTAATTACATTGTAACACAGGCCAGATTAAATCTCAGAATAAGCGTAGGTTTTTATTCTTCACAAATACTATTATTGTCAAGCAAAACTCTTCTCCTAACATACCCTAGCATACCTGTCCTATAAGACAAGGGAAAACTAAACAGAATGGGCTTGTTTCTGATATTTACTCCCGCTATGGCTGCATCTAGATGGATCAAACAGTTCCACTACAGGTAAGGGAGGGGAGGGGAAAGAGAGAGTGTGGGGGCGGGCGATCATAAAGCTTTTAGATTCACCAATCACATCGTTAAATGAAATGCAAGCAGGCAACCGTAGAGGCAGAGCATCAGCAGCACGTTTCCATGATTTATCTGGACTGGACTGACGGTAAACAGCTGCTTTATTTGCCCTGTAAAAGCTTTTGCTTGCTTCTGCCCCTGTTAACAAGCCATTACTGTGAGTTATGTTGCACACTCCATCCCCAGACCCCACCACTGCAGCTTTCCCCCGCCATAGTAACGCGATTTGTTTACAGAAAAGGATAACGTGTGGTTTTAATCCACTCTGTCAGGGTGTAAGAGCTTCGTAGCTCTCTGTTTTGCTGGTTTGGTTGGCTTGTGGTGTATTTAAATGGGCAGGAAGTAGTTACTATGAATCAAAGTTGATATGATTTAGCTAATGTTGAAGAATACATTTTCTTATATCATTATTGAAAATTCCCTTTAAAAAATCTGCAATATATACGTCTGCCTCCTTTTCTCTCCTTCAGGTGGAGAAACCTTCTCAGTTTATCCAGGGCTATCGTGTTCTGTACAGGCAGACGTCAGGCCTGCCCTCCCCGGGGACCTGGCAGGTGCAGGACGTGAAGGTCCCCTCAGAGAGAGACGTGGCTCTGTCTGGCCTGAAGAAGGGTGTTGTCTACGAGATAAAAGTCTGTCCGTACTTCAACGAGTTCCAGGGAGCAGACAGTGAATCAATGACAGCACGCACCTTGGAGGAAGGTAAAGGACCTTTACCGACTCAATATGTGTAGTGATGCAACAGATATTGCCAACTGTGTAGGAGGTACTATTTTCACTGTCAGAAACTCCTGAAATTATTTGACATCAATGCTACTTGTTTGCTACATCAGGTAATGGCCACATACTGTACCTAGAAGCTGATACAGAATGGCATTACACACAAACACACTCTCTCTGCAAACAGACACACTCAAGAGAGAGGGGGGGGGGCTGTTTCCTGTGACACCAGCTC
This sequence comes from Oncorhynchus kisutch, assembly GCF_002021735.2. Taxonomy (NCBI): domain Eukaryota; kingdom Metazoa; phylum Chordata; class Actinopteri; order Salmoniformes; family Salmonidae; genus Oncorhynchus; species Oncorhynchus kisutch. The sequence continues at coordinate 24,309,743 of NC_034179.2, forward strand.
AACCCTTTACCTGCTTCTCTCCCTGCACCTCTCCCTGTCCCTCTCTCTACTCTCCCTGGACACCTGCTGTCACCTGCCATGCCCCTGTTGCATACAGCATTCATGCTGTGACTTTATGATTTTACCTCCCTCCGCCCCTTTTCTTTCTTTCTTTCTCTCTCTCTCTGTCTTGGCACCTCTCCCCCTTTCCATCATATACATGCATACATGAAAAGTTACTAAAGTTAAATCAAACGTTGATGTCAGTCAGGGATTTGAACAGAAGCTCAAGTTACACAGGTGTCTCAGGTTACGATTCAGCTCTCTATGAACGGTTGATTAATTGGGTTGCTTTTTATTCCTTGTGTACATTAACATAATTAGGCCCACACAGTAGCTGTTCTCCACGTCCCCTGCTCTGGGAATGTTCAGTTTGTCCCTTGCTAGCCTTCATGTACATATCTACCTCAAATATCTCATTCCCCACCCTGCACATTGATTTGTTACTGGTACTCCCTGTATATAGCTCCATTATTGTGTATTTTATTTTATTCATCTTGTGTTACTATTTTAAACTCTGCATCATTGGGAAGGGCTTGTAGGCAAGCATTTCACAGTTAAGTCTACACCAGCTGTATTCAGCGCATTTGAAAAATAAAACCCTAACCTTCACCCTAACCTTCACCCTAGCCTAGTTAACATTAGCCACCTAGCTAACGTTTGTGTTAGCCACCTAGCCACCTAACTAACGTTAGCTACAACAAACTGCAATTTGTAACATATCATACAAATTGTAACTCTTAACATATCATACAAAATGAACGATGGACATCCACAAATTAATACATACCATACCAAACGTAATATATCATATGAGTGTCCCGGATTTTTGTTTACTATGTTATGTCTACCACTGAGTCCAGGTTGATCCAGTAGCTGATTCACATGGTTCTTTCACAGACTGTATAATGCCATTACAGAACTTGTGGCTTCTCAATTGAGTTTAGTCCTGAGTTTTCCCATCCAACCAATCGGATTTGAATGAGTTGTACCTCGGACATACAGAGGTGGTAGTTCAAAGTATGAAGTTACTGTAGTGTTCTGAATGGATTAATAATAATGAACCTCCAACACTATAGAAACAATAGGCCCATGTGTTAAGCGATCCCATAGCCATGCTGTTAGCCTGCAGGTGTCTGCTAGCTGTTTGAATCCCCATACAGCTTTTGAAAGTGAAGGGTCTGAGTGGTCTGTCTGCCCACACAGGGGATAAAGAGTGTTTTCTAGATCTCAAACGATTGGCCTTGGGGTTGCCATAGTGTCACTTAGCACATTACATGAAACACCGTGGGTCATATTTCTACCGGCGATACATCACAGAGCTAATGGACATACTAGCATCTCCTTCATTACTGTACACCAGAATGGAGTGCTTTCATTTAGCTCAGATATGCACATCTTTAGCGTCCAAGTGCTAGTGTGTGACTGTGTGTGTTGGCCGTGATCCATTAATATGAAGGCCAATAGTATTGTGTAGCATTAGAGGTTCTAATTGGCTGTTCTATTAGATGGACTGTTATAGTTGATTCCCCTAAACCTATGAAGGCACCAAGAGACCTCTGCTACTTTGTTACTCTGTTGCAACTTTAAAAGAGAGGAAAAAGAATGAGAAATTAGAAAAAGCAAGATTGAAGTATACTGTAAGGGATGAAGGTTGGAGAGAGGAAGAAAAAGAGAGAGAGAGAGTCTGGAAGCATGAAGTGTAGAGAGTGGTGGCTCTCCCAAGCAGCAAAGCACAATGCCGCTGCTTTAACACATGTTGGCTTTAACAAATGTTATTAAAGCAGTGGCATTGGGCTTTAACAAATGTTATTAAAGCAGTGGCATTGGGCTTTAACAAATGTTATTAAAGCAGTGGCATTGGGCTTTAACAAATGTTATTAAAGCAGTGGCATTGGGCTTTAACAAAGGTTATTAAAGCAGTGGCATTGGGCTTTAACAAATGTTATTAAAGCAGTGGCATTGGGCTTTAACAAATGTTATTAAAGCAGTGGCACTGGGCTTTAACAAATGTTATTAAAGCAGTGGCATTGGGCTTTAACAAATGTTATTAAAGCAGTGGCATTGGGCTTTAACAAATGTTATTAAAGCAGTGGCATTGGGCTTTAACAAATGTTATTAAAGCAGTGGCATTGGGCTTTAACAAATGTTATTAAAGCAGTGGCATTGGGCTTTAACAAAGGTTATTAAAGCAGTGGCATTGGGCTTTAACAAATGTTGTTAAAGCAGTGGCACTGGGCTTTGCTGCTGCTAAAGAGAAAGCCTGCCTCACTGAACAATTTTCATATAAATCAAGGCAGTGCTCTCTGTTGTGCTCAGTTAAACCACAACGGCAGGCAGCAGGAGCAGTTTTCTGTTGGAATGAGAATATCGGTATGTGGTAATATTTATGTTGATGTGTTTTGTTGTGCCTTCTCTCCATGCAGCGCCCAGCGCTCCTCCTCAGCAGGTGACAGTGCTGACAGTGGGGAACCATAACAGCACCTCCATCAGTGTGTCCTGGGACCCCCCGCCCACAGAACACCAGAACGGCATCATCCAGGAGTACAAGGTAGGGAGCAGCAATCTGTATAGGATACAGTAGTCTTATTGAGAATAATGCTCTGCTATACAGGTTCACTGTATTTTTATTGTGTATAAATATTACAAGAAATGTCTACATTGCCCTATTGAGAAAGCTTGCTAGTAAGCATTTTATTACACTGTTTACCTGTGCCAATACGCTTTGATTTGATTTGAAATTGGGTATCAACTGTCTCTCACCACAAATTCCTGTCCCTGTCCCTGTGTGTGTGCGTGTGTGTGTATGTGTGTGTTAGATCTGGTGCCTGGCAAACGAGACCCATTTCCATGTGAATAAGACGGTGGATGCGGCCATCCGTTCGGTGGTGGTGGGGGGTCTGCAGGCAGGGGTGCAGTACCGTGTGGAGGTGGCGGCAGGCACCAGCTCGGGGGTGGGAGTGAAGAGCGAGCCCCAGCCTATTATCATAGGTAACACATAAACACACAGGGCACATGGTCTGAGGCAACCCACATAATAGCAGGGAACCCTAATCTGATTCACAGGCAGGCGGTCTGGAAGAATGATTGATCAATTTATCACACTTGGGAAAAAATACATTCTGCATTGTCGGAGATCACATGTGTACGGTTTGAAACGAGGAGTTCAGTGACTTCTGTAAGGCTGGCTACATACATAGCGATCTATCAGGAAATCAATAGCGTTTAATTTAGTGTAGTGTCCAGTAACAGTGTGTTGAGAGCTGTTAGCCATAATAATAATCCTCGATATCTGTGTGGCTGTCGCTAAAAATGGTACACAGTGTTATTGGGGTGGGTTTATCATCCAATCACATCTTATCAAACTGCTGAGGGATGCGCTGAGTATATAGGCCTAAAATCAGTAGCAGAACCAGGCCAGATGCTCTTCATCCGTGACTTTTGACTGATGTGTGGGGGAAATATCCTCAACAGCCAGAGACAGGCAAACAGAGGCCTGTGGACTGAGGCTTAATGACTGGGGCTGGGGCTCCTGCTCAAGCTGGAGACTGTGAATCTAATTTCACAGCACAGTAGCTGCAGCAGAAAATCAAACTCTGTCTGAGCTGCTCTGTCAATCTCCCGTCTCGGAGCTCAAATTGATGAGAGCACTGCTGAGTTGATGAACACTCTGCCTACATATTGCAGTTTTTTTATGGTTTCGATGGTGTGTTTTTTTATTTGATATTATTTATCTATAGTATTTCATGGTGTTGTATTGTTTTAAACCTAGAAAATAACTGTAACGTGATTGTACCTTTCATACAGAGTTGATTGTTTTTAGATTATATAGTAGATTTTGTTATTACCTATTGATAAACATTGATTTTAAACCATTTTGAAAGATGTTAGCTGTTGACTGGTTTAGGTCTAGTGGACAACATAGCACTATCCATCCACCAGATGCCATTCTGTCAATCCGATGGGTGTCCCCTGTCCCCTCCTGTCTGTCCCAGGTGCAGAGCTGCGTGATGTGATGACGGGGGCGGAGGGCAACAACAGCATCTCAGACGTGGTGAAGCAGCCAGCCTTCATCGCTGGGCTGGGAGGGGCCTGCTGGATCGTCCTCATGGGCTTCAGCGCCTGGCTGTACTGTAGGAGGAAGAAGAGGAAGGGCCTCAGCAACTATGCAGGTCAGAACCACTATATACTGTTACAGACACAGGCCTGAGTATTATCAACAGAGATCAGACACACTATGCAAACACATTACAGTGTAGACTAGCTTTCCCAACTGCCTTTAGAGGACGTGTCTAGCGTGGATAAGTGGAATCCCAGAGGTGAGAGACAGAGCTGTTTTGGCTCGATGGTATATAATTTAATGCAGAACAAAGGTAGAGATGTTCAGCTCAGACGGAAATAAGTCCTATTTGCTTTAATCCATTGTGCACCTATATGCATCGGCTATAAACACAATCCCATCAACACTGCACCTTAAAACTCAAATACACTCAATTCAAATAAGTAATTCACATTCCCTTTCATTATGGAACCGTGACCCATGTTCACACATTAGCCATAAATGCATTTTCCAGATTTAGGTATGCGTATTTTTTGATTGGCCTTCTGGGGGATGGGTGGGTAGCATGTAGCTGTGGACTATTCTCATTATAATGTGTATTGCTATCACCATGCTTCAGTGGCTGGTGTGGAAACCATGTTGATTATCTAATTCAATAGTGATTTACTTTATTCACCATCGCTGTTCATCTGATCCCACCTCTTCTCAGAGCAAATGTATCTTCAATATCCAGTTAAATGTTTCTGTCTCCTTTTTCCTGCCTGCTTTGTATTTCTCATCCAGCCAACCTCCATACTCTAGTTATTCTTTGTCACATTTTTCCTGATCAAAATGTGACTACCATCGTCAAAAGGATGGTGTTTGCATATTTTTTACGTCTGTGGTTGTGTTCATGTTTGTTTATGCTGATGTTACATCGTTGGTGTCGAGTGTCGACAGGCTTTTAACACACACACACTCTCTGTCTTTTTGTTTTGCAGTTCAGTCCTTCACCTTTACCCGTGCAGGTATTGACCATTCGTCCTGTCTTGTCACCTAACTTTGGATATTGGGCTAGAATATATTTTGAGAATATATATGAGGAAAATATATAACAGCTTGAAACATATTCAATCTTAACAAAGGACTCTTCTGATTAAACTGATTCCCCCTCTCTCTCTCTACTTCCTGCCATCTCTCTCTGGTTGGACCACAGTGACATTCCAACGAGACAGAGGCCTGATTGGAAATGGAAGGTGAGGACCACACCTCTAAAACCTTTACATAATACAATCAAAATCCTTATTAAGTCACTCAACCCTCCCAACACTCAAACACATTGTCATGCCATAGGCTTTACAGTAACAAATAAACATTAGAAGTGATGGTACATCCCTTGTGGAACGACATAGATGTTGGTGTGATGATGGTACTTCATCAACCTTCATGGAGGGCACAAAGTCTTTGGAATATGAATTAACTTCTTATATGTTCCAACGCTCCTCCGCTTATTCATCCTGGTGCAACACGTGCGTTGATGTATCGATTGTGTGAGTCATCAATCGCACCCGTGAAATGATCAGAATGCATGCAGAGCAGGTTTTTTTATTGGCTCGTTCAGCCTGTGCAGAGGTGCCGGTGGCGACGTTTCCAGGGGGTGATGAATTTGCCAGTCGACAGACAGGCTACCGCGAGGCTCACGGCACGCCTTCAGAATGCAAGCATATGTAACGATGTACAGTGATAATGACCCAGGAGAGAGGGGCCGGAGAGGAGACTCCACAGTCCCACTGAACCCCAGGCAGACTTGCAGGCAGACAGATCAAATCAAAGTTTATTGGTCGCATCCACAGTTTTGCAGATGTTATCGCAGGTGCAGTGAAATTAATATTAATGCTTACAGTGTAACGGCTTTCTTGCGGTGAAGGAGAGGCGGACCAAAATGCAGCGTGGTTTCTATTCATGGTTTTTTAATGAAGAAAACTAGCCATGCACAGACTAACAAAAACAAGAAACGTGAAAACCTAAAACAGCCCTATCTGGTACAAACACAGAGACAGGAACAATCACCCACAAACACACAGTGAAACCCAGGCTACCTAAATATGGTTCCCAATCAGAGACAATGACTAACACCTGCCTCTGATTGAGAACCATATCAGGCCAGACATAGAAATAGACAAACAACACATCCAACATAGAATGCCCACTCAGATCAGGGCATCTGTCCGCGGTGGCGGCTCTGGTGCTGGACGTGGCCCCCACTTCACCGTAGTCTTAGTTCCCCACCTTGTCCGCTTCCGTGGCCCACTAGCCACGGCGACCCTACTTAATGACCCCCACTGGACTGAGGGGCGGCAGCTCGGGACAGAGGAGCGGCAGCTCGATTAATGCAATGACTAACACCTGCCTCTCAACCAAAACATAGAAACATACAAAGCAAACTATGGTCAGGGTGTGACATACAGACACTGGCAGTATAAGAATGCAGATCACCCCTGTCTTCTACAGCTAGTCTAGTGTGGTCTGTCTTACAGAGCAGAGAGATACCTAGCTCTGAATATCATTGGCTGAGTAGCATTGGGCACTGATTCAGTGAGAATATGAAGAGAGCTCCCCCAGCAGCTATGGATCAGGGTTGTCCTGTCCCTCTCTGTTGTCTTGTGTTTTTTATATTTCCTCTCTTTCTCTCTACTTTGTCACACCTGAGCAGGCAGATGCAGTCCTGAGCTGAAACAAATATAGCAAAAAAATACACTAAAAATAAACTGTGTTGTGTTGCCTGTGTCCACAAGTGTGTGTTTGCGAGAGTAATCATACCCCTTGACTTTTTCCACATTTTGTTAGGTTACATACAGCCTTATTTTAAACAAATATGTTCCTCATCAATCTACACACAATACCCCATAATGACAAAGCAAAATCAAGTTAATTAAAAAATATATATACCTTATGAAAATAAAAAAAACTGAAATATCACATTTACATAATTCTTCAGACGCTTTACTTGGTTGAAGCACCTTTGGTAGCGATTACAGCCTTGAGTGTTCTTGGGTATGACGCTACAAGCTTGGCATACCTGTATTTGGGGAGTTTCTCCCATTCTTCTCTACAGATCCTCTCAAGCTCTGTCAGGTTGAATGGGGAGCCTTGCTGCACAGCTATTTTCAGGTCTCTCCAGAGATGTTCGATCGGGTTCAAGTCCGGGCTCTGGCTGGCCCACTGAAGGACATTCAGAGACTTGTCCCGATCGATCTGGTGAAGGGTACCAACACATTTCTGTAGCACTGAAGTTCCCCAAAAACACAGTGGCCTCCATCAATCTTAAATGGAAGAATTTTGGAACCACCAAGACTCTTCATAGAGCTGGCAGCCTGGAAAAACTGAGCAATCGGCCAAGACCACGCAGGAGTGGCTTTGGGACAAATCTCTGCATTCAGAGACTTGTCCCGAAGCCACTCCTGCGTTGTCTTGGCTGTGTGCTTAGGGTTGTTGTCCTGTTGGAAGGTGAACCTTCGCCCCAGTCTGAGGTCTTGAGCACTCTGGAGCAGGTTTTCATCAAGGATCTCTCTGTACTTTGCTCCCTTCATCTTTTCCCCGATCCAGTCCCTGCCGCTAAAAAACATCCCCACAGCCTGATGCTGCCACCACCATGCTTCACCGTAGGGATGTGCCAGATTTCCTCCAGATGTGATGCTTGGCATTCAGGTCAAATAGTTCAATCTTGGTTTCATCAAACCAGAGAATCTTGTTTCTCATGGTCTAAGAGTCTTTAGGTGCCTTTTGACAAACTCCAAGCCTGGCTGTCATGTGCCTTTTTTTTAATTTATTTTTTATTTTTTATTTCACCTTTATTTAGCCAGGTAGGCTAGGTGAGAACAAGTTCTCATTTGCAACTGCGACCTGGCCAAGATAAAGCATAGCAGTGTGAGCATACAACAAAGAGTTACACATGCATTGATCATATGCAGTTTAGATTTATTCCCATAAGTGTTAGTGTTTACAAAACAAGAGCCTGTTGACACTTTTTTTATATCTTGAGTTGTATCAATGATTTTTTTTAACACAGTAGAAAACAAAGGGGGGGTCTATATACAATGTGTGCAAAAGGCATGAGGAGGTAGGCAAATAATTACAATTTTGCAGATTAACACTGGAGTGATAAAAGATCAGATGGTCATGTACAGGTAGAGATATTGGTGTGCAGAAGAGCAGAAAAGTAAATAAATAAAAACAGTATGGGGATGAGGTAGGTGAAAAGGGTGGGCTATTTACCAATAGACTATGTACAGCTGCAGCGATCGGTTAGCTGCTCAGATAGCTGATGTTTGAAGTTGGTGAGGGAGATAAAAGTCTCCAACTTCAGCGATTTTTGCAATTCGTTCCAGTCACAGGCAGCAGAGTACTGGAACGAAAGGCGGCCAAATGAGGTGTTGGCTTTAGGGATGATCAGTGAGATACACCTGCTGGAGCGCGTGCTACGGATGGGTGTTGCCATCGTGACCAGTGAGCTGAGATAAGGCGGAGCTTTACCTAGCATAGACTTGTAGATGACCTGGAGCCAGTGGGTCTGGCGACGAATATGTAGCGAGGGCCAGCCGACTAGAGCATACAAGTCGCAGTGGTGGGTGGTATAAGGTGCTTTAGTGACAAAACGGACGGCACTGTGATAGACTGCATCCAGTTTGCTGAGTAGAGTGTTGGAAGCCATTTTGTAGATGACATCGCCGAAGTCGAGGATCGGTAGGATAGTCAGTTTTACTAGGGTAAGCTTGGCGGCTTGAGTGAAGGAGGCTTTGTTGCGGAATAGAAAGCCGACTCTTGATTTGATTTTCGATTGGAGATGTTTGATATGAGTCTGGAAGGAGAGTTTGCAGTCTAGCCAGACACCTAGGTACTTATAGACGTCCACATATTCTAGGTCGGAACCATCCAGGGTGGTGATGCTAGTCGGGCATGCAGGTGCAGGCAGCGACCGGTTGAAAAGCATGCATTTGGTTTTACTAGCGTTTAAGAGCAGTTGGAGGCCACGGAAGGAGTGTTGTATGGCATTGAAGCTTGTTTGGAGGTTAGATAGCACAGTGTCCAAAGACGGGCCGAAAGTATATAGAATGGTGTCGTCTGCGTAGAGGTGGATCAGGGAATCGCCCGCAGCAAGAGCAACATCATTGATATACACAGAGAAAAGAGTCGGCCCGAGAATTGAACCCTGTGGCACCCCCATAGAGACTGCCAGAGGACCGGACAGCATGCCCTCCGATTTGACACACTGAACTCTGTCTGCAAAGTAATTGGTGAACCAGGCAAGGCAGTCATCCGAAAAACCGAGGCTACTGAGTCTGCCGATAAGAATATGGTGATTGACAGAGTCGAAAGCCTTGGCAAGGTCGATGAAGACGGCTGCACAGTACTGTCTTTTATCGATGGCGGTTATGATGTCGTTTAGTACCTTGAGTGTGGCTGAGGTGCACCCATGACCGGCTCGGAAACCAGATTGCACAGCGGAGAAGGTACGGTGGGATTCGAGATGGTCAGTGACCTGTTTGTTGACTTGGCTTTCGAAGACCTTAGATAGGCAGGGCAGGATGGATATAGGTCTGTAACAGTTTGGGGCCAGGGTGTCTCCCCCTTTGAAGAGGGGGATGACTGCGGCAGCTTTCCAATCCTTGGGGATCTCAGACGAGATGAAAGAGAGGTTGAACAGGCTGGTAATAGGGGTTGCGACACTGGTGGCAGATAGTTTCAGAAATAGAGGGTCCAGATTGTCAAGCCCAGCTGATTTGTACGGGTCCAGGTTTTGCAGCTCTTTCAGAACATCTGCTATCTGGATTTGGGTAAAGGAGAACCTGGAGAGGCTTGGGCGAGGAGCTGCGGGGGGGGCGGAGCTGTTGGCCGAGGTTGAAGTAGCCAGGCGGAAGGCATGGCCAGCCGTTGAGAAATGCTTATTGAAGTTTTCGATAATCATGGATTTATCAGTGGTGACCGTGTTACCTAGCCTCAGTGCAGTGGGCAGCTGGGAGGAGGTGCTCTTGTTCTCCATGGACTTCACAGTGTCCCAGAACTTTTTGGAGTTGGAGCTACAGGATGCAAACTTCTGCCTGAAGAAGCTGGCCTTAGCTTTCCTGACTGACTGCGTGTATTGGTTCCGGACTTCCCTGAACAGTTGCATATCACGGGGACTATTTACTGAGGAGCTGCTTCCATCTGGCCACTCTACCATAATGGCCTGATTGGTGGAGTGCTGCAGGGATGGTTGTCCTTCTGGAAGTTTCTCCCATCTCAACAGAGGAACTCTAGAGCTCTGTCAGAGTGACCAACAGTTTCTTTTTCACCTCCCTGACCAAGGCCATTCTGCTCCAACTGCTCAGTTTGGCCAGGCGGATAGCTCTAGTCTTGGTGGTTCCAAACTTCTTCCATTTAAGAATGATGGAGGCCAATGTGTTCTTGGGGACCTTCAATGCTGCAGAAATGTTTTGGTACCCTTCCCCAGATCTGTGCCTCGACACAATCCTGTCTCAGAGCTCTACGGACAAGTCCTTTGACCTTATTGCTTGGTTTTTGCTCTGACATGCACTGTCAACTGGGACCTTATATAGACAGGTGTGTACCTTTCCAAATCATGTCCAATCAATTGAATTTACCACAGGTGGACTCCAATAAAGTTGTAGAACCATCTCAAGGATGATCAATGGAAACAGGTTGCACCTGTGCTCAATTTCGAGTCTCATTGCAAAAGGTCTGAATACTTATGTAAATAAGTTATTTCTGTTAAAAAATAATAATAAATGTGCAAACAATTCGAAAAACCTGTTTTCAGTTTGTCATTATGGGGTATTGTGTTTAGATTGCTGAGGATTTTTATTTATTGAATAAATTTTAGAAAAAAGCTGTAACATAACAAATTATGGAAAAAGTAAAGTGGTCTGAATACTTTCCGAATTCACTGTATTCGTCTATGTGTGTGCGTGTGTGCACGCACGTGTGTGTGTGTGTATTATTCAATGTGTGTGTCTGTGTAAATTTGTGTGAACACGCCTGTGTGATTTTTATGGAAATTACTCCTATACTTGTTTAAACACCTTTAAAGCCATCACAAGTCAGATGTGTACAATTCCCTGAGCGCTTGGTAGGCTTGGCTCACAGGGAAATGCATTTGTGGACTACTGCATTAATTAACCAAATGCAAACAAAGGCATGTGAGGCATGTGACTGAAGCCTCTCTTTAAACCAACAGCTAGATAAGGTAATAGGGTAAAAGCACGGATATAAAATTGTGAAAAATACAGATAGAGTACATGATCTTAATTTGATCACTCTGTTGTTGCTGAGAATTTTCTTGAGCCGCAGGAAATGCAGATGAGCTTCGCGAGTTACATAAATTCACTGAAAACCCACACAAACACATTATATTAACAGTATTCCACTTTTCATGTAGCCTCATTTTGACCAGCTAACCGCCGACCATGGCATCCTAACCTAACTAATCAAGCGACACTAAAGGTTCAAATCCTGTTGCTGCAGGATTATTTTGCTGTGACAATACAGTCAAATTAAGATCCTATATCTGTTCCTTATTCAACTCTTACTAACATAATACAAATATTTCTGTATTTATTTCAGACAATGGAGTGAAATTGCCAATTTCCTGTGCAATATGGGAGGGGTGGTTTCACAAAACCATCCTATGACTGTTGCCGTGTGTGTTGCTATGGAGACACTACCCAACTTCCCCGGGCTGGCAGACTAACCGCCAGAAGGCCCTCCATGATTCTACATTTAAAATGGAAATTTCTGTAGTGCTGGGCTCTAAAACTGATTTAATGTCTGTGCATTTAGTCCTGGTCCGTTTCTCCAGGGGGTGTTAGGGGCGCTAAAGCCCAGCACTGATTTGTGGACTTGTCAGTTTTTTATGTCTCTCTGTTTTCTTGTTTATTGTTGCCTCTGCTCCAGGCTGCTCCAGAGGAGCAGATATGCTGAATGAGGTTCCACAACCATTTGTTGTTGAAGTATTCGGTATAACAACATGTTAGAAAATGAATAATATTGCTGGGATTCAGACAGCACCAGAGGTTTGTCTAATAACAATCTCACATTCCCTCCTCTCTTTCCCATTCTCTCTATGTATCCCTTCTTTCTCCCTCCCTCCCTCTCCTCTCTATATCTTTCTAAAAACAGTCATCCTGGTCTGCTGAAAGCCGGTGACCCAGGATTCCCCTGGTTGGCTGACTCCTGGCCCTCCACCAGCCTGCCAGCAAATGGGGGCTTAGAAGGTACCAAGGAACGAGGACACTTTGGCAGAGGAGGTAAGAACACAGAGGTATCACCACTGGTCAAACAAAACCACTAGAGAATGGAGGTTGAGAGAGGGCTGACCCAGACCCTCCCAGCTGACCACGGTGTCACTCTATGCCACGGCCACACCATGGCCCCACAGTGAGGCCAGAGGTCAGAGGTCATGTGCCCAGAGTGAGAGGATGTTAATACGTATGAGCGGCATGCATTATTCAGTGTGGAGGGTATACTTCACCAGGCACACTGACAGGCTGTCACACACACTTCGGACTTTCAGTCTCTCTGGATCATGCTAAGTATCTCATCACTATTGGCTTAAAAAAACTGGGGGAAAAATAGCTTTGATGAGAGTGTGTATGTGTGTCTTCTGTCTGTGCATGATTGGTTCAATGCACTTTCATACTGGCTATAGTAATAATAATAATAGTAATAATTAAACCTGCAAGCAGCATCGCCAGGGTTCAAGCTAGGTCAATCAATCAAATGTATTTATGAAGCCCTTTTTACATCAGCAGATGTCACAAAGTGCTTAAACAGAAGCCCAGCTTAGAACCCAAAGAGTAAGCAATGCAGATATAGAAGCAAGGTGGCTAGGTAAAACTCCCTAGAAAAGCAGGAACCTATGAAGAAACCTAGAGGTGCCAGGCTCTGAGGGGTGGCCAGTCCTCTTCTGGCTGTGACCGGTGGAGATTATAAGAGTACATTTCCATTAAGGCCAGATTGTTCTTCAAGTTGTTCAAACGTTCATAGATGACCAACAGGGTCAAATAATAATCACAGTAGTTATAGAGGGTGCAACAGGTCAGCACCTCAGGAGTAAATGTCAGTTGGCTTTTCATAGTGGAGAATTCAGAGGTCAAGACAGCAGGTGCGGTAGAGCGAGAGACAGAGAGCGAGAGGGACATACTGTTATTCATTGTTGATAAATGTTGAAGTGAGTTGAGAAGTTGTTATAAGAGGGCAAAGTGTTAGTAGTACCTGAAGAGGTGCATCGGGTGTATTAATAGTCTTTCACAATGAAACGTTTTACACACATACATAAATCCACAGTCAAACACACACACACACACACACACACACACGCACATACTCACACACTGGCCCCATAGCGCCACCATAGGGGCAAATTGGACACATCACCCTAGGATGATGAGCTACTTATCCTTACTCATCCTTACCATGCTTGCCAAATATCAGAACTCAAATATCAGAACTCAAAATCAAACTGTTCATGCAGTATGCTTCGCTATATAGTGCCTTCAGAAAGTATTCATACCCCTGACTTATTCCACATTTTGTTGTGTTACAGCCTGAATTCAAAATGGCTTAAATATGCTTTTTTTTCTCACCCATCTACACACAAACCCCATAATGACAAAGGGAAAACATGTTTTTACATTTTTTTGCAAATTTCTTGAAAATGAAATACAAAAATTGAATTTACATAAGTATTCACACCCCTTTGCTATGACACTCCAAATTTAGTTCAGGTGCATCCAATTCCTTTGATCATTCTTGAGATGTCACTACAACTTGATTGGAGTCCACCAGTGGCCAATTCAATTGTTTGGTCATGATTTAGACAGAAACAGACCTGTCTACAGTATATACGTTCCCACAGTTTACAGTGCACGTCAGAGCAGAAACTATACCATGAAGTCTTAGGAAATGTCAATTGATCTGTAGAATTGTGATGAGGCATATATCTGGGGTATAAGAAGGGTATAAAACAATTTCTAGAGGTTCATTTCGAGTCTCATAGCATGTGGTGTGAATACTTATGTAAATAAGGTATCTCTTTTTAAAAGTTTTGATACATTTACAATCCCAGGCTATAGTGCCTTAGATTGCTGCGCCACGTGGCATTTTAAGTACTTTTCTGGAAAATATTGCGTTGTTAGAACTTTATCCATAAGCAGAATAATAATAACCCACAGCAGCAAATACAATAGGTTTTCACCAGCTTCGTTAGCTTGAACTCCTAATAATAGATGTGGGCTTGTGGTGATGAGTGTTTATGTCTGTGTACTTGTGTGTGTGGCTGTTTGAGAAGGAGAGATGCTATGTGTGTATTGGTGCCATTGTCCTGTAGCTCATTTAACTCCCACCAGGCTGATGAGAGGCCTGGGGCTCCTGTGGGTAAAGCTGAAGGTCAGCCTTGTGTGACAGGCCCTTTCCCTGTGTCACAGCGTAGGGCCCCTACAAGGCATTGCATGACAACATGATAATTATTCTGCTAGCTAATCACTTGGATTCATCTCAGTTCATTTGATATCAGTTTAACTAATCCAGAGAGCCTAACACTGGAGCAGCAGGGAGTGATAATGTGTTACACACTGACCTTAAAGATTGGTAACTTTATCTCTCCATGAATCTCTGTCTGTTCCCTGCTGTCTCGCTCATCTCAGACGTGCTGCCCTCTGGAGCGGGTGAAAAGACAGGTACCATGCTGTCTGATGGTGCCATATACAGCAGTATAGACTTCACAGGCAAGGCAGGCTACAGCAGCCCAGCACGGGGCAGCCAGGCCACCCCCTATGCCACCACTCAGATCCTGCATTCCAACAGCTTCCATGAGCTGGCTGTGGACAGACCAGACCCTCGCTGGAAGGCTTCCCTTCGAGCCCAGCAGGAAATAGCCAACCTGGGCTACTCAATGACCGATGGACGCCCCTGCAACAGTACGCAACAGCAACACTGGGGAAACACAGGGAGGGGATGGGCAGGGTAGGGCTGTGTGGTTTTGAATGTGTGCCTGTGTGTGTGCCCCGAAGGAGCGTGCTCTAAAGCATAGCAACAGATCTCCCTAAATTGTAGCATCGGCTGGATGGTCAGTCACGGAGTGAAGCTTAGCATTCATTAGATGCCTTTTTGGAATAACAATAGGAGTAGAGAAAGAGAGCTAAAGAAAGAACAGAGTCAATAGAAACAATAGAAGAAGAGATTATTTTCAGTAGATTGATTGGAAAAGAGCCGCATGTTTAGTTGACATTTTAGCAGACGGTCTTATCCAGAGCGACTTACAGTACAGGAACAATTAGGGTTAAGTGCCTTGCTCAAGGGCACATTGACAGATTTTAGCCACTAGGCTACCTGCCACCTTGGAGAGAGAGAGAGAGAGAGAGAGGGGAGAGAGGGAGAGAGAGAGAGAGAGAGACACACACTGTGTAAAAACATATTAAAGAGAGCGAGAGAAAGAGGGAGCGAGAGAAAGAGGGAGCGAGAGAAAGAGGGAGCGAGAGAAAGAGGGAGCGAGAGAAAGAGGGAGCGAGAGGGGGGCAGCAGAGAGAAAGAGGGAGCGAGAGAAAGAGGGAGCGAGAGAAAGAGGGAGCGAGAGGGGGGCAGCAGAGAGAAAGAGGGAGCGAGAGAAAGAGGGAGCGAGAGAAAGAGGGAGCGAGAGAAAGAGGGAGCGAGAGAAAGAGGGAGCGAGAGGGGGGCAGCAGAGAGAGGGGGGCAGCAGAGAGAGGGGGGCAGCAGAGAGAGGGGGGCAGCAGAGAGAGGGGGGCAGCAGAGAGAGGGGGGCAGCAGAGAGAGGGGGGCAGCAGAGAGAGGGGGGCAGCAGAGAGAGGGGGGCAGCAGAGAGAGGGGGGCAGCAGAGAGAAAGAGGGAGCCAGAGGGGGGCAGCAAAGAGAAAGAGGGAGCGAGAGGGGGGCAGCAGAGAGAGGGGGGCAGCAGAGAGAGGGGGGCAGCAGAGAGAGGGGGGCAGCAGAGAGAGGGGGGCAGCAGAGAGAGGGGGGCAGCAGAGAGAGGGGGGCAGCAGAGAGAGGGGGGCAGCAGAGAGAGGGGGGCAGCAGAGAGAAAGAGGGAGCGAGAGGGGGGCAGCAGAGAGAGGGGGGCAGCAGAGAGAGGGGGGCAGCAGAGAGAGGGGGCAGCAGAGAGAGGGGGGCAGCAGAGAGAGGGGGGCAGCAGAGAGAGGGGGGCAGCAGAGAGAAAGAGGGAGCGAGAGGGGGGCAGCAGAGAGAGGGGGGCAGCAGAGAGAGGGGGGCAGCAGAGAGAGGGGGGCAGCAGAGAGAGGGGGGCAGCAGAGAGAGGGGGGGCAGCAGAGAGAGGGGGGCAGCAGAGAGAGGGGGGCAGCAGAGAGAGGGGGGCAGCAGAGAGAGGGGGGCAGCAGAGAGAGGGGGGCAGCAGAGAGAGGGGGGCAGCAGAGAGAGGGGAATGTTATATTTACATTTTCATTGAAAATGGACCCTGAGGATATTGTTGTTAATCGCTCCTCTCTCCTCATGTCGATTTTTACTCCTCAGCCTCAGGAGTTTTTCTACCCTAGAAATGTCAGAGAATTAAGGCACATTTCTTTGGATTAATTTGATTAGCAGAGGCAGGGAATCCTTTGTGTTTTGACCCGTGGATATACAATTAGCTTGGCTGTGCGGAGTGGAGGCGTATTGTTGAGAAGGTCTCAGGCTGTCTGTCTGTTGGTCGGACGTCCATTCTCTTATGTGCTCTGGGCTGTATGCTCAGCTGAATGCTGGTTACCTGAGAGAGATAAGGAACTGAGAGGAAGAGGAAAAGAGAGAACAGACGAAGGGAGGAAGCCAGCCTGTAGCCCTGGGCCCCAGGTCTCTACGCCTCTTTAAGAAATGTCAACATAGAGGAAAAGTCTTAGTGCTCCATCAGCACACTGAGAGGAGAGAAATAATGAGAGCCAGGTGGGGGAGAAAGAGAGGGAGAAAGCCCAGGTGATGATAAAATAGCTTTCCAAGCAGCAGTGTGTGTGTATGTGTGTGTGTTTGAACCCAATGGGGAATAGTATCAGCTCATTAAAACCCACAGCTTGAGGGCTATAGGGATATCTCCGTATTGTGAGGCAGAGACCAGGCTGATAAGATAAACTATCAATCTCTGACTTCCCTTCCCTCTCTTCTCTGAATTTTTCTCTCTCTTTCCTCCTCAGGTGGAAAGGGCGGCAAGAAAAAGAAGTCAAAGGGTGGGACAAAGACCTCCAAATCCAATGGGTCCTGTTGGGTCAACATGCCCCTGCCTCCCCCACCCATGCACCCTCTGCCAGGCACCGAGGTGGACCACTACTCCCCAGAGAACCATGGAGGAGGGTAAGATAATATTCTCTCTGTCTGGACACACGTCTATACATATACCTATACACATCATATCATGATGCTACACAGGAAGTGAAATAATGACAAGGAACACATGCAGCCTCTCTTGTCTATAAGGGATCTGAGGTATGTCTGTGAACCACTGAGAGGAAAGCAAACCCTCTCCTAATTGGCTGTAACCAGCGTGGCTCTCTCTCTCCATGAACCTACCTATATCTCTAGCTGTGTGTGTGTGTGTGTGTGTGTGTGTGTGTGTGTGTGTGTGTGTGTGTGTGTGTGTGTGTGTGTGTGTGTGTGTGTGTGTGTGTGTGTGTGTGTGTGTGTGTGTGTGTGTGTGTGTGTGTGTGTGTGTGTGTGTGTGTGTGTGTGTGTGTGTGCGCGTGTGTGTGTACACTCAAGGAGAGCTCTAAGCACAGACGAGCAGGAGGTTGCTACATGGAGTAGTAAGCTCCCTCTGCCGGTGCCTGTACTAGTCATACTGAGGAAACCTTCATTACTCTGCTTGGTTATTACAAGAAAAATACACTTTTTTTGTCACAGCCATTTTTTGGAAGGATGGCAGTGAGAAAACCTTGGGGTGTGAACACATATCTTGCAGCCCGTTTCAGGCAGCTTTGGCTGGTTAAACCACCACTTATGACAAAACAGCATGTGGTTAGATCTTGTAATTTGATCTCCCCATCCCATCCCTGCCAGTGGATTTGTAATTACAAACAGCAGCAAATGTGTGTAATTCCCTCTCTCCCTCTGCTGAGAGATAGAACATCAGATAACAATGTTTTTAATGGTCTGGCAAAATTCAAACCAGTAGAAAAACTATTGTATTTGTCTGTGAGCTAAGCGTACAACACTGAGAGCACTAGCAGTAACACTTAGAATTCTAAACACCTTAAACACACACATCCACAGAGAAGTGCAGGATACGGTTTCAGTTCAAATTACTCACATTGTAGTTCATGTTGCAGGTATGACAGCGACAGCTGGGCCCCGCCCCTTCCCGTTCAGACGTACCTCCACCAGGGATTGGACGACGACATGGAGGAGGAGCGAGTGCCCACCCCGCCCCTCAGGGGAGTGGCTTCCTCCCCGGCAGCAGCTCCCTACAGCCAACCGTCATCCTCCTCCCTTAGCTCCACCCACCACGAGGAGATGCAGTCCATGCTGCAGGCCCACCTGGATGAGCTGACCAGAGCCTACCAATACCAAGTGGCCAAACAGACGTGGTGAGCAGGAGAGAATTTACTGTGGATCTGTCAATGTCTTTATTTGAAAAAAATATTATACCTCTTTACTTTCTACCTAGTCTCTTCTCAAGTCTTAGTCTGGTGAGAGAGACTGCTTTCCATGTAGTCTCTTCTCGAGTCTTAGTCTGGTGAGAGAGACTACTTTCCATGTAGTCTCTTCTCAAGTCTGAGTCTGGTGAGAGAGACTACTTTCTATGTATCCGTAGATCATGATATGATACAACATTTGTGCTTGCTACATGTTTTCAGTGTATTATGTATCCACTTTCCACTATGAAATGAAACTAAGTACTGTACTTTGTGTTCTTTTGAATTGCCCCAGGTACTTGTTAGACTAAATTGCCTATGATATTTCAATCATGAGACATTTACCCTGCAATTTCTGCTTTGTGCTGTGGATGAATGAGATGTCATTCTCTCCAATTGATCTGGATGCTTTTGTATATCAATAGCCAGTTTTTTTGAGTGTTTCATATCAGTGTGGTATTTAGGTATGTCATCCTATCCCCTGGTTTCATGTTTCCTGCAAAATATAAAAACAGCCCTTCATTGATTACACCTCATTGGGAAACTTGTCATGTCAGTAGGAAAACGTGTTGAGGTGGTAATGATGGGGTTTGGCCTAGCGCGCTGCTTTGACAACAGGAACAAGAGCTGCTAATTACATGGGTGTCTCATCCATAGTGGGGCTAGGCGTGGGGCGAGGCGTGGGGCGAGGCTTCAGAGGGGACAGCTGTGGGGGAGATAACAGACATGTTACTGACAGCCCTGCCTAGCCTGCCATTCTTCTCCCTTCACCCAGACAATTACCAGTTCATTGTGTTAGTGCGAGCACGAGCACCGCAGAACTAGCCAAAGCAATCGCCACGCGCCGCACATGGAAAATAATGAATTCAATCTCCCACACAGGCACTCACTCACACATGCTGAACGGGGCTCTAGTACTGCACTCTGGTATTTGGTCGTTCGTGGATTTGTGTTTTGGCCTTTACTTCCTGTTTGTTAGTGTCCTTCTCTACCGCTCTGTGTCCAGCCTCAGCGCCATAACATGTTCCCTCATGTTCTATACAGGCATATGAAGGGCAGCCAACACCCGCCTATGGCCCCTGTCCCTCCGATGGGGTACGTGTCCAGCACGATTGGGTCCAACCTGGGAAACAACATCCCATGTGAGGAAGAGGAGGAGGATAAAGCCTACGGAGTGTCACATCAGCTCTGTGGCTTTGACTACACGGCCAGATGCAGCATGGACAACCATGAGGGCTCAGGTGAGACACACACACACACACACACACACACACACACACACATACATACACTCAGATCATGCCCCTCATTTCTTCACAGTGCAGACAGGTGCACACGTCTTTACATCGAGCAGGATGACAAAGGATTTGAGAGCAGTGAGAAAAATTGGCAATAGCAATATGGTTTTATTCAGTCACCACTTACGGAGACTAAATGCCTTGCTCATTATGCAGTTTCGACTGACAGTTTTTTTATTTCCAATTTTCTCAACCGTATCGTGTCATACTCAGAACCAATTGTCTGATTTTTTCATATTGTGATATTCAGACTCATTAATTTGAACAAGGAATTGAATGAAAGGGAAAGATGTATTGTAATCTGGTGTGGACACATGAGTGAAATCCATCTCCATTAAATAAAGAAACGTCAAACTGGCTAGTTATTTGATTTCAGATGGAAGCAATCATTTCTCCACAATATCTAATTTACGTTTTTTTTTCAATCACTCAATGCCATTTCAAGTTTATGACCATATTGTCAAAACACTTAGTCTTTTAGCCTCTCTAAAGCGAATGACTCGGAAGTGTGTCTAACATCAAAAGCTATGAGGAGAGTGAGAGCACAAGGTGAGGGGACAGATCCAGAGGTCAAAAGTGTGATGTGTTTTTGTAGAGCACTAGTCTGAGTTGTTTGAGAGAGTGAGACCATGGTTCAGTCCTAGTCAGGGAGATCATGGATCGTGGATCGTGGATCATGGATCGATCATGGATCGCTGGCTGAGACACGGGAAACTGTGCTAATATACTGTGGTGTGTCTGTGATAAAGTAGGTGATGTGCAGTAATCTGCTGTGTTGCCTTTATGGGGAGAATGCTACGCTAGATCAGCTTATCTCAAAGACCAGGCCAACACACACACACACACACACACACACACAGAAAGTCCAATGCACTTAGGATGGGAGCCATGAATTATAACCACATTGTATCCTTTACCTTGCATTGTCAAGATGTAAATGTTTACCCACACTACCCACACAAACAGTCTTATCTAGGAAGGTTTCTTGCACTGATTTGTACCCCCTCTATCTTCCTCTCCTCAGTTAATTTGATTTACAACATGTATTTTTTCATACTCGAGTTCATTTTAGTACTACACTGAATCCTTTCTAGGATATAGTTTAGCAGTGCAAAAGCTATGATAATCAGTAATTTCTTGCTAATCTAAACTGATTAGCTATGTTGTGCGTCTCCCTAATTCTCTGTCCCTGTGTCCCTGTCCTTTCTCCATTGCCCCCTGTAGGTAAAGGTTACTCCCAGCGGGGTCGACCAGTCAGCTCAGGCTCCACAGAGAGCAGTGCTCTGGGTACACAGAGCCTCGGTCACCAGAGGTCCACACACACTGGACGCAAACCCCAGGCCGAAACTGTTGGGACACTGCCCCGCCAGAGAGACTCCCCCACAGATGGTAAGACATGGGGTGAGGGGGCAGAGAGGACAGCCAGAGAGAGAGATGGGGAAGGTGGATTGTATCTCTCTTTGTTGAATGTGGCTTATAACAAACTACATTGAGTGTACAAAACATTAAGAAAACCTTCCTAATATTGAGTTGTACAACCAGAACAGACTTAATTCGTCAGGGCATGGACACTACAAGGTGTCGAAAGCGTTCAACAAGGATGCTGGCCCATGTTGACTCCAATGCTTCCACAGGGAGGCTGGCCCATGTTGACTCTAATGCTTCCACAGGGAGGCTGGCCCATGTTGACTCCAATGCTTCCCACAGTTGTGTCAGGTTGACTGGATGTTCTTGGGGTGGTGGAACATTCTTGAAGTGGATTTAATAAGTGACAACAATAAGGGTTCAGGGCTCTCACCTGGTCAGTCTATGTTATAGAATGTTTTGTCCACTCAGTGTATATAGCCATGCTGATCTCTGTGACATGTTCAACCGATTACAAAGGCCACTGTGTATAACCCATCTTGGGAGCAGTATTAACCAGTGCCTTATGTCCTCCTCTCCCTCCTCAGTGGCCTCTCCTACCCCTGAGCCTGTCCACAGTGTGGGGGCAAGGCTGCACGGGTCATGGGCGTCTGGTGGCTCAGACCCCCCAGAGGAGTGTATGGTCTCAACGCTGGAGCGGCAGCATATGGCCTCCTGGAGCGGCAGATCCTCTAACATGGCCACTCTGGGCAGGACACGCCACAGGGTTGCGGCTGGCGCGGGCACAGACCACCCACACAACATCCACCCGCCTCCCAACAGCACCGAGCATAGCTATGGAGAACGATGTACGTATTCAGGCTCTCCGTAGTCACACAATGGTATTGTTTCTGGTTGGTGTGAAGCAATTTACTGTTGGTTATATGTGCTGTATGTACTGTATTCACACCTTTGTCTGTCTGTGCGTCTTCATCTCTCAGAGTCTTTGTGAGTCGTGCTGCCTGTGCTGCCTGTCCCAGGACACCTTGTCTATAAGTGCAATGAGATTTCCCCTCTGC
Organism: Oncorhynchus kisutch; assembly: GCF_002021735.2. Classification (NCBI taxonomy): domain Eukaryota; kingdom Metazoa; phylum Chordata; class Actinopteri; order Salmoniformes; family Salmonidae; genus Oncorhynchus; species Oncorhynchus kisutch. The sequence goes on from NC_034179.2 coordinate 24,332,162, forward strand.
GAATGCTACAGGATGGAATATAAAGAGAAGGCTGGAAGATCAAAGAGAGAGAAAGAGGGAGCCAGAGAGAAACGCAGAGCTGTAAATGTGATGTACAGACACACAGACACACATCTCAGTGTTCTTTTTACAGTGTTACTTTCATCCCTCCTTCCAAAAGAATATACTGTATATCACATGCCCCTCCTATTTCATGTCACATGATGTACAGTAACTCACTCCACATGAATGAAAAATAAAAATCTCTGCAGTTAAACTATTGACTCATGAAAGTGTAAGGACTTACATTTCCTGTAAATAGGTTTTGTATTTTCATTTTATTTATTTTTTCTTTGCTATGCAAGCCAAATTCTGACATTGAAGTTGTCTCGTTTACTTGTCATTTTACATTGTGAGTTGATGGACTGTGGTGCCACATTTGTTTTTCATAAATGCTCGAAAAATTGCTTAATTTTGATGAAACTACTGTTTTGTTGTTTGCACAGAGCGTTTTGTGATGATAAGCACAAAGTCATCAGCTGAGGCTCAGAGAAGAATAATGAAGAGGAGTGTCTATAATATACCTTACATTTAAGAAATATAATATTTGACACAGTAAATGCTTTTCAGAGACAGATGTATTGAGAGATATAAGAAACACAAAGAAATTCAGAAATTAAAAAGACGCCCACATAGAAAATGTTATGATGTTTTGTTTTTCAATCTGCAGTTGTCCGTGGGGATGATGTGACAGATGTGCAATGTTGCCCATACACTATATGCCCATTACAGTGAGACTGCAGTACTTGGAACCCTCCAAATAATGACAGTTCAGAATAATCAATAAAGTTAAACCATCTATGTGTAACATTTCAAATGGAACTGTTAATGCAGAGGCAGAGGACAATAGCTAGTTGTTGATAGGGAGGTGTTGGGCCCATAGAGCACCACTCAGGTGTGGTCAGGTGTGGACAGCTGTGTGCACAGATGGACTCTTGTCAGTGTTACCCATGGGGACAGAGTGATAACACAGTGAGACAGGTCTTAAGATGAAGAGATGTTGGCCTTTAGAAATCTAGCTAATCCCGAACTGGGTTTCCAGAGCGCTGAGTGACTAGCAAGCATGATTAACAACAATATGCAATTAGATTATAATAATAGACCCATCATAGATGTGATGGCCGCCTGTTTTAATCCTAGTGGTGCGGTATAATGTGGCCCCTTTATCACCCTGGTAACAGACTGGTAACAGATGAACGCTCACCAGGACACGTATGGTTACCTAGGCAGAGTGAGCCCCTTGCCAAGTGAGGAAATCCTTAACACTGTAACCAGTCACGGAGGGCAGCTGGTTGCTAGTTCTTGCCTACGAGATTCATAATGCAGTGTTTTGATTCCCTTCTTTGTATGGTTCTTTTCTGGTTGTTCTTTGTATTGGCTCCACCTGTAATAACTCTGTACCTGCCAGAGTCCGGTCTGCCCTCAGGAATACACGTACAGTGTGGCCAGTCCTACGATACAAATAAAATGTGTATGTGGAATCAACCATGAGTCTCTGTGATATGCATGTGAGTTGATGGTCCAAGATATTCTCCTCATATGATAATTGTTCATGCTGATTTTCCCATTAGGACATTATGTGCATACACTTATAAGCTCCACATTAGCATAATGCACACACTTTTAACAGGATGAGAGATTAGTTACATATGAATAAGAACAATACTCGGTCTCCCTCTCTCAAGCGTCTCTGTGTTAAATCGGTCTTAGTCAGAGCTAAGGGGAAAATAAAATAATTATTACTCCATTTTTATGCATCCATCCCTTCACTCTCTTTTTTTCCTACACCAGAACACATTTACTCACTGGAGGAAATGCCAGAGTTATCCATTTACCAAGAAAATATTGAACACAACTCTAGCATCGGCGATTTGGGCATTTCATGATACAACGAAAGATGACGATGATGATTCTCTCCTTTATTCCAGTTATTTTCCATCACCTTTATGGGATTTTGAAGATGCTTGTGAATTCAGTGGTGATTACATTTCAGACATTTGTCGTTAGCAGTCGACATACTGTAGCTCATTTACTGCATTCAAGAAATGCAATTGCATTGATTTATAGAGTTATGGTGGCTTTTCCTGGGGCATCCATGCCTTTCAACTCCATTTGTCATATCACGTACTGTACACTCTACACCTAATGAATCACAACTGTTACATGAGATCACATTTCTACTACAACTATCCAAATCACTGTTGCATACTGCATTGGCTCCAGCCTCTGTCACATACGGTACATCTCTCATCTCTCTGGGCTAAGCCTGGCTGTTCCTACTGCCAAACACAGAGGAACAGGACACAACTCTAATGACAGAAATGGAAGCTATAACGTATTCCACCCCGCATCCTTTCCATTCCATTTCTGTAATATCACCCTTCTTTACACCCATTGCAATAACGATTAACCTTGTCAGCTTAGTCATCCATCATGTGTAACACCTTTCCTCTATTCAGCCTTGCCATTCCGTGTGTGGACGAAACCTTTGAAATGATTCTGTAGAGCCGTGGCCTTGGAGCTAGAACAGCTCATTAATGAGTCATGAAATTTGGCTGATTGCAAAGTTTGAACAGTAATCTTGTGTGATGTGATTACATGGGCCACAGGACAGCAGACGACGGAGGGAAGGAGAGGATGGAGGTCCCAGTCTAGAGCACCATTACCCCAGGTGGAGGGGGTACCAGTCTACAGTACCATTACCCCCAGGTGGAGGGGTGGAGGTCCCAGTCTAGAGCACCATTACCCCAGGTGGAGGGGGTGGAGGCCCCAGTTTGCAGTACCATTACCCCCAGGTGGAGGGGTGGAGGTCCCAGTCTAGAGCACCATTACCCCAGGTGGAGGGGGTACCAGTCTACAGTACCATTACCCCCAGGTGGAGGGGTGGAGGTCCCAGTCTAGAGCACCATTACCCCAGGTGGAGGGGGTGGAGGCCCCAGTTTGCAGTACCATTACCCCCAGGTGGAGGGGTGGAGGTCCCAGTCTAGAGCACCATTACCCCAGGTGGAGGGGGTGGAGGCTCCAGTTTTCAGTACCATTACCCCCAGGTGGAGGGGTGGAGGTCCCAGTCTAGAGCACCATTACCCCAGGTGGAGGGGGTGGAGGCCCCAGTCTATAGCACAATTACCCCAGGTGGAGGGGTGGAGGTCCCAGTCTAGAGCACCATTACCCCAGGTGGAGGTGGTGGAGGCACCAGTCTGCAGTACCATTACCCCCAGGTGGAGGGGGTGGAGGCCCCAGTCTGCAGTACCATTACCCCAGGTGGAGGGTGTGGAGGTCCAGTCTATAGCACCATTAATGCAATTTCTCGGCCATCCTCACGCTCTGATGTACCTACGACACTAATCTAGTGAGCACCTCCGTCCAAACAAGGCATTTGATTGGTTTGACATGTTGCAAGGCGTCACTGATTTACATCGATTTTTTAGCTGATTTTGTGCCATGAACTACACCAGGCTTGCCTTGTTCTCGGCGAGGCTATGTAGACCCTAACCCCAGATGGAGGGGTAGGTAAAGACTGGGGGTCCTCTGATCTTCAGCTACCTCAGTGGCCAGTTTGTCTCTGTCTCCCACCGTCATTGTTAATCTCTCCCCCTGGAGTGGGCACTTCCATGCTGGCTCTGTGAGGACCAACATGACCTTTTCTATGTCTCTGTGACACAGGCCATTTCACTCAATATGAAATATAGGCAACATATTAACATGAAGTCAGTGGTGTGATACAAAGACTATTACCTGTGCATTGTCACCATGCTTGAAATCATTGTGTACCATTATGCAATATAGATTTTTTTTAAACATAACACAGTATGTTGTAGTTGAAATACTTTCGTATAAAATCATTTATGAGACAGGATTTCTGTATGTCGGATACATACTGTAGATGTGTGCTCTGATCAAGTGCTGTAGGACTACTGGGCTGATAGCCTTCAATTTCACTCTTTCAGCCTCACTGGTATTCTCCAGCATTTTAAAAGCCTTGGTTTTTTATTAAGGACAGCCCTTTGTGAACAGAGGGAGGGAAGAGTCCAATGAAAACATTCTGAAATTTGAAATGAAAACAAGGAAACATAGACGCAAAACACATACATACACATGCAGGTAGCCTAGTGGTTAGAGGGGTAGGTTATTGGTTAGAGCGTTGGGCTCTAACTATTGAATCCTCGAACTGACAAGGTAAAATTCTGTCGTTCTGTCCCTGAACAAGGTAGTTAACCCACTGCTCCCCGGTAGGCCGTCATTGTAAATAAGAATTTGTTCTTAACTGACTTGCCTAGTTAAATAAAGTTCAAATGTAAAACAAACACACACACACACCTGTAGTATCTAAGAAACCATTTTGAATAGACATAAAGCAGTTGTCCAAGACAAAGGCCTTCTTTGCCACTGGATTTCAGAGTAACCAATAGCCTGTTATCTCTAAATGAAAGAATAACATAGAGAAAATAGGCAGCACAGACAGATATATAGTATCTTAAATTCAGATTTTTACTTCTATGTCTTTCAAAATAATAGATTTTTCTTTGCATTTTAGCTCATGAATGAACTAATTTCCTAGCCATTTCACGTACTGTAGAGTCAACTGTCACTACTCCAGCTGCCTGTCTGACTTAGTTTTGGTAAATAACACACCAGATGGCCTAGTTACCTGCTTTTATTTCAAAGCATCTGCTATGTCTCTCTTTTAATCAAATAAAAAGTGACATGAAGACCACCATTAATCACTTATGAGCCCAAGGATAAACAGGCTGAGATAAATAAATCCACACACACGCACGCATACACACACTCACACGTGCACAGTCGGCTGGTGAGGGGAGGACGGATCATAATAATGGAGTGGTATCAAATACAAGCATGTGTTTGATTCCATTCCATAACTATGAGTTTATCCTCCCCAATTAAGGTGCCACACACACACGTGCACACACACATACATGCATGCAAGCACACACACCACCACGCAGACACACAAACACATGCGCAGACACACACATGCATGCAAATACAGAAATGCGTGGTGCACACACACACACACACACACACACACACACACACACACACACACACACACACACACACACACACACACACACACACACACACACACACACACAGACATCAAAAACACATGACATGGTTTGCTTTGGCACCAGCGCTTTAGTACAGTGTATGTCTCTAACCATATGACCTGCTCCTAGGGCATTGTGAAGGTCAACTATGAGTTGTAATTCCCTGGGGCTGCATGGGCTGTATGTGGGTTTACGTTGACACTGCTTTCAATGTGGGACTGGAGGGTAATACAATGATATGTCAATGTCCTCATAGATTTGTGTGCCGTATGACCTCTCTGTCTACCTACCTGTCTGTCTGCCTGCCTGTCATAATGGCAGAGCTTGTAGAGTCATGTGCATTTAGATTTGTTAAATAGACTGCATAATGCTTGTATACCACCATGGATTGCATTTGGTTCATTGTCCTGGAGCACATGCATAAGGTTTACATTTGCATATAATCTACAAACAACAACAAACAGCTCGCAGAAATACCATTGTAATTAGATCGTAACATTTCTGGGAATGCTGACGTGCTCATTTCATGATATTTTAGTAGATTGAATTAACAGGGAGAAGAAATGTCTGTCCCCCCACTCCTCTCCTATTCCTAAATGGTGAAATTAAGGTACAGAGGACTGCGAGTGGCTCCACACCACTGGCACCATTACTGGTAATAATTTAAACAGTAAGCGACAACTCAAGGGTTCTCTCACCAGCTTGGTATTCGGAGGATTGTCACAAACCACTCGTGGAGTGACTCGTTCCACTGAAGCAGGAAATTAACACGAGCAGAGTAGACACCGGCATAGAGAGACAGACAGACAGACAGACAGACAGACAGACAGACAGACAGACAGACAGACAGACAGACAGACAGACAGACAGACAGACAGACAGACAGACAGACAGACAGACAGACAGAGACCGTGGGCTACACTTATCTACAGCAACGTCAAAACTAAATAGAAGGATATGGAACAAAGAGTCATGAATATACCAATGTATTATATTGCTACTGACAGGATAGATAATTTACATTTTATCAACTGATTTTGGGAATTGAATGGCTGTGTGTGAATGGTCAAACAGAACATACACTACATGAACAAAAGTGGGCACCTGCTCATCGGACATCTCATTCCAAAGTCATGGGCATTAATATGGAGTTGGTCGCCCTTTGCTGCTATAACAGCCTCCACTCTTCTGGGAAGGCTTTCCACTAGATGTTGGAACATTGCTGTGGGGACTTGCTTCCATTCAGCCACAAGAGCATTAGTGAGGTCGGGCACTGATGTTGGGCGATTAGGCCTCGACGTTCCAAATCATCCCAAAGGTGTATTATGGGGTTGAGGTCAATGCTCTGTTCAAGCCAGTCAAGTTCTTCTTCACCAATCTCGACAAACCATTTTTGTATGGACTTCACTTTATGCATGGAGGCAATGTCATGCTGAAACAGGAAAGGGCCTTGCCCAAACTGTTGCCACTAAGTTGGAAGCACAGAATCCTCTCTAGAATGTCATTGTGTGCTGTAGCGTTAATATTTCCTTTCAATGGAACTAAGGGGCCTAGCCCGAACAATGGAAAACGACCATTACTTCGCCAAACTTTACAGTTGGCACTATGCATTGGGGCAGGTAGCGTTCTCCTCAAATCCGCCAAACCCAGATTAATCCGTCAGACTGCCAGATGGTGAAGCATGATTCTTCACTCCAGAGAACGTGTTTCCACTGCTCCAGAGTTCAAAGTTTAGCTAGCTTTACACCAATTCAGCCGACACTTGGCATTACGCATGGTGATTTTACACCTGCATTGCTTGCTGTTTGGGTTTTTAGGCTGGGTTTCTGTACAGCACTTTGAGATATCAGCTGATGTACGAAGGGCTATATAAATACATTTGATTTTATTTTAGGCTTGAGTGCGGTTGCTCGGCTATGGAAACCCCTTTGATGGAGCACCCGACGAACAGTTATTGTGCTGACGTTGATTCTAGTGTCAGTTTGGAACTTCCTAGTTAGTGTTGCAACTGAGGACAGACGATTTTTACACGCTTCAGCACTCGGCGGTCCCGTTCTGTGAGCTTGTGTGGCACACCACTTCGCGGCTGAGCCATTGTTGCTCCTAGTCAATTCCACTTCACAATAACAGCACTTATAGTTGACCGGCACAGCTCTAGCAGGGTACAAATTTGATAACCTGATTTGTTGGAAAGGTATGACATTGCGACCTAGCATCTTTTATCTTGGCTAGGTCACAGTTGTAAATGAGAACTTGTTCTCAACTGGCCTACCTGGTAAAATAAAAATTGACAGTGCAACGTTGATAGTCACTGAGCTCTTCAGTAAGGCCATTCTACAGCCAATGTTTGTCTATGGAGATTGCAAGGCTGTGGGCTCAATTTTATACACCTGTCAGCAATGGGTGTGCCTGAAATAGCCGAATCCACAAATTTGAAGGGATGTCCACAAACTTTTATATAGATATTGTATATTACTCAAAAGGGGTAAACCAAAATGAAATAAGAAGTTCTAGAAACTCATACATGTAAAGTGACGGTTGCCTGCAAATGCCTCAGTCTTGATGAGCGGGCATGGCCTGATTCCATGGAAACAGTTTGGCATAGAAATTAAGGCAACAATTAAGAGCCATTTCATCGTCCTCTGGAGATTGAGGTAGGATTTGAAGAGAGAGGGAGCCTGCAGAGAGGGGCATTAAATCGCTCTTTTCAATGTTTAATTGACTCAGCATGGAGGAAAGGGATGAGGGGAAAGGATGGAAGGGGAAAAGAGGGGAGAGGATGGGGAAGGCAGGCAGTGTGTGTGGGTTAAATTGCATGGGCAGAACAGAGGAGGAAATGACAGGGGATTACCCTCTCTCTTTTTTCTCTCTGTCTCTCTCTTCCCCCCACTGAGTAGTGCTGCTCTACTGTGAGCTGGATTACAGGCAACATTCGCACTGAGCTAAACACCATAGCTGCCACTTTCAAGGAGCGGGACTCTAACCCGGAAGCTTATAAGAATTCCCGCTATGCCCTCCGACAAACCATCGAACAGGCAAAGTGTCAATACAGGACTTTGATCAAATTGGCTCTGATGCTCGTCAGATGTGGCAGGGCTTGGAAACCATTACAGACTACAAAGGGAAGCACAGCCGAGAGCTGCCCAGTGACACTAGACTACGAGACGAGCTAAACTACTTCTATGCTAGCTTCGAGGCAAATAACACTGAAACACGCATGAGAGCACCAGCTGTTCCGGAAGACTGTGATCACGCTCTCCGCATCCGATGTGAGTGAGACCTTTAAACAGGTCAACATTCACAAGGCCGCAGGGCCAGACGGATTACTAGGACGTGTACTGCGAACATGCTCTGACCAACTGGCAAGTGTCTTCACTGACATTTTCAACCTCTCCCTGTCCGAGTCTGTAATACTAACAAGTTTTAAGCAGACCACCATAGTCCCTGTGCCCAAGAACACTAAGGTAACCTGCCTAAATGACAACCGACCGGTAGCACTCACGTATGTAGCCATGAAGTGCTTTGAAAGGTTGGTCATGGCTCACATCAACACCATTGTCCCAGAAACACTAGACCCACTCCAATTTCCATACCGCCCCAACATATCCACAGATGATGCAATCACTATGTAAGACTGCTATTCATTGACTACAGCTCAGCGTTCAACACCATAGTGCCCTCAAAGCTCATCACTAAGCCAAGGACCCTGGGACTAAACACCTCCCTCTACAACTGGATCCTGGACTTCCTGATGGGCCACCACCAGGTGGTAAGGGTGGGTAACAACACATCCGCCACACTGATCCTCAACATGGGGGCCCTTCAGGGGTGCATGCTCAGTCCCCTCCTGTACTCCCTGTTCACTCATGACACCAAATTTGATTTGATTTGATTTGAGTGCTGCAGCACTGGGGTAGACCTTCCTACTGGAGCACCAGGGAGATAGATGGTGAGGAACACATACTGATGGAGGACTGAACACTTCAATCATGGCCCATTGACTTTATTTTGTTAACTGTCGCAAAGGAGAGGCTATTGATTTTAATATCTGACCAAATGGCATTCCAAACCCTGGCATTAGACTAGCTGTGATCACCGAGAACTGAAACCCAGAGAGACAGAAAATCAAGCAGTATTCATCACATGAAAGATCTACTGTCCACGTTTAAGCAGCGCTCTGCGTTAGTGGGTTTGCCCTTTGAATTTGACTGTAAGTTGTTGAAGAGGTCTCTCCTCTCTATAAATGCAACCATGTGGTTCCAGTGTGGTTTGAGGCCCATGGAAGCCAGGCAACAGTTCCAGTCTCTCAGGACTGCTCTAAAGACACCCTTACAAGTAATGCCCCTCTCCCTGGGTAGCAGCATCTGAGGCTCTCCACACTAGGGCATAATGAAGATGGATAGACTCTGTTAATTTGCTGATGTTGACAGGAAAAGTGTGTCTCGACTCAGCTGTGATCCATCATCAAAGCCTGCACACTACTCTGATGGCCACGGGTGTGTGTGTGTTCTGTATGTGTGTATGCATGCTCCTTATGCATTTTGTACCCTTAAAGGCCCAGTGCAATCAAAAACCTGATTTCCCTGTGTTTTATACACTCAGTCGTCAGTTTTTTAGGTACACCCATCTAGTACCAGGTCAGTTCCCCTTTGCCTCCATAACAGCCTGAACTATTTGGGGCAATGACACATTGCTCAATTGTTATCAAGGGACCTAATGTGTGCCAAGACAACATTCCCTAATGCCAGTACACCACCGCCACCTGCCTGTACCATTGACACCAGTCAGGATGGGGCCATGGAATGCTTACCCAAATCCTGACTCTGCCATCAAAATGATACAACAGGAACCAGGATTTGTCCTAATTTTTTTTTTTATGTTCCACTCCTCTATTGTCCAGTGTTAGTGATCGTGTGCCCTGGTGTGGTCGTCTGCTGCAATAACTAATCTGTGACAAAGACCAATGAGTTTCGCATTCTGAAGATGCCATTCTGTACAACACTGTTGTACTGCGCCTTTATTTGCCTGTTTGTGGCCCGCCTGTTGGCTTGCACGAATCTTGCCATTCTCCTTCAACTTCTCATCAACGAGCTGTTTTCACCCACAGGACTGCCGCTGACTGGATATTTTTTTGTTTGTCACACCATTCTCAGTAAACCCCAAACACTGTTGTGCGTGAAGAATCCAGAATGCCGGCCATTTCTGAGTTACTGGAACCAATGCGCCTGGCACCAACGATCATACCACTCTCAAGTCGCTTAGGCCACTTGACGTTCATTCTAACGTTCAATCAGTAACTGAATGCATCACTGCCTGTTTGCCTGCTTTATATACGCCCACGTGACTCACTGTCTGTAGGAGTGAACCATTTTCGTGAATGGGGTGGTGTATCTAATAAACTGGCCACTGAGTGTGTATATTTCCGAACTATGAGAATGGAATAAAACTGTTAAATTGTGAAAATTATGATAATGCCCTTTTAGAGTACGAGCTGTTTGAAAAGGCTGCCTTTAAAGTTCTGCTTACTTTGGTGGGATGGAATCACTGGGCAGTAGATTAGAACAACAAGAGAGTTCCAAACCTCTTTGCAAATAACAGCTCGTTTTCAGTTTTACCCTCCCCACTCAGACCACTCCCAGATAGTCCTAGCAAAATTCCTGCTTGAGAAATTGCTCTTTGCTAAGAAGCTATTTTTGTTTCTTTTTGACCATTTTCATTTAAAACAATCACAGTAAGTTACTTAATTATTACCCCAGAATTATTTGATATTGAGATGTAAAAAATCCCAGCTCCATTGGACCTTTAAACGGAGTTACTTCAATATCTTGATAATGATGCAATATAGAATTTAAGTGGGGCCCACCAGATGAGTCGGTAAAAAACTGGCATAAGGCCTCTCCACTTTACAGTTACTGTAACTTAAAGCAGTAAATCTGAGTCATCCATTCCCACAGACAAGAGAATTGCGCAGGGGAAATATAGATGATTACCTAATTAATGGAAAGAGCAATCAGGATAGAAATGCTTGAGTATAACTCAATCAGCAGGTCCTACTGTGGGACCACAGGGAATTACATAGAGGAGGCAGATAGAGTGGGCTAGAAGCAGAGGAGGCTACAGTGTGGTCTTTCTGGGTTAATTGTGTCGACCCTTTATGGTACTGAATTAGCACTGTGGTGACTGGGGCGGTTGATGTTAATGTAGGTAGCTAGCCTTTACAGACAGCCCTGTACAGCTGCCGGGACACTGGTTTCATTCCACTCTGATGGAGAGAGGAGAGAGAAGCTCCAGCTAATAACAGCAACCTGTCCCATCTCTCATGGAATGCAATTGTGTAGTTCAATCAGTGATTGGACTTCCAGCAGCTCAGCATCTGTCTCCTGCTCTGCTCTCGCTGATTATGCAGAGATGTACTTACAGTTAAACAGTACGAACACATTAGAATCTTTCTGGAGGAATCTGTGTGTGGGTGGCTGATGGACAGGTTCTTTCTCTCCATCACAATCTTGCGCTCTGAGGAGGACAAAGAGAAGAATTTCGGCTGCCGCTCGTAGCTGTAGTTTTGACTGCTATCCACCCCCCCCACTACACATACACACACACGGGACACACACGGCACACACACAGAGCCACACCTGTGCTAGGCTCCACAGCGTCTCTTTCCTTTTGACAGCACACAGCTGCTCTGTTAATTAACCACAAGGGTTCATGAGTGAGGTTAATTAAGCAGCGTGTCATCACATTCCCATAAAGAATAGGCTTTTGGGTGGCTCTCCCTCTTCCTCTTCTTCTTCCATTTTCCTTCTTCACTTCAACCTTGTATTAGGATGTATTGACTGGTGAAATGCTAGAGAAGTAAGGTATTAGGTATTAACCTAACAAGTGAACAAAGATTGAACCACAAAAAAATTCCAAGTATTTAATAATAAATAATGTGGTAAAAATGACAATAATTGTTTTTATCCCCGTTTATAACATACTCAGTAATGACATAACATGGCTGACATCATGAACATAGTTGCAATTCTTTAAAACATGGCAAACTCCAAACAAATGTCAGGTGTCCTCAGCGAACAATGTTTTACACATTTTGTAGATGTATCAAAAGCTTGGCCTAGATGTAGCCATAAAGAACCTAAACCCAACATGCTGTTCCATTGCCAAGCAGCATTATTTTCAAGTCCTAGTCTTTTGTCACCAGTTGTCCTCTTTCTGTAATAGAGTCCTTCTTTAGGGTAAGTATTAATGTCACTTTCCTCTGCCCTCTGTCTTGCTGGGAAACAATGGTGGATGTGTCACTGTGTACTGGTTGCTCATGGAGAAAACGCTATCCATCATCAGGCATGGAGAAATCCATTTTCCAGGATGTATCCATCAACGTTCCCTACTGATGGGGAGACTCCTACTAATGGGGCTTCCTCACCCTTCCCTATTGGTACAATGTATCCGTCAGCTTGTCTACTGTCTCTCTCACTTCCTCATAAGTGCAATTTTAGACATGAGAGTATAGTCCGATTAACACAGTAGTTTGTGTCATAATAAAGTTTGAGTCCAAATGAACACTGTGGTTTGAATGAAACCTAAACTAGACAGGAGAGTTAAGTTCCCATCCCAATCCCTAACAGAAACAGAATATTAAGACACATATAACACTGGTTCAATCGTGTACAGTGGGGCAAAAAAGTATTTAGTCAGCCACCAATTGTGCAAGTTCTCCCACTTAAAAAGATGAGAGAGGCCTGTAATTTCCATCATAGGTACACTTCAACTATGACAGACAAAATGAGAAAAAAAATCCAGAAAATCACATTGTAGGATCTGGGGCTCCACGCAAGATCTCACCCCGTGGGGTCAAAATGATCACAAGAACGGTGAGCAAAAATCCCAGAACCACACGGGGGGACCTAGTGAATGACCTGCAGAGAGCTGGGACCAAAGTAACAAAGCCTACCATCAGCAAGGGCATTGAAGATGAAACGTGGCTGGGTCTTTCAGCATGACAATGATCCCAAACACACCGCCTGGACAACGAAGGAGTGGTTTCGTAAGAAGCATTTCAAGGTCCTGGAGTGGCCTAGCCAGTCTCCAGATCTCAACCCCATAGAAAATCTTTGGAGGGAGTTGAAAGTCCGTGTTGCCCAGCAACAGCCCCAAAACATCACTGCTCTAGAGGAGATCTACATGGAGAAATGGGCCAAAATACCAGCAACAGTGTGTGAAAACCTTGTGAAGACCTACAGAAAACGTTTGACCTCTGTCATTGCTAACAAAGGGTATATAACAAAGTATTGAGATAAACTTTTGTTATTGACCAAATACTTATTTTCCACCATAATTTGAAAATAAATTCATTAAAAATCCTATGTGATTTTCTGGATTTTTTTTCTCATTTTGTCTGTCATAGTTGAAGTGTACCTATGATGAAAATTACAGGCCTCTCTCATCTTTTTAAGTGGGAGAACATGCACAATTGGTGGCTGACTAAATACTTTATTGCCCCACTGTATATAGACAACGATTAACAAGATCATTTGTGTCATTGTTCCTCTTGTATGACGAAAGGTCATAGATAACAATAGTTTAAAATAAAGTTAAGTGATTGTGCTTTTGAAACCAAAGTAGAACAAATAATGCACATTGACAAGACCAACATCAATAACAAAACAATAACAGTGCATTACAAAAATACATTAAAAACAAATGTCAAATTCCCATTGTAGCAATTTTTGTGGCAGTAAAATTAACAAACAATTTACAAGATGGATAGTGATGTCCAAATATTAATTACAGGGGCAACAGACATGTACCACATCAGGTGGTCCAAGACAAGGTATCTGTATACACTGACAACAACCATCTAATGTGCATGTACTTTCATTGAGGCTGTGACTACTTTCATCGAGGCGAATGGAAGCCAGTTCTCTAGCAACAAGTCAAGTAAACAATGATCTAATGGTGCTTCATACCAGTGAGTTAACAGACTCAAACGCGATTGCACCTTTTTTCTCACTTTCTTTTTTCCTGGAAGATGGACATCTAATGAGAAATTGTAATAAGAAAAACAAATATTCAATATTGTTCAGTTTTTTTTTTGTTCTGTATGATATGAAAAGTAATTTACATAATAGTCACTGAATTGTGATGTCAGATCCCCTTTCCTTTTCTTCTCCCATGATCCTCAGCTCTCCAGAAGCTGTAGACTCAAGACACAAGTTTATAATATAACCCCTTGAATAATGGCCATAAAAAGAAGATCATAGACATTCTAGATTTTCAACTCATGGAAAGTAGTAAATGGACACTTTTATGAGTATCTTGTTCTCACCTCTAGCTCCTCTTCCTGGGTCTGGAAGCCTGTGATGCTGGGCAGTGTGTCTGTGGGGTTCCTGCGGGCCCCATCTCTCCTCCGTCCCCCAGATCCCCGGGAGGACATGGAGCTGGAGGAGCTCTGAGCCTGGCTCTGGCCCTGCACCGAGGGGAAGGAGGGCCTGCTGTACGGGGGGATGTCCTCAGAACCTGAGACAGAGAGAGATGGTGGTTGGTTACATTCTACTTAGTTTGTGCTGGATAAACTCCATTGTGATTAATCATCTAGTTTTCAAGGGGATTTATTTTGACATGTAGGAACCACATACAAGCATAATGTTATAAAGCTCATATATGTACTTTGTTCCAACACACAAACCACATTGGAAGTACACTACATTGCAGTAAGTACCTGGTGGCTGACGGGCTTTGCTGCTCCCCTTGCCTCCCTGTGGAGTCCTATTCTTGTCCTGGCCCTCCCGTCTCTCTACAGAGCCCTCTCTGGTCTTCTGGCCTCCTGCACTCCCTCTTCGGCCCCGACCCTCCCCAGAGCCAATCCTCGGGAGCGTAGCACCTCTCACCTCATAGCCACACCGCGACATGTGACTAGGGGACTTCAAGGGCATGCAGGAGTCTGCGGAGAGAAGAACACAGACATGGAAATTGGAACTTTATTCACCAAGGCCATTCACCAAGTACTGTATAGCTAGAGAAGTCAATGTGAGAGCTGTTCCATGCAGTGACCCATATCTCAGACCCAGTCCCTTACCGTCTGTGAAGTCATTCCTCTTCAGGTGACCTTGGTGGCCAACCTGGGCCTGGTGCTGCTTGTGCCTCTTGGGCGGTCTCTTCTGCATCACTGCAGAGCTCATGTTGCTGTCTGTGGACAGTGGGCTGCTGGGACGCTGGTGCCTTCGCCCTGAGGTAACAGACAAACAGTCAGTCCATGAAAGTTTTATCTAAGAAGGCATATCTATGCATTTTATTTCTGATATTTTCCCCTGACCCAGTTTCCTGCCCCTCTCTCCTCCTCACCTGCTGGTCCTGTATCCTCTGGGAACCTGGCCATGCGTAGGCCTGCTGTGTAATCTCCAGTGTTGGCCACAGCCTGGGCGAAGTCTGCGTCTGTGAAGAAGGATCCGTCTGAGGAGCTGACGGCGCTGGAGCGTCCTGACGAGCCGTTGTCCTCCTCGGAGGCCGAGCCCCAGCCGTTAATCATGGAGCCCGTCACGGAACTCTCCAGATCCCCCGTGCTGGAGGCAGGCGTCTGCTCCAGCCCCCGGAGGTGCAGCCTGCGTGGGGAACGGGGGTGCTGCTGGTGGCGCAGTTGCTGGTGGGGCTGGTGGTTATTTTGGTGCTGGTGGTAGTGACTCTGGGCCATGTCTGCATCCATCTCATCCCCTGCCTCTTCTTCATCCTCCTCGCCCTCTTCCTCCTGGCCGTCAGTATCCAGCTCCAGGGGGCTGGAGATGTAGCCGTAGGTGTGTGGGGGGGAGAGGGGGAGCGGGGAAGGAGGGGGGCTGGCCACGTGTTGTCTAAGAAGGGAAAAAGGGAAAGGATCAAAGCATTGATTAATACAAATGGCTGACGGTTGTAGCTGGGATGAGTGAGATGCAGTGTGAGTTGGGCTCATAGTTACCTGTGGTGGTCTGTTCCATTGTGTAGGCCATTGTGCTGGTCTCCCTGGGGGGAGGGGGTGAGAGTTGCCGTAGACTGGTGACTGTAGGACAGACCCTCAGGGGATGAGGCTGCCCCTCTGACAGGGGGGGTGGGACATCTATCCATCCCCTCCTCCGCCTCCTCTTCCTCCATCTCATCCGGATGCAGGTACATCCGTGAGGGAAGCATTGGGCATAGGGCATCTGGGTTAAAGCTTTTTTCCATGGGCAGGGTATATTCGTCACAACTCCGGCTTGGTGGGGGGTTGGCAGGGGAAGGGGGCAGAGGTTCACCCCGGGTCACTGTGTTAGTTTTGGGCAGTTTGGGGGTGCGAGTTCCCTTCTTATGACTTTGGCTCCCTGCAGAGGCAATCGAACAAACGCTTAGAACATACTGCAGAACAAATACTTATTTGTCCTATTGCTATGATCCGGGTAATCAGTGTCTCACCAGAGGTGCTGTTGCTGCCCCTGTCAGAGCTGTGGAGGGAGCCTCCTGTGTTGTGTTCGTGGGCCTGGTTGTACGGGACGGTGCCTTGCAGAGGCCCATCTCCTCTATAGTGGTCTGAAGACACAGCAGATACAGAGAGAAAGAGACAGAGTTAAACAGATATGTAGACTACACATAGTAACACAATCTGAAGTAAGTTCCCAAATACTCTCCCTTGCACCACTGCTACGCTATGTCCAATCCTCTCACCTTTATTGAGCCTGTTGCTCTGCTCCATGATGTTGTACTGCATATGTGCTTTCTGCAGCTGGGACGGGGGCTGGTTCCAACAGCGTATATCAGTGGCCCCTGCAGCTCCAGCCTTGTTAAGGATGCTAGACTGGATGAGCTGGGTGGTGGCGTAGGGGGTGGGCTCGTAAGGGGTGGGCGGCCCTGCCCCTGGGCCCATGTAGCACAGGCTGGGGTTGTTGAAGGTCTTGAGCTCATTGAGTTTGTTGGAGAGGTCCACGTCGCTGTACACGGCCTGTTCAGACCCCAAAAGACCCCCCTGCTGGTTCTCCAACTGGCTGCCATAGTTGGCGATGCAGTCAGCTGAGGAGAGGAGACCACATGGGGTTAGGGTTAGAGACACTTTACCTATTCATTAACCCTTCATTAACCCTTCACACAGTAAGTCACATAACACCAGTAATTATCATGTTGAAGCCATGTTTCATTTCCATGATAACCCTCATTGCTTATTTGATTTGCATTATATCTCCATCCTTTAAGTTCCATTGCTGGGGCCTGACCACTATCACCCCCAGAGGAGGTCTGTAGCTTTAACGGTACTGACCTGGGCGGCTGTAGGTGGTCATGTTGCTGTCGCTGGTGCCGTTTCCAGTGTTGCAGCAGTTGATGCTGCAGTCTTTGTGGTTGGCACAGGCGTTGGGCCAGGAGTCTGGCAGCCACGGCTGGTTCACACCCTCACCCATGTTCAGCAGCCCGGGTCTGAACCAGAAGCATGCAACCAGAACCATTATCACACAGAACAAACAGGGTTTCTGGGCATGGGAGTTTCTGTCCTCTGTCATTTTTCAGACAGGGGGAGACCTCCCTCTGGTGGTTCAAGTAGGGAATACACTGCTGTTGCTTTTACCACTTTCCCTCCTGCATTTCTGAACACCATCATAAGTGCCCTATATAGACAGTGGGGAAATCATATCCAGTCAAGTGTACACATAAAACCACACCCCTTACCTCCCAGCACTGCAGACAGACTCTCCTCCTCTCTGATAGTTCACTAATTTAAAGAAAGAGAACAAATGTGAGAAACACAAGAAAGCAACCTGCACGACAAATGAAAGAGGGAATCCAGGTTGGTGTGACCTGTCTGTCACTCTGTACTCATACAGCTGTCTGACTCATCACATCTGATAGACACATCCTGTCATGAGTCACACTCTGCACGCACGCACACACACGCGCGCACGCACGCGCATATCAACACACACCTGACGCACTTGGCATTGAGAGGTGTACATGTAGAAAAACAAAATCAGTGTCAGAGTGTTAAACATGATATCTTGACCCTGAGGCACACTTCACAATGACTGATAACCCTTCAGTTCAGACACATCCTCTTCACTGGAGGGTGAGTCATTTCAACCACATGATTAGATACACTTTACTACTTCTACGGTTACTGTGTGAAGGACAAGTGGGAACATGGGACTGTGTTTATGCTTTGTATGGCACTAACTGCCTCTCTACTTGTCACAAAGCAAAGTGACTCAGCAGCACTCTAAACTGTCTTCACCACAGCCACAGGACAGGCCAACTGGTGGCCATGTTGTGTGTCATTGTCTATGCATGGTCTAAGAGGGTGGGATAGGGATGGGCTAATGACCTCTTTAGGAGCTGTCTGCCCCCTGATTCACCTTATGTCAGAACATCCCTTTGTGTAGCCCTGAACGCACCTCCCTCCGTGAGATTTAGAATTTTACATAATTGGTTTGTGGATGTGAGGCCACCAAAGATAAACACTAGCTCCATTAGCTGTTTGTGTATTGGAACAGATTGTTTGTGAGTGCTGGGAGGAACTGAGAACATAGAGAGAGAACTGTGTTTGTGTACAGGCATCTCTGAATCATAGGGGCTTCAAGGTCAGAACACATAAATAAATAATAAATACATGTTTACAGCTGAACACATTCCTTCATACATACCTGTAGGAGTGAAGGTGAAAGATGGAACTGCAGGAACAAGCCCAACCCAAACAGAGGAGGAGCGAATAAAAAGAAAAGGAGGTGGGAAAGAGAGAAGAAGGTTAAAAAGCCCCACAAAAACTGGCAGACATATTGGCGCGTGCACGCACACTCAAATACACACACACACACACAGAGTCAGATGAGGCTCCCTGTCCTCCATCAATCAGGAACATGTGGCCTTATGGGTAATGGAGGTCACCTGTGGTCAGACGGAAGGAGATAACAGAGATAGCAGAACACGTGTCATATTACCTGGGTGACAGGCTTGTCCCTACTCTAACTGTGCCTCACCGGGGAGAGGCGGCGGGCAGCGCCCTGGAAATGAGCCCTAAATGTCAGCGTTTGAATGTCAGCGTATTCTGGGATGTGCCGGCTCATCGTCACTACCCTTTGAGGTCTTTGAGTCAGGAGAGAAGACCAAACCCGTTTTATTTCATTTCTCCATATGAGATATGGTTATCAGGCTCCTTACTTTGAGGATAAAAGCAGCTGACACTAGGCAAGTCACATTATGGGCTACTGGAGAAAAACACACCTTAATGTAAAAGCATTGGTTTCATGCATGTTAACATTAGAAGCCTCCTCCCTACGTTTATTTTATTCACTGCTTTAGCACACTCCGCAAACCCGGATGTCCTAGCCATGTCTGAATCCTGGCTTAGGATGCCACCAAAAATCCTGAAATGTCCATCCCTAACTATAACATTTTCCGACAAGATAGAACTGCCAAAGGGGAGGAAGTTGCAATCTACTGCAGAGATAGCCTGCAGAGTTCTGTAATACTATCCAGGTCTGTGCCCAAACAATTCGAGATTCTACTTTTAAAAATCCACCTTTCAGAAACAAGTCTCTCACCGTTGCCGCTTGCTATAGTACCCCCTCAGCCCCCAGCTGTGCCCTGGACTCCATATGTGAATTGATCGTCCCCCATCTATCTTCAGGTTAGGTGACCTAAACTGGTACATGCTTAACACCCCGGCCATCCTACAATCTAATCTAGATGCCCTCAATCTTACACACATTATTAAGGAACCTACCAGGTACAACCAAAATCAGTAACCATGGGCACCCTGTAAGATATCATCCTGACCAACTTACCCTCTAAATACACCTCTGCTGTCTTCAACCAGGATCTCAGCAATCACTGCCTCATTGCATGCGTGCGTAATGGGTCCGCTGTCAAGCGACCACCCCTCATCACTGTCAAACGCTCCCTAAAACACTTCAGCGAGCAGGCCTTTCTAATCGACCTGGCCTGGGTATTCTGGAAGGATATTGACCTCATCCTGTCAGTAGAGGATGCCTGGTTGCTCTTCAAAAGTGTTTTCCTCTTAAATAAGCATGCCCCATTTAAAAAATTTTGAACTAAGAACAGATATAGCCATTGGTTCACCCCAGACTTGCCTGCCCTTGATTAGCACAAAAACATCCTGTGGCATTCTGCATTAGCATCGAATAGTCCCCGCAATATGCAACTTTTTAGGGAAGTCAGGAACCAATATACTCAATCAGTTAGAAAAGCTAAGGCTAGCTTTTTCAAACATAAATTTGCATCCTGTAGCACTAATTCCCCCCAGAATGTTGACACTGTAAAGTCCATAGAGAATAAGAGCACCTTCCTCCCAGCTGGCCACTGCACCGAGGATAGAAAGCACTGTCACCACCGATAAATCTACGATAATCAATCATTTCAATAAGCATTTTTCCACAGCTGGCCATGCTTTCCACATAGCTACCCCTACCCCGGCCAACATCTCAGCACCCCCTGCAGCAACTTGCCCAAACCCCAACCCCCCTGCTTCTCCTTCACCCAAATCCAGACAGCTGATGTTCTGAAAGAAATGTGAAAACTGGATCCCTACAATTCAGCCGGTCTAGACAATCTGGACACTCTCTTTCTAAAATTATCCTCCAAAATTGTTGCAACCCCTATTACTAGCCTGTTCAACCTCTCTTTCGTATCGTCTGAGATCCCCAAAGATTGGAAAGCTGCCGCGGTCATCCCTCTCTTTAAAGGGGGAGACACTCTAGACCCAAACTGCTTTAGACCTATATCCATCCTGCCCTTCTAAAATCTTAGAATGCCAAGTTAACAAACAGATCACCGACCATTTCGAATAACACCGTACCTTCTCCACTATGCAATCTGGTTTCCGAGCTGGTAATGGGTGCACCTCAGCCATGCTCAAGGTCCTAAACAAGATCATAACCGCCATCGATAAAAGACTGTGCAGCCGTCTTCAACGACCTGGCCAAGGCTTCGACTCTATCCATCACCACATTCTTATCGGCAGACTCAACAGCCTTGGTTTCTCAAATGACTGCCTCGCCTGGTTCACCAACTACTTCTCAGATAGAGTTCTGTGTGTCAAATCGCAGGGCCTGTTGTCCGGACCTCTAGCAGTCTCTATGGGGGTCCACAGGGTTCAATTCTCAGGCCGACTCTTTTCTCTGTATATATCAATGACGTCGCTCTTGCTGCTGGTGATTCTTTGATCCACCTCTATGCAGACGACCCCATTCTGTAAACATCTGGCCCTTCTTTGGACACTGTGCTAACAAGCCTCCAAACAAGATCAACACCATACAACACTCCTTCCGTGTCATCCAACTGCTTTTAAATGCTAGAAAATCTAATTCCATGCCGATTGCTGATTGCTGCCAGCACCCACCCACCCGAATGGCATCACTACTCTGTAAGGTTCTGACCTAGAATATATGGACAACTACAAATACCTAGGTGTCTCATTAGACTGTAAACTCTCCTTCCAGACTCGCGTTAAGCATCTCCAATCGAAAATTACATCTAGAATCAGCTTCCTATTTCCCAACAAAGCCTTCTCACTCATGCCGCCAAACATACCCTCGTAAAACTGACTATCCTACCGATCCTTGACTTCGGCAATGTCATTTACCAAATGGCCCCAAACACTCTACTCAGCAAACTGGATGTAGTCTATCACAGTCCCATCCGTTTTATCACCAAAGCCCCATATATCACCCACCACTGTGACCTGTATGCTCTTGTTGGCTGGCCCTCACTATACAGTGGGGTAAAAAAGTATTTAGTCAGCCACCAATTGTGCAAGTTCTCCCACTTAAAAAGATGAGAGAGGCCTGTAATTTTCATCATAGGTACACTTCAACTATGACAGACAAAATGAGAAAAATTGTAGGATTTTTAATGAATTTATTTGCAAATTATCGTGGAAAATAAGTATTTGGTCACCTACAAACAAGCAAGATTTCTGGCTCTCGCAGACCTGTAACTTCTTCTTTAAGAGGCTCCTTTTTCCTCCACTCGTTACCTGTATTAATGGCACCTGTTTGAACTTGTTATCAGTATAAAAGACACCTGTCCACAAAAGTCACACTCCAACTCCACTATGACCAAAATTGTAGACCTGCACCAGGCTGGGAAAACTGAATCTGCAATAGGTAAGCAGCTTGGTTTGAAGAAATCAACTGTGGGAGCAATTATTAGGAAATGGAAGACATACAAGACCACTGATAATCTCCCTCGATCTGGGGCTCCACGCAAGATCTCACCCCGTGGGGTCAAAATGATCACAAGAACGGTGAGCAAAAATCCCAGAACCACACAGGGGGACCTAGTGAATGACCTGCAGAGAGCTGGGACCAAAGTAACAAAGCCTACCATCAGTAAGACACTGCGCCGCCAGGGACTCAAATCCTGCAGTGCCAGACGTGTCCTCCTGCTTAAGCCAGTACATGTCCAGGCCCGTCTAAAGTTTGCTAGAGAGCATTTGGATGATCCAGAAGAAGATTGGGAGAATGTCATATGGTCAGATGAAACCAAAATATACCTTTCAAGGCATGCATGACAATGATCCCAAACACACCGCCCGGGCAACGAAGGAGTGGCTTCGTAAGAAGCATTTCAAGGTCCTGGTGTGGCCTAGCCAGTCTCCAGATCTCAACCCCATAGAAAATCTTTGGAGGGAGTTGAAAGTCCGTGTTGCCTAGAAACAGCCCCAAAACATCACTGCTCTAGAGGAGATCTGCATGGAGGAATGGGCCAAAATACCAGCAACAGTGTGTTGAAACCTTGTGAAGACTTACAGAAAACATTTGACCTCTGTCATTGCCAACAAAGGGTATATAACAAAGTATTGAGATAAACTTTTGTTAATGACCAAATACTTATTTTCAACCATAATTTGCAAATAAATTCATTAAAAATCGTACAATGTGATTTTCTGGATTTTTCTTCTCATTTTGTCTGTCATAGTTGAAGTGTACCTATGATGAAAATTACAGGCCTCTCTCATCTTTTTAAGTGGGAGAACATGCACAATTGGTGGCTGATTAAATACTTTTTTGCCCCACTGTATATCCATCGCCAAATCCACTGGCTCCAGGTCATCTGTAAGTATTTGCTAGGTAAAGCTCCGCCTTATCTCAGCTCACTGGTCACCATTGCAACATCCACCCATAGCACGCGCTCCAGCAGGTATACTGCACATGTCATCCCCAAAGCCAATACTTCCTTTGGCTGCCTTTCCTTCCAGTTCTCTGCTGCCAATGACTGGAATGAATTGCAAAAATCTCTGAAGCTGGAGTCTTATATCTCCCTCACTAACTTTAAGCGTAAACTGTCAGATCAGCTTACCGATCATTGTACCTGTACACAGCCAATCAGTAAATAGCACACCCGACAACCTCATCCCCATATTATTACTTACCCTCTTGCTCTTTTGCACCCCATTATCTCTACTTGCACAACATCATCTGCACATCTATCACTCCAGGATTAATGCTAAATTGTTTACTTCCGGCGCCGACAGAGATGGCCGCCTCGCTTCGCGTTCCTAGGAAACTATGCAGTTTTTTGTTTTTTACGTGTTATTTCTTACATTGGTACCCCAGGTCATCTTAGGTTTCATTACATACAGTCGAGAAGAACTACTGAACATAAGAGCAGCGTCAACTCACTTTCGCGAAGCGGATCCTGTGTTCTGCCTTTCACCCAGGACAACGGAATGGATCCCAGCCGGCGACCCCAAAAAACGACTTCGAAAAAGGAGAAAACGAAGCGGTCTTCTGGTCAGACTCCGGAGACGTGCACATCGTGCACCACTCCCTAGCATTCTCCTCACCAATGTCCAGTCTCTTGACAACAAGGTTGATGAAATCCGAGCAAGGGTAGCATTCCAGAGGGACATCAGAGACTGTAACGTTCTTTACGGAAACATGGCTCACTGGAGAGACGCTATCGGAGACGGTGCAGCCAGCTGGTTTCTCCACGCATCGCGCCGACAGAAACAAACATCTTTCTGGTAAGAAGAGGGGCGGGGGCGTATGCTTTATGGTTAACGTGACGTGGTGTGGCCACAACAACATACAGGAACTCAAGTCCTTCTGTTCACCTGATTTAGAATTCCTCACAATCAAATGTCGACCGCATTATCTACCAAGGGAATTCTCTTCGATTATAATCACAGTCGTATATATTCCCCCCCAAGCAGACACATCGATGGCTCTGAACGAACTTTATTTGACTCTTTGCAAACTGGAATCCATATATCCGGAGGCTGCATTCATTGTAGCTGGGGATTTTAACAAGGCTAATCTGAAAACAAGACTCCCTAAATTTTAGCAGCATATCGATTGCGCAACCAGGGCTGGAAAAACCTTGGATCATTGCTATTCCAACTTCCGCGACGCATATAAGGCCCTGCCCCGCCCTCCTTTCGGAAAAGCTGACCACGACTCCATTTTGTTGATCCCTGCCTACAGACAGAAACTAAAACAAGAAGCTCCCGCACTGAGGTCTGTTCAACGCTGGTCCGACCAATCTGATTCCACACTCCAAGACTGCTTCCATCACGTGGACTGGGATATGTTCCGTATTGCGTCAGACAACAACATTGACGAATACGCTGATTCGGTGAGGGAGTTCATTAGAACATGCGTTGAAGATGTCGTTCCCATAGCAACGATTAAAACATTCCCAAACCAGAAACAGTGGATTGATGGCAGCATTAGCGTGAAACTGAAAGCGCGAACCACTGCTTTTAATCAGGGCAAGGTGACTGGAAACATGACCGAATACAAACAGTGTAACTATTCCCTCCGCAAGGCAATCAAACAAGCTAAGGGTCAGTATAGAGACAAAGTAGAATCTCAATTCAACGGCTCAGACACAAGAGGTGTGTGGCAGGGTCTACAGTCAATCTCGGATTACAAAAATAAAACCAACACCGTCACGGACCAGGATGTCTTGCTCCCAGGCAGACTAAATAACTTTTTTGCCCGCTTTGAGGACAATACAGTGCCACTGACACTGCCCGCAACTAAAACATGCGGACTCTCCTTCACTGCAGCCGACGTGAGGAAAACATTTAAACGTGTCAACCCTCGCAAGGCTGCAGGCCCAGACGGCATCCCCAGCCGGGCCCTCAGAGCATGCACAGAACAGCTGGCTGGTGTGTTTACGGACATATTCAATCAATCCCTATCCCAGTCTGTTGTTCCCACATGCTTCAAGAGGGCCACCATTGTTCCTGTTCCCAAGAAAGCTAGCACTCACTTCCGTCATCATGAAGTGCTTTGAGAGACTAGTCAAGGACCATATCACCTCCACCCTATCTGACACCCTAGACCCACTCCAATTTGCTTACCGCACAAATAGGTCCACAGACGATGCAATCTCAACCACACTGCACACTGCCCTAACCCATCTGGACAAGAGGAATACCTATGTGAGAATGCTGTTCATCGACTACAGCTCGGCATTTAACACCATAGTGCCCTCCAAGCTCGTCATCAAGCTCGAGACCCTGGGTCTCGACCCCGCCCTGTGCAACTGGGTACAGGACTTCCTGACGGGCCGCCCCCAGGTGGTGAGGGTAGGCAACAACATCTTCACCCCGCTGATCCTCAACACTGGGGCCCCGCAAGGGTGCGTTCTGAGCCCTCTCCTGTACTCCCTGTTCACCCACGACTGCGTGGCCATGCACGCCTCCAACTCAATCATCAAGTTTGCGGACGACACAACAGTGGTAGGCTTGATTACCAACAACGACGAGACGGCCTACAGGGAGGAGGTGAGGGCCCTCGGAGTGTGGTGTCAGGAAAATAACCTCACACTCAACGTCAACAAAACTAAGGAGATGATTGTGGACTTCAGGAAACAGCAGAGGGAACACCCCCTTATCCACATCAATGGAACAGTAGTGGAGAGGGTAGTAAGTTTTAAGTTCCTCGGCGTACACATCACAGACAAACTGAATTGGTCCACCCACACAGACAGCATCGTGAAGAAGGCGCAGCAGCGCCTCTTCAACCTCAGGAGGCTGAAGAAATTCGGCTTGTCACCAAAAGCACTCACAAACTTCTACAGATGCACAATCGAGAGCATCCTGTCGGGCTGTATCACCGCCTGGTACGGCAACTGCTCCGCCCACAACCGTAAGGCTCTCCAGAGGGTAGTGAGGTCTGCACAACGCATCACCGGGGGCAAACTACCTGCCCTCCAGGACACCTACACCACCCGATGTCACAGGAAGGCCATAAAGATCATCAAGGACAACAACCACCCGAGCCACTGCCTGTTCACCCCGCTATCATCCAGAAGGCGAGGTCAGTACAGGTGCATCAAAACTGGGACCGAGAGACTGAAAAACAGCTTCTATCTCAAGGCCATCACACTGTTAAACAGCCACCACTAACATTGAGTGGCTGCTGCCAACACACTGACTCAACTCCAGCCACTTTAATGGGAATTGATTGGAAATTATGTAAAATATATCACTAGCCACTTTAAACAATGCTACCTAATATAATGTTTACATACCCTACATTATTCATCTCATATGTATACGTATATACTGTACTCCATATCATCTACTGCATCCTTATGTAATACATGTATCACTAGCCACTTTAACTATGCCACTTTGTTTACATACTCATCTCATATGTATATACTGCACTCAATACCATCTACTGTATCTTGCCTATGCCGCTCTGTACCATCACTCATTCATATATCTTTATGTACATATTCTTTATCCCCTTACACTTGTGTCTATAAGGTAGTAGTTTTGGAATTGTTAGCTAGATTACTTGTTGGTTATTACTGCATTGTCAGAACTAGAAGCACAAGCATTTCGCTACACTCGCACTAACATCTGCTAACCATGTGTATGTGACAAATAAAATTTGATTTGATTTGTAATTATATTCACCTATTTATTGCCTACCTCCCTACTCTTCTACATTTGCAGACACTGTACATAGATTTTTCTATTTTTCTTTTCTATTGTGCTATTGACTGTACGTTTGTTTATGTGTAACTCTGTGTTGTTGTTTTTGTCACACTGTTTTGCTTTATCTTGGCCAGGTCGCAGTTGTAAATTAAGACTTGTTCTCGACTGGCCTACCTGGTTAAATAAAGAAAATTAAATAAAAAAAATGTGATTGAAGTGAATAAATGCAATTTCCCTGGTGACAGAGGACAGTGTCCCATCTCTAACATGTGTGTCAGAGGGCTTAGGTTGCCAGTGTTCAGCTGAATGATCATAACACTAACCTAATGTCCTCCCTCTATCCACCTCCCCACATCTAATTACTATCACCATCCCAGTCTCTTCTCATCTCCCTCCAATCTCTACTCAACAAAATATTAGCTGGGTGTGATCAACATTTGATACTCTACTTACTTAATAAATGATCCTATTTTCCCTAAGCCTAACCCTAAACTTACAAAATGGCCCCAGTTGGTCAAATTTTTGTTAGTTTACTTTTCTTGATCCCCACAAGTATAGTTAAACATGTCCACTGATATATACACCCAAAGCCACATCCACTACGGACCTTTGCGTATGCCGGCGTAGCTGCTGCTGAGGCCACTCCTCTTCTTGTGGTGGCGGTAGAGCCACACACTGAACACCATGAGGACCACCCAGCAGGTAGCACCGATGCCCGCGATGAACGCCGGCTGTTTGACCACGTCTGAGATCTGAGACAATGTGTCCTGGTCCTCACGACTGTCCATCATCTGACCTGTAGAGTCTGGGGGAGGAAGAGGAGGAGAGGAGATTGACACGAAGGACGTGTATATAGTATACTCCATCATAGAAAATTGACAGGGAAGAATTGAGGCAGATCCTGAAGGACAAACATAAATCCTTTAAAACATTAAAGTTCAACTGATGGGCAGGAGTCTGAGATGGAAAACAACATTACAGAGTGGAGACAGGAGAGTCAGCTGAAAGGAGATATCTCTAAATACATCTGGTCACATAATCTGTCATGGAGAATGTTCTCATTCTCTGCTCATCAGAGTGCTAGGCCAAGAGGTGAACTGGAGTGAATGGACTTCATCATGTAACTCGAAAAGCTTTATATTGGTAATATTAAAAGGCTGGAATGTACTAAGATGATGGAGAGGTGGAAAACCGAGTTGATAATGTCTGTGCTTTTTGTCACATATAGTGAACCTGAGACTAGGGCAGGAGAGGCTGAATGCAAATTATTTAACTAAAGACATTGTGATATGACTCAGAGACATATTCATGTTGGGACATTAGATAGACACCTGTACATACACCTTTACATTTGTCACGGTGAGAACTGACACAGTGTGCAAATCACACAGACCATCTATCACATGGCTATAACTGAAAAGACCTTAGACGGGTAGCGATTGAACTGGTGTTGACCTGAAGATTGTAAGTCGACAGACATAGATAATGGATTAACACTGTTAATTGACCTCTTATTTTCTTGGTTCTGAGATCAGATAACATTCTTAATGTATTTTTACATGCTCTTAACTTAAGGGAGACTATCAAGTGTTACAGTTGAGCAGCTCACCAAGTTGAAAGAAGGTGACATCACTCTTGACCCCTGGGCCAGCACCGTTGCTAGCGGCGACCTCCACACTGTAGCGTATCCCTGGCGCCAGGCTGGGGATTAGCACGGAGAAGGTGGAGCCATCTACTGTCCGGTTGACGTGGTAACGGCTCTCATTGCCCAGGCACCAGATCTGTAGAGGATAGGGTGAAAGAAGGAGTGTGATGGTGAGAGTCAGTGGATTTTTTTTCAGTAAATGCAAACACTGTATTTGATATGACATATCAACATATGCCCATGACAGTGCCTCACATCAATGTGCTTAGTCCACCTCCGCTGAAGCAACTAAAAACACACAAACCCAAGGAAGTGAGAGGGAGAAAGTGGGAGGCTTGAGATTCTGCTCCATACCTCTCTCTGTTTGTTCCCCTCTTTCCTTCAGCAGAAAATCAAACCCTCTCTCCATCTTACCTTGTACTCCTGTACCATTCCGTTCTGTTCCTCCGCAGGAGGCGGTTGCCAAGCGACCAGGATGGCGGTCCCATTGGCATCACTCTTCGTGATGGTAACACCTCGGGGGGCTCCACTGGGAGCTGAGATGGGAACAAACCGTCAGACAGATGCACATGATGACATCAAAGACACCCACTCTCATTTGATCCTGTACATGTCACAGCTCCCCTCAGCGTCTGCCATGTCTCTTACTGAACGTTAAAGGACATTTAGTGACAATTCAGATCACATGCAACTGCTTCACCTGCAGTAGTCAGATTATTCTCAATACAATAGGCGATGCAAGCTTTTAACAAGGCTACTGTTACTGAACAGTATGATCATAAAGAGCTAATGAACAGCATGTGGAGTAAATACAGATGAATATTGTAGAAGTTTTAAATTGTAAGGGTATGGAACTAGAGTGAATAGCCACAGGGCACAGATGTCAGTTCAACGCATGATTTACATTTGGTTGAGTTGTAAACTTTTATTTATTTGATTTTATCTTTATTTAACTAGGCAAGTCAGTTAAGAACAAATTCTTATTTTCAATGACGGCCTAGGAGCAGTGGGTTAACTGCCTGTTCAGGGGCAGAACGACAGATTTGTACCTTGTCAGCTCGGGGATTTGAACTAACGTGCATTCAACGTGAAATCAACAAAACATGTTACCATGTCATTGGATTTAGGTTAAAAGTTGGGTAAAAAAAGATGAAATGCCCTTACGTTGATTACTTTTTACAAATATAATCTATTTTCCAGGTTGATTCAATGTCCTCACATTTATTTTATTGGTTGAAATGATGTGGAAACAATCATCAGTTTTTGCCCAGTGGGTACTTTGTAAGGTAAAAACCAAATGTGTATACACAATGGTTTCTCTGACAAGCTGGGGCACTGAATGTTCCACATATCTATCTATCTAACCTAGCCCACTAGATGTTCTTGCAATTATCTGCCTAAGGGTATGAAACCCACATGAAGCCACAGGTCCATGTCGCAAGTTTGTCACCAGTATAATATAGGAATTGACTGAGCTGATGTTGTGATGAATGGTATGTTGTTCGAGCTCTAGTAATGCCTGGAGGCTTTGTGTGCTGTGCCACGGTGGTGGTGGTGGTGGTGGTGGTGGTGCTAGTCACCTGATGAAAGCAATTCAAGTGAATCAGTAGCGCGTTGGCCTCAGGAGCTTAGTCATCGCCTAGTTAAAGATAATGAAAGCAGGCATGTCTGTTGTCTCGGGCTGGCTGGGGCTCTACGCATGAACTCAGAAAACAATTAGCAGCGCAATTTGTCTGCACAGCTGCTGCTACACACTCATCTATACAGAATACAGACACACGTCAGCTTTAAACAATGTGAAACTCTCAAACCTCACCAATGTTGATTACTATTCAACAACCATACAGTAACACCCACACATCTCCGGAACAATTAGCACACTTTATTTGGATAGTACAGATATTCCATCGGTAAAAGCTCTGTAGATAGTATGAACAACTATCTGCTGATAAGCAACTGCTTGCTAAGGTTATGGTTAGGTTAGAATAAGGGTAATGGTTAAGGTTTGGGCAAGGGTAAGGGTTAAGGGTTAGGATAAGGGCAGTAGAGGCTTCTGAGGGGAGGACGGCTCATAATAATGGGCGGAACAGAGTAAATGGAATGGCTTCAAACACATGTATTTGATACCATTCCACCTATTCCACTCTAGCCATTACCACGAGCCCGTCCTCCCCAAATAAGGTGCCACCAACCTTGTGTGGATAAGGTTTTAGGTTAGGGTTAGAACTGGGGTTAGTAGGGGTTAGTAGAGATATAATATTACTGATTGTCTGTAGATAGTCTATAGAGCATCTATAGATGGACTATCCAAATAATGTGTTACCAAGATGTGTTATGGTTTCTCAGAAATCTCATTCATTTATTTCTACATGTGAAAGGTTGATTTTGTCAACCACTTCCCTGGACTACTAAAACTCTCACAAAACAACCTACTCCATTCTAATACTATAACTCATGTATTTAATCTCCACTCAGACTTCCCATCACTACCCTCTTTAACAGAAGCCCTTGACCCCTGATCCCTGACCCCTGGTCTCAGCCTCTCACCTTCCTCAGGCGTCCTGGCCACCTTCACTTCGCTGTCCGCTCCCTGGAACTCATCAAAGAAGGGACGCACTTTGAACTCGTAGGTGACCCCCTTCTTCAGCTGAGGCACCACAGCACCGTCCTCTCCAGGGTTCCGCACCTCGAACACGCCCCACTGCCCCCCCGGCTGGCCCAGCTCCGCAGACGCCCTGTACATCACCTTGTAACCCTGGATGTATGGAGACTGCTGCTCCACCTAGTGGCAGAAAGGGGGAACAGATTTGAGGGTTTCTTAGAAGGCATCTAAAACACAACATCATTTTATAAGCAGTGTTATGACCATGTGTTCTCACTTTGAACTTTGGAACACATTCTAATGCCAGAAAAAGGAACCCTACTGTAAATGTGTCTATTAAATATGCTATAACATTTTGGTTGCCATAGCCGCTGATATTTAATATTATAGTTCCAACCAAAACTATTTCATAGTAAGCCCTGGGATCTATGACACAAGTGTCAAAGAGCCATTACAACAGCAGGAAATGGTACAGCGATCTCAGATGTTGGGCCAGTGTGTCACATAATGAAATAAAAAAACAATACACATTATAATACCATTACTCTCCTGCCGCGTTTGTTGGGCTGTTAACCATATAATGAACATTCTCCAGGAGAAGTCTTTAGTTCTGTGCTATGTTGCCCCCCAAGCCCATGGGGAGAGCTTAGGTTACACCCCTTGTCATCTTCCAGAGCTCAGAGAAACCACAGCATGAGGTCATCACCAAGCACCAGTTTCCTGAGAGCCTGGGACTGGTTAGGACACTGCCAGGAGGGCACTTCTAACCAGCACGCAAAGAAGCATGGGCCTCAAAGTTAGGTATCGTAGATATGGCTAAGGAAGCTAGGACTTCATAAGCACTTTATGAATGACTGGGCCCAGTACGTTTTACTTGACAATGGCCCATAACAAAGTGTTCTCACCTATTTTAAAGGGGATCATGTTCATTTGTACTGTCCAGTGGCCCTATTAATAATTTTCGGTCGAAGTATGCGGAAAGCTCAAAAACTCCCCAGGCAGCCAAGTTCCACAGACGATGGCAATGGAGAAGCCTTCTCCCTGTCAGTCTGGCTTTGGGCCTGCTCAGCTAAACTATTTACATTGTGTCTCTGTTTAGTACTGCACCCCTGACATGTGCTCATTCATCACTGAGCCCCTTGGCCCTTCCTGGGGAAGAGAGGGAGAAAGGCCTCACAACATATACAAGTCCTCTTTCATAGACCAGGATCAAAACTCACTCTGTCAGTACAGGTGGTCTTGATTAGGCCATTGGTACACATCCTATCCACAACTGGCCACACAACTGGCTAACAGTCTATGCTCTATGCCTACAGACTCAACTATATGTTCTGTAGTACATTATTTCTCAATGAATCAAATTATATTTGTATAGCATATTGTGAATATCAGGCGGTCTTCATTAGACCATCGGTCCACATCCTACCAGAGGTTGAAACAGGTTCACGGAACAGAACCGAAAACCGTAAAATAACAATCAGAACCAGTGATCTATACTGTTCTGGAACAGAACAGTTTAGGGAATCTTTTTCTAGTCTCACAAAAAAACACAAGAAAGTGCCTATGCAAAACCCTCACTCAGTCACTCAGAAACTTTTTCAGTGTCTGACTGCTAGCTGAAAATCTTTACGTGTGTGTACGTGTGTAGGCTACCTGCCCCTCTCCCTCCGAAGCACAGGCTACCTGCCCCTCCCCCTCCGAAGCACAGGCTACCTGCCCCTCCCCCTCCGAAGCACAGGCTACCTGCCCCTCCCCCTCCGAAGCACAGGCTACTGTAGCCTGTTGATGTTAAAAGCATGATTCGGAAATTAGGGAGAGAGATTTTTTATTAGAGAAGAATGGATTTACTTTTTCAATGCTACTTAGTAATCATCTTTCACATTGTAAGTACAAAAAGGTAATATATATATATTTATATTTCAGAGGTTTAAAAAGGAACAGAAAGGAACAACATAAACCATAATTTTTGGGATTGGAAGTTGACTTTGCTGGTCGGAAAATTAGAACGGAATTAAATAAATGATGGTTCTGTTCAGAATGAAACGATTGGAAAATAATTTAGGTTCCAAGCCCTGCATCCTACCCACAGCTCTACACAGTTGGTTATACAACACATTCTATGCTCTCTGCTCTATGCCTCAACTTTGTGTTCTGAAGTACATTATTTCTCAATCAAATTAGCCTATTGTGAATATCAGTTATAGCCACGCAAGCGCAGAAAGGTTTAGGGCAGGGGTGTGCAAACTTTTTGGCTCGAGGGCCACATCAAGATATTGAAAATCAATGGAAGGCCACATTTTATAGGGAACCAATTGTTAAAATCAATTTGCGGGGGCCTCCTGAGTGGCGCAGCAGTCTAAGGCACTGCATCGCAGTGCTTGAGGCATCACTACAGATCCGGGTTTGATCCCAGGCTGTGTCACATGGGCTGGGAAACCCATGAGGTGGCGCACAATTGGCCCAGCTTCGCCTGGGTTAGGAGACGGCTTGGCAGGCCGAGATTTCCTTGTCCCATTGCGCTCTAGCAACTCCTGTGGTGGGCCGGGACATGCACGCTGACATGGTCGCCAGGTGTACGGTGTTTCCTCCGACACATTGGTGCGGCTGGTTAAGCGGGCATTGTGTCAAGAAGCAGTGCGGCTTGGCTGGGTCGTGTCATGAGGACGCACGGCTCTCGACCTTTGTCTCTCCCGAGTCGGTGCGGGAGTTGCAGCGATGGGACAATTGAATACCATGAAATATATATATATATTTTTCATGTCTCACGGGCTGGATTGAAGTTCCCGGGCTGGAGTTCCCGGGCTGGATTGAAGTTACTTTGCCCCCCCTTGGTGTAGGGAGACCAACAGACCATGCAGTCTAAGAAGCTGGTAGTAATCATTCACAATCAGCTGACACAGACAGACACTAGGGTAACTTTTCCTTAGGATGGTCAGTATCTGCAGACAGCCCAGGCCCAGTTAGGTCGAGGGTCAGGGTTCTACTCACCGTCCACTGCACCCTGACAGAAGAGGAAGAGAGGATGGTGGGGTTGTGGAGATGGATCACCACATCCCCCAGCTCCCTCTGGATCTGACGATGGTCTACCCCCTGGCTGGTGGGAGGGGTGTCTGAATGGGGAAACAGAGAGAGTTAGCTCACTCAGACACTCACTTTGCCCTTGCCAAGCCAGCTGGTTACAATATGAGGACCACTAAGTCTCAGTGTCTCTGACATCAGCTAAATGTGACTCTATCATCAGGTAAAGCTTGTAGAGGAGAGGGTTATCTCACCTTGTGTCCTGACTGCATCAGTGATGGGGCTGGGGTCACTGAGGCCGTAGGCGTTGGCTGCTCTCACCAGAAACAGGTAAACTGCACCTGGCTTGAGGTTCTTCAGGACAAAGGTCTCCATCTTCACGTGGTCAGCCAGAGTCACCCAGCTACTCCCCGACGCGTGACTACACAGATGGAGGAACAATGGTCAATCATTCACAAAAGGTCTTAAAAATGAGTGCATACACAACGCATGCATATCTATACAGCCCTGAACACACATAATAGACACGCATCTCGGCCCTGCTAGACTTACCTGAATACCTCGATGACATAGGAGATGGGCGTGGACGCAGCGTTTGGGTTGGATTTCCCACACTTACCTGAATAACTCGAAGACATAGGAGGTGGGCGTGAACCCAGCGTTTGGGTTGGATTTCCTAGACTTACCTGAATATCTCGATGACATAGGAGATGGGCGTGGCCCCAGCGTTTGGGTTGGAATTCCTAGACTTACCTGAATGCTTCGATGACATAGGAGGTGGGCGTGGCCCCAGCATTTGGGTTGGACTTCCAGGACAGAGTGACTGAGGTGCGGCTCACGTCAGTCACGTCAGGCTTGGATGGGCCGCTGGGGATCAGGTTAGGGTCTGTGGGTCGACCTGGCTGGACTACTACTCCGAACTCTGCCAGACACGAAACAGTGAGGTCAGAGTGGCAATCAAACAATCAAATAAATACCCATTTACTCACTGCAATGACTCCAGATAGTGAAAGATACAGCTGAAAAGTTCATTATGATGTCCATAACCTACCTTCCACCTCCAGGTAAGCCCTCCAGGATGCCTCTCCACTGGGGCTGGACGCCACGCATGTGTAGACGCCTGTATCTCCAAGCTGAGGAGCAGAGACACAGAGACAGTGTAAGAGTGGGTTCATTTGGTGGTGTCTGAGTGGTGGTCTATGAGTGTATGTTGGTGGTGGTGTTACGCTGCCCCCTACCTTAGCGTAGCGGATCTGCAGGGCTCCTGTGTCTATCTGGGTGATGCGGGCCTCCTCGGGGGACAACATCACCCCGTCTTTCTTCCAGTGAACTGTTGGTGTGGGTGTCCCTGTTGCTTGGCAACCCAGGACCACTGTGCTCTCCGCAGGTACCGTATGATTGGACGGGCCCTGTCGGATCACGGGAGGGGGGCGGTCCGACACCACTATTCAAAAGAGAGCGGGAGAAGGCACTGTTTAATACCAGTTATACTGTGAGGGTAAATATTTCTCTATCACCCCTTCAGATAGAGAGAGAAATAAAAAATATATAGAAGAGAATGGAAGGGGGAAGACAGAGAGAAAATCAAGGGCAGATGTGATGTGAGAGATATTGAGGGAAATTGATACGAGGAGAACACAATAGGATTGATCGGTTGGGGCAGTGGAGGGAATAGAAATCAGATTATCCCAATGCCCAGAGCAACTGGCTAATCACTGGGAAGTAGCAGCAACAGTAGGAGCTGGCAATAGCCAGAGCACCACAGACCAACTAATAACAAATCCCATTTAGGCAGCAGTCACGCAGCCATCACTCTCACATTTCACAACATTGTGGAAATAGGGGGGGAAAAGCTCTCCAAAATCAGAGGCAGAGGGAATAATGGAAACACCTTGAAAACTGCCAGAGGTAATGGCAGCAAGTTATTTCCATGCAAATACACCTCGCAAACAGGGAGGGAGGAGGGGGAAGGGAGAGGGGAGAGACAGGTAGGCCTATTCACTTGAAGGAAATATAAAGGATAGCAGAGTGAGAAGTCCTACATGGATTAAACATGCTACATCCTTGTTTCATTTCCATTAAGTGTAATTGAGTGTCGGTGACTCTTATTTGTCCGGTGCGACACCTTGGCAGCTGCAGAAAGCTTTATCATCACCATATGATTACCGGTACCCAGAACCAATAGCTACCACTGCTGAAGTCACCTTTATGCACAGACAATGCTTGCCGCCTGTACCAGCCTCAGGCAATTATGTGAATTAACATAATATATGTACATAGTGAAGACACACACACACATGCGCACGCATGCTCACACTCAAGTCAGTTTATTATAACCAAGTAGACTTTGCTGGTGGGGATGGTTGCTGTAATTACAGTTGTAGGCCTTTGAGCCAGACTCACCATTTTAATTCAGTTTTTAATAACTGATGCAATTATCAGGATTATCATCATTATGATCACCAGCATGACATTAGGGAGGAGAACGAAAGGTGTCTGTGTTTAAATATGTGTGTGTGTGTGTAAAAATGTGTGTGTGTGAAAATGTGAGTATGTGTGTGTGGGTTTTGGGGGAGGGTTCAGTTTGTAAGGAGGGGATGGGCAGTCTATATGCACTGTGTCACCATGGGAACAGGGGGTTTGGAGTCCAAACGCCTGCAGCTGAGGGTTCCTGAATTCACTCCAACAACAATTAGTAACAGTAAGAAACAATGAACCATAGAGGACACAGCATCTCAGCAGTCTACAGGAAAGGCTGATCTGCCATACATCCAGTCAGCAAAGCAGCAAGTAGCTATTCAGCTACACAGTGGTGATATTTTAGTCATGACATTGGAGGCCACAGATTCTGTATTTTCCAATCATGGAGAGACAACTCAGCCAACCAGGCCAGTGGAGTCAACTTACGTAATGGAAGAGCTTTGGTCAGTTGATTAGAGGAAACCCTTCTCCCCTCCCTCCCTCCCTCCCTCCCTCCCTCCCTCCCTCCCTCCCTCCCTCCCTCCCTCCCTCCCTCCCTCCCTCCCTCCCTCCCTCCCTCCCTCCCTCCCTCCCTCCCTCCCTCCCTCCCTCCCTCCCTCCCTCCCTCCCTCCCTCACTCACTGTCAGTGACCTCCAGCAGGGCCTTGGTGATGACGGAGCCAGCGATGTTGAGGGCCTGACAGCTGTAGTACCCGGCGTCAGAGCGCTGAGCATCTGCGATGGTCAGACTGCCAGTCTGGGACACAGAGAGACGGCTGAAGGGCTGAGGGGGCTGGTAGGAGAATAGCAGGCTCTGGAGGACAGAGAGAAAGAGACAGAGGGGTCTTGAGACTGGAATTACATGTCTATGCTTGAGACATCCACTGGACATGGTGTTATCAATACCCTATATCCTACACTAGAATATGGATCAATAACTTAAACTCTATGCATCTACATTTATAAATTAGATGGACTAGATGGTATCTCACATTGCTGCCCTCCCTCTGCCAGAAGATAGCAGGTTGGGGGTTGCCAGTGGCCTCACACTGGAAGGTGACCGTTCTCCCCACCGCCACCACCTGGTTTCTGGGGCGCATGGCGAACGCTGGGGGCACTGCAGGGGTGGAGAGATGTGGCTAGGTTAACAGTACAAGCCATTGAAAAACTTTGCAAGCATTGCAATATAATAATATAATAAACAACTAAAATCTCATAGAAATAGGATGACATAATGATGATAACTTACCAGTGAAGACTACAAGAGAAGAGAAGAGAAGAGACACAAACACGGGAGATGAATAATGATGGCACATGCAATGGGAAAAGATTATCAGTCAATCATTAAACATTTTCAACACACACTTTGATGAATGAATACATGACTGAGTAAATTAATGGAACAAACAACAACCTGACACACAGTGGGGGCATGAGGCGCAGAAGCTCTGTTTCTGTGCTAGACTACTTCCCAGTCATTAATGGAGGATATGCGTGGTACGGTGTGTTGACTGAGTCTGGTCTTCCGAGGAGTCGGCTTGTGTGTTTAATGAATGGGACCCCAGTGGGAGAATGCTTTAGTGTGTGTTTGACTGTAAATACATCTCCCTCCCTCTATCTAAATTCCTCAGCACTAGCAAAACACACGTATGTAGTTACAGTGGACATACACACTCTCACACATACACGCTCATTACAGCAATGTACCTTTGACTATTTTATCACTATTACACTACTAATAAAGATAAGTGGAAGAGAAAGTCCGGAACACAGAGGGACATATGAGACCATAAAAAGGACCAAACAGAGGGAGGAGAGAAAGGGAGGAGCAGACAGGAGAAAGCAGTGTGTTGTTGTTGGATTTGGCTGTGGCCTCTGAACCCTCTAACCCTCTTACCCCCTGACAGCCATGTTTTCGGAGCGGGACTTGATGAATATGTGACCATGTACATCATAAGAGCCGAGGTCCAGCTCCCAGCATGCCATGCTGTATGGTATCGGAAGTGGAGCGTCCTGCCTGAGTGTCGAGCTCAGACCAGACACCCTCTACGTGCTACATATGCAGCCAGCTACAGGCTCCCACCATGTTTCATATACAGTAGTCGTATGTAATTATTTCCATTGACCAAATACTATGCCTCTGGAGAACGCTGTGTTTCCTTCACTATGTTTGTCTGTGTAATATTTAGGACACAGGATCTTGGAGGAAAACATTTCCTTGGCACATGCATGCACACACGCACACAGACACACACAAACACATAACTTTGTTGGAAGTGTTTGAAAGGTTTGGTGTCGTGCTTATAGGTCCACACTGAATGCCAATATAATGACCCCTGACATGTAGCTTGTGATTTATGGAGCTATCTGGGGCCAGAGGCATGAAGTCCCCTGGCAGCCTTATGGGGTGACTGGAGATGGTGCTGAGGGGACACGTGAGCTCTTGTGTTTGGTCAGTTGAATGGGCCAGTGAAAGGTGAAGTTAGAGTGTGTGTGTGTATTTGCGTTGATATGTACGTGCGTGCCTGTGTGTCGTGCATCTGTGTGCCCCAGTTTGTCGTGCATGTATGTGCCCCTGTGTGTGCCCCTGTTTGTGCCCCTGTATGTGCCCCTATGTGTACCCCTGTGTGTGCCCCTGTATGTGCCCCTATGTGTACCCCTGTGTGAGCCCTCGTGTGTGTGCCCCCATGTGTGTGCCCCTGTGTGTGTCTCTGTGTGTGTCCCTGTGTGTGCGCCCCTGTGTGTGTTCGTGTGAGTGCCCCTGTGTGTGTGTCCCTGTGTGTGCCCCTGTGTGAGCCCCCATGTGTGTGTCCCTGTGCATGTCCCTATGTGTGCCCCTGTGTGTGTGTCCCTAAGTGTGTGCCCCTGTGTGTGCCCCTGTGCGTTTGCCCCTGTGTGTGCCCCTGTGTGTGATCCTGTGTGTGCCCCTGTGCGTGTGCCCCTGTGTGTGTGTGTGTGTGTGTGTGTGTGTGTGTGTGTGTGTGTGTGTGTGTGTGTGTGTGTGTGTGTGTGTGTGTGTGTGTGTGTGTGTGTGTGTGTGTGTGTGTGTGTGTGTGTGTGTGTGTGTGTGTGTGTATATATTACTATGTGTGCTCAGTAAGGCTGCTGGGACACAGCGTTCCCAAACCTTGAAGACTCATTGGACCTGTTGACTCAAAGGTGTGAAAAGCCTTGCATGGGAGTGTTGGGTTGAGTTACAAGGCCAGCCAGTCCTGCAGCCTGTTTGGACAGAGTTACAATCCCCCAGTAAACACATATATCTGAGGGAAAAGAAAGGGGGATGGATTCTACGACAGCTCCATGTGCTGGATTAAGTAAAACAGACACTCGGAGACTGGAACTCTGGGTGTCGAGCTAGGACTATAGAGCCTTATTGACTGAGGGCTTAATATCTCTGTGAAGGCTGTGGCACACTGTGAGTCTTATTGGAGATAAACAGTGATATGCATGGAGAGAGAGAGAGATAAAGACAGAAAGGGAAAGAGATGGGGTGAATGATTGAATGAATGAATGAATGAATGAGGCAGAATAGCCATAGTGTGAACAGAAAAGGGTGAGAAATTAAGACATGACTTTGAGGAGGAAATATATTAAAATGCTACAAGATGATCTGGAGTGATGGCCCTAGTTAAAGTGTGATGGACGACCTCAGTAAAAGTGTTAGATGATGGAAACTATGCTAAATAAATAAGAATAAATAAACAACAGAAAAACTGTTTTATTTTTAAATAACAGCTTAGCCTTGGTGTGTTGGGATTGAAAGCAGCTCGACTGGAGTGGGGATCCAATATGCTTTGATTTTCACTACTGATAACGTGGCCTGTCTGCACCAATAACACGGCCAGACTGTTTAAAGAGGAAACAAACCCTTAATCTCCTGCCTTCCCTGTGGATATGTTCAAACACAGCAAGCCCACTAGACTGTTTATGTTTGGGGCAGAAAACAGAGAAACCATGGAGCTATGTTTCATTTATGTCAGTAATTATCTTTTTGTTTTCTCATGATTTGGTTGGGTCTAATTGTGTTGCTGTCCTGGGGCACTGTGGGGTCTGTTTGTGTTTGAGAACAGAGCCCCAGGACAGCAATGCAATTAGATCCAACCAAACCAGCCAAATCATGAGAAAACAAAAATATACAGTGGCTTGCGAAAGTATTCACCCCCTTGGCATTTTTCCTATCTTGTTGCCTTACAACTTGGAAATAAAATCTATTTTTTGGGGGGGGTTTGTATAATTTGATTTACACAACATGCCTACCACTTTGAAGATGCAAAATATTTTTTCTTGTGAAACAAACAAGAAATAAGACAGAAAAAAACTGAAAACTTGAGTGTGCATAACTATTCAAAATCCATACTTTGTAGAGCCACCTTTTTCAGCAATTACAGCTGCAAGTCTCTTGGGGTGTGTCTCTATAAGCTTAACACATCTAGCCCTGGGATTTTTGCCCATTCTTCAAGGCAAAACTGTCCTTCAAGTTGGATGGGTTCATGCTGATATACAGCAATCTTTAAGTCATACCACAGATTCTCAAATGAGATCTGGGCATTGACTAAGCCATTCCAAGATATTTAAATGTTTCCCCTTAAACCACTCAAGTGTTGGTTTAGCAGTATGGTTAGGGTCATTGTCCTGCTGGAAGGTGAACATCCGTCCCAGTCTCAAATCTCTGGAAGATGAGAACAGGTTTCCCTCAAGGATTTCCCTGTATTTAGCGCTATCCATAATTTCTTAAATTCTGACCAGTTTCCCAGTCCCTGCTGATGAAAAACATCCCCACAGCATGGTGGTGGCATCATCATGGTGGATGGTGTCCTTGGGGTGCTGAGAGGTGTTGGGTTTGATCCAGACATAGTGTTTTCCTTGAGGGCCAAAAATATCAATTTCAGTCTCATCTGACCAGAGTACCTTCTTCCATATGTTTGGGGAGTCTTTTGGCGTACACCAAACGTGTTTGCTTATTTTTTTCATTAAGCAATGGATTTTTTCTGGTCACTCTTCCGTAAAGCCCAGCTCTGAGTGTACGGCTTAAAGTGGTCCTATGGACAGATTTTCCCATCTAAGCTGTGGAGCTTTGCAGCTCCTTCAGGGTTATCTGTTCAAAGTTTCTGATATTTTATTATAACCCAACCCTGATCTGTACTTCTCCACAACTTTGTCCCTGACCTGTTTGGAGAGCTCCTTGGTCTTCATGGTGCCGCTTGCTTGGTAATATTCCTTGCTTAATGGTGTTGCAGACTCTGGGGCCTTTCAGAACAGGTATATATACTGAGAACATGTGACACTTAGATTGAACACAGGTGGACATTGTTTAATTAATTATGTGACTTCTGAGGGTAATTGGTTGCACCAGATCTTATTTAGGGGCTTCATAGCAAAGGGGATGGATACATATGCACGCACCACTTTTCCGTATTTTTTGTTGTTGTTATTTTGTTGTTATTTTTTTATATATCACTTCACCAATTTGACAGATAGACAGGCAGGTTTGGTGTATGTGTGTGCGCACGTGTGTGCGCGTGTGTGTGTATGCGCATGTGTGTGTGTGTGCGTGCATGTGTCTGCATATGCGTGTGTGTGTGTGCATTCGTGTACACGCAAGTGTGTGTGAGTAGTCGGGTGTTGGTGCTCATTTCCTGCCATCAGTCCCAGTGCTCTGGGGGTCATTGTGGAAGGGCATCCCTGCTCATAAATGAAACCACTTCCTGGTGCCTCATCAACACTCCCATCGGGGCACCTATTCAGAACTGTTACACTGATCCAGTCAAGGTTAGACTATGAATTGTACGAGCAGGGAACAAGGCAAGTAGAGTGCTGATTGCTGCAGAACTGATATGAACTCAAGCCAAGTAAATACAGTTGAAGTCAGAAGTTTACATACATCTTAGCCAAATACATTTCAACTCAGTTTTTCACAATTCCTGACATTTAATCCTAGTAACAATTCCCTGTCTTAGGTCAGTTAGGATGACCACTTTATTTTAAGAATGTGAAATATCAGAATAATAGGAGAAATAATGATTTATTTAATCTTGTATTTCTTTCATCACATTCCCAGTGGGTCAGAAGTTTACATACACCCAATTAGTATTTGGTAGCATTGCCTTTAAATTGTTTAACTTGGGTCAAACGTTTTGGGTAGCCTTCCACAAGCTTCCCACAATAAGTTGGGTGAATTGTGGCCCATTCCTCCTGACAGAGCTGGTGTAACTGAATCAGGTTTGTAGACCTCCTTGCTCGCACATACTTTTTCAGTTCTGCCCACAAATTGTCTATAGGATTGAGGTCAGGGATTTGTGATGGCCACTCCAATACCTTGACTTTGTTGTCATTAGGCCATTTTGCCACAACTTTTGAAGTATGCTTGGGGTCATTGTCCATTTGGAAGACCCATTTGCGACCAAGCTTTAACTTCCTGACTGATGTCTTGAGATGTTGCTTCAATAAATCCACATAATGTTCCTTCCTCATGATGCCATCTATTTTGTGAAATGCACCAGTTCCTCCTGCAGCAAAGCACCCCCACAACATGATGCTGCCACCCCTGTGCTTCACGGTTGGGATGGTGTTCTTTGGCTTGCAAGCCTCCCCCTTTTTCCTCCAAACATAACGATGGTCATTATGGCCAAACAGTTCTATTTTTGTTACATCAGACCAGGGGACATTTCTCCAAAAAGTATGATCTTT
This sequence comes from Oncorhynchus kisutch, assembly GCF_002021735.2. Taxonomy (NCBI): domain Eukaryota; kingdom Metazoa; phylum Chordata; class Actinopteri; order Salmoniformes; family Salmonidae; genus Oncorhynchus; species Oncorhynchus kisutch. The sequence continues at coordinate 24,375,583 of NC_034179.2, forward strand.
GTCCCCATGTGCAGTTGCAAACTGGCATTTTTATGGCGGTTTTGGAGCAGTGACTTCTTCCTTGCTGAATGGCCTTTCAGGTTATGTCGATATAGGACTTGTTTTCCTGTGGATATAGATACTTTTTTACCTGGGATTGATTTGCAATTTTCGGACCAAAGTACGTTCAACTCTAGGAGACAGAACGCGTCTCCTTCCTGAGTGGTATGACGGCTGCATGGTCCCATGGTGTTTATACTTGCGTACTATTGTTAATACAGATGAACGTGGTACCTTCAGGCATTTGGAAATTGCTCCCAAGGATGAACCAGACTTGTGGAGGTGTACTATTTTTTTTCTGAGGTCTTGGATGATTTCTTTTGATTTTCCCATGATGTCAAAGAGGCACTGAGTTTGAAAGTAGGCCTTGAACCATATCCACAGGTACACCTCCAATTGACTCAAATGATGTCAATTGACTCAAATGATGTCAATTTGCCTATCAAAAGCTTACAAAGCGATGACATAATTTTCTGGAATTTTCCAAGCTGTTTAAAAGGCACAGTCAACTTAGTGTATGTAAACTTCTGACCCACTGGAATTGTGATACAGTGAAATAATCTGTCTGTAAACAATTGTTGGAAAAATGACCTGTGTCATACACAAAGTAGATGTCCTAACTGATTTGCCAAAACTATAGTTTGTTAACAAGAAATTTGTGAAGTGGTTGAAAAACAAGTTTTAATGACTCCAACCTAAGTGTATGTAAACTTCCGACTTCAACTGTACATGACCTCACATTTAACTGATAACCCAACTCAGTCGGTTACTCTGGCAACTGCTTGACTCGACACATGAATGTAAACTGATCCATGCTAAATAAATCAGGGCAGTGGTATGACACTCTTTGGTGTGGGTTAGGTAAGATATCCAACTGCTCTGAGAACAGCTGTCTTCTCCTTCACACTTTATCTAACGTTTCATGAATGTCAGAGCAACAGCTGCACAGCATAAACACAGTCTACACACAGTCTGCAGCAGGGTAGCCTAGTGGTTAGAGCGTTGGCCTAGTAACCGGAAGGTTGCAAGCTCAAACCCCCGAGCTGACAAGGTACAAATCTGTCGTTCTGCCCCTGAACAGGCAGTTAACCCACTGTTCCTAGGCCGTCATTGAAAGTAAGAATTTGTTCTTAATTTGTTCTTAACTGACTTGCCTAGTTAAATGAAGGTAAAAAATCTAATAAAAACATAGTCTGTGCGCTTTCATGTCAAACAGACTTGGGTTACGGTTGGTGGAGGTTGTACTGACCGTGTACTGTCAGTGTAGCTGATGCCTCAGCCTTCCCCACCATGTTCTCCACAACACATGTGTAGGAGCCCTCGTCTGACAGTCTTACATCTCGTACGCTCAGGGTGTGGTCCTCTAGGATCTCATACCTGAAGACAGACAGACACATACACACAGTGTGAGAGAAAGGGACTGGGAGATATAACGATGAGACAAAGGAGCTTCACATGATGGCATACACTCTGTAATATACCACGCATGTAATTCCTAAGTGTGCATATGAATTTTGATCAGAGTATGTGTCTATGACGTGTAACAGCGTAATATAAAGGCTGTATAGTCCTGCTGGGCAATCCATCCATACCTCCCCTTGGGTAGGTCTGCATCCTCTTTCCTCCAGCGGACAGTGGGGACCGGATCTCCCTGTGCCTCACAGTGGAACTCCACACTCTCATCTGCCAGCACCATAACACTACTGGGCCTCTTCACAAACCCTGGGCGCTCTGAAGAAGATCATAATCATAATGTGTTTAAAGTTCGGTGATAGACTGACAGTTTTGCTTGCATCTCTAACCCTTAGCCCTTGCAAATACAAGCTTATACAAAGCTATTAGATAAGCACCTAAAGACGCTACCTCTGAATACCATTAGCCCCCTGTAACTCTCTCTCCATGGGACGGACTGGGACAGTGGGTGAAAGTGTTTTTCACTAAAACACATTCCTTTATGTGAATGAAAACAACTTAAATCCACTTAAAACTAGTAGGGCTTGTTAAAACTAGGGCCATTTTATTCACATTGGTCCCATAGCACATTTGAAAACAGATCTGTTTATTCAATACACAGTATTATTCTATTAGCCCTAGAAGTTTTTACTAGGCATTGTAAATGTATGTGGTGTGCCCTGGCCAGTAGCCCAGTACAGCCTACCCGTTCCCGTGATATGATGTCTCAGGCTGCTACAATGGAAGTGTTTGGAGAGGGGGTGGGGTTCTGGTAGAGAGGGGGACAGCATAGGGTGGAGGTGGGGGTGGAGAGGGGAACCAGGCTAGGAGTCAGTGGTCTGGGACACTTGGCAGCAGGAAGATTGATTGAGAGTGGGGGATGAGGGTGGGGATACAACCTGGTCCAGGACAGCTGGGGGGTGGCAGGGGTCACCCTGAGTTTAGGATTCAGGAGAAATGCCTTCACAGCTGCAGGGCTAGGGGCCATTGTTATGTAACCTGTTCCATTATTGGATTATGTGCCAGGGAGAAAAACCTACACCAAGGGGACATGCAGACTCTTTGACCTTCACTGACACAACTAAGACTCACTGAAGGGGGCTGAGAGGAGGGAGAGGGAGACAGACTCTACTAGAGGGACAGACAGACAGACAGACAGACAGACAGACAGACAGACAGACAGACAGACAGACAGACAGACAGACAGACAGACAGACAGACAGACAGACAGACAGACAGACAGACAGACAGACAGACAGACAGACAGACAGACAGACAGACAGACAGACAGACAGACAGACAGACAGACAGACAGACAGACAGGGTCTTACCTAGAACAGTCAGTTCTGCAGTTTCGCTCTCCCTCTCTCCCACCATATTGGTCCCCACACAAATGTATTTCCCTGCGTCACTCTTCCTGGCGTTGGTGATCATCAGCTTCCCGCTGCGGATCTGAAAGATGGAGGGAAGAAAAGTTGTAAAGTCATATCTGTAACTAGATACCTATATAAACCTATATAAACCTATATAAATAACACCACACTGAATAAGGCTTTGAAAGGCTCTCAAAAAGCGATTTGGTGAAATTATTTGTGGTTTAGAAGGCACTAAATCGAGGACAGCTTCTACCCCCAAGCCATAAGACTACTAAATGTTAATCAAATGGCTACCCAAACTGTTTGCATTGACCCCCTTTGGTACGCTGTTGCTACTCACTCTACACCCACCGACATGTACCTCAATTACCTTGACTAACCTGTACCCCCACACATCGGTACCGGTACCCCTGTATACAGCCTCTGTGTTGTTATTTTATTGTGGCACGTTGTATTGAAATGTTTTTATTTTATTTAAAAAATTTGCAAATATTTTCTTAATTACTTTTTTTTTAAACTCTGAATTGTTGGTTAAGGGCTTGTAATAAGCATTTCACTGTAAGGTCTACTACACCTGTTGTATTCGGCGCAAGTGACAAATATTGATTTGATTTGACATTACTACAGAGCAGTGGTCACCACCTTTTCTGAGTCAAGATCAAAGCAAAAAGCAAGTCCACAAGCAAGCTGAGATCTACCGCTCAGATTTATTAAAAAGAATATGACTTAAAAAACATGCAACATTTTAACCTATTAAAAACAGTTATTTAGCAATGTTTGTGCAGTCGACTATATGCCCAATACATTATCACTGCATACTGTCTATGCTTGAATTGAAATGTTGTTCTTCTCAGACCATTTCGAAATAATACTTCAAAATGTTTGGTACATGATCACACTGGTAATAGATTATAGTAATTTGTTGTATTACTTGAGAGGCACAGCTGAGTGAGCATAATCATTAGCATTTTTATTTTACTGCACTGATGGCCTGCATCTGATGGTCAGTCTGAGGGGTGGGACGGAGCAGAACTAACCCTGTCTCTCACCCGTCTCAGTCCCCCCGCTCTCCTTCCCTCCGCCGAGAAAAGGGGGCACAGTCTTCCAGCTGATGACAAAACTCAAGTCACACTGCATTATTTCTGTCTCATGCACCAATTCATGTTGTTACTCTTATGACCAGAGAAAGTGAAATATTCCTCAATATTAAAAAAGACAAGCAGCTAACAATAACAGCGTAAGCCTATCGTAACACTTTGCTATACTCTTTCATTGCTGCTGCAGTGCTGGTTGTAGTGTGAGTGGATGTAGGGAGAACGCGCATTTTATGGCTTATAAAAGTGTTGAAGAAACGGTTGACAGTGCTGAATAACAACTTACTTATGAAAACAGCAGCTGTGCTGTTTTCACTGAGACTTTCTCCAGTCATTGTTTTAACCGTTTTGAAATTTCACAGCATCAACTTTGCTGTGCACTCGAGGCCTCTTTTTACAGCCTATGTCTCGAGGAAACTGTGCAGACACGGTGATCTGATTGGCCAGCAGTAGGCCTATAGGTGCACTTGATTTGCTCTCTGGGCCTGCCAAGTATGCAGAGTTCTACAATTAGATACATGAAATGGTTCAAAATTGGAACACTTTGCCTGCTGAATCAAGAGTACTTACCGAACGAACAAAGCAGGAACGCAAAGACTTTATCGTTGTTGTTTGTTACAGAAATGTTTGGTGATCGACTATGAAGACCTTGGAGATGGCGATCAACCAGTTGGTGACCACTGCTATAGAGCCCAGACAAAGATCTGGTAGGTTTAAGGCAAAAGCTTTAAGAAGTAAACAGTGTGCATTCCCAGCTGCCCCGGCTGGCTGGCTGCGTGGCAGGGAGGGCAGGGCCTGACAGGTTGTTTTCCACTGAAAGAGGAAGCAGTGAGCCCACAACATCTCAGGCCTCAGAGAACACTGCTACAGCACCAGTCTAGAGATCCTGTAATGTGACATGCAGCAGGATTGTTGTAATGGGAAATAACTTTGGATGGTTGGGTTGGAGAATTATGCTAGTTTCAAAGACGAACCTATGTGCAGAAAATATGGAATCAGGATTTCTGCAAACATAACTGATAAGTAAAAGCTACATCATGCATCAGAAATGTTCAAATAACATTAAAATGTCTTGAAAGAGGGATTGCTATTCAAACACTAGGGTGAGGATGGGTGAAGGAAAACCTTTCTATAGTCCCTGCCTCTTGTTTCCCAGTGGTAAAGTACAGTGTAGAGTGACGTTGGTTAGTGAGTGGAGAGGTATCATAAGGCACCAGAGCCTGTCAGAGAGGAGGGAAGTGGAGGAGTCCTGATGTGGCCAGGCCAGTAGGTTACAACTTCTTGTATGTAAACCATGCTGGGAAGACCAGCCAAGCAGTCATAGCTAATCTACTCACAGCCTGATTTACAGCAGACTAGCTCCAGCCCCTTCTCTGCCTCATACACAAATACTAACCCTCTTCACCACCTCTTGTCCCCCCTTGCCCCTCTCGCCCTCACAATACCTGCAACCTGCTGAGAGGAGGCTGACCTTCCCTCTTCACACTGACATATTCTCCCAGGCCATAAAAGGCATCATGTGTTACACAGGGAGAGCAGGAGGAGAAGAGTGGGAGAGGAGAAGATGGGAGAGGAGAGGAGAGGGAGGAGGGGGTTAGGAGGGGAGAGGATAGGGAGGAACGGGATAGGAGGGGAGAGGAACGCTCTGTCACGCTCTGGCTGAAAATACTTGAATCAGTTATAGAACCCATTGCCCTTTATGGTTGTGAGGTCTAGGGTCTGCTCACCAACCAAGAATTCACAAAATGGGACAAACATCAAATTGAGACTCTGCATGCAGAATTCTGCAAAAATATCCTCTGTGTACATGGTAAAACACCAAATAATGCACGCAGAGCAGTATTATGCCAATAACCGCTAATTATCAAAATCCAGAAAAGAGCTGCTAAATTCTACAACCACCTAGAAGGAAGCGATTCGCAAACCTTCAATAACAAAGCCATCACCTACAGAGAGAATAACCAGAGCAAGCTGGTCCTAGAGCTCTGTTCACAAACACAAAAAGACCCCACAGAGCCCCAAGACAGCAACACAATTAGACCAAACCAAATCATGAGAAAACAAAAAGATAATTACTTGACACATTGGAAATAATTAACAAAAAACTGAGCAAACTAGAATGCTATTTGGCCCTAAACAAGGAGTAAACAGTGGCAGAAAACCTGACCACTGTGACTGACCCAAACTTAAGGAAAGCGTTGACAATGTACAGACTCAGTGAGCATAGCCTTGCTATTGAGAAAGGCCGCCGTAGGCAGACCTGGCTCTCAAAAGAATACAGGCTATGTGCACACTGCCCACAAAATTAGGTGGAAACTGAGCTGCACTTCCTAACCTGCACATCCTGACAATATTAAAGACACAGATCTTCAAAGAATTTAAAAAAAAACAAATTTTGATAAACTCCCATATCTACTGGGTGAAATACCACAGCGTGCCATCACAGCAGCAATATTTGTGACCTGTTGCCACAAGAAAAGGGCAACCAGTGAAGAACAAACACCATTGTAAATACAACCCATATTTATGTTTACTTATTTTCCCTTTTGTACTTTCACTATTTGCACATCGTTACAACACTGTATATATACATAATATGACATCTGAAATGTCTTTATTCTTTTGGAACTTCTGTGAGTGTATCTACTTCACTTGCATTGGCAATGTTAACATACGTTTTCCATGCCAATAAAGCCCTTGAATTGAATTGGAAGGGGAGAGGAGGGGGAGGAGGGGAGAGGAGGGGGAGGAAGGGGATAGGAGTGGATAGGGGGGATAAGAGGGGAGAGGGAGATGAGTGGGAGAGGAGAGGAGGGGGGAGAGCAGGGGAGAGGAAGGGGCAGAAGAAGGGAGATGAGGGGAGAGGGCAGTGGCCAGGTTTCAAATCCCAGAGGTCTCAGAGGTCACTGGGCCAGGACCTGTTTCATGTTCCACCCCCTGTGGTGTTGGCAACTTTTAAAGTGTCATCACATTACCCTGCATTTAATGGGGAACAAAGGTCAGAGGAGTGTGATACATTCAGTGTGAGTGTGAGGATGATGTTAAAGAGTTTAAGTACAGCCAATTGGAATTTTTGGTTTGTATATTTGATAATTTCATTGAGGATACCACCACAGGCCTTTTTGGGTTGGAGGGATTGCATTTTGTCCTGTAATGTCAGTCAATGTAATTTGAGAATCCAGTGGGTTCTAGTAGTCTTTAATAGTTGATTCTAAGATTTGTATTTGATCATGTATAATGTTTTTGCTGTTTGTTTTTTGTTATAGGGCCAAAAAGATTGAAAAAGTGGCTTACCCGTACATCACCATTTTGGATAGATAACTCTTCGTGTTGTTGTTTGTTTAGTGTTTTCCAATTTTCCCAGAAGTGGTTAGAGCCTATGAATTATTCAATTACATTGAGATGAATTCTGATGTACTGTTCCTTCTTTTTCTGTAGTGTTTTTCTGTATTGGTTTAGTGATTCACCATAGTGAAGGTGTAGGCTCAGGTTTTCTGTTTCTGTTTCTCTGTTTCTGTTTTAGGTTGGATAGGTTTCTCAATTGATTTCTTAGGTTTCTGGCTTATTCATCAAACCATTTGTCCTTGTTGTTCATTTTCTTAGATTTTCTGCTTGACATTTTTAGATTTGATAGAGAAGCTGAGAGGTCAAATATAATGTTTAGGTTTTCTACAGCCAAGTTTACACCTTCACTATTACAGTGAAATGTTTTGTCCAGGAAGTTATCTAAAGGGAATTAATTTGTTGTTGCCTAATTGTTTTTTGGTATGTTTCCACACTACTTTCCTTCCATCTATAGCATTTCTTAATATTATTCAGTTCATTTGGCTTTGATGCCTCATGATTGAGTATTGCTCTGTTCAAGGAGAGTGTGATGTTGCTGTGATCTGATAGGGTGTATCAGTGGGCTGACTGTGAACGCTCTGAGAGACTTAAGGGTAGAGGTCAGTGATAAAGAAGTCTCCCATACTGCTGCCAAGAGATGAGCTATACTTAAGGTGTACCTACTGAGTCACCTCGAAGCCTACCATTGACTATGTACATACCCAGCATGTGACAGAGTAGTAGTTGTGCCTTGGTGGGCATATGGGGGAGGGAATGCTGTCACCTCCAGTTAGGTATTTGTCCCCCTGTGTTCTGAGGGTGTCAGGTTATTGTCCAGTTCTTGCATTTAGGTTGCCACAGTCTAGTACATGTCCCTGTGCCTGGAAATGATTGATTTCCTCCTCCAGGACGAAGAAGCTGTCTTCAATTAACTATGGGGATTCTAGTAGTGGGATATTGGTAGCACACAGGAGGACATTTTTCTATGTTGAGATAATTTCCTATTGAATTTCTAGCCAAATGTTCCTGTTTTTATTCATTAAATAGAGTGAGTTAGGTCTGCTCTATACCAAATTAGCATACCCCCTGAGTCCCTTCCCTGTTTCACACCTGGTAGATTGGTGAATGGGACTACTCGCTCTCTCAAAGTCAGATCCACAACAACACCAGCAAATACATCACTCCTGTCCTCCTCTTCTCTCCTATCCCTCTCTCTCGCTCTCATCCTTCCTTTCCTGCATTCCCCTCTATTTATGCATCTGCCACATCACCACCCAACCTGACCCCACTACAGTCAATATAGGGTGTTATATGATGCTATGCCACAGTATAGTACTCTATCTAGAAGTACTCCTGTTTTTATTTATTTTATTTAACCTTTATTTAACCAAGAAGGGCTCATTGAGATTAAAATCTCTTTTTCAAGAGTGCCCTGGCCAAGATAGGCAGCACCAAGTCATTACAAAAAAATTACAGACAGACAACATGAAAACCTACAAGTAATCTAGTAAAAACCATTGAATTCACAAGAGTATAAAACAGCAAATTAAAAACATTGACAGGTCAGGGAATCAGCCTCAAAATCCTTCATCAGTGATTTAAAAACACCAATCGGGACAAGTTCTTCCAGTTTAAAAGTGTTTTGTAATGTGTTCCAAGACGATGGCGCAGAGTACATAAAAGCCCTTACACCAAATTCAGTTTGGACATTTGGAACAGTTAGCAGGATGAAGTCAAGCGAACAAAGAGAGTACCCACCACATTTCTGAACAATAAAAATGCTCAAATAAAAAGGTAGTAAACCCAAAATGGCTTTGTAAATAAAAGTATACCAGTGACTGAGCCTACGAGTGACTAGAGAAGGCCAGCCAACCCTGGTATACAAAGTGCAGTGGTGCGTAAGGGTTTTGCAGTTCAGAATAAATCTCAAAGTGCCATGGTAAAGAGTGTCAATTAATCTCAAACACTGAGTGGAAGCATTCATATATAAAATATCCACATAGTCTAGTAAAGGCATGTTGATGCATTGTTCTGCACCACTGGCCACTTGTCCAATGCCCAACCACTCAAAACCTTCCACCAAACGTCCTTCACCCCATTACTTCAAGCTTGGCCACAACAGACCTCCAGAACTCGCCGTGGTTTAAGAAACAACAACAACTTTGGGAGTGTTGTACAAACACAACACTCCATCACCAGCGCTGTGTTGTTTACAGGGCCCGAGGACTCATTAGGAAACAGTCTTATCTGCAGGCCCATTAGTCCAATGAGCCGAGCTATAGCTATGAGGCAGAAACCAAGCTGTCCTTCTGTTTACACACTGAGCCAGTACACCATGGAAAACCACATGCGCTATAGGGACTGGGGCCAACATGGCTTCCCTGACTTGACACTACAAGACCTTAGTTGATTTTGACTTTGTATTTTATTTTATATACTGTAGGTAGATGGGTGTTGGTCCTCATGATATCCTGGACATAAATCAGGAGAAAAGAGGGAAGTACAAAGCCAACACAGCCTTTGTGTTTCCTTCAGAAGGCCCTCTCTCTCTCCTCCACCACCCTCTTGTTGGTGTAGAGGAGAGCTGCTCTGTCCATTGGAGTCCCTCAGAGACAGACTAACTGTCAATCCGGAGGAGGATAAGCCTTGGATCCCAACTAACAAGTCCCCTATACAGACAAACAAGCAAACAAACATGCTTGCATACACACACACACCCTCCCCTGATTCCTTTTCACGCTTCCCCAGATAGCCTTTGTTCCAAATAGACATTGATTGGCCAAACCACAGTGCAATATAATTTCATTATGTTTGTCAAATAGATGATGCACTTGTTTCTCTTCATTATGCCACACGTCTGCCAACAGAGACACTGATCTTCTTGGAGCTCCGCCAGCAAGCAGTGGGCCGTGTTTGTGCACGTGTGTGTGTGTGTGTGTGTGTGTGTGTGTGTGTGTGTGTGTGTGTGTGTGTGTGTGTGTGTGTGTGTGTGTGTGTGTGTGTGTGTGTGTGTGTGACGTGCAGGCCCAACGCAGTGCAGTGTATGCTCTACACAGAGAGTGTGCTCCGAGGTTAACGGAGCTTGTGTCTTACCGTGATGCGCTCATCCCTGTCATTGATGTTGCTACCGTCTTTCCTCCATGAGATGGTGGGCTCAGGATGCCCACGGGGGGGTTGGCACTCCAGTACGGCAGGTTCCCCCGCCGCCACCATCACATCCGCTGGGTTCTGTCTAAAGTCATCACGCAGTACTGTGGAACAGAAGAGAGGAGGGGTTCATGGCCTGTTAGCATTGCAGGTACATTGCAGGTACATTGCAGGTACATTGCAGGTACATTGCAGGTACATTGCAGGTTGAAATGAAACAGTAAAAAAAGGCACCAAAAAATGTTTCACTAATGCACCAATGGACAGGGTATCAAATATTCAAGACTATAATGACCAGACTCTCGATGTGTAATGACAAAACTCTGAAGTCTGAGCAGAGGCAGTCAATCATGTCCATCACAGAGAGATAGATAGAGTCTTGAGGTATCTGGACATGATATAATGCTATAGTGTAAAGTGGTCTCGGGGGGCTGGGCCAAATCCCTGATGTGCTTTAGTGGTATAGGACTACCACTCTCTCTGTCTGATTAGACTAGCTCTCTCCCACCTGCCTCTCCACTGTCACTCTCCACTCCAGCCCTGAGGGAACGTACAAACACACAAGCAAACATTTGCATCACAATCCTATTTACGACTCCCATGAACTTTGTTTGAAGTGTGAGGTAAGCACGAACAAAATACAACCTCCCCAGTTAATGTTTCCATACCATGTTTGCTCATCAAACACTTCAAGAGAGATAGGTGGATATTTTGCAAGAGCCATTAACAACCTAGCTAGGTGAAAAACACACACTCAACATCTTCAAAGGTTTAAGGACCATTAACGCAACATCTCGATACATTATACATATGGTTGCAAAGGGAGGGTATATTACTGGAAACTTTAGAAGTTTACCAGTAACCTTCCCGAATTTTGGTATCATTCAAGTATTTTATGTAATCTATCACAAGACATCTATAATCCCTTTTGGGTACTTCAGATTATCAAAGGTGTCTTTAATTATCTCTGGCCCTCTGTGTGGCTTTATCACATGTAAAATATATGAAATAACATGATTTTAAAGAAAACATGTCATGACAAAGCTGTAAAACATTATCTTAAATATAAACCATCAACTTAGTGAATAACGTTGGTATTCAATATGAGGGTTTCAGCATGAAATATCCTTTACTTGCACATTTTATTTATTTTTGTCACGTTCTGACCTTTATTTCCTTTGTTTTGTCATTATTTAGTATGGTCAGGGTGTGAGTTGGGGTGGGCAGTCTATGTTTGTTTTTCTATGATTTGGGGATTTCTATGTTTCGGCCTAGTATGGTTCTCAATCAGAGGCAGGTGTCATTAGTTGTCTCTGATTGAGAATCATACTGAGGTAGCCTGGGTTTCACTGTGTGTTTGTGGGTGTTTGTTTCCGTGTCTGTGTTTTTCACCACACGGTACTGTTTTGGGTTTCGTTCATTCCACGTTTATTGTTTTTGTATTCAGTTGTTCATGTGTACTATTTCTTATAAGAACCATGGACACTTACCACGCCGCATATTGGTCCTCCGATCCTTTTCACCTCTCCTCTTCGGAAGAAGAGGAGGAAATCCCTTACAATCTTACCATGTCAGTATGCATTTGTTGTCAATGTTTCGGCCTCAAACAGTTGTGAAAAAAGTCAATAGTTGGAAGAGTTGCAGAGTTAACTGTAAATAATGCAATTTTTGATTAGATTATTTTCTGTTGAACCATATAGTCTATCTACTAGAAACTCGTGGACAATATGGACGCAGATATAAAAATGAATACTCTGTATGAATAAAACAAGTTTTATTCAAGTATAAATTACCAAAGTTACGATAGATTGCCGTAGATTTTCTGTTAATTACCTAAATTGCTGAAGATTCCTGTAACTTTGGTAAACAGTCTGATGGCCTTGAGATAGAAGCTGTTTTTCAGTCTCTCGGTCCCAGCTTTGATGCACCTGTACTGACCTCGCCTTCTGGATGATAGCGGGGTGAACAGGCAGTGGCTCGGGTGGTTGTTGTCCTTGATGATCTTTAACAGCCTGACACAATTACAGTGTAATGGTAGTTAGCGAATATATACGGCTGTGGAGGGGAGTGGTAATGGTATCATACGTTTGTGTGAGGCTCTGTTTTGACTACTGAGACAATGAGTTACTGTAGCTACTGTATCTGCTCCTGGTGATATTTAGACACTGATTGGACTTGAAGAAGGGATGAACATACTGCCGTACTGACCTAGCTAACAGAGGCCTAGAGAAGAGATGGGAAAATAAGAGAAAATATGGGAAGAGAAGAGAATATAAGAGAAGAGAAGAGATGGGAAGAGAAGAGAGGACGAAAGGAGAAGAGTAGAACAAATAGAGCAGCTATTTCAGCCCAGTCCAGGATGTTTCAGTCAATCCCAGAGTCCCAGTCATTGTCTTCCCAGCCCGTTGTGGATGAATGTACAGCGAGTTAGCGACTACACCCTGAGGGACATCATGCTCTCATAAATTGGAGAAATTGTCCCTCCCTTCTCCGCAGCTCTTTTCATTCTATAGAGAGCAATAGTAATGGTGTCGTTTTGTAGGCACTAACTCCGCCATGGTTCATTGGAAAAAGCCTATAGGAAAATGAATGCAGTTTTTGTATGCTTGTTGGATGAATGCCGGAAATAAAGCATTGAAGCATTTACTTCATTTAAAAAAGCACATAAAGGCTTCATAATGCATAAAGGTCATGTTAACTGACTGATATTATCTCATAGAACAAAACGTATAAGATCTCATAAGCCTGTGTTAACCTCAGACCTTATTTTCAGCGTTTATCCCAAAACCCTAATCTTTCCCCGTTCATTTTCCCCATAGGAATGGCTGAACAAACCAGATGTATCTTATTTCCAGGTTTTAGGACTACAAGCTGGCAGGCTCTATTCCCAATACAGTTAATGATGCCCCCCTCCCTTCTCCCCAGTCCCCTCGCTGCCAGCATTTAATCAACACTGTCTCCCCAAACCAGATTACATTACATTACATTTCACTGCATAGATTACATTGCAGCACATTACATTTCAGTACCAGGCACTGTATTTTATTTCATTACACAATATGACATTATGTTACATTGTACTGTATTGTAAGACATTCCTCTGTGTCTAGGTTGAATATGTGTGCACACTAAAAAGTGAATAATGAATTTTACATGAACTCATCACAAAACAACTTTCTAGAGTCTTCCAGAATGTCTAACTGTCATATTTAACAGTTGGTGGTTATCAAGGGAACATGCATGTTGTAAAAGTCCATCTATGCAAACCACCAGTGATGTATGCAAATGAGAGTAATCACAGAATTGCCTGACATTTGGGTATGAATAGAATTTGCATACTCACTCACGTTGCTTGCGACGCTACACCCTTATCGGTGCAGCAAAATTATGTAGGTCTGTCAAAATAGACTATAATGTTAGTGGCCACGGGAGCCTGATGACAAATACATGTGTGACATCAGAATTATACCAGCTAGAGTCCCACTGAATAACAGAGTGTTTACCTGAGACAACTGAATGGAATGCTGTTTACCATTTTTACTGGAATGATTTGCTATTGATTCTTCTAGGTCAAATTCTCAGTTATCTGTCACTGCTATGTTTTACTGCAGCTGTGAAGGCAAATTCAGTTTAGTGTAGCTCTAAGAGCAACAACACTGACCGAGGGGGTAATTACATTAGGGTGAAGTACACTTTGGACCTCTGACATTTACAGCCCCAAGCCCAGACAGACAACACATCATTTTGGACAGCCAAAAGGGATAATCCAGTACTTCTGTATAATTTTTTGGGACAGTAGTTCTGAAAGTTGCGCTCACAAGCCAAAACTGGACCCTGAAAATTGGGTACTACATCATACTGCACATTGACACATCCAGCCCATTGTGCGAAGTTTCAAAAATACTTAGACGTTGCCAAAGTTCCGGAGCATGTCTTTAACCTCCCAAATCACAGGTTGTAGGAAAGCAAAATAAAGGGATATATAAAGACAAAGTAGGAGACAGGCAGAGAGGGAAAGAGTAGTACCAGTAGCAAATGCTTATTAAAGTGTTTGACAGTGAGCGAGAAGCCTTGGCTTTTCTGGATTCAGGAACATCGTACCGAACCTCCCTTCTGCGCCCCTAACCTTCAACTCCCAGTCCCTCTCCATCCGTTACAGCGCTTTCATTAACAGCCACTAGCACTCATGGCAAGTCAGGCCATTTATTCCGCCTCCCTTATACAGTGCATATACAGTATATACAGTACCAGTCAAAAGTTTGGACACACCTACCCATTCAAGGACTCTTCTTTATTTTATTTTTTACTGTTTTCTACATTTTAGACTAATAATGAAGACATCAAAACTATTAAATAACACATATGGAAACATGTAGTAACCAAAAAAGTGTTAAACAATTTCAAAATATATTTTTATTTGAGATTCTTCAAAGTAGCCACCCTTTGCCTTGATGACAGCTTTGCACACTCTTGGCATTCTCTCAACCAGCTTCATGAGGTAGTCACCTGGAATGCATTTCAATTAACAGGTGTGCAATGTTAAAAGTTAATTTGTGGAATTTATTTCCTTCTTAATGTGTTTGAGCCAATCAGTTGTGTTTTGACAAGGTAGGCGTGGTATACAGAAGATAGACCTATTTGGTAAAAGTCCAAATTATGGCAAGAACAGCTCAAATAAGCAAAGATAAACGACAGACATGAAGGTCAGTCAATGCGGAAAATACCAGAAGGTTGAACGTTTTTTCAAGTGCAGTCGCAAAAAACATGATGTGCTATGATGAAACTGGCTCACTGGAGGACTGCCACAGGAAAGGAAGACCCAGCGTTACCTCTGCTGCAGAGGATAAGTTCATTAGAGTTAACTGCACCTCAGATTGCAGCCCAAATAAATGCTTCACAGAGTTCAAGTAAAATACACATCTCAACATCAACTGTTCAGAAGAGACTGCATGAATCAGGCCTTCGTGGTCAAATTACTGCAAAGAAAGCACTACTAAAGGACACCAATAATTAGAGGAGACTTGCTTGGGCCAAGAAATACGAGGAATGGACATTAGACCGGTGGAAATCTGTCCTCTGGTCTGATGAGTCCAAAATTGATATTTTTGGTTCCAATGCCATGTCTTTGTGAAACGTAGAGTAGATGAACAGATGATCTCCGCATATGTAGTTCCCACCGGGAAGCATGGAGGAGGAGGTGTGATGGTGTGGAGTGCTTTGCTGGTGACACTGTCTGTGATTTATTTAGAATTCAAGGTACACTTAACCAGCATGGTTACCACAGCATAGCGGGACTATCATTTGTTTTTCAACAGAAAAATGACACAACACACCTCTGGGCTGTGTATGGTCAATTTGACCAAGAAGGATGGAGTGCCTCCACTATCACTAGATGACCTGGCCTCCACTATCACCCGACCTCAACCCAATTGAGATGGTTTGGGATGAGTTGGACTGCAGGAAAAGCAGCCAATAAGTGCTCAGCATATGTGGGAACTCCTTCAAGACTGTTGGAAAATCATTCCATTTGAAGCTGGTTGAGAGAATGCCAAGAGTGTGCAAAGCTGTCATCAAGGCAAAGGGTGGCTACTTTGAAGAATCTCAAATATAAAATATACAATTTTATTTGTTTAACACTTTTTTGGTTACTACATGATTCCATATGTGTTTATTTCATAGTTTTGATGTCTTCACTATTATTCTACAATGTAGAAAATAGTACAAATAAAGAAAAACCCTTGAATGAGTAGGTGTGTCCAAACTTTTGACTGGTACTGTATGTTAACTTAGAGAATGAGGGATATTGGGAACAGCTGCTGAGACGTCATATTAGAAGACCATGGCTGGCAGTCTTGTCGGTGTGTCCTAATGGCTGTGACAGTAATGAAGACGGGGAGCTGCTACCACACAGCAGTGCAAACCAGCCCAGACAGGAGAGACTCAGAGAACACTGAGCTCTGCCGGGAGAAAATGGAAAACTACCACCGCAATTCCTCAACTCTCCACATGTGAGGCACAGGCTGAACTGGATACAAAGAAAACTCACATCTCCCCCAAAATGGCAGGCAGAATGGTCAGTTTTCCAGTCGTGGGCCACAAACAATCCTTTCCTGTCTCCTCTGGCTGCCAGCTCCCAGCAGCATCACAAGGAACACAGATGTGGTTAGTGGGACAGGACTCCAGACCCCACAACATGCTCCAAAATGTACACTGGTGTAATCTTAGATCTAGACACACTAGCAGGGCCCCTGCTGAAATTGTAAATGGGAGAAGATGAGATGCAGTGAATGCAGATGGCAAAGACAGAGATGGCGAGAGAGAGGCAAAGACAGAGATCGCGAGAGAGAGGTAAAGACAGAGATGGAGAGAGAGAGGCAAAGACAGAGATGGCGAGAGAGAGGTAAAGAGAGAGATGGCGAGAGAGAGTCAAAGACAGAGATGGCGAGAGAGAGGTAAAGAGAGAGATGGAGAGGGGGATGGATGGGGGGGAAATAGAAAGAGAGAAAATTTGAGAGCACGAGAGAGAGAGAAAATGAGAGCAAAACAAAAATAGAGAGAGAATGAGACAGAGACCGAGAGAACTATAGAGAGTGCGAGAGGGGAATATTTTTGCATCTCTCTTTACGTATCCCTGAGCAGACTCCTGCTCCTGATGAAGCATCTAAATTGTGCTAATTTGGCCTGCGTACCAGCCAACTCTGTCCAACATTACCAGTCATAAATAACACAGGATTAAACCCTGAACACGCCAGGCCAGGGGAGCCCAGCCAACAGAACAGGGAGAGAGAGAGAGAGCAGAGCCCAGCGCTCAGCCTCACAGAAAGCAAACACGAAACAATGAGAAAGTACAGCATGGGTAATCACTCCCAGATGCCCAGCTCTCTCCTCTCAGGCAGACCGCCTCGCTGGAGGGTGAGATGCCTGATGAGCAGCGTGGACATGGGAGAACAAATTGGGATGACCCTCTAATTGGATACATTTTGGCCTGACTCTTTCGGTCTCACATGTGATCACCCCGGCCCCTCTGATCTGATCCAGCGACCAAGGAGAACACTGGCTGACTACAGGCAGTCTAAAGGCCTGCACATGACTGACCTGCTGGATAGCTTATTGGCTAAGTGACTGGGGCCTGATGAGAAACAGCTGTTCCCATGTTGCATGATAAAAGGAATGCCTTGTGGGACACAAAAACATGGCTGCATTTACTTGAGACAGGAACAAAAACTGAACCATGAGAACTCTAGGTAGCCTAGCGGTTAAGAGTGTTGGGAAAGTAACCGAAAAGTTGCTGGTTCAAATCCCAGTTGGAAAAAACCCTAACAACAGCTGCTTCCCAAGTGCTGATGATGTCGATTAATGCAGCCCCCCGCACCTCTCTGATTCAGAAGGGATGGGTTACATGTGGAAGTGCAACTGCTAGGTATCACTTTCCCCTTCCCTTTCTGTGTAAAGAGTCTCCTAGCTTTGGAGTGTTGTAAAAGCATGATTAGTTAGCGCACAAACAACCTGGTGGAACTGATGTTTTAAGCATTGTCGTTAAAGTAACTGTTCAGTGTTTCCAGATATCTATGAAACATTACCTATAATTAATTGCAATATGAGTTAAATGGTAGTTAAATAGGTTGAAAACAGCTTTTATGTGTTGGAATGGTGTGGTTTGGGCAAACTGGTCATGAAAATTATTAATGAGAGTAGACTGCTGATTGGCCAGCTCATCCTCCTCAGTAGGATGACATCATCCTTTATGAGGAAAAGCAAGCATTTTTTAAATGGTCTGTTTGAGATGGGGTTTTTGAAGTGAGTTTTCTCAAATGTATGTTTTACGAGTATAGGTATGTTTTACGAGTATAGGACAACATTATTAACAAAATATTAACTTTTAAAAGTTAGATTTTCACTGGACAGTTACTTTAAGTTGCTAAGAACATTAGGAGATTTTGCAGGATAATCCACATGCACACACACCACACAATCTGCTAAACTAGTTTTCTCCCTCTCTTTCTCACTCTTCTCCACATCCTCCCTCTTCCTTATATCACATTGGCTCTCCCTCTCATCCATCAGCCCCACGTAATTCCTCCTCTGCAGTATTTTTGTAAAGTAATCCTGACAGTCTCTTTCCTTGAACCAGTGTACCTGACACCGCTTTCTACTCTTAAATCCTCCAAACCAGCAGGCTCCATACTACAACCTCTACTGGCATGCAGAAATAGAGGGAGATAAAGGAGGGAGAGAATGAGGGAGAGTGTTGACGGGGAGGGAGAAAGAAAGGAAGAGGGAGAAAGCGAGAGATAGAGAAACAGAGAGGAAGACCGATGGAATGGGAGCAGAGGGAGAGCTCAGTGACTGTGCGTTAGTGGAGCTCTGTGCTCTGCAAGGAGCGCTAACATATTTAAGCTATCCCAGCTAGCCTGCAGGCCTGTCCGTTGAGCTGAACCCTGCACCTCCTACTCTCTCCCTCCCTCTCGCCATCTGATCCCTCGCTCCAGAGAAGAATCCCACAGCCCACTTCAAAGGCGGAGCCCCCTGGACACGGTGTCTTAACCCTGGATTTGATTCCGTCTGACTGCTGGGCCCGATGGAGCCTCTCGTTCTCTCCTCTTCACTCCCAGCCTGAGGATAGAGCAGGAGCATACTCATTGCAGCAGTAATCCTCTCAACACAGGCAGACAGGGCACACTGTGGCCCTGCAGACAGGGGCCCACACCACAAAGCACAGTCCCTCTTCATCCCAATACATCAGAGCATGTGTTAGCCAGAGGGGCCACGGGGTAACCAAACCACTAAACACAGCCCACCCTAATCTTGCCTCTTCCCTCCATTTTGTCTTCTTTATCCTTTTCCTGTGAATGCCGACCTTCTGTGAAACTGGTTGCACCATTTTGTTAAAACTATTTGGTCATGTCTTTGTAGGTATGACTAGAACAACTTGACACTACCTCCTCTCATCCTTGTTTCAATTAGGCTATCACTCCAAGTTGGAATACTTTATAATTACAGTAAGTTGTAGTTTAAAAGACAGCGGCTGCCAATAGTAGTTGTGGTTCTCCAACCACCTAGTGTGTGACTGTGTGATGGTGAGCAGAGCCTGGGTTTAGGGCCAGGAGTCTAGTTGAGCACCTGTCACTACCTCAGACAGCCTTGTCATACAATGGGCAGCCAGCCACACTGAGATTCCGTTAGAAATGAATGAGCTACCCCCCAGTGCACACGCTGGGCAAGGAGGCCTGTATAAATACATACAGATTACAGAACACACACACACACACCTGCTGGTCATGCAACACTTGGTAGAGACCTCAAAAAACGTTAGGGCGGAAACATTTGGCCCATCAAGCAGGAGTTTGTGTACAGTATCTATCCTCTTCCAGTCTGTGGAGAAAACAGATATTGGCCACTCTGGACCAATTGCATTACAGTCTTTGTCCAACTATATGGAGTTGATTTTGTAATACAGTAAAATATTAACATTGATCTAGTGTACCCTGCTGTCAACCAAGCTGCCATGTAAGGTGACTTCACCAGGCCTTAAATAGAGAGGTGATAACTTGCCCAAGGAACATTTTTTTTGTTGTTTTTTTTGTAAAAAAAAAAAAAAAGTACCTTTATTTTCAATGACGGCCTAGGAACAGTGGGTTAACTGCCTGTTCGGGGGTAGAACGACAGATTTGTACCTTGTCAGCTCAGGGATTCGAACTTGCAACCTTTCGGTTACTGGTCCAACGCTCTAACCACTAGGCTACCCTGCCGCCCTCTGCAGTTCTCAACTAGCTATTTTATAATAACCTAATTTTAACACATTGTTAGTTAAAAGCACTGCCACTTCATCACCGGGGAATGTAGAGCCTGTCTTCCCTGATTCTACAGTGTACTGTTCCCTGTGTCTTCCCTGTGTCTATAGTGTACTGTTCCCTGTGTCTTCCCTGTGTCTATAGTGTACTGTTCCCTGTGTCTTCCCTGTTTCTATAGTGTACTGTTCCCTGTGTCTTCCCTGTTTCTATAGTGTACTGTTCCCTGTGTCTTCCCTGATTCTACAGTGTACTGTTCCCTGTGTCTTCCCTGTGTCTATAGTGTACTGTTCCCTGTGTCTTCCCCGTGTCTATAGTGTACTGTTCCCTGTGTCTTCCCTGTATCTATAGTGTACTGTTCCCTGTGTCTTCCCTGTGTCTATAGTGTACTGTTCCCTGTGTCTTCCCTGTGTCTATAGTGTACTGTTCCCTGTGTCTATAGTGTACTGTTCCCTGTGTCTATAGTGTACTGTTCCCTGTGTCTTCCCTGTGTCTATAGTGTACTGTTCCCCGTGTCTATAGTGTACTATTCCCTGTGTCTATAGTGTACTGTTCCCCGTGTCTTCACGGTGTCTAAAGTGTACTGTTCCCTGTGTCTTCCCTGTGTCTATAGTGTACTGTTCCCTGTGTCTTCCCTGTGTCTATAGTGTACTGTTCCCTGTGTCTTCCCTGTGTCTATAGTGTACTGTTCCCTGTGTCTATAGTGTACTGTTCCCTGTGTCTATAGTGTACTGTTCCCTGTGTCTATAGTGTACTGTTCCCTGCATCTTCCTAGTGTTTTCCCTGTGTCTATAGCGTACCATGTTCCAGTACCATCTTGTGTCCCACTAGCAGATGGCCTCCCTGCATGGCTGTGTGCTGCACCAGTTGGTGCTGACATGGTGCCACCGGTCATACTGCCAAATAACTCAAGGAGGGGGAGGGAAAGGGTTCCTCACAGCCTGATTGAACTAGAGCCCAAAGCAATCAGTGGCCAATCTACTGCTCTCCAAACTAGCTGTACAACTCCACATTAACATCCCCACCCAGTCAAACACAGAGAGAGACACACAAGCTTGCGCACATGCACGCACACACACACACACACGGCCCATTGATCTAGCAGTGTTTATTTTCCCCTGCAAAACTGTTCTCATCAGGATTTGAGGACTGGGGAACTGGTGGTCTGCTCTGCTTGACCAGTGGGTAGACTTTTTGACAGACTTGGCACCTCAGTTTAAATAAATAAACCCTGTATTTTGATTGGAGGGTTGTGGAGAGGCAGGAAAGCACATTGGCCAAGAGAGAAATGTTTCAACCCTGGGCCCCACGAAACTTCACCACATACTATACCCCCCACTTCCCCTCCATACACTGCACCCCTACCTCTTCCTACATAAAAGGATCCCGAGCCTAAACTACAGGGGTACCGAGACATCAAACCCATGTCCTGTAGGGATGTAGAGACTGCATTAGGTACAGTATGACACGTCTTGGCCAAACAAACTCTCCCTTCACAGTCTTTCTCTCAGCACAGCCTGCCTGCTTCCTCCCTCAGAGAGCTCTAAAGTTACCCCTCTACTGCAAATACACATGTACTGTACATTAAGCTACATAAATCACAGCCTACACTATACTTTACAGCTTGGCCACTTCATTTTATGGCATAACACAGATGCGTTGGCAAGGCTGTGCCATGGTGAAAGTCAGAGAACTACAGTATGTTGAAACTACAGCTACAAAAACCCACTTTTTGGATGCTTAGAAATAACACAATGTCACGCCCTGACCTTAGAGAGCTTTTTATGTCGGTCAGAGTGTGATTTGGGTGGGCATTCTATTTTCTATGTTTTGGTATTTCTTTGTTTTGGCCGGGTATGGTTCTCAATCAGGGACAGCTGTCTATCGTTGTCTCTGATTGGGAATCATACTTAGGTAGCCCTTTTTCCCTCGTTTCAGTGTGTGTAGTTAACTTCGTTAGAGACATCATAGCCCTGTTGAGCTTCACGGTCGGTTTGTATTGTTTATTGGTTTTGTTAGTGACATTCTAATAAAAAGGAATATGTACGCTTACCACGCTGCACCTTGGTCCACTTCTTACGATGCCCGTGACACACAATATTTATAAATTTTATCTCTCTGTTTTTTTGTTGTTGAGGGTAGATCAGCCTTTTTGTGGCCTCTATCAGTGTAATTGTGTGCATCATTTCCAATACCCATATATATTTTTTGTAAATATATACAGTACATTCTGAAAGTATTCAGACTCCTTGACTTTTTCCACATTTTGTTATGTTACAGCCTTATTCTAAAATTGATCAAATGATTCCCCCCCCTAATCAATCTACACACAATACCCCATACTGTAAAAGCAAAAACATGTTTTTTGATGTTTGGGCAAGTGTCTAAAAAAACTTTTAAAAGGGAAATATCACATTTACAAAAGTATTCAGACCCTTTACTCAGTACATTGTTAAAGCACCTTTGGCAGTGATTACAGTCTCTTGGGTATGACGCTACAAGCTTGGCACACCTGTATTTGGGGAGTTTATCCCATTCTTCTCTGTAGATCCTCTCAAGCGCTGTCAGGTTAGATGGGGAGCATCGCCGCACAGCTATTTTCAGGTCTCTCCAGAGATGTTAGATTGGGTTCAAGTCCGGGCTCTGGCTGGGCCACTCAGACATTCAGAGATTTGTCCCGAAGCTACACCTGCGTTGACTTAGCTGTGTGCTTAGGTTCATTGTCCTGTTGGAAGGTGAAACGTCGCCCCAATCTGAGCGCTGTGGAGCAGGTTTTCATCAAGGACTTTGCTCTGTTCATCTTTCCCTCGATCCTGACTAGTCTCCCAGTCCCTGCCACTGAAAAACATCCCCACAACATGATGCTGCCACCTCTATGCTTTACCGTAGGGATGGTGGCAGGTTTCCTCCAGATGTGACGCATGGCATTCAGGCTAAATAGTTCAATCTTGGTTTCATCAGACCAGAGAATATTGTTTCTCATTGTCTGAGAGTACTTTAGGTGCCTTTTGGACAACTCCAAGTGGGCTGTCATGTGCCTTTAACTGAGGAGAGGCTTTTGTCTGGCTACAATAATGGCCTGATTGGTGGATTGCCGCAGAGATGGTTGTTCTTTTGGAAGGTTCTCCTATCTCCCCAAAGGAAATCTGGAGCTCTGTCAGAGTGACCATCACGTTCTTGGTCACCTCCCTGACCAATACCGTTCTCCCCCGATTGCTTAGTTTGGCCAGGTGGCGAGCTCTAGGAAGAGTCTTGGTGGTTCCAAATTTCTTCCATTTAAGAATGATGGAGGCCACTGTGTTCTTGGGAACCTTCAATGCCGCAGAAAAAATGTTTGTAACCTTCTCCAGATCTGTGCGTCAACACAATCCTGTCTTCGACCTCATGGCTTGGTTTTTGCTCTGACATGCACTGTGGGACCTTATATAGACAGGTGTGTGCATTTCCAAATCATGTCTAATCAATTGAATTTACCACAGGTGGACTCCAAGTTGTAGAAACATCTCAAGATGATCATTGGAAACAACATGCAAATTCGAGTCTCATAAATCAGGTATCCGTTTTTTTTTATATATACATTTATTGTGTAGAGTGATGGGGAAAATGTTTTATTTAATACCTTTTAGAATAAGGCTGTAATGTAACAAAATGTGGAAAAGGGGAAGGGGCCTGAATACTTTCCAAATGCACTGTATATTATTTGAAATATATACAGTACCAGTCAAAAGTTTGGACACACCTACTTATCAAGGGTTTTCCTTTATTTTTAAAATGTTGTACATTGTAGAATAATAGTGAAGACATCAAAACTATGAAACAACACATATGGAATCATGTAGCAACCAAAAATGTGTTAAACAAAACAAAATGTATTTTAGATTTTAGATTCTTCAAAGTAGCCACCTTTTCCCTTGATGACAGCTTTGCACACTCTTGGCATTCACTCAACCAGCTTCATGAGGTAGTCCACCTGGAATTAAGTTAATTTGTGGAATTTATTTCCTTCTTAATGCGTTTGAGCCAATCAGTTGTGGTGTGACAAGGTAGGGTGTTATATAGAAGATAGCCCTATTTGGTAAAAGAGTCCATATTTTGAGTCCATATTTTGGCAAGAACAGCTCAAATAAGAAAAGAGAAACAACAGTCCATCATTACTTTAAGACTTAGCTCCAACTAAATGTTGCAATTATTCAGCCCTACCTGCAACCAAAAACAAGCTACATATGGGCAGTACTAAAACAAACAATCTGATGATTCTCTTTGTAACAAAAACTGCAGAGTTGGATATTTCACCAACTATGTAAACAACACAATATTTCACCAACTATGTAAATGACACCACTCCAGTATTTTTTGTAGTTACATAATTATGTATAATCTACAAGATTTATATGCAACATTCATGTAAACTGCACATTTTATAAGTCAATTCGGTAAACCTTATTATTTTGTTTATTCAGCATAAGCAGAGGAATCAGCCTTGGTCAGCATATGATTTCATAAACAGAGCATGAGCAGGGTAGCATGCTTCTCTAATGATGCTCCCTGGAGACTACTCTCTGGCTGGGCGCTGTGGTTACCAGGGAGGCTGCTCTCTGTGGTGTGTTATGCCATATGCAGGTCATCACCACACCACACCACACCACACCACAGAGGAAGGGAGGAGGAGGGAGGAAGTGAGGAAGTGAGGAAGAGAGAGAGAGAGACTATGTGCATGCAGTGCAAACCCTGATATTATAGGTTGTACTATGCTTTCAGAGTGTTATATGATGGCAGCAATCTTGTTGGGATGACTAGGACACTGGCAGAGCACATATTCCTAGCAGAGAACAAAAAACACTGAGAAATCTCAACTCAACAGTCTGTGGTAGTGGTGCTTTCAGTGCTTCAAATACATTAATTTAAACTCAGACCTAACCCTGACTGCATAGACTAAAATATCCCAGGGCTTGGAGATGAGAAAAACCTGCATATATGGATACCATACCTCACCTTCCTTCCCCTTTGGATTCAGATGTTTTCAAATCCCAACGGAGCTCCAATCCCCGCATTCTCACAATCTCTGTCCTGACCTCTCCCCCCCCCAGCCTCCCTGCCGTGGTCCATATTTTTTCCTCCTCCATGCTATCTCTCTCTGCACTGGGGTCTCGGGAGAGAGAGAAAGAGAGAGAGAGAGAGAGCGCTTCAGGAGATGCAGCTGCTCCACACACACACCAGGGCAGACCAGCAGCCATTAAGCCCATCCACCGACATGTAAACTGAGGTGAGGTAAATCCAATAAAACAAAGATATGGTAAGAGTACTGTATGTACGAATCAGCATACATGGATTAGCTGAGAATCATAAATACCCCCACAATATACACCAGAAACACACTGCTAACACCACTACAGGAATTCCTATTCATCCCTCAGAGAGTGATCTGAATTACATCTTCATCTCAGATGAAGCAGATAAATCATTCCTCTTCTCCTAAAAGACAGTCCCATGGCAAACACATGCTGCACACACATATATATATTAATCCACCTGATGTTTGGAAAGTTGGTTACCTGAGTACCGGTGCACCCTCACCCAGCTAAAGCCCCTGGTTATACTGGCAGCATGAAACTGATATATACAGTATATCACAAAAGTGAGTACACCCCTCACATTTTTGTGAATATTTGAGTATATCTTTTCATGTGACAACACTGATGAAATGACACTTTGCTACAATGTAAAGTAGTGAGTGTATAACAGTGTAAATTTGCTGTCCCCTCAAAATAACTAAACACACAGCCATTAATGTCTAAATCGCTGGCAACAAAAGTGAGTACACCCCTAGGTGAAAATGTCCAAATTGTGCCCAATTAGTCATTTTCCCTCCCGGTGTCATGTGACTCGTTAGTGTTACAAGGTCTCAGGTGTGAATGGGGAGCAGGTGTGTTAAATTTGGTGTCATCGCTCTCACACTCCCTCATACTGACTGGTCACTGGAAGTTCAACATGGCACCTCATGGCAAAGAACTCTCTGAGGATCTGAAAAAAAGAAATGTTGCTCTACATAAAGATGGCCTGGGCTATAAGAAGATTGCTGAAACTGAGCTGCAGCACGGTGGCCAAGACCATACAGCGGTTTAACTGGACAGGTTCCACTCAGAACAGGCCTCGCCATGGTCGACCAAAGAAGTTGAGTGCACGTGCTCAGCATCATATACAGAGGTTGTCTTTGGGAAATAGATGTATGAGTGCTGCCAGCATTGCAGCAGAGGTTGAAGGGGTGGGGGGTCAGCCTGTCAGTGCTCAGACCATACGCCGTAAACTGCATCAAATTGGTCTGCATGGCTGTCGTCCCAGAAGGAAGCCTCTTCTGAAGATGATGCACAAGAAAGCCCACAAACAGTTTGTTGAAGACAAGCAGACTAAGGACATGGATTACTGGAACCATGTCCTGTGGTCTGATGAGACCAAGATAAACTTATTTGGTTCAGAGTACAAAGAGAAGTGTGTCTTGCATACAGTCCAGCATGGTGGTGGGATTGTCATGGTCTGGGGCTGCATGAGTGCTGCCGGTACTGGGGAGTTACAGTTCATTGAGGGAATCATGAATGCCAACATGTACTGTGACATACTGAAGCAGAGCATGATCTAATCCCTTCGGAGACTGGACCGCAGGGCAGTATTCCAACATGATAACGACCCCAAATACACCTCCAAGACGACCACTGCCTTGCTAAAGAAGCTGAGGGTAAAGGTGATGGACTGGCCAAGCATGTCTCCAGACCTAATCCCTATTGAGCATCTGTGGGATATCCTCAAACGGAAGGTGGAGGCGTGCAAGGTGTCTAACATCCACCAGCTCCGTGATGTCGTCATGGAGGAGTGGAAGAGGACTCCAGTGGCAACCTGTGAAGCTCTGGTGAACTCCGTGCCCAAGAGGGTTAAGGCAGTGCTGGAAAATGATGGTGGCCACACAAAATATTGACACTTTGGGCCCAATTTGGACATTTTCACTTAGTGGTGTACTCACTTTTGTTGCCAGCGGTTTAGACATTAATGGCTGTGTGTTGAGTTATTTTGAGGGGACAGCAAATGTACACTGTTATACAAGCTGTACACTCACTACTTTACATTGTAGCAAAGTGTCATTTCTTCAGTGTTGTCACATGAAAAGATATACTAAAATATTTACAAAAATGTGAGGGGTGTACTCACTTTTGTGATATACTATCTCTCTCTCTCTGTGGGCAACACTCTCAGCACAGAGAGAGGGGATCAGAGAATTGAGAGCTAAAACTTGGCCTCATCAAAGGCTTGCTGGTACTAAACACATCTGTAAATCCATTTGAACGTCAGCACAGTGAAAAGGCTATATTGGGTTCAAGTCATTCACACTGTGACAGCAAAGGACAAACTCTCCTCCAGAAAGTGATGAGTGGATATATGTGGGGCTTATAACATGACCCATACATCTGAGACTGGATTCTTGTTGATTTCTCCTTTGCCATACCAGGGTGTGTGCGTGTGTGTGTTCTTGCGTGCGTGCATGTGTGTATTGCGTACGTGTAGATGAGCCATGGCGAATCCCCTATGCGGCTCGTCAGCCCCTGTCTGTCTGGTCTTTCTGACACCCTAATCCTGGTGATGTGATGTGTGCACCGTCGTAAAGGGATGAGACACATTAAAGCTAGCTAAAAGGGTTGTGTAACCCACGCTTTCATCTCCTCCACTCATGCCCTTCTACACCAGCACAACTCACATCCGACCAACGAACCAACGGAGGATGAGAGAACCAGAGTGATGGAAATAAAATAAATTGAGAGAGATAGGTGGGAGAAAAAGAGAGAAAGGGATAGAAATAGAGAGAGAGAGGGATTGAGAGTGAGTGAGGAGAGCAGGAGAGAGGGATATAAAGAGAGAGAGAGAGAGAAAGGGGAATGAGGAGGAAGGGGATTAGGAGAGGGCGTTGGCAGCGTACAGTGGAAGAAGAGAATCTGGCATTACATAAATTGAATGGAGCAGCAAAGAAAGAGTTCTCAGGCCTGGCCCCTCTCTCTGTTCATTTCTTATAGCTCAATGCCTTCTCACACTGTATATCACATACACTACATGGATGTGGACACCAGCTCGTCAAACATCTCATTCCAAAATCATGGGCATTAATATGGAGTTGGTCCTCCCTTTGCCGCTATAACATCCTCCACTCTTCTGGGAAGGCTTTCTACTAGATGTTGGAACATTGCTGCAGGGACTTGCTTCCATTCAGTCACAAGAGCATTAGTGAGGTCGGGCACTGATGTTGAGCAATTAGAACTGGCTCGCAGTCTGTGTTCCAATTAATCCCAAAGGTGTTCGGTGGAGTAGAAGTCAGGGCTCTATGCAGGCCAGTCAAGTTCTTCCACACCGATCAACAAACCATTTCTGTATGGCCCTCACTTTGTGCACAGAGGCATTGTCATTTCCCTTCACTGGAACTAAGGGGCCTACCCCGAACCATGAAAAACAGCCCCAGACCATCATTCCTCTTCCACCAAACTTTACCGTTTCCACTTTGCATTTGGGCAGGTAGCGTTGTCCTGGCATCCACCAAACCCTCATTTGTCCGTCAGACTGCAATATGGTGAAGCGGGATTCATCACTCCAGGGAACGCGTTTCCACTGCTCCAGAGACCAATGGCGGCGAGATTTCCGACGCTTGGCATTGCGCATGGTAATCTTAGTCTTGTGTGCGGCTGCTAGTCCATGGAAACAAATTTCATTAAGCTTCTGATGAACAGTTCTTGTACAGACGTTGCTTCCAGAGGCAGTTTGGAACTCGGTCGTGAGTGTTGCAACTGAGGATGATTTTTATATGGTATGCGCTTCAGCACTCAGCGGTCCCGTTCTGTAAGATTGTGTGGCCTAACACTTCATGGCTGAGCCATTGTTGCTCCTAGACATTTCCAGTTCACAAAAACAGCACTTACAGTCGACAGGGGCAGCTCTAGCAGGGCAGAAATTTGACAAACTGACTTGTTGGAAAGGTGGCATCCTATGACGTTGAAAGTCATTGAGCTCTTCAGTAAGGCCATTCTACTGCCAATGTTTGTCTATTGTGATTGCATGGCTGTGTGCCTGATTTTATACACCTGTCAGCAATAGGTGAGTCTAAAATAGCCGAATCCACTCATTTACTGGGGCGTCCACATACTTTTGTATATATGGTGTATAGTAGTACTTTGTCAGTCATCAACAAGAGGGACAGTGCATTCGGAAATGATTCAGACCCCTTGACTTTTTCCACATTTTATTACATTACAGCCTTATTCTTAAATGGATTAAATAAAAAAAGACCAAGACATTTCCTAGAGCTGGCTGCCCGGACAAACTGAGAAATCGGGAAGAAGGGCATTGGTCAGGGAAGTGACCAAGAAAACGATGGTCACTCTGACAGAGCACCGGGGTTCCTCTGTGGAGATGGTAGAACCTTCCGGGAAGAACACCCATCTCTGCAGCACTCCACCAATCAAGCCTGAGTGGCCAGACGGAAGTAAAAGGCTCATTACAGCACGCTTGGATTTGGCCAAAAGGCACCTAAAGGACACTTATCTGGTCTGATGAAAAGAAGATTGAAGTATTTGGCCTGAATGCCATGCGTAATATCTGGAGGAAACCTTGCACGATCTCTACAGTGAAGCTTGATGGTGGCAGCATCATGCGGTGCGGATGTTTTTCAGCGGCAGGAACTGGGAAACTGGTCAGGATTGAGGTAAAGATGAACGGAGGGAAAGATGAACAGAGCAAAGTGCATAGAGATTCTTGATGAAAACCTGCTACAGAGTGCTTAGGACCTCAGACTGGGGCAAAGGTTCACCTTCCAACAGGACAACGACCCTAAGCACACAGCCAAGACAACACAGGAGTGGCTTTGGGACAAGTCTCTGAATGTCCTTGAGTGGCCCAGAGTCCTGACATGAACCCGATCAAAAATCTCTGGAGAGACTTGAAAATAGCTGTGCAGCAATGCTCCCATCCAACCTGACAGAGCTTGAGAGGATCTGCAGAGAAGAATGGGAGACACTCCCCAAATACAAGTGTGCCAAGCTTGTAGTGTCATACCCAAGAAGACTCAAGGCTGTAATCACTGCCCAAGGTGTTTCAACAAAGTACTGAGTAAAGGGTCTGAATACTTGTGTAAATGTGATATTTCAGTTTTATTTTTTTAATAAAATTGTAAACATTTCTAAAAAACTGTTTTTGCTTTTTCATTATTTTTTTCACTGTTAATGCCTTATGATTTAAGGCCAAATACTCCTAATAACATTTATGCAAGTAAAGATTATTATCAATTGTAAGGGAGGCAGGGGAAGAGCAATACTGGAAAACACACACACTTTGTTTTATGGGTTACTCCGCTACTGTTTCCAGTGAAAACATTCCTCCACATAACTTACAGTCGTTTCCTCTGAGAGGTGAAGGCAGGCAGGCATTGAAAGCTGACGTTTACTGCTGCTGTACAATGACACAGACAGAGGCTGTCCCTTAGGATCCACATATCATCCACAGAGTCCAGAGAGACCAATATTAAATTTTTCATTCAACAGAGATCATACTGTATATCAACATATAATTTGGCCATTCAGACAAACAAGGAAAATGTAAACTCATACAGTACAGTTTGACATACATAGGATACAGATGACTATTCAGAACTCCAGCTCTCTACAGGTAGACACTATTTGTTTGCCATGACTGTGGCATGGAGTTTGAAGTTGAAGTCCATTTGCATGACAACAGAACAGACGATTTGGGAGCTTTGTGAATAAAGATACAGTTGAAGTTGGAAGTTTACATACACTTAGGTAGGAGTCATTAAAACTTGTTTTTCAAATATTCCACACATTTCTTGTTAACAAATTGACATCATTTGAGTCAATTGGAGGTGTACCTATGGATGTATTTCAAGGCCTACCTTCAAACTCAGTGCCTCTTTGCTTGACATCATGGGAAAATCAAAAGAAATAAGCCAAGACCTCAGAAAAAAAATTGTAGACCTCCACATATCTGGTTCATCCTTGGGAGCAATTCCCAAATGCCTGAAGGCACCATGTTCATCTGTACAAACAATAGTACACAAGTATAAACACCATGGGACCACACAGCCATCATACAGCTCAGGAAAGAGATGTGTTCTGTCTCCTAGAGATGAATGTACTTTGGTGTGAAAAGTGCAAATCAATCCTAGAACAACAGCAAAGGACCATGTGACGATGCTGGAGGAAACAGGTACAAAGTATCTTTATCCACAGTAAAACAAGTCCTATATCGACATAACCTGAAAGGCCACTCAGCAAGGAAGAAGTCACTGCTCCAAAACCGCCATAAAAAAAGCCAGACTACGGTTTGCAACTGCACATGGGGACCAAGATCGTAGTTTTTGGAGGAATGTCCTCTGGTCTGATGAAACAAAAATAGAACTATGTTCCATAATGTCCATCGTTATGTTTGGAGTAAAAAGGGGGAGGCTTGCATGCCGAAGAACACCATCCCAACCGTGAAGCCCAGGAGTGGCAGCATCATGCGGGGGTGCTTTGCTGCAGGAGGGACTGGTGCACTTCACAAAATAGATGGCTTCATGCGGAAAGAACATTATGTGGATTTATTGAAGCAACGTCTCAAGACATCAGTCAGGAAGTAAAGCTTGGTCGCAAATGGGTCTTCCAAATGGACAATGACCCCAAGCATACTTCCAAAGTTGTGGCAAAATGGCTTAAGGACAACAAAGTTAAGATATTAGAGTGGCCATCACAAAGCCCTTGACATCAATCCCATAGAAAATGTGTGGGCAGAAGTTCACTGAAACCTGATTCAGTTACACCAGCTCTGTCAGGAGGAATGGGCCAAAATTCTCTCAACTTATTGTGGGAAGCATGTGAAAGGCTAGCCGAAATGTTTGACCCAAGTTAAACAATTTAAACAGATAAAACAGACATTTACAGTGCCTTGCGAAAGTATTCGGCCCCCTTGAACTTTGCGACCTTTTGCCACATTTCAGGCTTTAAAACTGTATTTTTTTGTGAAGAATCAACAACAAGTGGGACACAATCATGAAGTGGAACAACATTTATTGGATATTTCAAACTTTTTTAACAAATCTAAAACTGAAAAATTGGTCGTGCAAAATTATTCAGCCCCCTTTAAGTTAATACTTTGTAGCGCCACCTTTTGCTGCGATTACAGCTGTAAGTCGCTTGGGGTATGTCTCTATCAGTTTTGCACATCGAGAGACCGATTTTTTTTCTCCCATTCCTCCTTGCAAAACAGCTCGAGCTCAGTGAGGTTGGATGGAGAGCACTTGTGAACAGCAGTTTTCAGTTCTTTCCACAGATTCTCGATTGGATTCAGGTCTGGACTTTGACTTGGCCATTCTAACACCTGGATATGTTTATTTTTGAACCATTCCTTTGTAGATTTTGCTTTATGTTTTGGATCATTGTCTTGTTGGAAGACAAATCTCCGTCCCAGTCTCAGGTCTTTTGCAGACTCCATCAGGTTTTCTTCCAGAATGGTCCTGTATTTGGCTCTATCCATCTTCCCATCAATTTTAACCATCTTCCCTGTCCCTGCTGAAGAAAAGCAGGCCCAAACCATGATGCTGCCACCACCATGTTTGACAGTGGGGATGGTGTATTCAGGGTGATGAGCTGTGTTGCTTTTACAACAAACATAACGTTTTGCATTGTTGCCAAAAAGTTCAATTTTGGTTTCATCTGACCAGAGCACCTTCTTCCACATGTTTGGTGTGTCTCCCAGGTGGCTTGTGGCAAACTTTAAACGACACCTTTTATGGATATCTTTAAGAAATGGCTTTCTTCTTGCCACTCTTCCATAAAGGCCAGATTTGTGCAATATACGACTGATTGTTGTCCTATGGACAGAGTCTCCCACCTCAGCTGTAGATCTCTGCAGTTCATCCAGAGTGATCATGGGCCTCTTGGCTGCATCTCTGATCAGTCTTCTCCTTGTATGAGCTGAAAGTTTAGAGGGACGGCCAGGACTTGGTAGATTTGCAGTGGTCTGATACTCCTTCCATTTCAATATTATCGCTTGCACAGTGCTCCTTGGGATGTTTAAAGCTTGGGAAATCTTTTTGTATCCAAATCCGGCTTTAAACTTCTTCAAAACAGTATCTCGGACCTGCCTGGTGTGTTCCTTGTTCTTCATGATGCTCTCTGCGCTTTTAACGGACCTCTGAGACTATCACAGTGCAGGTGCATTAATACGGAGACTTGATTTACACACAGGTGGATTGTATTTATCATCATTAGTCATTTAGGTCAACATTGGATCATTCAGAGATCCTCACTGAACTTCTGGAGAGAGTTTGCTGCACTGAAAGTAAAGGGGCTGAATAATTTTGCACGCCCAATTTTTCAGTTTTTGATTTGTTAAAAAAGTTTGAAATATCCAATAAATGTCGTTCCACTTCATGATTGTGTCCCACTTGTTGTTGATTCTTCACAAAAAAATACAGTTTTATATCTTTATGTTTGAAGCCTGAAATGTGGCAAAAGGTCGCAAAGTTCAAGGGGGCCGAATACTTTCGCAAGGCACTGTACATAAGTATTCAGAGCCTTTGCTATGAGAATCTAAATTCAGAGATAAACGGAGAAGTATGGAGAGATCCTTGATGAAAACCTGCTCCAGAGCGCTCAGGACCTCAGACTGGGGGCGAAGGTTCACTTTCCAACAGGCCAACAACCCTAAGCACACTGAAAAGACAATGCAGGAGTGGTTTCGGGACAAGTCTCTGAATGTCCCTGAGTGGCCCAGCCAGAGCTCGGACTTGAACCCGATCAAAAATCTCTGGAGAGACGTGAAAATAGCTGTGCAGCAACGCTCAGCATCCACCCTGACAGACCTTGAGAGGATCTGCAGAGAAGAATGGGAGAAACTCCCCATATACAGGTGTACTAAGCTTGTAGCGTCATACCCAAGAAGACACAAGGCTGTAATCACTGCCAGAGGTGCTTCAACAAAGTACTGAGTAAAGGGTCTGAATACTTATGTTAATGTAATATTTCCGTTTTTTTTAAAATAAAATTGCAAACATTTATACAAACCTGTTTTTGCTTTTTCATTATGGGGTATGTATGTAGATTGATGAGGGGAAAGAAACTATTTAATACATTTAAGAATAAGGCTGTAACATAACAAAATGTGTGAAAAGTGTAGGGGTCGGGAATACTTTCTGATTGTAGTGTATGTCAATACAGAAAAGGCATGGGGACGGAGAGCAGGAGAGGACAAACAGAGCTCCGTCACCCATCCATCCACCCTTCACTCCTTCCCTTCCCACGACAGGGGCTGTGCTCTCAGCTGGGCTCTCTCTGTGGTTAAAGCTGCTCAGGAGTGAAGGAGCTGAAATTGGAGCTGAAGCTCGGTGATAACCTGAGCCAGTGCTGAATCACACCGAGATGTGGAAATATAGTCTGGACAATGAGGAGTGATACATTAGTTTTAGGGTGAGGTTGCTATCATAGTCTCTCTATATCCCCTCACATTGACAGATATATGCCGCAGTCCTTGAAAAAAAAAAGCGTTTTTCTGTTCTAATGGAAACTGAGAAATCCCTCCTAGTAAAATCTGATCTGGATAAACACCCCCAGAGCTACTATAGAATGACCAAGAGACTTGTACACACAGCGTGCCACTAGAAACACACAATGGATCACTAATGAGCTCTGTTTTACCGCATTTAGAGGTCTGCATTCCGATTGCAGCTGAGTAGCAGTAGACAGACAGGGGTGTACTTCAGTGTGTCTGACAGAGACAGACTGACTGATTCAGACATGCTGAAATGCTGTGTTTGCTCTCTCTAAGAGCCTGTGTTGGAACATTCATTTGACAGGAGCTCAGTTGTCTAGGAGACAATGTCCACAGTGGAGGTCTGAACTGTTCCTGTAACGTGCGTCCAGTCTGACCCTGTTGCATGGCCCCGTGCAACACACACACACACACACACACACACACACAGGTCAGCCTTCCTGACATAGAGCACCCATCCCTAGCCTGACCACTGTGCTCCACTGAATCCCTCTCTATTTAACGGAGAGCCTCGCTCGCATGCAGAAATAACATTTCCCTCAACAAAATGAAGGAATACAACTTGACATACCTTTTCCAGCCCTGTTGGGCTGCCACAGGCAGAGCACAGGGATCTCTCATTACCCAACTAGGCAGGTCCAGATGTCCTGCTACCCCACCAGGTAGCCCAGACCCAAGCAGTAGACCCAGGCCCCAGGCCCAGGGCCAGGGCTAAGTAATGGACCTGACAGCAGCATACACTGCTCACCCTCACACAATGTCATGTTTGTTCCCTTTATCTCTTCCATTATCTCTTTCTCTTTCTCCTTCATTCTTTCTTTCCCCAGGCCAGAGACTATCTACAACGTCCACTTTGCTTCTCATCTCAAGGGCAGCATTTGACAAAACCAAGCCACTGTTTCTTTTCAATTACTTGGCAAAGACTTGGTCTGAAATCCACAGGAACAGTCACCTACTCACCAATCTACTGCCCTCTGAGTCTCTCTTCCTCCACCTCTGTGTTTCCTCTGCCTCAGAAAGAAAACAAGCCACCTCTGTCACATACACATATACATCCACCCAGAAGCATCATCATGCCCCTATATCAAAGCTACTTGATCTCGGTACCCCATGCCTGCTGGGAGAAACAGTAACCTGCTCCAACAAGCTCTGAACCATCCACAGCTTACCCGCATGGCATGCCCCCTCTGCCCACACAGAGTGTGTCACTGTGGATATGATAACAATATGCAGGCCTGAATGCCTCAGAGCTCAGACTGAGACTGGTTCTTTGAATAGTCCTCACAACCCAGGAATTCAGGGCTGTTCTTTCAACCAATCGATTGGTCTGAATTTTTAATCATGTATTTTTTCCATATATAGACACACCCTATGTTTGAAGAAAATCAACTATATGCGGACTACTGAGCTTGAGAATTTTTTTTTGTTTGGGACTGAGCTTGTCTGAGGCTTTAAGCACTGCGTTTAAAAATGAAGACACACAAATTACTAAAGAGGGAGCCAGAGATCAATATAGCCTAACCAGAAGACAAAAAACTGTTCTCGACACTACGCCAGCGGTCGGCCACCTTTTCCATTTGGAGTGCCAAGTTATCGTGCCATTTCTACTGATCTGCGTGCCAGTTATGATTTTCATATGCATGCTTTCGTGAAACAGTTTAATTTCATTTAGAATAATGTCTTCGTATCTCTAAATCAATGTCATGTGGTTAATCAAAATTCTATCTAAATGAAAATGATACAAATCTAAAAGTAACTTCTATTGCCATTGCCAATATGTAAAATAGCCTACATAAAACCAACAAATAAAAACACTCCAGCCCACAGGTAGAAAATATCCTGGTCCTCACCAAAAATAAGCTCATGCTAGCAGACTTGCAACATTGTCTAAAATATTCTGGCCCCTCAGACTTTCCAGATTCAGAGGCTGACACAGGGAGGATACATCCCCTTAGAGCTGAGAATAAACCAGATTCAGAGGGGGACACAGGGAGGATACATCTACACAGAGCTGAGAATACACCAGATTCAGAGGGGGACACAGGGAGGATACATCCCCACTGAGCTGAGAATAAACCAGATTCAGGGGGGGGGGGACACACAGGGAGGATACATCCCCTTAGAGCTGAGAATAAAGCAGATTCAGATTCTCGCTAATTTGGCTATTAGCGAGAGGCCTGGCTGACAGCGGCAGGCAGCAGGTAACCTAGCTGATAGCAAAAGACCCTGAGCTGGGGGCAGAGTGGAGAGACATAACCTACATACTGTTAGCTGTCTATCTACAAATGGGGATGGGGCATCCTGCAGAGAGAAGAGGACACACTTCACACACTGAGATTATCTTAACCTACAGCTAACGCAAATCTTGCTATTCACAACACCTGAACCCTAACAATGCATACTAAACAAAAATATAAACGCAACATGTAAAGTGTTGGTCCCATGTTTCATGAACAGTTCTCATTCATTGCCAAGATAATCCATCCACCTGACAGGGGTGTCATATCAAAAAGCTGATTAAACAGCATGATCATTACACCTTGTGCTGGGAACAATAAAAGGCCACTCTAAAATGTGCAGTTTTGTCACACAACACAATGTCACAGAGGTCTCAAGTTTTGAGGTAGAATTCAATTGGCATGCTGACTAGGAATGTCCACCAGAGTTGTTGCCAGGGAATGCAATGTTAATTTCAACACATAAGCCACTTCCAACGTCGTTTTAGAGAATCTGGTTGCACGTCCAACACGCCTCACAACCGCAGAGCACAGGTAACCACGCCAGCCCAGGCCTTCCACAGCCGGCTTCTTCACCTGCGAGATTGTCTGTGGGGGAAGGGTGGGGGTTCTAAGGAGTACTCAGAGCTGATAAGAGCTGATTCAGAGCTGTCTGTAATAAAGCCCTTTTGTGGGGAAAAACTCATTCTGGTTGGTTGGCCTGGCTCCCCAGTGGGTGTACCTGGCTTCAAAGTGGGTGGGCCTATTGACCTCCCAGGTCCACCCATGGCTGTGCCCCTGCCCAGTCATGTAAAAAGATTAGGGCCTAATTCATATATTTCAATTGACTAATGTTGCGTTTATATTTTTGTTCAGTATATTAACCTGCAGCCAACGCTTACCTTGCTATTCACAATAATCATCTGACCCTTAGGCCTAACATTCCTATGATGATTCAATTCACAAGACCCATTATGTACATGAATACAAAGCACTCAACTTCCTTACATAAATCCTAGAAATATTTTTTTTCCCCCTCCAGAGCAACCTTTCTTTCAGTAATTCAAATTCAACCACTATCAAAAAACTGATAGCTTTAAATAGTGGGCCATTGACTGACCACCCTGTGGCTTCAAGCAGGCAATATACATGACTGAATGTCATTCACAGGAGGAAAACGTTCACGATAGATGGTATCACTGTCAATCAGCTTCATGGCGTTCCATCACAGAGAAAACAGTAACCTTTTCTCCCTTCCTTTAATAGCTGGAAACCACAGGGGATTGAGTTATTGATGGTGTCTCGTATCAATTACCACAAGTGCCACAGTCAACACTAGTAACCTAGTGTCATTCAAGCTCATTTCCCTTCCCCACATCCAAATGGATACACAACCACATGCAGACATGTTTCACATTGGCACCTGCTCCTCAGTCTGTCAACCCTCTCTGTCCAGGAGTGTCATATCAAAAAGCTGATTAAACAGCATGATCATTACACCTTGTGCTCCATCTCTGTGCTCATGTGACCAGCAGACACCCAGGCAGCGAGACAGGCTGTGTTGTTGGCAGAATGTCCATGCTACATGCTACATCCAGATCTCATCTCCTGCCTCAAGGGAAGGGGACACAGAGTAGAAACATGGGTGCCGAGCCTAACAGGACCCAGAATCCCCTGCATCAAAGCAGAGAAAGGTCATGCTCGCCGTGCTTCACCCTTTAACCCCCTCATTAGAATAATCCAGCGTGAGAGCAGTAAATTGCCATGAATAAATTCACTTAGAGCAGCATGAATGAAAGAGCAGCACTTTGAGACAGCTCCATTAACATTTCAATAAGTGTGGCATATGGCACAACGTTGCAAGCTACTATTTGAAAAAAGATAATGAGCTAGTATGTGTGTGTGCATGCTATTTAAATCACATAATGAAAAATGAAAAAAGGTTTTCACCACTGTTAGTCAGTACAGTACTGAGAGTGAGAACTGTACTGTCTGGCTTATAGGAAGCAAACAGGTTTGTGGACTTTGTTATGTAAAACAAAGGGATTGGAAACCAGACAGACAGGAACCAGGGACACACAACCACCATCAAATAAATACATGCATAAGCATACACATTCTGACCCCATGAACCCCTCGTTAGAGCATAAAAGGGCCCATCGGCAACAAGCTGGATCTCCCCATGCTCTGGGCAGTGATTTAAATAGGCGTAGTTCATGGACCATACACCCACAAGAGAGAGGGCAACCGCAGGCTATGTAATGCATATTTATATTGAATAGTCTTTAAGGTCTACATTATGAGAAAGACAAGGGTGTTTTTTATTTCTACCTGCCCTTTGTTTGTGGGAGAAGACAAAGAGAATAGAGAGAGCAAAATCAAATCAAATAAAGCCCTGGAGAGATGATCCTTGTTTGGGGTCAGAGGAGAGAGAGAGCAGCAGAGGGGGCGGGTGCGTGGTGAAACAAAGCCAATAGGGAGGTAGTAGAGAGAGGGAGGCACAAAAACAAGTAGGGATGGATAAAGCGAGAAACACAAACAAAGACAAAGATATACAGTGTATTATAGACTCTAGTGGTGCGCGGGTGAGCTGTTTGTTCACCCACACCCGCACATGCTAATAACCCATCTGCAACCTCTCGACAATATGTTATAAAGTGAAAATCTGTGGCCCACATCGGACTCTAACCAGCTAACATAGAAAATGCAAATGTGTAGGCTTTAGGCAGAGAACATGGAACGATCATTTCCAGGATTTTGGTAGGCTATTTGTTAGTCAACTTGTCTATAATTAAATACATGCAGCTTCTCTTCTGTCATTACTTGTTGCCCTAGAAGACTAAATAAACCAGAATAATGTAATAAATCAATAGAATGAATGTTTCAATCTAGTTGATCTCAGTAAAGTTCTCTGTCATCTATGCGTCTGTTTAGGGACCGGGAAGAAAATGCAAAAACAAAAAAATATATAATTGAATGATTTTCTGTGCAAAATGTCCAAATGACATCAGTTTGACTGGTTTTAAAATTGAAAAAATAGAAAGCTGTGAAAACGACCCAATATGTTTCTGATAAGATTTCAGTTCGGCTTGGATGCATATTTTATGTGGTTGAAATACTATCAGTTTTATAATTCTGATAAAGACAGCGCCTCTACAGACGATCTCTAACTGCACATTCACATTCTCTCAAGATGCTGAAAGTAACAAATCATGTTTCTACACTCCTGTTCCCAGAGTCATGCTTAATTATGCAATAGTTAATATTAAGGCTATGTGCAAGGTTATAGACCTACAGTCAGCTTACAGATTTCCGTTTCCATTTAACCAATCTGAGCAAAAGGCTACAGTTCCCTTGACGTGTCTTAGGCCTATTTGAAGTCCCCATCCTGTGACTGTCAAATTTGTATAGCTCCTCACAACCATCACACATAACATAACATTACCGACACTGCTACCATCCTCTTTCACCACTTCACCAAATCTTTCCATTTTTTTTAGCTTTTCTCTTATCAAATTAAACTCCGACATTGCCCTTTTTACTTCTGTGGATCGATGTTAACTTTTTCTGCCCGTTCCCAAAAGTTTTTGGTGATTGGCGTGTAGGCTATTTGGTGTGCGTACAAGTTAGGCCCGAAAGCTTAGCGTTACGCACTAATGCCACATAGCCTAAAATAATGAATGAAAAATCTAAATGTAGTCTACAGATATAAATTGCACAAGAATGATACATTTATGTTTTTGGGGGGGTTTTGTTTTCTCTTTATTTCTCTAACACTGGGTAAATTCCATTATCTTAGCAGTAGTAGCTTGATACTGACGGCGTGGCCAGATATAATACACACAGAGATAACTGGATGCTAAGGGAAGAGTGTGACACAAAGCGCAGCACCCACGCTACGTTTGACCCCATCACACACATGACTTCCCGAGATTGTCCTATTACTGATGGGGGGAAAAATCAATACAGTTACCTATTGGGATATTATTTTTGTGAAGATATATTGTATCATATCGTTTTGACAATATCGCAATATTATTTTTGCGCAAGTTGTCTGTACCTGCACCAAAACTCCAGTATTTTTCCTTCATAGCTTGTTCTCCATATAAAACAATAAAAAAATGGGAGACAATTTGTTTTCAGCACTTTTATTACCATCACTGATGTCTCTCTCTTGTCCCTCTGCAGTAGAAATATATGTTGAGCAATATTTTTGGAACATCGAATCGCAATAAATCACAGTGTCGAATCTCAATACATATAGAATCGTGAGAATTGCAATACATATCATATTGGCACCTAAGTATTGTGATAATATTGTATCGTGAGGTCCCTGGCTATTCCCAGCCGTCCTATGTGACGACAGCCAGAACAGGGCTAAAATTGGATCCATTACCTAAACGGATCCCAGGATGGGAATCACACAGCTCACTCTTAGAGGAGATACGGAAAAGGTCACCAGATGAGGTGTCACAGCTTAATGTGAAATGTGTTTGATTGTGATTATGCCGGTGTGTGTGTGTGTATGTTTGTGTGCGTGTGCGCGTGTGCGTGTGTGTTTCTGGGAGTCATTTTTCCTCCTCCAACAGCAGAAACAAATCTCTAATAATTCTGAGTAATCTCCAGTATGGCTACCTCTATGAATATCTCTGTGTGGTAAAATGATCCTTTTCCCGGGTTGTCTGCTTTCAAATGCGCCTCTGAAACAATGCAGTCTCCAGCCACATCAGTGCAAACTGCATGAAATATATGCTATTTTTTTTAGCAATCTGATTATCAGTGGTTACACACACCCCCGTCTTCATAAGTGGAAATATATTCCAGGAGAAAATTCTGCAAATTTGAACATGATTATTGTGAGGCAGGCATCAATCATCCGTCTCCACACACATGCTTGACACAATTTCATGTGTGCAACATCTAAAGACCGTCAACATGACACTGAGAGCGTTGCCATTTGTAAAAGCATGTATTTGGGTCTTTTTGGAGCTTTTATTCATGTTTTGGACTCCAGAATGAGGCTCAGGAAGTTAATTGCCGGTAGCATAAGTTTCTCAAAAACAAGTGAAAATGTTCAAATAAACTGTCTAGAAACTTCTATAACATGCAATTTACCTCAAAAATACAGATTTGGGTCCTAAATAGTGATTCTCCTTTAATGCATGAGTAAACCCCATAATGTAATTGAGGACTGTGTAAATGGAGACATACCAGGAGGACTGGATGTTCTGGAGTTTAATTGAATCCATAATAAGGTTGGATGAATGTTCTTACAAAATGGCCTGGTCCACAGACGTATCAATCACTGTGCTCACTGGGAGCATTGGCTCTGGTAATTATATATATCTATGCTTCCTTTCCTTCACTCAGTGGGAGCCCAGAGTCCGGTAATTATATATCTACGCTAGGAGACGTATTAGAGGATGGACAGAGCAGTGTCATGGGTTTGGAGTGAGATGCACCAGGGAGGAGGGATGGGTGAGGAAGGGAAGGAGGAATGGCAGAGGAAGGAGTGGGACTGGGAAAGAGTGAGGGAAGGAGAGGAAATGTGGATGGTACCACATCAGGCTCCCCAGCCCATTAAAGTGGGAGGAAACAGAAGCCCCCGAGCAGACTGGAGCCACACGAGAGACATTTTCCATGTATCTCTCTCTCTCCTCTCCTTCCCTCACTGCCTCTCTACTGTGGGCCAGTCTTATCACAGCACACTCCCAGCACAGTCATGTCTCCCCCATATACCTCCCCCTCCTCTCCCTTTTCTTTCCTTCCCTTCACTCGTCACCTGCCCCTCTCTCCTCCACTCTGTCTGTCGCTGGGACTGAGAACTAAATAGAGTCTCAAGTTCCCCCGCAAAATGTCTCCTGTCAAGATGTGTGTATGCTCGCCTAGAAAACACATAAACGCTAGAGTTAGTGAATGCTCAATAGCCCCTTTCGGCACACTGCTCTGACAGTAATGGCTCTTATTCATATTACACAGACTGGCTGATAATGGAGGACTGTGGAGACAGGCTGCAGTGGAAAAGGGCCCAGAATATAGAGAAAGCGATGACAAGCAGGATAATAAGATACTCTGGGCCACCAGGCATCACATTTAGACAAAGAGGAAGGGTCATTGTGGACATTTAAAAAATGCAGCAAAACATCCATAAAAGAAAGAGAGACAGAACATGTTCCTATCATCCACTCCTCAGAGAAAGAGACAGAACACGTTCCTATCATCCACTCCTCAGAGAAAGACAGAACACGTTCCTATCATCCACTCCTCAGAGAAAGACAGAACACGTTCCTATCATCCACTCCTCAGAGAAAGAGACAGAACACGTTCCTATCATCCACTCCTCAGAGAAAGACAGAACACGTTCCTATCATCCACTCCTCAGAGAAAGAGACAGAACACGTTCCTATCCTCCACTCCTCAGAGAAAGAGACAGAACACGTTCCTATCATCCACTCCTCAGAGAAAGAGACAGAACACGTTCCTATCCTCCACTCCTCAGAGAAAGAGACAGAACACGTTCCTATCATCCACTCCTCAGAGAAAGAGACAGAACATGTTCCTATCATCCACTCCTCAGAGAAAGAGACAGAACACGTTCCTATCCTCCACTCCTCAGAGAAAGAGACAGAACACGTTCCTATCATCCACTCCTCAGAGAAAGAGACAGAACATGTTCCTATCATCCACTCCTCAGAGAAAGAGACAGAACACGTTCCTATCATCCACTCCTCAGAGAAAGAGACAGAACATGTTCCTATCATCCACTCCTCAGAGAAAGAGACAGAACACGTTCCTATCATCCACTCCTCAGAGAAAGAGACAGAACATGTTCCTATCATCCACTCCTCAGAGAAACAGAACATGTTCCTATCATCCACTCCTCAGAGAAACAGAACATGTTCCTATCCTCCACTCCTCAGAGAAAGAGACAGAACACGTTCCTATCATCTACTCCTCAGAGAAAGAGACAGAACATGTTCCTATCATCCACTCCTCAGAGAAAGAGACAGAACATGTTCCTATCATCCACTCCTCAGAGAAAGAGACAGAACATGTTCCTATCATCTACTCCTCAGAGAAAGAGACAGAACATGTTCCTATCATCCACTCCTCAGAGAAAGAGACAGAACATGTTCCTATCATCCACTCCTCAGAGAAAGAGACAGAACACGTTCCTATCATCCACTCCTCAGAGAAAGAGACATAACACGTTCCTATCATCCACTCCTCAGAGAAACAGAACATGTTCCTATCATCCACTCCTCAGAGAAACAGAACATGTTCCTATCATCCACTCCTCAGAGAAACAGAACATGTTCCTATCCTCCACTCCTCAGAGAAAGAGACAGAACACGTTCCTATCATCCACTCCTCAGAGAAAGAGAAAGAACACGTTCCTATCATCTACTCCTCAGAGAAAGAGACAGAACATGTTCCTATCATCCACTCCTCAGAGAAAGAGACAGAACATGTTCCTATCCTCCACTCCTCAGAGAAAGAGACAGAACATGTTCCTATCATCCACTCCTCAGAGAAAGAGACAGAACACGTTCCTATCATCCACTCCTCAGAGAAAGAGACAGAACATGTTCCTATCCTCCACTCCTCAGAGAAAGAGACAGAACACGTTCCTATCATCCACTCCTCAGAGAAAGAGACAGAACACGTTCCTATCCTCCACTCCTCAGAGAAAGAGACAGAACATGTTCCTATCATCCAATCCTCAGAGAAAGAGACAGAACATGTTCCTATCATCCACTCCTCAGAGAAAGAGAGACAGAACACGTTCCTATCATCCACTCCTCAGAGAAAGAGACAGAACACGTTCCTATCATCCACTCCTCAGAGAAAGAGACAGAACATGTTCCTATCATCCACTCCTCAGAGAAAGAGACAGAACACGTTCCTATCCTCCACTCCTCAGAGAAAGAGACAGAACATGTTCCTATCCT
Organism: Oncorhynchus kisutch; assembly: GCF_002021735.2. Classification (NCBI taxonomy): domain Eukaryota; kingdom Metazoa; phylum Chordata; class Actinopteri; order Salmoniformes; family Salmonidae; genus Oncorhynchus; species Oncorhynchus kisutch. Next base: position 24,420,539 of record NC_034179.2, read on the forward strand.
CCACTCCTCAGAGAAAGAGAGAGAACATGTTCCTATCCTCCACTCCTCAGAGAAAGAGACAGAACATGTTCCTATCATCCACTCCTCAGAGAAAGAGACAGAACACGTTCCTATCATCCACTCCTCAGAGAAAGAGACAGAACATGTTCCTATCCTCCACTCCTCAGAGAAAGAGACAGAACACGTTCCTATCATCCACTCCTCAGAGAAAGAGACAGAACACGTTCCTATCATCCACTCCTCAGAGAAAGAGACAGAACATGTTCCTATCATCCACTCCTCAGAGAAAGAGACAGAACATGTTCCTATCCTCCACTCCTCAGAGAAAGAGACAGAACACGTTCCTATCATCCACTCCTCAGAGAAAGAGACAGAACACGTTCCTATCATCCACTCCTCAGAGAAAGAGACAGAACACGTTCCTATCATCCACTCCTCAGAGAAAGAGACAGAACACGTTCCTATCATCCACTCCTCAGAGAAAGAGACAGAACACGTTCCTATCATCCACTCCTCAGAGAAAGAGACAGAACACGTTCCTATCCTCCACTCCTCAGAGAAAGAGACAGAACATGTTCCTATCCTCCACTCCTCAGAGAAAGAGAAACAGAACATGTTCCTATCCTCTACTCCTCAGAGAAAGAGAAACAGAACATGTTCCTATCCTCTACTCCTCAGAGAAAGAGAAACAGAACATGTTCCTATCCTCTACTCCTCAGAGAAAGAGAAACAGAACATGTTCCTATCCTCCACTCCTCAGAGAAACAGAACATGTTCCTATCCTCTACTCCTCAGAGAAAGAGAAACAGAACATGTTCCTATCCTCTACTCCTCAGAGAAAGAGAAACAGAACATGTTCCTATCCTCCACTCCTCAGAGAAAGAGAAACAGAACATGTTCCTATCCTCTACTCCTCAGAGAAAGAGAAACAGAACATGTTCCTATCCTCCACTCCTCAGAGAAAGAGAAACAGAACATGTTCCTATCCTCTACTCCTCAGAGAAAGAGAAACAGAACATGTTCCTATCCTCCACTCCTCAGAGAAAGAGAAACAGAACATGTTCCTATCCTCCACTCCTCAGAGAAAGAGAAACAGAACATGTTCCTATCCTCTACTCCTCAGAGAAAGATAAACAGAACATGTTCCTATCCTCCACTCCTCAGAGAAAGAGACACAGAACATGTTCCTATCCTCCACTCCTCAGAGAAAGAGAGACAGAACATGTTCCTATCCTCCACTCCTCAGAGAAAGAGACAGAACATGTTCCTATCCTCCACTCCTCAGAGAAAGAGACAGAACATGTTCCTATCCTCCACTCCTCAGAGAAAGAGACAGAACATGTTCCTATCCTCCACTCCTCAGAGAAAGAGACAGAACATGTTCCTATCCTCCACTCCTCAGAGAAAGAGAAACAGAACATGTTCCTATCCTCTACTCCTCAGAGAAAGAGAAACAGAACATGTTCCTATCCTCTCCTCCTCAGAGAAAGAGAAACAGAACATGTTCCTATCCTCTACTCCTCAGAGAAAGAGAAACAGAACATGTTCCTATCCTCCACTCCTCAGAGAAACAGAACATGTTCCTATCCTCTACTCCTCAGAGAAAGAGAAACAGAACATGTTCCTATCCTCTACTCCTCAGAGAAAGAGAAACAGAACATGTTCCTATCCTCCACTCCTCAGAGAAAGAGAAACAGAACATGTTCCTATCCTCTACTCCTCAGAGAAAGAGAAACAGAACATGTTCCTATCCTCCACTCCTCAGAGAAAGAGAAACAGAACATGTTCCTATCCTCTACTCCTCAGAGAAAGAGAAACAGAACATGTTCCTATCCTCTACTCCTCAGAGAAAGAGAAACAGAACACGTTCCTATCATCCACTCCTCAGAGAAAGAGACAGAACACGTTCGTATCATCCACTCCTCAGAGAAAGAGACAGAACATGTTCCTATCATCCACTCCTCAGAGAAAGAGACAGAACACGTTCCTATCCTCCACTCCTCAGAGAAAGAGACAGAACATGTTCCTATCCTCCACTCCTCAGAGAAAGAGACAGAACATGTTCCTATCCTCCACTCCTCAGAGAAAGAGACAGAACATGTTCCTATCCTCCACTCCTCAGAGAAAGAGAAACAGAACATGTTCCTATCCTCTACTCCTCAGAGAAAGAGAAACAGAACATGTTCCTATCCTCCACTCCTCAGAGAAAGAGAAACAGAACATGTTCCTATCCTCTACTCCTCAGAGAAAGAGAAACAGAACATGTTCCTATCCTCCACTCCTCAGAGAAAGAGACACAGAACATGTTCCTATCCTCCACTCCTCAGAGAAAGAGAGACAGAACATGTTCCTATCCTCTACTCCTCAGAGAAAGACATTGAGGAGGAGAGGAAGTAAAAAATAAGTAAAAAACACAAGAATAGGGGAGAATTTCCATGATGACTGACCATTCAGTCATTGCAATGTGATTTGGAGGTAGAGGGTGGCGGGCTACGTTGCCGTGGTGAACTGTGTAGTGTTCTCTCTCTGGTCTCAGTAGGTAGGAAAGGGGGGTGGGACATGTCTCCGTACAGTAGTGCCCTGCCCTCACCTTGGACCTGTCATCTTGTGTTGCTGTCTCAGCCTCCAGTATTTATGCTGCAGTAGTTTATGTGTCGGGGGGCTGGGGTCAGTTTGTTATATCTGGAGTACTTCTCCTGTCCTATTCGGTGTCCTGTGTGAATCTAAGTGTGCGTTCTCTAATTCTCTCCTTCTCTCTTTCTTTCTCTCTCTTGGAGGACCTGAGCCCTAGGACCATGCCCCAGGACTACCTGACATGATGACTCCTTGCTGTCCCCAGTCCACCTGGCCATGCTGCTGTTCCAGTTTCAACTGACCTGAGCCCTAGGACCATGCCCCAGGACTACCTGACATGATGACTCCTTGCTGTCCCCAGTCTACCTGGCCATGCTGCTGCTCCAGTTTCAACTTCCACCTGACTGTGCTGCTGCTCTAGTTTCAACTGTTCTGCCTTATTATTATTCGACCATGCTGGTCATTTATGAACATTGAACATCTTGACCATGTTCTGTTATAATCTCCACCCGGCACAGCCAGAAGAGGACTGGCCACCCCACATAGCCTGGTTCCTCTCTAGGTTTCTTCCTAGGTATTGGCCTTTCTAGGGAGTTTTTCCTAGCCACCGTGCTTCTCCACCTGCATTGCTTGCTGTTTGGGGTTTTAGGCTGGGTTTCTGTACAGCACTTTGAGATATCAGCTGATGTACGAAGGGCTATATAAATAAATTTGATTTGATTTGATTTGATTTGTTGCTAACATCTCTCTCTCTCTCTCTCTCTCTCTCTCTCTCTCTCTCTCTCTCTCTCTCTCTCTCTCTCTCTCTTTCTCTCTCTCTCTCTCTCACTCTCTCTCTCTCTCTCTCTCTCTCTCTCTCTCTCTCTCTCTCTCTCTGGTCACACATGCCAAGTTCCAACAGAGCAGCATGTGTCATTCCTATACACACACCACACGTACACACACACTGAGAGTTCTGATGTCTCTCTGATGGAAACGTGCTGAGGCGTGTAAGTGAGAGGTGGTCCACCACCAGCAGAAGGGCTGACATTGTCAGTCAATCTGCCACCATAACCAGCCACAGCCAACCATAGACCTACAGCCATGCACTGAGCTCAACAACCCTGCCCCCTCAAAATGTGTTCCCAATGTATCAACAAATCATGGTTTGGGTAGCTGTGCCCCCCATCACTGCCCCTTATTCCCTTCCCTCCCTTTTTCCCTTTCCTGGAGCACCGTCTCTCCTCTAATTATGAGGCCGGTGTGGTGCAGTGTGGTGCTGGTCCCCACCCAACCCCCACACCTCCACCATCCTCATACAAAGGGGCCCTGATGAATAATTTCACACTTTTTTCTCCCTCTCAGTCTCTCTCAAATTGATTATCGTACTGTAAGCACGCCTGAAAGAGCAGCACACAGGGTGATCACTCTTTGCAAAGCACTGACATGTTTGGGAAGGGGGAGGCGGAAAGGTAGTTGGCTGTATGAAGGGAAAGTGACATATAAAAAATGTATATTACATGTTTAGCCTGCCATGCTTCTGATACGCCGTTCTGTTTGAAGTTGTGGTCAAAGGGCTGTCACGACCTCCGCCGAAGTCGGTCCTGGGCGGCGTTTGGCGGTCGACGTCACCGGTCTTCTAGCCATCGCCGATCCACCTTTCATTTTCCATTTGTTTTGTCTTGTCTTCCCACACACCTGGCTTCAAGTCCATCATTACATGTTGTGTATTTAACCCTCTGTTCCCCCCCATGTCCTTGTCCGGAATTGTTTGTTGTGGTGCTTGTGTACGTTATGCTGGTGTGTAACGGGATTTGTTTACCCATTTATTTATTGTTCTGTTTACGGTGGTTTTGTTTATTTAACTGCGCCGTTGTAAATCAGTTATTGCTCTCCTGCGCCTGACTTCTCTGCCGCCAGTACGCACCCCCTACAAGGGCCACGTTCGGGGAGGACAGTGAGGGATCGGCTGGGGCTCGTATTCTGAAATTCAGGAGTAGTGTGTGTACGTGCATGCCATGTGTGTGTGTGTGTCTACATGCATGCCTGCCTGTGTCCGTGTTATATTTTCTCTTTTAATTTGGACATGTATAAATTATATACTAGAATTTTCTCTATTGTCCCCAGTCCAACCGCAGCTAATGTATTTAACTCTATCATAGTTCAATTTAAAAGCAGAGCTCAACCACAGTCTCCAAAACATAAACGGGATATTTCACACATTCCAACAGGCGAGAAGAGAGCGTCAATCTGAAAAACCCCTGTAATTAAATCACACGCTTCCAGGAAGATGAAAAACAGTGTCATATTTGTGGTGGGACACACCTGCCTCCTACCCAATCATAGCCCCCACCTCCTCCCACCTCACTCCACCTCCCTCCATCTCCTCAATGCTCCTCTCTCTATCTCCAATATATCCTCATCAGAAACACATTTGTATCCCTGGAGGATATTTACCCTTATGTCCATTTTTTATTTCAACATGGCTGCTCCCTGACTGACTGACGTATCCTAGCCGTTGATGCTAGCTGCCAGCCTCAAGGTGTTGTTCCTCCCGGTCGCCAGGGAGATTAGTGTGTCATCTGCCAACCACAGAAATGAATGGAGACATAAGTGTTGGGTTGAGACACCCTGCTGTATCATTATTAAAATTATTTATCATTATTTCCCCGTCGACTATGTCCAATTATCCTTCAACACCTGCCCTGGCACCATCATAAGGTAACTCAGTGAGGTCAGTTCCTTTTATGACAGAGAGGGGTTAGTTGGACCTTCCAGACAGATCTTGTGTTGAGCGAGCAGATTATTGATCTGGTCATATGAGGACTGAACCATAATGACCAATAACAGAGGAAACATAGAGGTGTTGATAGCATATAAGGGTCATGGGGGATTGGGGGTTGGGAGGTTGACCATGGAATAACTGAGTGTGTAGGCCAATGGTTTGTCAGTGTGGGTGTGAGTTGGTATACACATGGACAGAGAACATCCTTGTCACGCCCTGATCTGTTCCACCTGTCCTTTTTTATTTATTTATTTTACCTTTATTTAACCAGGCAAGTCAGTTAAGAACAAATTCTTATTTTCAATGACGGCCTAGGAACAGTGGGTTAACTGCCTGTTCAGGGGCAGAACAACAGATTTGTACCTTGTCAGCTTGGGGTTTGAACTCGCAACCTTCCGGTTACTAGTCCAACGCTCTAACCACTAGGCTACCCTGCCGCCCCGTGATTGTGATTGACCCCCCCCCTCTAGGTGTCGCTTATTTTCCCCAGTGTATTTATCCCTGTGTTTCCTGTCTCTCTGTGCCAGTTCATCTTGTATGTCTTTCCAAGTCAACCAGCGGTTTTCCCGTTCTCCTGCTTTTTGCATTCTCATTTTTCAAGTCTTCCCGGTTTTGACCCTTGCCTGTTTCTGGACTTTGTACCCGCCTGCCTGACCATTCTACCTGCCTTGACCACGAGCCTGTCTGCCACTCTGTACCTCATGGACTCTGATCTGGTTTTGACCTTTTTGCCTGTCCACGACCATTCTCTTTGGATTAATAAACATTGTAAGACTCCAACCATCTGCCTACTGTGTCTGCATTTGGGTCTCACCTTGTGCCTTGATCATTCTTGGAACTGGGCTTTTTGTGTGTGTGTGTGTGTGTGTGTGTGTGTGTGTGTGTGTGTGTGTGTGTGTGTGTGTGTGTGTGTGTGTGTGTGTGTGTGTGTGTGTGTGTGTGTGTGTGTGTGTGTGTGTGTGTGTGTGTGTGTGTGTGTGTGTAAATTGATGAGGGCTGGTCCTCACTGGTGCTGGTGGAGAATTAGAGCCGCACAGGTTGGCATCATCTGGCCAAACCACACACACACTCTCCCTGGTGTTTCTCCCTATTCTCTCTGCTTCTCCCCTCTGCTGCTATCCCCCAATATATATATCTCTCTCTCCTCTCATGTTTTTTTCTGTTCTCTTTAACAACCCTTCTCTCTAACGTCTCTTCCAGTCACCATTTTTGTATGACAACTTTTCCTCTCTGTTCTCTCCCTCTCTTTCCCACTCATGATGTGGTCTCCATTCCATCCCCCTCTCTCTGTCTCCCTCTCTCCTCATTTCTCCAATGTCTCAGGAATGCCAGTCTAAATCTTGTGGCTTCTCCTCTGTCTCAGCTTTTCCCCTCCGATGTAAAAACATCTTCAGCTGATTCTCAACACAAGACAAACATAATGAAGAAGGCACTGATGAGACAGATGGTTCTAGTCTATATAGAAATCATCCCAGGGGCCGGTCAGCCTCCTCAAATCAAATCAAATCAAATTTTCATTAGAAAAATGTGATTTGATTTGATTTATTCTATTTGATCTATACGACGTCTAGTTAGGACAATCACATCAAGTCCATTAACAGAGAAATGAGTGTGGTGATGGTGAGGACATTACTACCGTCTTCGTCATTATGAATGAACTGAGACTGAAGCTGAGGCTTCAAAAACCCAGGCACCAAAAGCATGACAAAACATCTGCTATACAACAGCCAAGGAGCCAAACAGGGCAAAGTAATTTATCCTTAAACATCAGCTCTATAAACGTCCCCTTAAATTCCACTTTGCTAACCAGAGGGGAGAGAGTCAAGCATATAAAATATGGTTAATGTGAACTACTGTAAATATTCTTCCAACGACCAGGCTTCACAGTCATAACGTCCCAATAGACTGTTAAATAAATATACATATAAACAGCCTGATCGCGTGCCTGCTTTATGTGGTTACTGCTCTTTTGGTTAGATAAGAATTTATAGTCTCCCACCAACTGTATTGCCTGGCTACCCAGACTCATGGCTCTGTCCAAACGCCACGCCCACCAACATTTGTTTCTCTTCCGCAATGAGTCCGGATTTGACTCACTCAATGATGCTTCTAGAATACGAACTAGGGATGAGCATTTGATATGTTTTGACTGTTCAAGTACTCAAAAAAAATAGAAAAATAAATAGAACACAAGGCATGCACACATTTATCTATATGCCAACAGTGTGTAACAATGCCTACTTTATAATAACCATGACAGATAACAAATCCTAATTGCTAAATTGCCCCATATACAGCATTGTCTATAAAAAAACATAGAATGATCATTTGAAATGGGGCTCAATTTGACGAGTTTCTTCAGGGTTACAAACAAAAATCTGTTTTCTTTTTGATATATAGACGTTCGATTTAGTTTATTCTGCCAGTTCTTTGGAATTTTCCAAATGGATTAACAATTCCACATTGAACACTGTATGGTGATGAATTAGAACCACGGCATCTGTTTTGTCAGTTGGCCTAGGCTTAAAACCTCTTAAGGATCGTACTCTCTTTTTCAATTTTCGCCTAAAATGACATACCCACATCTAACTGCCTGTAGCTCAGGACCTGAAGCAAGGATATGCATATTCTTGAAACCATTTGAAAGGAAACACTTTGAAGTTTGTCGAACTGTGATATTAATGTAGGAGAATATAACACATTAGATCTGGTAAAATATAATACAAAGTTTCAGATTGATCCAGTGAAGCACAGTATTTTGTATCAAGTCTGCCCAAATGTGCTGAATTGGTTAATTGATACATTTTCAAGTACATAACTACAGAGAACATACAAAAATGATATGGTAAGGCAAAATGTAAGTTTACACACTCCCATACATGATTAGCTTATACACTAACTTTCACACATCTAGATGGCCGGGCGGGGCGGGTGTGGAGCCAGAGACAGCAAGGGTTCAAACTGTAGAACCCAGTTCCTAAATTTGAATATAAAAACAGATTTTCTCAAACAAAACTATTCTACATTTCATCTCTGGGACCCTCAGGATGACAAATCAGAGCAAGATTACTAAATATATCTACATTATTTACCTTCAAAGGTGAATGTATCAAACCAGTTGCCGTGACAAGTGTTTTGTTGTTGTGCACTCTCCTCAAACAATAGCATAGTATTTTTTCAATGTAATAACTACTATAAATTGGACACTGCACAGGAATTTAAGCTTTCTGCGCATATAAGACATGTCTATGTCCTGGAAAGTTTGTTGTTGCTTACATTGTCATTCTAGTCACATTAGCACGTTAGCATCAACCATTCCCGGTATAGGGACACCGATCCGTAGAGGTTTATATGGAAGTGGTCAGAAGACGCAGATTCTAAGCTACAGGACTGTTTTGTTAGTACAGGCAGGAAAATGTTCCGGGACTCATCCGATGGCATTGAGGAGTATATCACATCAGTCACCAATTTCATCAATAAGTGCATCGATGACGTTCAAGGAGCGGGACTCTAACCCAGACGCTTATAAGATATCCTGCTATGCCCCCAGACAAACAATCAACCAGGAAAAGCATAAACACATGAGTAAGATTGAATCCTACTACACAGGCTACGAAACTCGTCGGATTCTTTTTTTAAAATGTTTTATTTCACCTTTATTTAACCAGGTAGGCTAGTTGAGAACAAGTTCTCATTTGCAACTGCGACCTGGCCAAGATAAAGCAAAGCAGTTTGACACATACAACAACACAGAGTTACACATGGAATAAACAAACAGACAATCAATAATATTGTATGTTTGCTGTATATAGAAAAATCTATATTCATTGTAGTGATGCTGGACGGGCAGGCAGGTGCGGGCAGCGATCGGTTGAAGAGCATGCATTTCATTTTACTTGCATTTAAGAGAAGTTGGAGTCCACGGAAGGAGAGTTTTATGGCATTGAAGCTCATCTGGAGGTTAGTTAACACAGTGTCCAAAGAAGGGCCAGAGGTATACAGAATGGTGTCGTCTGCGTAGAGGTGGATCAAAGACTCACCAGCAGCAAGAGCGGCATCATTGATGTATACAGAGAAGAGAGTCGGCCTGAGAATTGAACCCTGTGGCACCCCCCATAGAGACTGCCAGGCTTGGAAACTATTACAGACTACAAAGGGAAGCCTACTTAAGCTGCCCAGTGACAAAAGCCTAACGAGCTAATTACTTCTATGCACGCTTTGAGGCAAGCAACACTGAAGCACGCATGAGTGCACCAGCTGTTCCGGACGACTGTGTGATCATGCTCACCGTAGCCGATGTGAGCAAGAACAGGTCAACATTCACAAGGCCGCAGGGTCAGACGGATTACCAGGACATGACCTCAGAGCATTCCGCTGACTAACTGGCAAGTGTCTTCACTGACATTTTCAACCTCTCCCTGACCGAGTCTGTAATACCTACATGTTTCAAGCAGACCACGATAGTCCCTGTTCCCAAGAACACCAAGGTAATCTGCCAATATGACTATCGACTCATAGCATTCACGTCTGTAGCATGAAGAGCTTTGAATGGCTGGTCATGGCTTACATCAACACCATCATCTCAGACACCCTAGACCCACTCCAATTTGCATACAGCCCCAACAGATCCACAGATGACGCAATCTCGATTGCACTCAACACTGCCCCTTCCCACCTGGACAAAAGGAAAAGCTACGTGAGAATGCTGTTCATCGACTATAGCTCATTGTTCAACACCATAGTGCCCACAAAGCCCATCACAAAGCTAAGGACACTGAGACTAAACACCTCCCTCTGCAACTGGATCCTGGACATCCTGACTGGCCGCCCCCAGGTGGTAAGCAACAACACATCTGCCACTCTGATCCTCAACACAGGGGCCCCTCAGGGGTGCGTGATTAGTTCCCTCCTGTACTCCCTGTTCACCCATGGCTGTGTGGCCAAGCACGACTCTAACAACATCATTAAGTTTGCCAACAACACAACAGTGGTGGGCCTGATCACTGACAATGACGAGACAGCCTATAGGGGGGAGGTCAGAGACCTGGAAGTGTGGTGCTAGGAAAACAACCGCTTCCTCAACGTGATCAAGACAAAGGAAATGATTGCGGACTACAGGAAAAGGAGGGCCGAGCACGCCCCCATTCTCATCGACGGGGCTGTAGTGGAGCAGGTTGAGAGCTTCAAGTTCCTTGGTGTCCACATCACCAACAAACTATGATGGTCCTAACACACCAATACAGTCGTGAGGAGGGCACGACAACGCCTACCCCCTCAGGAGACTGATTTGGCATGTGTCCTCAGATCCTCAAAAAGTTCTACAGCTGCACCATTGAGACTGGTTGCATCACCTCCTGGCTCGGCCCCCGACCGCAAGGCTCTACCCAGGGTGCCAAGCTTCTGGGGCCAAGCTTCCTGCCATCCAGGACATCTATACCAGGTGGCTTCTGAAAAGCTTCTACCCCCAAATGATAAGACTGCTGAACAGCTAATCAAATGACTACCCAAATTATTTGCATTGACCCCACCCCTTTTTTTAAGCTGCTGCTACTTGCTGTTTATTGTTTATTATCTATGCATTGTCACTTTACCCCTACCTACATGTACTTATTACCTCAATTACCTCGACTAACCTGTAACCTCACACATTGACTTGGTAGCGGTACCCACTGTTTATATCCTTGTTATTGTTATTTTACTGTTGCTATTTTTTTAAATATTTTTCTTAACTATTATTTTTCTTAAAACTGAATTGCTGGTGAAGGGCTTGTAAGTAAGCATTTCACGGTAAGCTCTACACCTGTTGTATTCAGCGCATGTGACAAATTAAATTTGATTTGATTTGTAGCGGAAGCAGTTGGAACACAATTGAGTGAGTGAGACACGGAGGGGAAAGGGAATTTAGGGAGAAGAACTGTTTGATGCTTGGCTTGGTACATGTTTTCGGGTGCCCTGTACAATGCACATGTACAAATGGAACACTAGAACCAAAGCAAATTAACGTTATCTTCAAGTCAACATTCTTTATGGGTAACATTTCACTTGCCCATTCGAGCAGCCACAAAGCACATTCCACCAAATAGTTTGACAGTATCATTTTTTTTATTTTTTATCTCTGATTAAAGATCGAGTTTTGATGTCTGTTCGAGTACATGCCCAACCCTAATGCTATCAAATTCGGACCGTCTGATTGGTCCCAGAAACCATGGCTTGGGAAAGAGCCAGACCACACGTGGATAAAGTGACCTATTGAAAGTTCTGATTGGTTAGAGACGATCCAATCTCTGATGACTTTGTTTTGTACAACCTCCCTTGTCACTACAAACAACTTAAACGATGGCAGATTCAGACTGAAGTATGTAGCAATCAATAGAACAGTGGAAGAATTCAGAGTGAGTCATCAGGCAACCAACTCTATCCAAAGCCATTAGCTGTACAGCCTTTGGCTGGAATCCCAGCCTATCATGTTCAAGAGGGTCTCGCTTGCCAAAAAAAGAATACACCAGAGTGAGAGAATGAAGTTGTGGCAGTTCTGCAAGACATTAAGAAATGAGTCCATTAACACAGGTTTCAGTGTTTAAGCATAGATCAATTATGTTATCTTGCTTCCCATCCAACACGCTGATGACAACATCTCTCAATTAAAACACATCTCCCCCATTGTCTACTTCCTCTACCTTGTCAATTCTGTACTGTCATTGGCCTCTGCCCCATAACCTCAGAGCCGGCCAACACTAACTCATCTCAAACACATCCAACGTATTAATAAGAGCATCAAGGTGGGCCTGAGGTCAGGAAAAGAAAACTGCTACAATCAAACTGAAACACCCAGCCACTTTGAGCAGACTGTATTTACTGTCCTGTAGGTTTGGATGAGCTGTTTTCCACTTTCCCTGTTCTATCATCATTAAAAGGGCCATCTGAAAACACGCTCATTAAAAGGGCCATCTGAAAACACGCTCATTAAAAGGGCCATCTGAAAACACGCTCATTAAAGGGCCATCTGAACACGCTCATTAAAAGGGCCATCTGAAAACACGCTCATTAAAAGGGCCATCTGAAAACACGCTCATTAAAAGGGCCATCTGAAAACACGCTCATTAAAAGGGCCATCTGAACACGCTCATTAAAAGGGCCATCTGAACACGCTCATTAAAAGGGCCATCTGAACACGCTCATTAAAAGGGCCATCTGAACACACCTCATTAAAAGGGCCATCTGAACACGCTCATAAAAGGGCCATCTGAACAAGCTCATTAGTATGCAGGAGTCACTCATGCATATGACCAGGAAATAGCATGAGTGCACACACATAAACACACACCCTGCATATACAAACAGAAGAGCAGCCATCCCTGTGGCGGTGTCCTCTGCTGGGGTACGGTGGGGGGAGGGGGAGAGTGGTGGAGAGGGGTGTAGGGGGCCTACTGGGGCAGGATGGAAGGGGCTGATAGGGCCTGATAGGGGCTGAGGCTGGCACACTGACAGAGCCCTGCTGGTCCAGGTAGTCCAGAGCTCAGCCAGATCCTGGCAGTGACAAATGGACCCAATTTCCATGTATTTATCTATCTGTGGAGTGGAGGAAGCAACGCAGCCAGGCCTGGCCTACAATAAATCTTCATCCCGTTAAAGCCTCTCCCAATAAACACATACATATCAGGCCCTCAACCTGCAGGTACCATGCCTAATCACACAGACACACACACACATATACAAATTAACACACATGAACAATCACACACACACAAAAACAGACAGTTATAGTGGCTTGCGAAAGTATTCACCCCCCTAGGCATTTTTCACATTTTGTTGCCTTACAACCTTTAATTAAAATAGATTTTGGGGGGGGTTGTATCATTTGATTTACACAACATGCTTTGAAGATACAAAATATTATTTATTGTGAAACAAACAAGAAATAAGACCAAAAAAAACAGAAAACTTGAGCGTGCATAACTTTTCAGCCCCCCAAAGTCAATACTTTGTAGAGCCACCTTTTGCAACAATTACAACTGCAAGTCTCTTGAGGTATGTATCTATTTTTTTTTTAGCTTTATTTTACTAGGCAAGTCAGTTAAGAACAAATTCTTATTTTCAATGACGGCCTAGGAACAGTGGGCTAACTGCCTGTTCAGGGGCAGAACGACAGATTTGTACCTTGTCAGCTCGGGGATTCGAACTTGCAACCTTTCGGTTACTAGTCCAACGCTCTAACCACTAGGCTACCCTGCCGCCCCAATATAAGCTTGGCACATCTAGTGATTGGGATTTTTGCCCATTCTTCAAGGCAAAACTGCTCCAGCTCCTTCAAGTTGGATGGGTTCAACTGGTGTACAGCAATCTTTAATTCATACCACAGATACTCAATTGGATTGAGGTCTGGGCTTTGACTAGGCCATTCCATGACATTGTCCTGCTGGATGGTTAACTTCCATCCCAGTCTCAAATCTCTGGAAGACTGAAACAGGTTTCCCTCAAGAATTTTCCTGTATTTAGCGCCATCCATCATTCCTTAAATTTGGACCAGTTTCCCAGTCCCTGCTGATGAAAAACATCCCCACAGCATGATGCTGCCACCACCATGCTTCACTGTGGGGATGATGTTCTTGGGGTGCTGAGAGGTTTTGGATTTGCGCCAGCCATAGCATTTTCCTTGATGGCCAAAACGCTCAATTTTACCTTCTTCCATATGTTTGGGGAGTCTCCCACATCCTTTTGGCAAACACCAAACATGTTTGATGATTTTTTTCTTTAAGCAATGGATTATTTTCTGACCATTCTTCCGTAAAGCCCAGCTCTGTGAAGTGTACGGCTAAAGTGATCCTATGGACAAATACTCCAATCTCCACTGTGGAGCTTTGCAGCTCCTTCAGGGTTATCTTTGGTCTCTTTGTTGCCTCTCTGATAAATGCCCTCCTTGCCTGGTCCGTGAGTTTTGGTGGATTTGTTGTGGTGCCATATTCTGTCCATTTTTTAATAATGAATTTAATGGTGCTCCGTGGGATGTTCAAAGTTTTTGATATTTTTTATAACCTAACCCTGATCTGTACTTCTCCACAACTTTGTCCCTGACCTGTTTGGAGAGCTCCTTGGTCTTCATGGTGCCACTTGCTTGGTGTTGCCACTTGCTTAGTGGTGTTGCAGACTCTGGGGCCTTTCAGAACAGGTGTATATATACTGAGATCATGTGACAGATCAGGTGACAATTAGATTTTACACAGGTGGACTTCATTTAACTAATTGTGTGACTTCTGGAGGTAATAGCAGAGGGTTGAATACATATGCACACACCACTTTTCCATAATTTTTTTTCTTCATTTCACTTCACCAATTTGGACTATTTTGTATATGTCCATTACATGAAGTCCAAATGAAGATACATTTAAATTACAGGTTGTGAATACCTTTGCAAGGCACTGTACATGCACACATGCACACATGGCAGGCAAGCTGTATGGAAAGAAAGGAAAGATCCCTAGCACACACACACAGAGCAGTATGAGGTTAAGGTCATCCCCCTTAATATGGCCATTTGTTTCTGCTGTCATGCCATGAGTGAGCTAGCCATGAGGAGTGATGGGGTGGGGGTCAGGGGGTCAGGGGGAGGCAGAACGCATCTATACAGTTTAGATTTGAGACAGCAGAAGGAAACTGCTGAGTGAAGCTGAGTGAAAGACCCATTTCTGATGTGGGAGAGAGAGAAAGGGAGAGAGAGAGAGAGAGAGAGAGAGAGAGAGAGAGAGAGATACAAGCAGACTGGCATTCTGTTTCAATTAACAGCAACATGCAGGCAGGGCAAGCCAGCCTCACGGCTCAGTAAGAACTAGCCTTCTCTCCTCTCTGTTTCTCGCGTGACAGAGGGGCCTCCCCTGTTGTCCTGTTACACACACACAGGCCATCTGAGGGGCCACAGAGAGCCACAGATATGAATAGCATCTGTATACAATCTGAGTGTCTCCCACTCCTGATATACTGCATGGCTTTTGTCTCATGGGTTGTCATGCCTGTGCATGCAGACTAGAGCTGTCCGGCTGAACAAACCAGCTGTTGGTCAGGCTCTGTATCATTCCACTGTTTCCTTTGACTTGGTACGAGTAAAACCAACACTGCAGTGTATCTCTGCTGATCACATTTCTAATGTTAGTGCAAGCACACAGCACACAGCACACAGCACACAGCACACAGCACACAGCACGCAGCACACAGCACACAGCACACAGCCAGCACTAGCAATGTGAACACCTCCTCAATGTGTAACCAACCCACATGCTTGGTCCAATCTCTCACACTCGTACACACACACACACTCACACACACACACACACACACACACACACACACACACACACACACACACACACACACACACACACACACACACACACACACACACACACACACACACACACACACACACACACACACACACACACACACACACACTCCCCCTTCCCTGGTCTGTTAGCCTACAGACATACACACACAAATCTGTGTCTGACTCTGTGCCAGGCCTTCAGCGGTCTGAATGAGTGAGCTGGTGGATTTAATTAGTCCTGTGTCCATACACATGGAAATGTATCCGACGGCGTCACAGCAACACACACACACACACGTCGAAGATTGTCACATCACCATCCACTCAGTGTTCGATACGCCCCACGGTGGCATACGCAGTCTTACACATACACAAACAAGCACAGTGAGGATGCAGTGGGAGACACTATCCAGCTTAATGATTTTGTCTGATTAGGTGATTTGTATGTAGCACATGTAACTGGTTTTGGAGAGGATCGGAATGAAAAGATCTCACTTGACTGACTTTTCCAGGGGTGCAGGGCCCGGGCTGTGGTGCCGGGGTAGAGAAGAAAGGGGTAGAGAACCAGATTTGGTTGGGGAGTGAGGGGTACCGTTGCGGGGGAAGGGAGAGAAGGCTCCTTGATCAATAGCTCCACAGATGAAATGTGAACGGCGCTCATGTGCACGCTGGGTCCACAGACGACCCCCTCGCTCCAAAAAAAATCTAAAATAGATTTTCGTGGTCAGGAGGGCCATTCGTCATCATTAGAGCACCACATTGGAGCGGCTGACCTGGTCAGGAAGTAGAATCACATCACATCACGCCCTCCATCTGGGATCAGCCATCAAACACTAAGCACGGATTCATCCTCTGGTCTGGTTGGAGCTCTGTCTCTCTCCCCTCTCTCTCTAAAGTATGTCTCCTCTCTAACTCTCTCCCCTCTCTATAGTATGTCTCCTCTCTAACTCTCTCCCCTCTCTCTCTATAGTATGTCTCCTCTCTCTCTCTCCCCCTCTCTCTCTACAGTATGTCTCCTCTCTCTCTCTCCCCCTCTCTCTCTACAGTATGTCTCCTCTCTAACTCTCTCCCCTCTCTCTCTACAGTATGACTCCTCTCTAACTTTCTCCCCTCTCTCTCTACAGTATGTCTCCTCTCTCTCTCTGTCTCTCTCTCTCTCCTCTCTCTGTACAGTATGTCTCCTCTCTCTCGCTCTCTCCCCTCTCTCTCTACAGTATGTCTCCTCTCTCTCTCTCTAAAGTATGTCTCTCCTCTCTCTCTCTCTCTCTCTCTCCCCTCTCTCTCTACAGTATGTCTCCTCTCTCTCTCTCTACAGTATGTCTCCTCTCTAACTCTCTCTCTCCCCTCTCTCTCTACAGTATGTCTCCTCTCTAACTCGCCCTCTCTCTCCCTCTCTCTCTACAGTATGTCTCCTCTCTAACTCTCTCCCCTCTCTCTCTACAGTATGTCTCCTCTCTAACTATCTCCCCTCTCTCTCTACAGTATGTCTCCTCTCTAACTCTCTCCCCTCTCTATAGTATGTCTCCTCTCTAACTCTCTCCCCTCTCTCTCTCTATAGTATGTCTCCTCTCTCTCTCTCCCCTCTCTCTCTACAGTATGTCTGCTCTCTCTCTCTCTACAGTATGTCTCCTCTCTCTCGCTCTCTCCCCTCTCTCTCTACAGTATGTCTCCTCTCTCTCTCTCTAAAGTATGTCTCTCCTCTCTCTCTCTCTCTCTCTCTCCCCTCTCTCTCTACAGTATGTCTCCTCTCTCTCTCTCTACAGTATGTCTCCTCTCTAACTCTCTCTCTCCCCTCTCTCTCTACAGTATGTCTCCTCTCTAACTCGCCCTCTCTCTCCCCTCTCTCTCTACAGTATGTCTCCTCTCTAACTCTCTCCCCTCTCTCTCTACAGTATGACTCCTCTCCAACTTTCTCCCCTCTCTCTCTACAGTATGTCTCCTCTCTCTCTCTGTCTCTCTCTCTCTCCTCTCTCTGTACAGTATGTCTCCTCTCACTCGCTCTCTCCCCTCTCTCTCTACAGTATGTCTCCTCTCTCTCTCTCTAAAGTATGTCTCTCCTCTCTCTCTCTCTCTCTCTCTCTCTCCCCTCTCTCTCTACAGTATGTCTCCTCTCTAACTCGCCCTCTCTCTCCCCTCTCTCTCTAACAGTATGTCTCCTCTCTAACTATCTCCCCTCCTCTCTCTACAGTATGTCTCCTCTCTAACTCTCTCCCCTCTCTATAGTATGTCTCCTCTCTAACTCTCTCCCCTCTCTCTCTCTATAGTATGTCTCCTCTCTCTCTCTCCCCTCTCTCTCTACAGTATGTCTGCTCTCTCTCTCTCTACAGTATGTCTCCTCTCTCTCTCTCTCTCTCTCTCTCTCTCTCTCTCTCTCTCTCTCTCTCTCTCTCTCTCTCTCTCTCTCCCCTCTCTCTCTACAGTATGTCTCCTCTCTCTCTCTCTACAGTATGTCTCCTCTCTAACTCTCTCTCTCCCCTCTCTCTCTACAGTATGTCTCCTCTCTAACTCGCCCTCTCTCTCCCCTCTCTCTCTACAGTATGTCTCCTCTCTAACTCTCTCCCCTCTCTCTCTACAGTATGTCTCCTCTCTAACTTTCTCCCCTCTCTCTCTACAGTATGTCGCCTCTTTCTCTCTCTCTCTCTCTCTCTCTCTCTCCTCTCTCTCTACAGTATGTCTCCTCTCTCTCGCTCTCTCCCCTCTCTCTCTACAGTATGTCTCCTCTCTCTCTCTCTACAGTATGTCTCCTCTCTCTCTCTCTCTCTCTCTCTCTCTCTCTCTCTCTCCCCTCTCTCTCTACAGTATGTCTCCTCTCTCTCTCTCTACAGTATGTTTCCTCTCTAACTCTCTCTCTCCCCTCTCTCTCTACAGTATGTCTCCTCTCTAACTCGCCCTCTCTCTCCCCTCTCTCTCTACAGTATGTCTCCTCTCTAACTATCTCCCCTCTCTCTCTACAGTATGTCTCCTCTCTAACTCTCTCCCCTCTCTCTCTCCTCTCTCTCTACAGTATGTCTCCTCTCTCTCGCTCTCTCCCCTCTCTCTCTACAGTATGTCTCCTCTCTAACTTTCTCCCCTCTCTCTCTACAGTATGTCTCCTCTCTCTCGCTCTCTCCCCTCTCTCTACAGTATGTCTCCTCTCTCTCTCTCTACAGTATGTCTCCTCTCTCTCTCTCTCTCTAACTCTCCCCCTCTCTCTCTCTACAGTATGTCTCCTCTCTAACTCTCTCCCCTCTCTCTCTGTACAGTATGTCTCCTCTCTAACTCTCCCCCCTCTCTCGCTCTACAGTATGTATCCTCTCTAACTCTCTCTCTATCTATAGTATGTATCCTCTCTAACTCCCTCTCTATCTATAGTATGTATCCTCTCTAACTCTCTCTCTCTCTCCTATCTTTCCCCTCCCTCTCCCCCCTCCCTCTCTCTCCCTCTACAGTATGTCTCCTCTCTAACTCACTCTATCCCCGCTCTCTCTCTCCCCCTCTCTTTGGACCCTGTCTCTTCACCTCTCTCTCTGCCCCTCTCTTTTGGACCCTGTCTCCTCACCTCTCTCTCTCCCTCTCTTTCTCTGGCCAAATGAAGCCATCAGTGATACAGTATGTAATGGGTGTCCTGGTCATAGAAACTAGGATGAGATGAGAGAAACCACCACCCTACTAGCCCTAAGCAGTAGGGCACGGTACTTAACCTGAATTGGCTCATTTCATTTCCAGCTGTATAAATACTGAATAATGTATAGAAATGTAAGATACTTAAAGCAGACTCGAATAATGGCCACTCACTCAGCTAAGCTCTATGAATAATGGAATAATCCACTGTAAAATATGGATAGATAACGTATATTAGCTCACTCTCATCCCTCCAGCTGTCCAGCGTCTCGCAGACCGATCCACAGCATTTCGAGAGCCAAAAACAGAGGGATGAGAAGGAGGAGGAGAGGAGATGGAGGGGTGTTGCATGATGGGGAATCCATTTTCCATAGAGCCATATCATGGGGCACTGTTGGGCCAAATGAAAAGGTGTCCTTGGAGCCCGAGGGCAAGTTTTCAGATGTGTCTATCACTGTAGACAGAGAGACAGGCAGCTGCTAGGCCCCGTGGACTGTAGACAGAGCCAGTGAGCTAACCCTAACCCCTGTGGACTGTAGACAGAGCCAGTGAGCTAACCCTAACCCCTGTGGACTGTAGACAGAGCCAGTGAGCTAACCCTAACCCCTGTGGACTGTAGACAGAGAGACAGTGAGCTAACCCTAACCCCTGTGGACTGTAGACAGAGCCAGTGAGCTAACCCTAACCTCTGTGGACTGTAGACAGAGCCAGTGAGCTAACCCTAACCCCTGTGGACTGTAGACAGAGAGACAGTGAGCTAACCCTAACCTCTATGGATTGTAGACAGAGAGACAGTAAGCTAACCCTAACCCCTATGGACTGTAGACAGAGAGACAGTGAGCTAACCCTAACCCCTATGGACTGTAGACAGAGAGAGACAGTGAGCTAACCATAACCCCTGTGGACTGTAGACAGAGAGACAGTGAGCTAACCCTAACCCCTGTAGACTGTAGACAGAGAGACAGTGAGCTAACCCTAACCCCTATGGACTGTAGACAGAGAGACAGTGAGCTAACCCTAACCCCTATGGACTGTAGACAGAGAGACAGTGAGCTAACCCTAACCCCTATGGAATGTAGACAGAGAGAGACAGTGAGCTAACCCTAACCCCTGTGGACTGTAGACAGAGAGACACTGAGCTAACCCTAACCTCTATGGATTGTAGACAGAGATACAGTGAGCTAACCCTAACCCCTGTGGACTGTAGACAGAGAGACTGTGAGCTAATCCTAATTCCTGTGGACTGTAAACAGAGATACAGTCAGCTAACCTTAACCCCTATGGATTGTAGACAGAGAGACAGTGAGCTAACCCTAACCCCTGTGCACTGTAGACAGAGAGACAGTGAGCTAACCCTAACCCCTATGGATTGTAGACAGAGATACAGTGAGCTAACCCTAACCCCTGTGCACTGTAGACAGAGAGACTGTGAGCTAATCCTAATTCCTGTGGACTGTAAACAGAGATACAGTCAGCTAACCCTAACCCCTGTGGACTATAGACAGAGAGAGACAGTGAGCTAACCCCTGTGGATTGTGGCCATAGAGACAGTGAGCTAACCCTAACCCCTGTGGACTGTAGACAGAGAGGCAGTGAGATAACCCTAACACCTGTGAACAGTAGACAGAGAGACAGTGAGCTAACCCTAACCCCTATGGACTGTAGACAGAGAGACAGTGAGCTAACCCTAACCCCTGTGGACTGTAGACAGAAAGACAGTGAGCTAACCCTAACCCCTGTGGACTGTAGACAGAGAGACAGTGAGCTAACCCTAACCCCTGTGGACTGTAGACAGAGAGACAGTGAGCTAACCCTACCCCCTGTGGACTGTAGACAGAGAGAGACAGTGAGCTAACCCTAACCCCTGTGGATTGTAGACAGAGAGACAGTCAGCTAACCCTAACCCCTGTGGACTGTAGACAGAGAGACATTAAGCTAACCCTAACCCCTGTGGACTGTAGACAGAGAGACAGTGAGCTAACCCTAACCCCTATGGACTGTAGACAGAGAGACAGTAAGCTAACCCTAACCCCTATGGACTGTAGACAGAGAGACAGTAAGCTAACCCTAACCTCTATGGACTGTAGACAGAGATACAGTGAGCTAACCCTAACCCATGTGGACTGTAGACAGAAAGACAGTGAGCTAACCCTAACCCCTGTGGACTGTAGACAGAGAGACAGTTAGCTAACCTTAACCCCTATGGACTGTAGACAGAGAGACAGTGAGCTAACCCTAACCCCTGTGGACTGTAGACAGGGAGACAGTGAGCTAACCCTAACCCCTGTGGATTGTAGACAGAGAGACAGTGAGCTAACCCTAACCTCTATGGATTGTAGACAGAGAGAGACAGTGAGCTAACCCTAACCCCTGTGGACTGTAGACAGAGAGACAGTGAGCTAACCCTAACCCCTGTGGACTGTAGACAGAGAGACAGTGAGCTAACCCTAACCCCTGTGGACTGTAGACAGAGAGACAGTGAGCTAACCCTAACCCCTGTGGACTGTAGACAGAGAGACAGTGAGCTAACCCTAACCCCTATGGATTGTAGACAGAGAGACAGTGAGCTAACCCTAACCCCTGTGGACTGTAGACAGAGAGACAGTGAGCTAACCCTAACCCCTGTGGACTGTAGACAGAGAGACAGTGAGCTAACCCTAACCCCTATGGACTGTAGACAGAGAGAGACAGTGAGCTAACCCTAACCTCTATGGACTGTAGACAGAGAGACAGTGAGCTAACCCTAACCCCTATAGACTGTAGACAGAGAGACAGTGAGCTAACCCTAACCCCTGTGGACTGTAGACAGAGAGACAGTGAGCTAACCCTAACCCCTATGGACTGTAGACAGAGAGACAGTGAGCTAACCCTAACCCCTATGGACTGTAGACAGAGAGACAGTAAGCTAACCCTAACCCCTATGGACTGTAGACAGAGAGACAGTAAGCTAACCCTAACCTCTATGGACTGTAGACAGAGAGACAGTGAGCTAACCCTAACCCCTATGGACTGTAGACAGAGAGACAGTGAGCTAACCTTAACCCCTATGGACTGTAGACAGAGATACAGTGAGCTAACCCTAACCCATGTGGACTGTAGACAGAAAGACAGTGAGCTAACCCTAACCCCTGTGGACTGTAGACAGAGAGACAGTTAGCTAACCTTAACCCCTATGGACTGTAGACAGAGAGACAGTGAGCTAACCCTAACCCTGTGGACTGTAGACAGAGAGACAGTGAGCTAACCCTAACCCCTGTGGACTGTAGACAGAGAGACAGTGAGCTAACCCTAACCCCTGTGGACTGTAGACAGAGAGACAGTGAGCTAACCCTAACCCCTGTGGACTGTAGACAGAGAGACAGTGAGATAACCCTAACCCCTATGGATTGTAGACAGAGAGACAGTGAGCTAACCCTAACCCCTGTGGACTGTAGACAGAGAGACAGTGAGCTAACCCTAACCCCTGTGGACTGTAGACAGAGAGACAGTGAGCTAACCCTAACCCCTGTGGACTGTAGACAGAGAGACAGTGAGCTAACCCTAACCCCTATGGACTGTAGACAGAGAGAGACAGTGAGCTAACCCTAACCCCTATGGACTGTAGACAGAGAGACAGTGAGCTAACCCTAACCTCTATGGATTGTAGACAGAGAGAGACAGTGAGCTAACCCTAACCCCTGTGGACTGTAGACAGAGAGACAGTGAGCTAACCCTAACCCCTGTGGACTGTAGACAGAGAGACAGTGAGCTAACCCTAACCCCTGTGGACTGTAGACAGAGAGACAGTGAGCTAACCCTAACCCCTGTGGACTGTAGACAGAGAGACAGTGAGCTAACCCTAACCCATAAGGATTGTAGACAGAGAGACAGTGAGCTAACCCTAACCCCTGTGGACTATAGACAGAGAGACAGTCAGCTAACCCTAACCCCTGTGGACTGTAGACAGAGAGACAGTGAGCTAACCCTAACCCCTGTGGACTGTAGACAGAGAGACAGTGAGCTAACCCTAACCCCTGTGGACTGTGGACAGAAAGACAGTGAGCTAACCCTAACCTCTATGGATTGTAGACAGAGAGACAGTGAGCTAACCCTAACCCCTGTGGACTGTAGACAGAGAGACAGTCAGCTAACCCTAACCCCTGTGGACTGTAGACAGAGAGACAGTGAGCTAACCCTAACCCCTGTGGACTGTAGACAGAGAGACAGTGAGCTAACCCTAACCCCTGTGGACTGTAGACAGAGAGACAGTGAGCTAACCCTAACCCCTGTGGACTGTAGACAGAGAGACAGTGAGCTAACCCTAACCCCTGTGGACTGTAGACAGAGAGACAGTGAGCTAACCCAAACCCCTGTGGACTGTAGACAGAGAGACAGTGAGCTAACCCTAACCCCTATGGATTGTAGACAGAGAGACAGTGAGCTAACCCTAACCCCTGTGGACTGTAGACAGAGAGACAGTGAGCTAACCCTAACCCCTGTGGACTGTAGACAGAGAGACAGTGAGCTAACCCTAACCCCTGTGGACTGTAGACAGAGAGACAGTGAGCTAACCCTAACCCCTATGGACTATAGACAGAGAGAGACAGTGAGCTAACCCTAACCTCTATGGACTGTAGACAGAGAGACAGTGAGCTAACCCTAACCCCTATGGACTGTAGACAGAGAGACAGTGAGCTAACCCTAACCCCTGTGGACTGTAGACAGAGAGACAGTGAGCTAACCCTAACCCCTATGGACTGTAGACAGAGAGACAGTGAGCTAACCCTAACCCCTATGGACTGTAGACAGAGAGACAGTAAGCTAACCCTAACCCCTATGGACTGTAGACAGAGAGTCAGTAAGCTAGCCCTAACCTCTATGGACTGTAGACAGAGAGACAGTGAGCTAACCCTAACCCCTATGGACTGTAGAGAGAGAGACAGTGAGCTAACCTTAACCCCTATGGACTGTAGACAGAGATACAGTGAGCTAACCCTACCCCCTGTGGACTGTAGACAGAGAGAGACAGTGAGCTAACCCTAACCCCTGTGGATTGTAGACAGAGAGACAGTCAGCTAACCCTAACCCCTGTGGACTGTAGACAGAGAGACATTAAGCTAACCCTAACCCCTGTGGACTGTAGACAGAGAGACAGTGAGCTAACCCTAACCCCTATGGACTGTAGACAGAGAGACAGTAAGCTAACCCTAACCCCTATGGACTGTAGACAGAGAGACAGTAAGCTAACCCTAACCTCTATGGACTGTAGACAGAGATACAGTGAGCTAACCCTAACCCATGTGGACTGTAGACAGAAAGACAGTGAGCTAACCCTAACCCCTGTGGACTGTAGACAGAGAGACAGTTAGCTAACCTTAACCCCTATGGACTGTAGACAGAGAGACAGTGAGCTAACCCTAACCCCTGTGGACTGTAGACAGGGAGACAGTGAGCTAACCCTAACCCCTGTGGATTGTAGACAGAGAGACAGTGAGCTAACCCTAACCTCTATGGATTGTAGACAGAGAGAGACAGTGAGCTAACCCTAACCCCTGTGGACTGTAGACAGAGAGACAGTGAGCTAACCCTAACCCCTGTGGACTGTAGACAGAGAGACAGTGAGCTAACCCTAACCCCTGTGGACTGTAGACAGAGAGACAGTGAGCTAACCCTAACCCCTGTGGACTGTAGACAGAGAGACAGTGAGCTAACCCTAACCCCTATGGATTGTAGACAGAGAGACAGTGAGCTAACCCTAACCCCTGTGGACTGTAGACAGAGAGACAGTGAGCTAACCCTAACCCCTGTGGACTGTAGACAGAGAGACAGTGAGCTAACCCTAACCCCTATGGACTGTAGACAGAGAGAGACAGTGAGCTAACCCTAACCTCTATGGACTGTAGACAGAGAGACAGTGAGCTAACCCTAACCCCTATAGACTGTAGACAGAGAGACAGTGAGCTAACCCTAACCCCTGTGGACTGTAGACAGAGAGACAGTGAGCTAACCCTAACCCCTATGGACTGTAGACAGAGAGACAGTGAGCTAACCCTAACCCCTATGGACTGTAGACAGAGAGACAGTAAGCTAACCCTAACCCCTATGGACTGTAGACAGAGAGACAGTAAGCTAACCCTAACCTCTATGGACTGTAGACAGAGAGACAGTGAGCTAACCCTAACCCTATGGACTGTAGACAGAGAGACAGTGAGCTAACCTTAACCCCTATGGACTGTAGACAGAGATACAGTGAGCTAACCCTAACCCATGTGGACTGTAGACAGAAAGACAGTGAGCTAACCCTAACCCCTGTGGACTGTAGACAGAGAGACAGTTAGCTAACCTTAACCCCTATGGACTGTAGACAGAGAGACAGTGAGCTAACCCTAACCCCTGTGGACTGTAGACAGAGAGACAGTGAGCTAACCCTAACCCCTGTGGACTGTAGACAGAGAGACAGTGAGCTAACCCTAACCCCTGTGGACTGTAGACAGAGAGACAGTGAGCTAACCCTAACCCCTGTGGACTGTAGACAGAGAGACAGTGAGATAACCCTAACCCCTATGGATTGTAGACAGAGAGACAGTGAGCTAACCCTAACCCCTGTGGACTGTAGACAGAGAGACAGTGAGCTAACCCTAACCCCTGTGGACTGTAGACAGAGAGACAGTGAGCTAACCCTAACCCCTGTGGACTGTAGACAGAGAGACAGTGAGCTAACCCTAACCCCTATGGACTGTAGACAGAGAGAGACAGTGAGCTAACCCTAACCCCTATGGACTGTAGACAGAGAGACAGTGAGCTAACCCTAACCTCTATGGATTGTAGACAGAGAGAGACAGTGAGCTAACCCTACCCCTGTGGACTGTAGACAGAGAGACAGTGAGCTAACCCTAACCCCTGTGGACTGTAGACAGAGAGACAGTGAGCTAACCCTAACCCCTGTGGACTGTAGACAGAGAGACAGTGAGCTAACCCTAACCCCTGTGGACTGTAGACAGAGAGACAGTGAGCTAACCCTAACCCATAGGATTGTAGACAGAGAGACAGTGAGCTAACCCTAACCCCTGTGGACTATAGACAGAGAGACAGTCAGCTAACCCTAACCCCTGTGGACTGTAGACAGAGAGACAGTGAGCTAACCCTAACCCCTGTGGACTGTAGACAGAGAGACAGTGAGCTAACCCTAACCCCTGTGGACTGTAGACAGAAGAGACAGTGAGCTAACCCTAACCTCTATGGACTGTAGACAGAGAGACAGTGAGCTAACCCTAACCCCTATGGACTGTAGAGAGAGAGACAGTGAGCTAACCTTAACCCCTATGGACTGTAGACAGAGATACAGTGAGCTAACCCTAACCCATGTGGACTGTAGACAGAGAGACAGTGAGCTAACCCTAACCCCTGTGGACTGTAGACAGAGAGACAGTGAGCTAACCCTAACCCCTGTGGACTGTAGACAGAGAGACAGTGAGCTAACCCTAACCCCTGTGGACTGTAGACAGAGAGACAGTGAGCTAACCCTAACCCCTGTGGACTGTAGACAGAGAGACAGTGAGCTAACCCTAACCCCTGTGGACTGTAGACAGAGAGACAGTGAGCTAACCCTAACCCCTGTGGACTGTAGACAGAGAGACAGTGAGCTAACCCTAACCCCTATGGATTGTAGACAGAGAGACAGTGAGCTAACCCTAACCCCTGTGGACTGTAGACAGAGAGACAGTGAGCTAACCCTAACCCCTGTGGACTGTAGACAGAGAGACAGTGAGCTAACCCTAACCCCTATGGACTGTAGACAGAGAGAGACAGTGAGCTAACCCTAACCTCTATGGACTGTAGACAGAGAGACAGTGAGCTAACCCTAACCCCTATAGACTGTAGACAGAGAGACAGTGAGCTAACCCTAACCCCTGTGGACTGTAGACAGAGAGACAGTGAGCTAACCCTAACCCCTATGGACTGTAGACAGAGAGACAGTGAGCTAACCCTAACCCCTATGGACTGTAGACAGAGAGACAGTAAGCTAACCCTAACCCCTATGGACTGTAGACAGAGAGACAGTAAGCTAACCCTAACCTCTATGGACTGTAGACAGAGAGACAGTGAGCTAACCCTAACCCCTATGGACTGTAGACAGAGAGACAGTGAGCTAACCTTAACCCCTATGGACTGTAGACAGAGATACAGTGAGCTAACCCTAACCCATGTGGACTGTAGACAGAAAGACAGTGAGCTAACCCTAACCCCTGTGGACTGTAGACAGAGAGACAGTTAGCTAACCTTAACCCCTATGGACTGTAGACAGAGAGACAGTGAGCTAACCCTAACCCCTGTGGACTGTAGACAGAGAGACAGTGAGCTAACCCTAACCCCTGTGGACTGTAGACAGAGAGACAGTGAGCTAACCCTAACCCCTGTGGACTGTAGACAGAGAGACAGTGAGCTAACCCTAACCCCTGTGGACTGTAGACAGAGAGACAGTGAGATAACCCTAACCCCTATGGATTGTAGACAGAGAGACAGTGAGCTAACCCTAACCCCTGTGGACTGTAGACAGAGAGACAGTGAGCTAACCCTAACCCCTGTGGACTGTAGACAGAGAGACAGTGAGCTAACCCTAACCCCTGTGGACTGTAGACAGAGAGACAGTGAGCTAACCCTAACCCCTATGGACTGTAGACAGAGAGAGACAGTGAGCTAACCCTAACCCCTATGGACTGTAGACAGAGAGACAGTGAGCTAACCCTAACCTCTATGGATTGTAGACAGAGAGAGACAGTGAGCTAACCCTAACCCCTGTGGACTGTAGACAGAGAGACAGTGAGCTAACCCTAACCCCTGTGGACTGTAGACAGAGAGACAGTGAGCTAACCCTAACCCCTGTGGACTGTAGACAGAGAGACAGTGAGCTAACCCTAACCCCTGTGGACTGTAGACAGAGAGACAGTGAGCTAACCCTAACCCATAAGGATTGTAGACAGAGAGACAGTGAGCTAACCCTAACCCCTGTGGACTATAGACAGAGAGACAGTCAGCTAACCCTAACCCCTGTGGACTGTAGACAGAGAGACAGTGAGCTAACCCTAACCCCTGTGGACTGTAGACAGAGAGACAGTGAGCTAACCCTAACCCTGTGGACTGTGGACAGAAAGACAGTGAGCTAACCCTAACCTCTATGGATTGTAGACAGAGAGACAGTGAGCTAACCCTAACCCCTGTGGACTGTAGACAGAGAGACAGTCAGCTAACCCTAACCCCTGTGGACTGTAGACAGAGAGACAGTGAGCTAACCCTAACCCCTGTGGACTGTAGACAGAGAGACAGTGAGCTAACCCTAACCCCTGTGGACTGTAGACAGAGAGACAGTGAGCTAACCCTAACCCCTGTGGACTGTAGACAGAGAGACAGTGAGCTAACCCTAACCCCTGTGGACTGTAGACAGAGAGACAGTGAGCTAACCCAAACCCCTGTGGACTGTAGACAGAGAGACAGTGAGCTAACCCTAACCCCTATGGATTGTAGACAGAGAGACAGTGAGCTAACCCTAACCCCTGTGGACTGTAGACAGAGAGACAGTGAGCTAACCCTAACCCCTGTGGACTGTAGACAGAGAGACAGTGAGCTAACCCTAACCCCTGTGGACTGTAGACAGAGAGACAGTGAGCTAACCCTAACCCCTATGGACTATAGACAGAGAGAGACAGTGAGCTAACCCTAACCTCTATGGACTGTAGACAGAGAGACAGTGAGCTAACCCTAACCCCTATGGACTGTAGACAGAGAGACAGTGAGCTAACCCTAACCCCTGTGGACTGTAGACAGAGAGACAGTGAGCTAACCCTAACCCCTATGGACTGTAGACAGAGAGACAGTGAGCTAACCCTAACCCCTATGGACTGTAGACAGAGAGACAGTAAGCTAACCCTAACCCCTATGGACTGTAGACAGAGAGTCAGTAAGCTAACCCTAACCTCTATGGACTGTAGACAGAGAGACAGTGAGCTAACCCTAACCCCTATGGACTGTAGAGAGAGAGACAGTGAGCTAACCTTAACCCCTATGGACTGTAGACAGAGATACAGTGAGCTAACCCTAACCCATGTGGACTGTAGACAGAGAGACAGTGAGCTAACCCTAACCCCTGTGGACTGTAGACAGAGAGACAGTGAGCTAACCCTAACCCCTGTGGACTGTAGACAGAGAGACAGTGAGCTAACCCTAACCCCTGTGGACTGTAGACAGAGAGACAGTGAGCTAACCCTAACCCCTGTGGACTGTAGACAGAGAGACAGTGAGCTAACCCTAACCCCTATGGATTGTAGACAGAGAGACAGTGAGCTAACCCTAACCCCTGTGGACTGTAGACAGAGAGACAGTGAGCTAACCCTAACCTCTATGGACTGTAGACAGAGAGACAGTGAGCTAACCCTAACCCCTATGTTCTGTAGACAGAGAGACAGTGAGCTAACCCTAACCCCTGTGGACTGTAGACAGAGAGACAGTGAGCTAACCCTAACCCCTATGGACTGTAGACAGAGAGAGACAGTGAGCTAACCCTAACCTCTATGGACTGTAGACAGAGAGACAGTGAGCTAACCCTAACCCCTATGGACTGTAGACAGAGAGACAGTGAGCTAACCCTAACCCCTATGGACTGTAGACAGAGAGAGACAGTGAGCTAACCCTAACCCCTATGGACTGTAGACAGAGAGACAGTGAGCTAACCCTAACACCTATGGACTGTAGACAGAGAGACAGTAAGCTAACCCTAACCCCTATGGACTGTAGACAGAGAGACAGTAAGCTAACCCTAACCTCTATGGACTGTAGACAGAGAGACAGTGAGCTAACCCTAACCCCTATGGACTGTAGACAGAGAGACAGTGAGCTAACCTTAACCCCTATGGACTGTAGACAGAGATACAGTGAGCTAACCCTAACCCATGTGGACTGTAGACAGAAAGACAGTGAGCTAACCCTAACCCCTGTGGACTGTAGACAGAGAGACAGTTAGCTAACCTTAACCCCTATGGACTGTAGACAGAGAGACAGTGAGCTAACCCTAACCCCTGTGGACTGTAGACAGAGAGACAGTGAGCTAACCCTGACCCCTGTGGACTGTAGACAGAGAGACAGTGAGCTAACCCTAACCTCTATGGATTGTAGACAGAGAGAGACAGTGAGCTAACCCTAACCCCTGTGGACTGTAGACAGAGAGACAGTGAGCTAACCCTAACCCCTATGGATTGTAGACAGAGAGACAGTGAGCTAACCCTAACCCCTGTGGACTGTAGACAGAGAGACAGTCAGCTAACCCTAACCCCTGTGGACTGTAGACAGAGAGACAGTGAGCTAACCCTAACCCCTGTGGACTGTAGACAGAGAGACAGTGAGCTAACCCTAACCCCTGTGGACTGTAGACAGAAAGACAGTGAGCTAACCCTAACCTCTATGGATTGTAGACAGAGAGACAGTGAGCTAACCCTAACCCCTGTGGACTGTAGACAGAGAGACAGTCAGCTAACCCTAACCCCTGTGGACTGTAGACAGAGAGACAGTGAGCTAACCCTAACCCCTGTGGACTGTAGACAGAGAGACAGTGAGCTAACCCTAACCCCTGTGGACTGTAGACAGAGAGACAGTGAGCTAACCCTAACCCCTGTGGACTGTAGACAGAGAGACAGTGAGCTAACCCTAACCCCTGTGGACTGTAGACAGAGAGACAGTGAGCTAACCCTAACCCCTGTGGACTGTAGACAGAGAGACAGTTAGCTAACCTTAACCCCTATGGACTGTAGACAGAGAGACAGTGAGCTAACCCTAACCCCTGTGGACTGTAGACAGAGAGACAGTGACCTAACCCTAACCTCTATGGATTGTAGACAGAGAGAGACAGTGAGCTAACCCTAACCCCTGTGGACTGTAGACAGAGAGACAGTGAGCTAACCCTAACCCCTGTGGACTGTAGACAGAGAGACAGTGAGCTAACCCTAACCCCTATGGACTGTAGACAGAGAGACAGTGAGCTAACCCTAACCTCTATGGATTGTAGACAGAGAGAGACAGTGAGCTAACCCTAACCCCTGTGGACTGTAGACAGAGAGACAGTGAGCTAACCCTAACCCCTGTGGACTGTAGACAGAGAGACAGTGAGCTAACCCTAACCCCTGTGGACTGTAGACAGAGAGACAGTGAGCTAACCCTAACCCCTGTGGACTGTAGACAGAGAGACAGTGAGCTAACCCTAACCCCTGTGGACTGTAGACAGAGAGAGACAGTGAGCTAACCCTAACACCTATGGATTGTAGACAGAGAGACAGTGAGCTAACCCTAACCCCTATGGACTGTAGACAGAGAGAC
The DNA here is from genome assembly GCF_002021735.2 of Oncorhynchus kisutch. Taxonomy (NCBI): domain Eukaryota; kingdom Metazoa; phylum Chordata; class Actinopteri; order Salmoniformes; family Salmonidae; genus Oncorhynchus; species Oncorhynchus kisutch. The sequence continues at coordinate 24,452,131 of NC_034179.2, forward strand.
AGTGAGCTAACCCTAACCCCTATGGATTGTAGACAGAGAGACAGTGAGCTAACCCTAACCCCTATGGACTGTAGACAGAGAGACAGTGAGCTAACCCTAACCCCTATGGATTGTAGACAGAGAGACAGTGAGCTAACCCTAACCCCTGTGGACTGTAGACAGAGAGACAGTGAGCTAACCCTAACCCCTGTGGACTGTAGACAGAGAGACAGTGAGCTAACCCTAACCCCTATGGACTGTAGACAGAGAGACAGTGGGCTAACCCTAACCCCTATGGATTGTAGACAGAGATACAGTGAGCTAACCCTAACCCCTGAGGGGTGTGCTATGAGAGATATGAGACCATATCTCAGACATCTCAGTAGCACGGTCCACTCAGAGTCTGTCCAGCGCTGATGACATCATCCTGTGTGTGTGTGTATCTGTGTGTGTGTGTAGCACCCAAGCTGGGTGTGCGTTGCCCTTGTGTCAGATAGGAGAGGAGAGGCACTTTGAACTTCACAGCTCTGTGAGCACACAGCAGGGAGTGTATGTGTACTATTTACAGTACACACTCCGTCTGTGTTCCCCAGCCTTCCCCTGTCACTCCTCCACGCTCCCTCAACACAGCGACATGCCCGGACGTGCATAGCTTAACAGCCAATGCATGTTAGCAAGTGACATTAATGAATACCATAACTGCCTTCCGTATTCATATGACTGAACCAGTCGACCATTTGATGAACTTTCCAATTTGTTAACTTAATTTCAATGTCCTGCCAGCAGGTGTTGAAATGAATTGGCTTCCCTGGTGTCTTATGTGTGATGCACCGTTGGCTCCATGCTGTTTGACTGCCCACACTGTATGAGTGTTGGGTTCTGGATCAAGAGGAGGGAAAATATGACGTTGAAGTTCTCTTGCAGTGATTCATTACTTAACAGAAGATGGGGTCTGTGGATGTGGGAACCCTAACGAGACCGTGCTACGTTTTTCAGGGGGATGCTTTAACAGAATAGAAAACACCAACACACCCGCCTACATGCGCGAGCAAGCACACACACACACACACACACACACACACACACACACACACACACACACACACACACACACACACACACACACACACACACACACAGAGCATGCACGCACACACACACACACACACACACACACACACACACATTCAGGGACCAGGAAGATATGCCCATGATGACCCATGATGACTAGGAAACACTGTCACAACTGATAAACATATGTTTCCACTAAGAGATGCTACCACACTTAGTCCTATAGTATGACGTTTTGGAAGGGGTGTGGAGTCCAACTGCCCGTCCCCACCCGCCAGACAGGACATGGAGAATTGTGTAATGTGATAGGAAGAAGATGTAGTTTTTGAAAAGTCATTGTTAAAAAAAAAAACATATTCACAAGACCAACTTTCAAAATCAATTAAAATATTTTACCCTCAAGAGAAAAATTATAATTAAAAAAAACAGCATTAGCATCAACATTTAATTGAATTAGGCAATTCCCCATTCGGGGTTGACTAAATTGTACTTTTTAGTATTTGGGGGATGAACTATAGGTTGCCTTTTTTAAATGAGTACATACCCATGAGCAACTGTGCTCCTAGACAGTGCATTCCCATCGTATCTATCTCTGCAAGAAAAACAATCAGATATTTAAACGAATCTAATCCAGTAGAGATGTGGAACTGTTAGGCTTTATGGAGAAACTGTGGCACTGGAAGGAAAATCAAACAGATAAGGTTTCACTCATATCTGGTAACAGGTGAATACTTTCCTCCCCTTCATCCCCCTTTCTTCTCCTCCTATCCTCTCCCCTCATGACGACCTGATGGGGGTAACAGTATCCACGCTGTTACCAAACCTCTGGAGATAGCTGCCCCTCTCAACATGCAGCTGAGGTGTACGAGGGAAACCCACAAACACACACACACAGCCAGGGTTGGTCTTTGGTTAGCAAAGCCAGCCTTAGGTTTGGCTGTGATAATCAATACCCATATAACAGCAGAAGGGAAGAAGATAAGAGAATAAGAGTACCTCCTCCCAGCTGGCCACTGCACTGAGACTAGGAAACACTCTCACAACTGATAAATCCACGATAATCGAGAATTTCAATAAGCATTTCTTTACGGCTGGCCATGCTTTCCACCTGGCTACCCCAACCCCGGCCAACAGCTCTACACCCCCCGCAGCAACTGGCCCAAGCCGGGCTAGACAATCTGGACCCTCTCTTCCTAAAATTATCCGCTGACATTGTTGCAACCCCTATTACTGGTCTGTTCAACCTCTCTTCTGTAACGTCTGAGGTTCCTAAAGATTGGAAAGTGGCCGCGGTCATCCCCCTCTTCAAAGGGGGAGACACTCTAGACCCAAACTGTTACAGACCTATATCCATCCTGCCCTGCCCATCTAAAGTCTTCGAAAGCCAAGTGAACAAACAGATCACCGACCATTTCGAATCCCACCGTACCTTCTCCGCTATGCAATCTGGTGTCCGAGCTGGTTACGGGTGCACCTCAGCCACGCTCAAGGTCCTAAACGATATCATAACAGCCATTGATCGACCTTGCCAAGGCTTTCGACTCTGCATTCTTATCGGCAGACTCTTTAGCCTTGGTTTCTCAAATGACTGCCTCGCCTGGTTCACCAACTACTTCTCAGATAGAGTTCAGTGTGTCAAATCGGAGGGCTTGTTGTCCGGATCTCTGGCAGTCTCTATGGGGCTGCCACAGGGTTCAATTCTCGGGCCGACTCTTTTCTCTGTATACATCAATGATGTTGCTCTTGCTGCGGGTAATTCTTTGATCCACCTCTATGCAGACGACACTATTCTGTATCCATCTGGCCCTTCTTTGGACACTGTGTTAACAAACCTTCTAGATGAGCTTCAACGCCATACAACACTCCTTCCGTGGCCTCCAGCTGCTCTTAAATGCTAGTAAAATTAATTGCATGCTTGCATGCTTCAACCGATTGCTGCCTGCACCCACCTGCATGACAAGCATCACTACTCTGGACGGTTATGACTTGTGGACAGCTATAAATAACTAGAAGAAGGGCCAGATGTATACAGAATGGTATACCTAATACCTGGCTAGACCGTAAACTCTCCTTCCAGACTCACATTAAGAATCTCCAATCAAAAGTTAAATCTAGAATCGACTCCTATTTCGCAACAAAGCCCCCTTCACTCATGCTGCCAAACTCATGCTGCCATACCCTCGTAAAACTGACTCTCCTATCGATCCTTGACTTCGGCGTTGTCATTTACAAAATAGCCTTCAACACTGTACTCAACAAATTGGATGCAATCTATCACAGTGCCATCCGTTTTTATCACCAAAGCCCATATACTACCCACCACAGCGACCTGTATGCTCTCATTGGCTGGTCCTCGTTATGTATTCGTCGCCAAACCCATTGGCTCCAGGTCATCTGTAAGTCTTTGCTAGGTAAAGCTCCGCCTTATCTCAGCTCACTGGTCACCATAGCAACACCCACTCGTAGCACGCGCTACAGCAGGTATATCTCACAGGTCATCCCCAAAGCCAACACCTCCTTTGGCAGCCTTTCCTTCCAGTTCTCTGCTGTGAATGACTGGAACGAATTGCAAAAATCACTGAAGTTAGAGAACTATCTCCCTCACTAACTTCAAGTATCGGCTGTCAGAGCAGCTTACCGATTGCTGCAGCTGTACACAGCCCATCTGTAAATAGCCCATCCAACCAACTACCTCATCCCCATATTTGTTTTTTGTTTTTTTCTCTGTTCTTTTGCACACCAGTATTTCTACTTAGCCATCCTCATCTGCACATCTATCAATCCAGTGTTAATTGCTAATGTCACACCCTGACTATAGTTTGCTTTGTATGTTTCTATGTTTTGGTTGGTCAGGGTGTGAGCTGAGTGGGCATTCTATGTTACATGTCTAGTTTGTCTAGTTCTATGTATGGCCTGATATGGTTCTCAATCAGAGGCAGGTGTTCGTCATTGTCTCTGATTGGGAACCATATTTAGGTAGTCTGTTTGGTGTTGGGTTTTTGTGGGTGATTGTCCTTGTTCTGTCTCTGTGTTACTTTGCACCAGTATTAGGCTGTTTTGGTTTTCGTGTTACGTTTATTGTTTTTGTATTTGATTCGTGTTTACTTTGTTTCATTAAACATGGATCGCAATAGCCACGCCGCATTTTTGTCTGACTCTCTTTCACATAAAGAAAACCGTTACAGCTAAATTGTAATTACTTCGCCACTATGGCGTATTTATTGCCTTACCTCCTTACTTCATTTGCACACACTGTATACAGATTTTCTATTGTGTTATTGACTGTACGTTTGTTTATTCCATGTGTAACTCTGTGTTGTTGTTTTTGTCACACTGCTTTGCTTTATCTTGGCCAGGTCACAGTTGTAAATGAAGTACAGCACAGCAAGAGGACAAGAGGAGAGACTGTACAGCACCACACAGCAAGAGGACAAGAGGAGAGACTGTACAGCACCGCACAGCAAGAGGACAAGAGGAAAGACTGTACAGCACCGCACAGCAAGAGGACAAGAGGAGAGACTGTACAGCACCGCACAGCAAGAGGACAAGAGGAGAGACTGTACAGCACCACACAGCAAGAGGACAAGAGGAGAGACTGTACAGCACAGCAAGAGGACAAGAGGAGAGACTGTACAGCACAGCAAGAGGACAAGAGGAGAGACCGTACAGCACCACACAGCAAGAGGACAAGAGGAGAGACTGTACAGCACAGCAAGAGGACAAGAGGAGAGACTGTACAGCACAGCAAGAGGACAAGAGGAGAGACTGTACAGCACCACACAGCAAGAGGACAAGAGGAGAGACTGTACAGCACAGCAAGAGGACAAGAGGAGAGACTGTACAGCACCACACAGCAAGAGGACAAGAGGAGAGACTGTACAGCACAGCAAGAGGACAAGAGGAGAGACTGTACAGCACAGCAAGAGGACAAGAGGAGAGACTGTACAGCACCGCACAGCAAGAGGACAAGAGGTACGAGAGGCAGACCCCCCAAAAATGGGGGGGGGGGGGGGGCACACGAGGGGTGGGGCTAAGCCAGGTAGCAGACCTGAGCTCACTCCTCGTGCTTATTATAAGTGGAGTGGAGCCGAAGGGAGAGGTGCACGTAGTAGGCACTAGATCTCCAGTGCTTACCCACAGCCCGGTTCAACCTGTGCCTGCACTCTGGAGGGTCCGGGCTAGAGTAGTGATCCAGCCTGGGGGAGTGGTGCCAAGGCTGCGCACCAGAGCTCCAGTGCTCCCCCACAGCCCGGTCCTTCAGGTGCCTCCTCCTAACACCAAGCCTCCTGATGGTCTCCTCTGTCTCTCTGTCTCCTCCCTACAGGTGCTCCCGCCTGTCCGGCGCTGCCGGAGTCTCCCGCCTGTCCGGCGCTGCCTGAGTCTCCCGCCTGTCCGTTGCTCCCTCAGCTCAGAGGCGCCAGAGTCCCTCAGCTCAGAGGCGCCAGAGTCCCTCAGCTCAGAGGCGCCAGAGCCCCTCAGCCCAGAGGCACCAGAGCCCCTCAGCCCAGAGGCGCCAGAGCTTCCGCCCCTCTGTCCCGAGCTGCCCCTTTGTCCCGAGCTGCCCCTTTGTCCCGAGCTGCCCCTCTGTCCCGAGCTGCCCCTCTGTCCATTTAGAAGGGTTGCCATGGTTAGGAAGCCACGGAGGCGGACAATGAGGCGGACTAAGATGATGGTGAAGTGGGGTCCGCGTCCTGCGCCAGAGCCGCCACCGCGGACAGACGCCCACCCAGACCCTCCCCTATAGGTTAAGGTTTTGCGGCAGGGGGTCCGCACCTTTGGGGGGGGGGGGGGGGGGGGGGGGGGGGTACTGTCACGTTCTGACCTTTATTTATTTTTTTATTTATTTAGTATGGTCAGGGCGTGATTTGGGTGGGCAGTCTATGTTTGTTTTTCTATGATTTGGGTATATCTATGTTTCGGCCTAGTATGGTTCTCAATCAGAGGCAGGTGTCATTAGTTGTCTCTGATTGAGAATCATACTTAGGTAGCCTGGGTTGCACTGTTTGTTTGTGGGTGATTGTCTATGTTAGTGGCTTGTGTCAGCACAGGTCTCATTGGTAGCTTCACAGTCGTTATTTGTTTATTGTTTTTGTATGCAGTGTTCAGTACTTTCTTCAATTAAATATTCACTATGAACACATACCACGGCGCGTTTTGGTCCTCTGATCCTTCTCGCCTCTCCTCTTCGGATGAAGAGGAGGACGACCGTGACAGTTACTGCCAGAAACATTTCTAGATCTATTGTCTGTATATTACAAAGCCTTCTGGTATGTTGTAATGTATGTAAGTTGTCAGCATAAAACACAGTGGCTCCGTTCTCATAGCTGGACTACCTTCCCCTGTGAACCTTATAGAGCTGGATATGAGCAGTCTGAACAAAAAGATTATCTCCACAGCATGGAGTTCAACCTCAGGTAACAGAGCCAGATGAAAGCACAGCAGTAGCATACTAACCTACTGAACTGATGGCATCCACCTAAGCTCTGCTAAGGGCAAGTCTACTGGAATGAGTTCATGTCATGAGACATTAAAACAATTATGTGTTTCCGCTCCAAGGAAACAATATGCTCTCTTTGATCCTTGAGTCCCCATAAACACTTCTGGAGACCAGCCACTCGGTGTGAAGGAATGAAGCTCCATATAGGGCTAACACAGCAACACATGCTATAGCTAGATGAGAGCGCTGGAGTCAACAAAGTGTGGTGGGTGAGAGAGAGAGAGAGAGAGAGAGAGAGCGAGACCCCCACGGGGCAAGCAGGTCACCCTATCCCTGACGCCAGACTCAGATTACCAGACTACCCCCCCCCCCCACCACCACACAAAAGACCCAACTGTCCAGTGTCACATTCATGTTCTGCTTCCCATACGCATAATAGTGAGCATACACAGACCCACACACTTAAATACAATAGTATACACATTAGTTATTTCTACAAAAACTGAAAAATGTTTTGCAGAAATGTATCCGATTGCATCTTGCAATATATTATAGTAAACGTATATTTCACTCCACAACATTCACCTTCCCACTTCCCTTTGTTCAGATACGAGCCACAAACAGAGAGTGCTTTTGAGACCTATCATACACACCTAGAAAAGCCACTGCGGCATTGCACCCAGGCGTTTTGTCCACTGGTGAGAGTATCACACCCCTCCGACTGTGACATCAGACTGCCACTGTTTCCACATCAGACTACTTACTGTATCTATCTTCACCCCCTCTGGCAGGCCTGACAATAGACACAGGACGTACAGCTAGGGTCTTTGAGATTTATGTAGAGGGAATGCAACCATCGGTCTGTCAGTGTGAGGAGACCGCCACAGAGCTGTGGCTAGGTGGTGTGAGGAGATTGGACACAGTGAGGTGTGATGGAGGGGCTTTATTTAAAGAGTTGTCTACTGTGAGGCTCTCCCCAGCACTGTCTGCCTTCTACAGGTAGTGTGACAGAGAATGGAGCTCTGTCTGTGGGACATGATATCCACTACTGCCCATGCAAATGTTTTCCCTTGAGAAAAACTACACCAAACATCCTAGGTAGATGTAAAATTGAACAACTAGGATCTCGTCGGCAAAAGCGTAAACATTTGTTACAGATTTCAAATGTATCTTAGATTATTTTGAAGAAGTTTATTTTGACTATTTGTTGCTACAGTGCCTCAAGAGAGACAAACAATCAAATTGTCGTTTTTTCTCGTTTATTAACCGAAGGTCGTTTAAGGGAGTATGTGAGGCTCAGACGTTCGCATCGCCTAGTACAGTTCTGCTTAGAAGAACCTACTGTAGTATGCTTTTTACACCTGTAAAATACAGGCAAAAGAACAAAACCAGATTACAGAGAGAGTGTATTTGTGTGTGCCTGCGGGTGCGTTTGAATGTGTGTGTATGTGTGTTTGGGCTCAGCGAGGTCCTGGCCGCTGTGAGTTAATGAGGGGATTAGTGTATTGGCCTACAGCTAGTAGACTCCCTCAACACCACCCCCCAACCCCCACACCCCTCTGTAGCCAGGGGGAGGGATGCAACCCCTCCCCACACGCACAAACACACTTTCTATGAAAATGTATTCCAAGCATGCTCAGAGGGGTCCTGACACTTCACCTGCATCCCCTTACCTCCCACCCCTTAACATCTCCCTGTCTCTGGTGTGGGAAAGTATTGACTGCTATCGTCACATATAAACGAAACTTATAGAGAAGACTTACTTTAATGGCTCTCTCTCTGAATACCACATACCGTAAACCTATGCTGGGAATGTGTATGGCTATCTGGAGGTTGTTTTTGTACATGGCAAATAACCCATAGGTCAGACAAGGTATTCCGGCTGCTGTTCGTCAGGAATAGGCCACAAGGGCAACAGGTGATGACAGTTGATATTGTTTATATGAGGGGCTGATATTACACACACACACACACACACCTACGTAAGAAGGGACGCACGCATACACACACGTCAACACACACACATTCCCTCTGCCCTGGAGATGACAGTGACTGGCCTTCATGTCCTGAGAAGTGTTGAGGAGAGGGATAGAATGAGAGAGAGATGGAGGGATAGAGGAGGCAGCCTCCACTCACCCCTGATGAAGCCACTGAATCTGTGATTAGCAGAGGGATCCAGTAGGACAATGGAGGGGAAAGGAGTCCCAATCGCCGCAACAGATTTTATCACATCCTATTATCACCTGCCATTGTGGACACACTCAAAACCCATTCACACAGGCAGGCAGACAGGCAGGCAGGCAGGCAGACAGGCGGACTGGGCCTCAGCCATGCACAGCTATATGTGGCTACGATAGGACTGAGCTACAATAGAGCGCAGGATGGAATGGCTCACTGACGCTGGGACTGAATGTAATGATATGGAATAGGTAGGTGTGCAGTTAAACTGGCAATTTTTTATTCTGGGCTTGCTGTGACACATTGCATTCACTGGAACCAGGCAATGTATCATGCAGAAACATACATTTTTTTTTATTAATTACAACACAGACTAAAATGTGCCAGGGCCTTAATTGAAAAGGTTTGAAGATAGCCAGACCAAACCAATTAAGCCTATGCGTTAGGTAGATTAATAACACAGAGATGCCCATGACAGTGTGAGGCAGTGTGTTCTGCCATGTGAGTGTGTGTGTGTGTGTTCGTGTGTGTGTGTGTGTGTGTGTGTGTGTGTGTGTGTGTGTGTGTGTGTGTGTGTGTGTGTGTGTGTGTGTGTGTGTGTGTGTGTGTGTGCGCGTGCGTGTGTGTGTGTGTGTGTGTGTGTGAGTGTGTGTGTGAGAGTGTGTGTGTGTGTGTGTCATGTGTCTGCCCACCACATCTCTATTCTTCCCTTGTCAGCTACCCAGTGGGAAACCCAGGCCCGATGATGGGGGGGTGACAGCAGTGCCTCTCACCCATCGCCCCTCAACTCCATCGCCAAACGAGTGCCAAAAATATTTACCCAGAAAATGTCAGGCACACAAAGAGAGGGCGAGGAACATGGCCGAGATGGAGAGAGAGAGGGGAAAGTAATATAGAAAAGCTAATTGGATTTGAATTGGAGTGTGTTGTAGCGAACCTCTGACCCACACTCTCAGCACACACACACATCCAAACACACACACACACACGGCCCTGGGAGCAAGCCTCCTGACAGTCTGTATGATTTATCCTCTACTGGAAGCCAGCCGGCCAGGACAGACCAACAGACAGACCGACAGACAGACAAGGTCTCCCATTCGCCCTTCTCATTATTTCCAGGGTCAGAGTGAGTTGGTTCACAATAGCGATGGTATTTCCATTCAATCTCACAACAGCAACAGACTGCCATCGTCTCCCTCTCAAAAAATAATTTGGTTGCAGCCCCGCCGTTGACAGGTCTGTGGACAGGCTGTCATGTCAGCTGATCCTTTCTCTGTCCTGGGGGGCCAGTGGCCACCGCGTCGCTACGGTAACGGGCCCCATGGCCAGACAGTGTGCCGACAGGGCCCCCTCATCTCCCCCTGTAGGGTGGCGGCGCAGATGGCAAAGGTCATGGGCTGTGTGTCAGCAGGAGTGAGTCGGGCCACTTAATAGGCACTAGTAGATTAAGATTCCCCCTAGACACTTCACTTCAGCAGTAACTAAGATAACCAAGTCCTCTCTGCTCCTCTTGACCCAGCTCTGAGACATTCCACCATAAAGACGTGACTCTGATAACAGGCCTTGGAACTAACACCTCCACTACATGAGGGAGGGCAAATATGGCTATTTGAAAATATTAATATTCTCAGTAGGTTGAGTGTATTTGCATGTGTATTTGAGAGATAGAGAGAGCGAGATTATATAGGTGGTAGAAAGAGAATAGAGAGAGGAAAAGGTAGGATGATGGCGAGGGAAAGAGAATTAAAAGGCGTAGAGTGGGAGAGAGTGCGCAGGATGCCAAGCCTTCCTGTGAGGTGTTGAGTTTGACACAGAGCAGACTGCTGCAGACCTGTCACTCATCACAGACTGGCCATGACACACACACACATAGGGCTGGCACAATTACCGTGTAACCAACGGTTATGGGTGAAGACTGTCATGAAAATAAAATAATCGCCATAACCGTTTAAAAAATATATATGTTTGTTTATGTGTGGAATAAACGGCTGACAAGACAGGACGGCCGGGCATTCGTGCGGTTGAGTACGTTTCCATGGTAACGTAACCTCTTAACAACTATTAGTCACGGATACCCCTGGTACTGCTACTCATTCCGTGCACCAGTTCCGGAGGTCTACGTCACTGGCATTATAGGCGTCACTGAACTGTCTCATTATGCACACCTGGTTACAATTCCCCTGATTAGTAATTGTAGATATTGTACCCATGTCTGTTGGTCTGTGAGTACCTGTGCTTTGTCATTTCGGCTTTCGTGCTGCATGTATTGTGCACTTGTTATTACGGGTCTCGTCCCGTGTAGTGTATTATGGGTCTCGTCCTGTGTAGTGTATTATGGGTCTCGTCCCGTGTAGTGTATTATGGGTCTCGTCCCGTGTAGTGTATTACGGGTCTCGCCCCATGTAGTGCATTACGGGTCTCGTCCCGTGTAGTGTATTACGGGTCTCGCCACGTGTAGTGTATTATGGGTCTCGCCACGTGTAGTGTATTATGGGTCTCGCCACGTGTAGTGTATTACGGGTCTCGCCACGTGTAGTGTATTACGGGTCTCGTCCTGTGTAGTGTATTATGGGTCTCGTCCCGTGTAGTGTATTATGGGTCTCGTCCCGTGTAGTGTATTATGGGTCTCGCCATGTGTAGTGTATTATGGGTCTCGTCCTGTGTAGTGTATTATGGGTCTCGTCCTGTGTAGTGTATTATGGGTCTCGTCTCGTGTAGTGTATTATGGGTCTCGTCATGTGTAGTGTATTACGGGTCTCGCCACGTGTAGTGTATTACGGGTCTCGTCCTGTGTAGTGTATTATGGGTCTCGTCCCGTGTAGTGTATTATGGGTCTCGTCCCGTGTAGTGTATTACGGGTCTCGCCCCGTGTAGTGTATTACGGGTCTCGCCACGTGTAGTGTATTATGGGTCTCGTCCCGTGTAGTGTATTATGGGTCTCGTCCCGTGTAGTGTATTACGGGTCTCGCCCCGTGTAGTGTATTACGGGTCTCGCCACGTGTAGTGTATTATGGGTCTCGTCCTGTGTAGTGTATTATGGGTCTCGTCCCGTGTAGTGTATTATGGGTCTCGTCCCGTGTAGTGTATTATGGGTCTCGCCACATGTAGTGTATTATGGGTCTCGTCCCGTGTAGTGTATTATGGGTCTCGTCCCGTGTAGTGTATTATGGGTCTCGTCACGTGTAGTGTATTATGGGTCACGTCCCGTGTTGTGTATTACGGGTCTCGCCACGTGTAGTGTATTACGGGTCTCGCCACGTGTAGTGTATTATGGGTCTCGTCCCGTGTAGTGTATTACGGGTCTCGCCCCGTGTAGTGTATTACGGGTCTCGCCCCATGTAGTGTATTACGGGTCTCGCCACGTGTAGTGTATTATGGGTCTCGTCCCATGTAGTGTATTCCGGGTCTCGTCCCATGTAGTGTATTCCGGGTCTCGTCCCATGTAGTGTATTATGGGTCTCGTCCCATGTAGTGTATTATGGGTCTCGTCCCATGTAGTGTATTACAGGTCTCGTCCCATGTAGTGTATTACGGGTCTCGTCCCATGTAGTGTATTATGGGTCTCGTCCCATGTAGTGTATTACAGGTCTCGTCCCATGTAGTGTATTACGGGTCTCCTCCCGTGTAGTGTATTACGGGTCTCGTCCCGTGTAGTGTATTACAGGTCTCGTCCCGTGTAGTGTATTACGGGTCTCGTCCCATGTAGTGTATTACAGGTCTCGTCCCATGTAGTGTATTACGGGTCTCGTCCCATGTAGTGTATTATGGGTCTCGTCCCATGTAGTGTATTATGGGTCTCGTCCCATGTAGTGTATTACAGGTCTCGTCCCTTGTAGTGTATTACGGGTCTCGTCCCATGTAGTGTATTATGGGTCTCGATTCGTGTAGTGTATTATGGGTCCCGTCCCATGTAGTGTATTACGGGTCTCGTCCCGTGTAGTGTATTACTGGTCTCGTCCCATGTAGTGTATTACGGGTCTCGTCCCGTATAGTGTATTACTGGTCTCGTCCCATGTAGTGTATTACGGGTCTCGTCCTGTGTAGTGTATTACGGGTCTCGTCCTGTGTATTAATTTGAGGTTTTACCCTGCTCTTTTGTTTGAGTTACATCCCTGTGTTTTTGTACGTGTTTGTTTTGGGCTTTGTCCCCATACCTTTTCATGGAATGTTGCATACTTTGGGTGTTGTATTAAAACCCCCTATTACAAATTCCTACGCCCATCTCCAATCATTTATACGTGACAGTGATGAAAATGTATTGCTCCTTGCTGAGACAAGCAAGGTGTTGTAGTTAATTAAAATGATGTCAACTGATGTGGTCTATGATGTCAGTTGAGTTGAATCATCAAATCATCAAATCACAGCATGTACTTTTACTTTCTACTTTGCTCTTATGGGTACACTGGCAAAAGCTGCCAGTCCACCCATTGTGCCATTATTGACTTGAATAAGAATGCCCGTTCTATTCATTCTATGTCTATGTCAGTACCTGCAATCAGGAGCGGAGGAAAAGAGAAAATATTACATTTAAAAAATATATATTGCTATTCGAGTGGTAACCGGCATTCATAATTCCATGACTATCACAGCCCTACACACACACACACACACACACACACACACACACACACACACACACACACACACACACACACACACACACGAGGAGGAGGAGAGGAAGGAAAGGAAGACCTTTCTTTTTTAATTGATTTAAATTAATCAAATTGGCTAATCCATTCAGACTCGATACAAACCTATCTGAAATCTCATAATATCTCTCAAAGAGACAAAGCAAATATGTCAACAAGGGCTGCAATTCTAGGCAGCACAAAATAATCAATTACATGACATTCCATGATATAAAACTCCCCACATCCCTCCTCCTCTCCCTCCATTTCTGTTTCTGTGGTAAACTCTCTTTATCTACTGTTTCTCTCAGACGTCCCAAGGCTATTGCACAGGCAAATTATTTAACAAAAGAGCGCAAATGAAAACAGCATGAGACAAGGTGTTGTGAGCCGAGGGGAGAGAGAGAGGGGGGAGAGAGAGGGAGAGAGAAGGCAGACAAAGAGAGGTAGGGAGGGATGGGACTGTGGGGGAAAGATAATTACAGAAAGGGATGTTCAGAGCAACACGAGTTGCAGCACTGGGACTTCTGAATCTTGCTATATTTACACACACACACACACACACACACACACACACACACACACACACACACACACACACACACACACACACACACACACACACACACACACACACACACACCATCCTTCACTGCATGCCCACGCCCATGGACTTCTTCCTCTTAATGGCTTCTCCAACCTATGGTGTGTATTGCAGTGGCATGCAGAGAAAATTAGACAGTATTTCCTTATCTCTTCTCTGTTTCCAAAACCAAGATCCACTTTCATCACGTCATATATTTTCTTTTCAAAGTCCAATTTAACCTGATGTCAAGGATGCAATCACTTAATATTCTTAAGATAAGCCCCAAGCAATGTTGTGGATACAAATGTATAAAATGCAGATCTGAAAGACACATGGAAATAGGTAAATGTTGTTTTCCCAGGTTTTCTCTACGGTGCAGTGTGTGTTGTGGTGTGTGTTTGTGAATCTCTGCATGCTGATTGTTCCCAGCTGTGTTTATGATAAGAGCAGGATCCCTCTCACAAAGAGACCATACTAAATGACCCTATTGGAGCTTTCTGATTCTAACGGAAATCTACTGCTGTCTGTCTGTCCTACCTTCCCCCCTCCCTGGACGTATGTTCCGCGTTCTTGGAGAGAGGCAGAGCACCCCCGATTCCCAAAACCCACCCAAACACAAAATATGCATGCACAAAAAATCACGCACATACTCACAAATACACACATACAAACAAATACACAGAAGCACAAAGACCCTAGACCTTGAAATAGAGGCGAGGGAGAATGTATATTTGGGGGGAGGGGTGGGGTTAAGGCTCAGTGGAGACAGACTGAGGCTGCTGGTACTGTGAATATGAATGATTCTATCATCAACACGCTCTCTCCCTCTCTCTGTCTCTCCCTCTCTCTATCCCCCTCTCTCTCCTTTACACACACACACACACACACACACACACACACACACACACACACACACACACACACACACACACACACACACACACACACACACACACACACACACACACACACACACACACACACACTACTCTGCTCTCATCTCACTAGGGAGTTCCTACAGTGTCTATATCTGTAGGCATCTACCACACCACAAACCATAAAGAAATGTGAACATGTCTCTGTCTGTCTGTCTGTCTGTCTGTCTGTCTGTCTGTCTGTCTGTCTGTCTGTCTGTCTGTCTGTCTGTCTGTCTGTCTGTCTGTCTGTCTGTCTGTCTGTCTGTCTGTCTGTCTGTCTGTCTGTCTGTCTGTCTGTCTGTCTGTCTGTCTGTCTGTCTGTCTTCTGTCTGTCTGTCTACTCTTAGCCCAATAGGAAATGCACACAAACACACACACCGGGTTAAGGTGTTTAATTTGGACTCAAAGTAACTGTCTCTCTGAACTGTCTGTCTGTCTGTCTGTGTGTGTGTGTGTGTGTAATTTTAGACCTCTTTGTGCTCTTCCTGGAAATTGCCATTACCTGGTTGCCAAGGCTTTCAATTAGCAGGCTTGGTGAATCAACAACAGCAAGAGCTCCATCCGAACAGAAGCAGCCTGCCTAAACACAACAAAGTGTTCCTATGGGAGAAGATGAAGGGACGCTCCCTCCACACAGCCATGTAGAGTAGGAAGGAATGGAGGAGAGCGAGAACTGGCAGCAGTCACAGTGAGTTTGGTAGTGCCACGCACGCACACACAGAGACATACAGACACACACAGACCCCGTTTGGAATGAATGCAACAGCAGGAACAAAAGAACGAATTCTGCCTCTAATTATCCAGCTTTCCTCTGACATCCCTCCTCGCTCCATCTTTTCTACCCCTCTATCTCCCTCTCCCTCTTCCTTCCCTCTCGCTCTCCTCCATATCAATCTTCCCTCTCTCTCTCCCCCCGGTCCACTGTATGTTATAAATCACTAGTCTACACCCTGTTGGATGAGATGCCAGAATGTTTGGTCACATTGGAATAACATTGGAAACAATACATAGGAATGGTCCTTT
Source organism: Oncorhynchus kisutch (assembly GCF_002021735.2). NCBI lineage: Eukaryota > Metazoa > Chordata > Actinopteri > Salmoniformes > Salmonidae > Oncorhynchus > Oncorhynchus kisutch. The sequence goes on from NC_034179.2 coordinate 24,467,950, forward strand.
TTGTCATCCTTACAGTAGCACCAAGAAAACTGCAGCTGCTCTCTTTGTGTGTATTTTAGGAGGTAGGGACATTATAGTATATAACCAATGAAATGTCCTCTCACCTGCCCCCTGCACTATTGTCAAAGCATTCAAGTGCACACCCTACAGTGTCTATCATGCTCTCTCTTCCACACTAAGTCTACCTCTCTCCCTCCCTCCCCCTTCTCCTGCCTCCTATAGAAATTCTCTACAGTGAATTGAAATGGGTTTTAACCCATTCATGGTTTTCCACATGTGCTCCACATCTAACAGAGAGTGGTCTGAGAGTGTCAGGCCTCCAATCTCTCCATCTCCATTTTACATTTGTCATTTAGCAGATGGTTTTATCCAGAGTGACTTACAACTAGTGAATTCATCTTAAGATAGCTAGGTGAGAACCACATATCACAGTCGTAGCGAATATATTTTCCCTCAATAAAGTAGTTGCCAGCAAAGTCTGGGGTATCAATCTGTAGTGCAAGGCTAACAAATTAGTAGTTGTCTTTTAACCTCAAATGGAGAGTCACTGACATCTATCACTCCTGCCTCATGGTTTCAAAGGCATGGGGCGGCAGGTAGCCTAGTGGTTAGAGTGTTGGACTAGTAACCGTAAAGGTTGCAAGATCAAATCCCCGAGCTGACAAGGTAACAATCTGTCGTTCTGCCCCTGAACAAGGCAGTTAACATATCCCCCTAGGCTGTCATTGAAAATAAGAATTTGTTCTTAACTGACTTGCCCAGTTAAATAAAAATACAATTACATGGCATTCACAATAGATCTGGGAGATGATGGGATCTGGATCTAAGAGACCAATGATCAACACCTGTAGATATGTGTCACTGTATTTTAGAAGTGTGAAAAACATTTGTTCCTTTGAAGTACTTATTTATTTGGATCATTCTGACTGTTTCATAGCGGTATGCTGGCGTTAGTTTACACTAAGGTGAATGGTCTGGTGTGGCACCCACAAAAGCCCACGCTCCGTCACCGTGGCAACCAATGGAAGCCAAAGTGGCTTTGCGTCCTGCACATTAGCAGTTCTAGTATAATAATGCTGGCGCATTAGTGCCTATTGAGTAACCCCATTCCGCTTTCCAAAGCTAACAATATGCACATCAATGACTGTCAAGTAGTGAGGGGATCACACTCGATGGGCTTGGTAGCTTGGCAGAGTGTTTTTTCTAAAAAGCCACAAAGTAAAAAAAACTGGGTTGAATTCCTCAGTAATGTAGGTGTCTGCCTGGTGTGTGGTTTGCTATGGCATGGTAAGTATTTAATTGTCCGTCTCGTTCTGATCACACAAGCACTTTGATTACTTTAATGACAGCCTACTAGGTCTGCATTTTAATCACAGACACACACACAGAAAACACCGCTGCTACAACACAATGGGAAACCCTGAAAGTGTGCCCACTCCACTTCAAAATGCACTGCACATCCCATTCTTTTATGGAGTGATATTGTGTGTTTGAATCCCCCTTTGGGGTTATACAAAGAGCAACTGTGGTAGTATGTAATAGACATTAACATGTCATAGTTGAACCACTCTGCAGAGCACCAGGACTCTGGAACCTCCAACTCTTTTTGAGCAATATTTACTGAGCGAGATAATAGCATACAGGGTATATACAGACAATCAATGTACACAAGGACAAGCAGTGAGTGCCACCCAGCACATAAAAAGGCTCTGGCGGCTGATAGTTGAGTTTAGGTGGAAATGGCCATGACAGAGGGGAGGCCAGATAACCTTTGACCCCAGGGAGATAGCATTGACCCTGTCCAGTGATAAGGGGAGTGGGTCACGGTGGTCTGGTGTGTAGGTGAAGGGTCCTGACTGTAGTGTAGGGCTCTGGCCTGCTGTGTGTGGACTAGGGCCAGTGACAGATAGTGGATGGATAAGCGAAGACCTCAGCAAACACACGGCCAGACCCGGCCAGACCAGACCATTCGTCTCAGGCTGCCTGACAGACAGCAGGATTACCCAACAGCACCACAGTGCAGCGCTGGACTGGCAGGCTCTTATCTCATCTCTAGCCCTATAAATCAGACAGAAACATAAACACCTGCTAAAACAGGACCCCTGGGCCGCTAGCCTGCCGCTGGGGAGATGACACACGGTAGGGGGGATGACCATGTTGTAAGAAACAGAGATATGTGGGTGCTCATAGCATTCAGTAGCACATGGAGAAAATCGAATCTGCTGTCAACTTATTTGAGTTCAGAAATAGCTCATCACATTCACAGCACCCCAGTCTGTAAACAAATATGCATTCCCATGTAACAGCCTGTAGGTACACTCCGAGGAAACTGTGACTAATCTAGACCCGGTGAGCACACACGCTCACACACACACTCACACACATGCACGCACGCACACACACACACACACACACACACACACACACACACACACACACACACACACACACACACACACACACACACACACACACACACACACACACACACACACACACACACACACAGACACACACACGCTCACACTCACTCACATACAAACACACAGACACATACACATACACAAGCAGATGTTCGGCTCTGATTGGTGTTCAGTGCCAAAAGGCACAGCCTGAGTGAATATTGGGTCATTTGATAGCTTGCTGTATTTGATCAGATACTGTTTGCCTGTTTGCCTGCTTGTCTGTGTTCTCTAACCCAGTATACTGATCCACCATTCAAATAATACATTATACAACCATAGTCGGGTAGGAAACAGAGGTTTGTCATGACTGAAGTAACCATAGGGACAGATATAAGAGTGTCAGCTAAGAAGGATACAGAGGGATCAGAGTTTTCCCTCAGATCTGAAAGGGCTAGTAACTTGGGATCAGAGTTTTCCCTCAGATCTGAAAGGGCTAGTAACTTGGGATCAGAGTTTCCCTCCGACCTAAAAGGGCTAGTAACTTGGGATCAGAGTTTTCCCTCAGATCTGAAAGGGCTAGTAACTTGGGATCAGAGTTTTCCCTCATATCTGAATGGGCTAGTAACTTGGGATCAGAGTTTTCCCTCAGATCTGAAAGGGCTAATAACTTGGGATCAGAGTTTTCCCTCAGATCTGAAAGGGCAAGTAACTTGGGATCAGAGTTTTCCCTCCGACCTAAAAGGGCTAGTAACTTGGGATCAGAGTTTTCCCTCAGATCTGAAAGGGCTAGTAACTTGGGATTATAGTTTTCCCTCAGATCTGAAAGGGCTAGTAACTTGGATCAGAGCATTCCCTCATATCTGAATGGGCTAGTAACTTGGGATCAGAGTTTTCCCTCAGATCTGAAAGAGCTAGTACCTTGGGATCAGAGTTCCCTCAGATATGAAAGGGCTAGTAACTTGAAGCCTGCAGTGAATAGAATCAAAAGAAAATGTGATTTTTGTATGAAATTATCATTATTTTACAGCTGCATGCAGCCCCAGTTTAGTATGAGACTGAATGGGCTAACAGGGTGAGGTTGTAACAGTGACTATGTTCTTTCCTTTCCTCAAGTCTAATCTGTAGAGCAGGCTGCAGTGGAAACGGGAAGGAGACACACCAGGGCTCGTATCACTGAGACTCACAGTGGCTCTTTGTGCTAGGGGCCTTCCCCGGTTAGGATACATTAACTATCAGGACCTCTGGATGATAAACTGAAAATTACCCACAGACATTGCCTTCCTCTTAACAAAAGCATTTTGCTTACATCTGTAATTTCCTGTAATTTTTCTACACAATGTTTCTGTAGATTGTTCTAAAACGATTATTGTTCAACAGTAATATATGCATTATGTTGATTCCAGCTATGACAGTATCTTCCGTTCCCTGTTTCGCTGTCGCCTGCTGACTCCCACTCCCTCTTCCCACTGTGCGCAAGGAGGAGGGAGAGACGCATTCTGAGAAGCACAAGCACATGACCGTTGCTCAGAATGCCATTGCGGAAAAAAACAGTTTTCAAAGCAACTACTGTTGTTCTAGTTACAGAGAGGAGAGTACCAGCCTTCTGTGAGTATATCATGTATTTCTATCCTCTTAATATTGAGTTCATGGCACCACTTTACAACCAGAGTAGGCTGTAGTTAGTATGGTTTTGACCATTTGCAGTGAATAGGCCTACATTAAGTAGCCTAGGCCTAGCGCTGGAAAGTTTAACCTACATTAACCAATTAGCCTACATGGCTATCTAGCAACAATATCATATTTATAATTTTCCTGGACCCCAGGAAGAGTAGCTGCTGCTTTGGCAGCAGCTAATGGGGATCCATAATAAATACAAAAACAAATAAAAATGTTTGTGGTGAATAACAAAGATGTCGGCAAATTCTCTGAACAACCAAAAATTAACATCACCATTCGGGATCCTATTTTGACAGGTTGCAAATCAAAATATCAATCATGCATATTGTTGTATTTGTTGTTACCGAGCAAAATATCTAAATTCATCACAATATGACTTGTTGTCCATATCTTCCAGCTCTAGCACGTCCCCAAAAAAGTATTTATTGGAATTTATCCCAGATTTATTACTATCGCAAAACAATGTCCATTTATCACGACATGGGTTTTGTTCATATCTTCCAGCTCTGCACTGAACAGACCCTGCCTGACTACAGCAGCCTGCATCTCTCTCCCCCTCTCTCACTTTTTATCCACCCTTCTCTTTTCACCCTGCTTCCCCTCCCTCCCTATCTGTCGGTCTGTCTTTCTCCAGCGAGCTTGTCATGCTATCTGTAGGCGACAGCATTTTGCTAGCCCACTATTCAGAGAAGGTATTAGGGTGAGGAGAAAGGAGACAGGAAAAAGGCGACAACAGTGGTTTGAAAAATTGCAATTTGCCAACATAAAAGGGGAGAAGACAAATGTGTTGGACATAAATAAGGTTTGGTGACAGGAGCAGCGGGTCCAGGATTAAGAGTGTCTCAGAGATAACAATTAGAGCTGAATACATTAGCCTCTGTGATCGATCGAGTGGCCACTAGCTGGGAGCCCGTAAGGGGATTTTTCTTCCTCAATTCCATCATTACATGTGTAGGTTGGGAAGTCTTCTGGGGTTTGTGGACAAAAGGAGAACATGCCTAAGGGATGGATGTTTAGCCAGCATACATCTGCTAAGGGGCCCCAGATCCACAGAGCACGACAGCCAACCTGTTCTGCCAATCTCATCTTCTCATTCTCATAAGCTGAGAAAAGCCGGGGTGAAATCACGCCACAGCATATTTGTGCTAGTTTTCTCCCTATATGTTTGGAATGGGCTATTGAATGTGACCGTATCTCTCAAACGCACCAGAAAACACACTCTGACACATATCTGCAAGCATGATACACATAATGGTTTGGAAGCTTCACGCACTCACGCGCACACACACACACACACACACACACACACACACACACACACACACACACACACACACACACACACACACACACTCACACACAATTTCAACTTTAATTGGCAGAGAAGATGTGAATCCCCCGGCCTGGTCTTTCTCCCTCCACCCATTCCTATTCCATTCCCCTGTGGCTTGCAATTCTCTCCTCGTCAGCAATTTATTCTCTAAAGATAGGCACAAAAAAAGAGTAGAGGAGAAAAAAAAAGACATTCAGCCATACGCCTGGAAAGAAGTATCCTCTATATTTCTAATAAAGAGGAACCCCCCACAGTGCTGATCATTCACTATTCACAAAGCCGGCCCATTATCATCACAAGAGGAGAGACAGGGCAACAGCAGAGGGGAGGGCGAGGAAAGGAAATAGACATTCTAAAAGCATCTTTACTGCTCAATAGATTCTACTCCATTATTTTGTAGTTGTGTATGTGTGTATCTCCATCCTCCCAAAGAGGCCACAACCCATCTCCTGTGCTTCTAGGCTATACGAGATCAGTAGAGCTAGAGCAGGGAGCGGTGGGTTATATACAGATCCTCCTAACACACATTCAGGCTGAAAGCAACATCTAATGTGGAAATGAGTGGTGCTTTTCCTTCTTCTGCTTATGAAAACATCCTTTTGGCCTGTATGGCCTTTTTTCTGTCTTGCAAACTAGCAGCTGTCTTATCATTCATGTCAACACACAAGAAGCCATAGAGACTCCCAGAGAAACACAAGACGTTAGCCAAACGGAGGAAAAACAAACAGACAACACAGAGAGATGAGGACTAACAGCTCTGAGCCTTCAGCGGCTGGGCCACACAGCCCAGAGCCACATGGCCCACATCTTAGAGAGACTCTACTTCCTTTCCCCCCTGCCTGTGTTGATGGCCAAAGGCACACTTTCCCGGAGTGTTGGCACTTTGATATGAATCAGCCTTCTCCCTGCTCTGTGGAAATGCTAAGCCTATGGGAATGAAGGGGAAGGAATGTATTTAGACAGTATGTTTCACCACACTCAGCCAAGCGTAGACTCTACACACACACACACACACACACACACACCATCTGTCCCCATACTGTATATGTTCTATAAGTTAGTGGACGTGTTCTGTGAATGATCCAAACATTGGACGACTGGATTGACGGGAAAATGGGGCGCTGGGAAACTTAATAGGAAATGTGGAGGTCGGACATCTCGCAGGCAAACTGACCCAAGTTAATAAAAATAAACCATGCTATTTAGCCACCTTAATGGCTGTGAGCGGAGACTAGAGAGCACTTACAATCAGCCTGTTGGCAGTGTCTCCACGTCCATACACAGGCATCAGGGAATAACGCCTCCTCAATACAGAGCCAAGGCTAAGAAATCCCCCTCTCCTTTCACTGCAACCCCTCTTCAGAGACTTCAATCAAAGAGGAGTACACAGAAAAACAGAGAGAGAGAGAGAGAGAGAGAGAGAGAGAGAGAGGTGAAAGGGGTTCCCGCCTCCAATCTATCAATCACCCAGCCTGACATACTGACACATATCTTCAGATCCACATCAGGGGGAGCTGGCTTCCTACAACCCCCACCCCAGCCCCTCTATCAATTACATTTAAAGGGCTTTATTGGCATGGGACACATATTGCCAAAAAAAGTGTAATAGATAATAAACAAAAGCTAAATAGAAAATCACAAATGAACAGTAAACATTACACTCACAAAAGTATCAAAGGAATAGAGACATTTCAATTGTCATATTATGGCTATGTACAGTGTTGTAACAATGTGCAAATAGTTTTTTATTTTTTACCAGGCAAGTCAGTTAAGAACAAATTCTTATTTTCAAATACAGCCTAGGAACAGTGGGTTAACTGCCTGTTCAGGGGCAGAACAACAGAATTGTACCTTGTCAGCTCAAGGATTTGAACTTGCAACCTTTCGCTTACTAGTCCACCACGCTAACCACTAGGCTACCCTGCTGCCCCAAGTTGAAGTACAAACAAGAAAATAAATAAACATAAATATGGGTTTTATTTACAATGGTGTTTGTTCTTCACTGGTTGCCATTTTCTTGTGGGAACAGGTCAGAAAGCTTGCTGCTGTGTTGGCACACTGTGGTATTTCACCTAATAGATAAGGGAGTTTATCAAAATTGGAATTGTTTTCAAATTCTTTGTGGGTCTGTGTAATTTGAGGGAAATATGCATCTCTAAGATGGTCATACATTTGGCAGGAGGTTAGGAAGTGCAGCTGAGTTTCCTCCTCTTTCCTTGAGAGCCAGGTCTGCCTACGACGGCCTCTCTCAATATCAAGGCTATGCTCTCTGAGTCTGTACATAGTCAAAGCTTTCCTTCATTTTGGGTCAGTAATAGTGGCCAGGTATTCTCTGTTTAGGGCCAAATAGCATTCCAGTTTGCTCTGTTTTTGGTTAATTCTATCCAATGTGTAAAGTCATTATCTTTCTTTTTCTCATTATTTGGTTGGGTATAATTGTGTTGCTGTCCTGGGGCTCTGTGGGGTGTATTTGTGCTTGTGAGCAGAGCCCCAGGACCAGCTTGCTTAGGGGACTCTTCTCTAGGTTGGGGGGTGTAACTCAATACTAGGAAAATATTCTGAACGTTTGGTATACTCTTGAAAGGGGTGGGGCTCAAGCTGCATCCCTGTTTCACCCCACGCACACTTGTTTGTGTACATGGATTTATAATCTTGTAGGTTTTCTCTCTCTCTCTCCCGATCTCCTCTGTCTCTCATTCAGATGATGGCCATTCCCCCTCCTCCCACTAACAATTCCAGCTTTTTAAGGAAACTCATGTCCCTGTCCATCAAAGCCAAGCCCAGTGTATGTCTTTCTTAGAATGTAATATACTACACACAGCTCTTGTTTCACCACCACACCCTCTCCAGAGAGAGATAGAGAGAGAGGGGGGGGGGGGGGGGGCTTGACTGGGACAAAGAGGAAACAGGTCCGGTACATACATGTCTGCCTGTCTCCCTGCCTTTCTTCTGTTTACATCTGAAATGATCCCATTACGCAACCCCATCAGGTTAGATCCCTCCTCTGGTGTCCATGCAGCCATCCACTCAGTATGTATATTGTGTGTGTATCATGTAAGAGTGTGTATCGTGTAAGAATGTGTATGAGTGATGTTGTGGAAGTGTGGGTATTTATGTGACTCATTACCTCATCCATAGAGGGCAACCTGATGCTTGGAGGTTCAACTTTAGACCCTGCCGCAAGCCTAACTGTCTCTCAAATGGCACACTGCCCAATTAGGTCAACAATTTCATTTATTTGTCTTCATTCACTGGCCCTAAAACAGAATCTACTACCCAATAACCTTAAGTGTACAATGTCCATGACTTTCCCTTTACCTCAATAAAGAGCTCCATGATTGAATCAACTCTCTGAGGTCAATAGAACCCATGCTCATTTCCTAGGGTCCTCTAGGCTCCCTGCAGGCAGAGAAATATGTTGAGTGTCCTGCCTGACATTTATTGGATGGGAACTAGGTTATACATCTTGTTTTCCCTTCCTTCAGTTACAGCATGGCTCTGCTGGACTGCGCGTGTGTGTGTTTTGAGTGTACATGTGAGTTTCTGCTTACCGGGCGATATCCCGGCCCCTCAGTCATGCTTCAGGCTCCAGTACACACTACATCTGTCACTGTCTCTGCTCTGTCACTTCAGCTCTCCGTCCCCAAAAGAACAAGTCTCACTTCTTCACCATGAAGGACAGAGAGCGGAGCCCACACTTCTCCATCTGTTTCTCTACGTCTCTGTCACTTATCTCCCTCTCAATTCAAGGGTTTTATTGGCATAGGAGACATATGTTAACATTGCCAAAGCAAGTGAAATAGATAATAGAAATAGATAATAAACAAAAATGAATAGTAAACATTACAACTCACAGAAGTTCCAGAATAATAAAGACATTTCAAATGTCATATTATGTCTATATACAGTGTTGTAGTGATGTGCAAATAGTTAAAGTACAAAAGGGAAGAAAAAAAAAACATAGATATGGGTTGTATTTCTCTCTCTCTCAATCTCTCTCATAGTCTGGCTTTAACCATGCTTACACATTTCCAATGCTGTTTGTGTCATCACACACACAATGCACACACAGACAGAGTAAGTGTTTTTGATGCTCTGTACTGTAACCCTATAGGAGTCTCTCTCCCCAGTATGGGGGAGCAGCAGCAGCAGTAGGCAGTAGGCACTAACACAAAGAGCCACTCCCGCTGGGCTATTCTACAGAGAGCTCTTTCATCCACACCATGAGCTCATACATTAACATGACACATCACCATGAGCTCATACATTAACATGACACATCACCATGAGCTCATACATTAACATGACACATCACCATGAGCTCATACATTAACATGACACATCACCATGAGCTCATACATTAACATGACACATCACCATGAGCTCATACATTAACATGACACATCACCATGAGCTCATACATTAACATGACACATCACCATGAGCTCATACATTAACATGACTCATTTGAAGATGTGATCAAAAGACGGTGACTACCTCCTCTAAAGACAGCCAGTGGAAAATGGGGGGAAAGGCCAGAGCAATGAAAGGAATTATCTCTGAGCAGGTCAAACTTCTGACCAACACACATCATCACTGGTCACCTCACATCTCCCTCCATCCTCCACTCTCTATCCCCGTTACCATTACCCATAATCCCCTCTGCCTGCTCTGTGTCTGAGCTACCCCTCGGGGATAGGGCTGTGGCGGTCATGAAATCTTATCAGCTGGTGATTATCAAGTAAATAACTGCCGGTCTCACGGTAATTGACCCTTAATTAACATAAACACGTTTTAGCATCTCCTGGCTTCCACCAATAGCCTACAAGCCACTGATGCAGATCTTTGGAACATCTACATTTAAAAAAATAATTAATTAATCAATTTAGTATAGCCTACACCATTACAAAAAAAATCCATGATTTATTTTAGACAGATCTAAAGAAACATGATATGAATCAAATGTAGTCAATTACAGAAGAACATAATAGCATACTCTGAGTTGTCCTTATGTTAGGCCCTGATCTGGCTATCCACTATGGCTGTGGGCTACACTAGTTCATTTGGCAGACAAAAAGAATGTAATGTCACGGGCGTGGATCAGCTTTAATATAGCAAAACGATTGTGGCTGCTATGATATAACTTTTTCAATTTAAATGATTATCCAAAATTCTTGCAACAAATAGAATGTTATATGTTACACTACCGTTCAGAGGTTTGGGTTCACTTAGACATTTCCTTGTTTTTGAAAGAAAAGCAAATGTTTTGTCCATTAATAAAAATAAAATAATATATATATATATATGTAGGATACTGCCCATATTATGTTTTGTTATATTATGTTACTTGTCTTTGGTCAGAGGTTCAGGAATGGTTGAAGAATTGCAACATTTACCTGGAGTTAACCCTGCAAATAGTACTGCTGGGTGATCTGAAAACTCATAGTCAATCTATCAATAATATAATAATTATAATATAATATAATAATTATTACAGTCTGTAGAAACTATGAGAATAGAAAGGTTCAGAACTTTTGTGAAGCATCACAGCACAGTTGAAAATACATGGCAAATAGAAAACAAAACTGATGGGACTAAAAACAAACAAAAGATAACTCATGTAAAATATATGTCCTTAAAATGTATATAGTATGTATAAGCTGGAAGTAGAAGTCTATGTGTTGACCACTAGTTTATTCCAATTAAGGGAGGGGTGGTAGGGTTAGGGGGAAATAATAAAGGAGAACATATACAGTACCAGTCAAAAGTTTGGACACACATACTCATTCCAGGGTGTTTCTTTATGTTTTACTCTCTACATTGTAGTGAAGACATCTAAACTGAAAGAATACATAAGGAATCATGTAGTAACCAAAAATGAGTTTAAAAATCAAAATATATTTTATACTTGAGAATCTTCAAAGTAGCCATCCTTTGCCTTGATGACAGATTTGCACACTCTTGGAATTCTCTCAACCAGCTTCATGAGAAAGTCACCTGGAATGCATTTCAATTAACAGGTGTGCATTGTTAAAAGTTAACTTGTGGAATTTCTTTCCTTCTTAATGCATTTGAGCCAATCAGTTTTGATGTGACAAGTAGGGGTGGTACACAGAAGATATTATCACCCTATTTGGTAAAAGACCAAGTCCATATTATGGCAAGAACAGCTCAAATAAGCAAAGAGAAACAACAGAAAGTTTCAAGAAAGTTTCTATAAGTGCAGTTGCAAAAACCACCATGAGCTATGATGAAACTGGCTCTCATGAGGACACAGGAAAGGAGGACCCAGAGTTACCTCTGCTGCAGAGGATAAGTTCATGAGAGTTACCAGCCTCACAAATCGGCAATTAACTGGCCCTCAGATTGCACCTCACAGAGTTCAAGTAACAGACACATCTCAAAATCAACTGTTCAGAAGAGACTGTGTGAATCAGGCCTTCATGGTCAAATTGCTGAAAAGAAACCAATACTAAAGGACACCAATAAGAAGAAAATATTTGCTTCGGCCAAGAAACACGAGCAATAGACATTAGACCGATGAAAATCTGTCCTATGGTATGATAAGTCCAAATTTGAGACTTTAGGTTCCAACCGCCGTGTCTCTGTGAAACGCAGAGTAGGTGAACAGATGATCTCCGCATGTGTGGGTCCCACCGTGAAGCATGGAGGAAAAGGTGTGATGGTACTTTGCTGGTGACACTGTCAGTGATGTATTTAGAAGTCAAGGCACAGTTAACCAGCATGGCTACCATAGCATTCTGCAGCGATACGCCATCCCATCAGTTTTGTGCTTAGTGGGACTAGCATTTGTTTTTCAACAGTACAATGACCCAAAACACACCTCTAGGCTGTATAAGGGCTATTTGACCAAGAAGGAAAGTGATGGAGTGCTGCATCAGATGACCTGGCCTCCACAATCACCCGACCTGAACCCAACTGAGATGGTTTTGGATGAGTTGGATCGCAGAGTGAAGAAAAAGTGGCCAACAAGTGCTCTACATATGTGGGAACTTCTTCAAGACTATTGGAAAGGCATTACAGGTGACTACCTTATGAAGCTGGTTGAGAGAATGTAAAGCTGTCATCAAGGCAAAGGGTGGCTACTTTGATGAATTTAAATTATAAAATATATTTTGATATGTTTAACATTCTTTTGCTTATTACATGATTCCATATGTGTTATTTCATTGTTTGGATGTCTTCAATATTATTCTAAAATGTAAAAATAAAGAAAAAAACGCTTGAATGTGTCACACCCTGATCTGTGTGTCGCCCATCTTCCTCATTATCCCCAGTGTATTTATACCTGTGTTCTCTGTTTGTCTGTTGCCAGTTCGTCAGCATATTTTCCCATCTCCCTGCGTTCTCAAGTTCTGTTTCCCCGGTTCTGACCATTCTGCCTGCCCTGACCCCGAGCCTGCCTGCCGTCCTGTACCTGCCTGACTCTGAACCGTTTACGAACCTCCGCCTGTCCTGACCCCGAGCCTGCCTGCTGTTCTGTACCTTATTGACTCTGCCATGGATTACAGACCTCTGCCTGCCTTTGACCTGTACTTTGCCTGCCCCCTGTTTGGGTCAACAAGCATCTGTGACCCTAGCTGTCTGCATCTGGGTCTAATCCTGAGTTCTGATAGAATGAGTAGGTGTGTCCAATCTTTTGACTGGTACTGCGTTTGCGTATATATATACAGGGACAACTCCTGCGTCACTGCGAACGCTTTGAGTTGAATCAGTAGGACATAAGTCAAGTTAGCCTCTACAAACTTGCCCTCAACATCCCAAAAGAAACTTGCCAGGTCAGAACAGAGAGAATGAAGAAAGAAAGAAAGAAAGGTTTGCTGTTAGGCAGCACAGTAGATCTCCTTAGAGTGAGTCAGTGGAGTGGACACATGAAGTACTGTAGCTGGGTGATAGATGGATACAACATGTGACTGTGGCAGGGACAGAGTGTGAGGGCATGCCCATTGTCGTTAATCCCTGTCAACAGGAAGTAGAGGAACGCTGCTTTGAGTGCTTCCCTCTCTTCCCTCTGTCCCTGTTGTCTTTCCTGCCTACTGCCAAAACCAGTGCTTTTGTCACCTCCAGCACCCCTCCCCTCCCTTATAGGTTCACCAAGCATTGGTTGATGTGTATTTTGGGGGGACAATGGGGTGAAAGCGTGCCTAATTGGCAGCACCACAGGCTTATCCCTCACACTGGGCAGACTCAGCAGAAATACACTGGCATCAGTTAGGTTCACAGTAACCCTTAGTCTAAACTACAGCACTACTAGATACTCAAACACACATAAACACATCTATTATGGATGGTACAGTAGGTGGGTCGTATAGTAACAGTTCACCAACCTTTTTGGAGTATTATTTTACTACAGGGATCTGAAGCAGACATTGAAATGATGCATTTGTCACATCTCAAAAACCGTACCCCTGAGCTCTCTGACAGTCCCAACCTATCCTTGACCCCTCACTAAGACTCAGGTGGTGGAAGGCCGCGTGTTCATGGATATGAGGTGGTTCTGGGACAGCGAGGACATGCTCAGCCCTGAGAGGCCCAGGACACATGCTGAGACACGCCATGTGAGCATAACTTAAATTACCTCACCCTGCAACTGGGTATACCCACTACTGAGAAGAGTGGTTTACACAACTGTACAAAACAGATAAAATGGTAAAACAGGGATGGGTGGAAGAATAATTAGAAGGAAGAGAGGGGGGGGGGGTAGCGTGTTCTCCTGGGATCCCTAGCCTTTTCCCTTGACTGTGAGAGGACCACACAGGAAGCAGAGAACTAAATACATCAGGGGACTGACTGAAGGGAAGCAAGGGAAGCTCCTTGTAATAAAGTTAATGAAAGACAAATAGTCTGGCAAGTAAACAAAGTATCTTCAGTGGAACTTGGCAAAGGGTTAGAAGAGAGAGACAGAGAGTAGGGTGCAGGCTCTATTTAAGGCTTCATGTTAGAGGTGTAGGCTAAACTAGAGAGAAGATGAGTGTTGTGGGGGGGGGGGGGGCAGGGACCTAGGTCCTGGGGGATGAGGGGACAGGGGGTGAGGGGACAGGAGGTGAGGGGATGGGGGTGAGGGGACAGAGGGAGAGCAGAGGCCTAGAAGACAGGGGCTACAGAGAGATAGAAGTAGGTCAGTGTATAAGGGAAGTTTGCATGCAACTACAGCAGGTCACCTTTCAGTGCGGTCAGGTCGGGCAAAGATAAGTCAATTATACGCGTAAATGTGTAATTTGATTCACTGATGTTTCTATTAAGCTCTGGTTGTGCTAAATTAGCTTTGATGAAAAACACATTCCTTCTACTCAACAGGAGGACACGGACATTAGACATAGTGTGAATGTGCGTGATTAGACCGTGTGAATCTGCGTGATTATACAGTGTGAATATGCTTGCGTAGGAGTGTGGTTGTGTGTCGGTACCCATGTTTATAAGCACCCGTGTGTGAGAGAGTTCATGTGGCGTGTGATAGAAACATACTCTGGAGAAATAAAACACCCAAGACCAAACAGAGAACCTTATCTCACATCCAGTTTGTTGTTTGTCTTCACATGGCTGTGACACATTCACTGTATAATGTGTTTGTTCAGCTGCACAAAAGAAGGTTGGTTCATTGGTCAAGTTTAAAATAAGAGGCAAATAAACCTGTAAGAGAACTCTGAGAGCGTTTGTACAATTGGTCTGGCAGACTTACCACGAAACAAGCTGGTGCATCAACAAACTAAGCGAAAACGAGTCCTGAACTACACAGTCTAGGATACACTGAACAACAGCTAGACCAGGCCCCTTCCAAAAACTGCACCGATTATAAAGCATTGTAAGATTACATATGAATAAACAGTGTTACAGTACTACATCACCCCAGGCAGCTAGAATATGAAATATATAGAGAGGTATATGCATGGTTATTCCTGCCCTGACATGTGAAACCCTCCTGTTCTTCAAAGGCCTTAAAGGTAGCGTGTAGAGTATTACTTTATTCATCCCAACTTGGGAAATAGTTTATCACAGCATGCATCATCAATAACTTACACGGTAGTGACGGTTGGAGTTGCTCCTTCCGTGTTTGTAGCTCCAGAAAAGCCATGCTAAACCCTGGGACCGACTCTGCCCTCCCTACCTGTCAGACAACCAGCACTGGTTGAAACAAGGATTACCACTACAGGCCCATTAGCAAGGACTAATAGAGAAAAAGCCAAAATGGAGCTGTTATTTTAATGTTGAAAAAAGGCTGTTTTCCGTGATAGCAAAGGGCGGGACAAATACACTCAGGAGGATTACTGCTCTCTCTCCCTAGGGTTTCACAGGGTGTTTTGGACAGGACAGAGGATCAAACTGTATTGAAAATCCTTATATAACCCAAAAACTGCTAGACTATATTTCACATTTACTATGGACAGACGATACACTTCCTAACCAAAGGTTTGTGGACACCTGCTCGTCAAACATCTCATTCCAAAATAATGGGCATTAATATGGAGTTGATCCCCCTTTGCTGCTATAACAGCCTCCACTTTTCTGAGAAGGCTTTCCACTAGATGTCGGGACAATGCTGTGGGAACTTGCTTCCATTCAGACATGAGAGAATTAGTGAGGTCACTGATGTTAGGCGATTAGGCCTGGCTCACAGTCGGCGTTGCAATTCATCCCAAAGGTGTTTGATGTGGTTGAGGTCAGGGCTCTGTGCAGGCCAGTCAAGTTCCTCCACAACGATCTTGATAAACTATTTGTGTATGCATCTCGCTTTGTGCACGGTGGGAATTGTCATGCTGATACAGGAAATGACCTTCTGCAAACTGTTGCCACAAAGTTGGAAACACAGAATTGTCTAGAATGTAATTGTATGCTGTAGCGTTAACATTTCTTTTCACTGGCCTAGCCCGAACCATGAAAAACAGCCCTAGACCATTATTCCTCCTCTACCAAACTTTACAGTTTGCACTATGCATTGGGGCAGGTAGCGTTCTCCTCAAATCCGCCAAACCCAGATTTGTCCATCAGACTACCAGATGGTGAAGCATGATTCCCCACTCCAGAGAACGCGTTTCCACTACTCCAGAGTCAAATCAAATCAAATCAAATCAAATGTATTTATATAGCCCTTCGTACATCAGCTGATATCTCAAAGTGCTGTACAGAAACCCAGCCTAAAACCCCAAACAGCAATCAATGCAGGTGTAGAAGCACGTCAGAATCAGAGTCAAATCAAATCAAATCAAATCAAATCAGAGTCAGAATGGTGGTGAGCTTTACACAACTACAACCAACACATGGCATTGTGCATGGTGATCTTAGGAATGTGTGCGGCTGCTCAACCATGGAAAACCATTTCTTGAAGCTCTCAACGAACAGTTATTGTGCTGATGTTGCTTCCAGAGGCAGTTTGTAACATTGTGTTGCAACCGAGGACAGATGATTTTTACGCGCTTCAGCACTCGGCGGACCCATACTCTTGTATAGAGCAAGCTAGCATTTTACCTTGGTTGACCTTGCACTGGGGTTTAGAAAATAAACAACGATGACAAAAAGAATAAACAGGCTGCCATACTCTGCAGATAGTTCCAACGGTCCAGTAAGGGGCCAGTAGCGTAATTAGTATCGTTGAGCTGACTTCAGGTAAACTGTATGCAGGCTCAGATACAGATAATATGAAGGCTCGGGCTGCATGTTTTGTGTCTGGCATGGCTGTAGTCATCTTAGATGCTGTTCAAAGGCTGAACTAGAGTGAGAGATTGAGAGAGTGAGAGAGATTGAGAGAGTGAGAGAGTGAGGGAGAGTGAGAGAGTGAGAGAGTGAGAGAGAGTGAGAGAGTGAGAGAGTGAGAGAGAGAGAGAGAGAGTGAGAGTGAGAGTGAGAGAGAGAGAGAGAGAGAGAGAGAGAGAGAGAGAGAGAGAGAGGCCCCTCACGTAGACACTCACCAACCAAGACTTCACAAAATTGGACAAACACCAAATTGAGACTCTGCATGCAGAATTCTGCAAAAATATCCTCAGTGTACAACGTAGAACACCAAATAATGCATGCAGAGCAGAATTTGGCCGATACCCACTAATGATCCAAATCCAGAAAAGAGCCGTTAAATTCTACAACCACCTAAAAGGAAGCCATTCCCAAACCTTCCATAACAAAGCCATCACCTACAGAGAGATGAACCTGGAGAAGAGTTCCCTAAGGAAGCTGGTCCTGTGGCTCCGTCCACAAACACAAACAGACCCCACAGAGCCCCAGGGCAACAGCACAATTAGACCAAATCATGAGAAAACAAAAAGATAATGAGTTGACACATTGGAAAGAATTAACAAAAAAACAGAGCAAACTAGAATGCTATTTGGCCTTAAACAGAGAGTACACAGTGGCAGAATACCTTACCACTGTGACTGACCCAAACTTAAGGAAAGCTTTGACTATGTACAGACTCAGTGAGCATAGCCTTGCTATTGAGAAAGGCCACCGTAGGCAGACGTGGCTCTCAAGAGAAGACAGGCTATGTGCTCACTGCCCACAAAATGAGGTGGAAACTGAGTTGCACTTCCTAACCTCCTGCCCAAGTATGACAATATTAGAGAGACATATTTCCCTCAGATTACACAGATCCACAAAGAATCCAATTTTGATAAACTCCCATATCTACTGGGAAGAAAATTCCACAGTGTGCCAACACAGCAGCAAGATTTGTGATCTGTTGCCACAAGAAAAGAGCAACCAGTGAAGAACAAACACCATTGTAAATACAACCCATATTTACGCTTATTTATTTCCCTTGTGTACTTTAACCATTTGTACATTGTTACAACACTGTATATATATATATATATATATATATATATATATATATATATAATATGACATGTGTAATGTCTGTATTGTTTTGAAACTTCTGTATGTGTAATGTTTACTGTAAATTTTTATTGTTTATTTCACTTTTGTATATTATCTACCTCACTTGCCTTGGCAATGTTAACACATGTTTCCCATGCCAATAAAGCCCCTTGAATTGAATTGAGAGAGAGAGAGAGAGAGAGAGAGAGAGAGAGAGAGAGAGAGAGAGAGAAGAGAGAGAGAGAAGAGAGAATTGAGAAGAGAGAAGAGAGAGAGAGAGAGAGAGAGAGAGAGAGAGAGAGAGAGAGAGAGGAGAGATACTTGAGAGAGAGAGAGAGAGAGAGAGAGAAGAGAGGAGAGGAGAGAGAAGAGAGAAGAGAGAATTGAGAAGAGAGAAGAGAGAGAGAGAGGAGAGAGAATTGAGAGAGAGAGAGAGAGAGAGGAGAGATACTTGAGAGAGAGAGAGAGAGAGAATTGAGAGAGAGAGAAGAGAGAGAGAGAGAGAGAGAGAGAAGATAGAGAGAGAGAGAGAGAGAGACAGAGAGAGAGGAGAGAGAGGAGAGATAATTGAGAGAGAGAGAGAGAATAGAGAGAGAGAGAGAAGTGAGAGACAGAGATAGATAGAGAGAGAGAGGAGAGATAATTGAGAGAGAGAGAGAGAGAGAGAAGAGAGAATTGAGAGAGAGAGAAGAGAGAATTGAGAGAGAGAAGAGAGAATAGAGAGAGAGAGAGAAGATAAGGAGAGAGACAGAGAGAGAGAGAGGAGAGAGAGAGAGAGAGAGGAGAGAATTGAGAGAGAGAGGAGAGGAGAGAGAGAGAGAGAGAGAGAGAAGGGCCAGACTTGTCATCACCATGAGACCATGACTTCACAGTCTATACTGGTCCATGGCTCTTGACTGGGCTGGTTTGGTGCTGTGGTTGGTGACATTGGATATTCTCCTTTTTGTGATCGTCCCAACCTGGCAGGAACCACAGTACTGCTCAGACATCTAATGAATGGCTGCTTTCTGTAATTATTAAGTGTAATAAAGAAGTGATATCCTGAGACTAAGGTCATACACCAGCCCAGCCCCGAGGTGGTTTTAACCCACCACCACCCTGAGAGAGAGAGCATTACTTACTGGCTACTTCCAGTGAGGCGTTGTGGCTAATGGCCTGGCCCAGGTAGTTACGGGCCACACACACGTAGCTGCCGTCGTCTGGCTTGCTACGTCGGCCGTGGACGATGCGCAGGAAGAAGAGGGAGCCACTGGGCAGCAACATGCGGTGGGAACGGGGGTTGTCCCGGTCTGTCTCCACCCGCTCCCCGTCCTTGTACCACTCCACCGTGGGGGCGGGACGCCCCTCCGCCTTGCAGTTGAGGGTGGCCGGCTCCCCCTTGGACACGATGAGGTCAGAGGGGTGCTCCACGATCCGAGGAGGGGAGTCATCCTGACGCAGACGAGATCCTGAGACGAGAGGAGACATTACATGAGATTTACATTGCACGTACGCTGAAGCCTTCCCTGACCGGATGCCCCTCATGTTTCTCAAAATAAAAATAAATAGATAATAAATTCCTCTATCTTCCAGTAAAGAGATCTTCTTCCTCGGATTTCAACCTCTTTCAACCTCCCGAACAGGCTGACATCTCCTGAATAGGTGTTGAACTAAGGTCATTCTAGTATTTGAACACTTTTTTTTGTCTCACTTGCCTCACTCTGTTAAATACTTATTTACATTTGTAAGGCCTAAGCACAATATAATCAGCACATGCCATGACCCAAACATCACTCTGGCATATGAATGCATTCCTCACCCTCATCCTTAACCATAGGCCAGAGGGCAGGGTCTGTCCCTCCCCTTTTACACACACACAATATTGTAGCCCTCTGAGGAAGCATGCATGAGAAAAAGTAGCTTATTAGAGTCTGGGGGAATAGAAACTGTGTGGAGACCATATTTATCACGCACACAGAGACACACACATTAACAAAGCACCCACTAAGATGAAGTGATTTACTTCACAAACTCACTCAAACATGCACATGCACACCACACACACACACAGAGAGACACACACGCTATACATCTCTCTAATGCATAAATAGCCCAGGAAGCCATACCGTGTCTGTAATGCACACATCCAGCAGTACAGTACATATCAGTCTCAGCAGTTGTTCACTTCAGCAGCAGCACAGTAATTAGACAGGGCAATATCGTAGCTGTGCTGGTGGATGTACCAACTGTTATCCTGTCTGACATTCTAATGAACACACATTGTCATGTGGCAGACACAATGTTTCTCTATTGTTTAAGGGCCCAGAGCCCCAGGAGGCAATACATAGCAGTAAGCACAGCTGGCATATCTTAATAAATAATTCTTCTCTTAAATCTCCACTGCAAAAACAAAATGTTGTTTATAGTTGTGAGAGTATGATATGAGCATTTTTCTAAATCTATATGTTCTGTGCTATAAACTGATTATAAGGGTGTAAAACCTAATGCTGTTAATTTTCAATATGGACGCTTTATAATATTTTCCAAGGCTCTCGCGCTCTCTGTTGATATGCATAAAGCTCAGAGACAGGGAGAGATAGAAGAGAGCGGGAGGTTTACTTTGAAACATGTACAACCCCGCTGAAGGAATTCAGGGCTATTCACTCCTGTGAAGCGCTGAGGCAGACGGGTCTAGCTGTTAATCAACTTCCATTTGTCAGAAGTCTTTGATCCTGCTGTCGGCACAGTAACACTCTCTGAGAGGGAGAAGAAGAGAAAGCTGCTATGTCCACTGTATGTTTTATTAAACAAGGCTTTGAAGTGTTTCCATGTTCTGCCATGGGGTTTAGCCCTCCCTAATAAATTATTTCAACCAAAAAATTAGATCTATCAGGCAGCAGTATTTCTTTAAGGAATTATACATTAACATTCTGCTGGGTAAGTGGTGCAAAGCTGCAGAAGATGGCAGATTGGGAGCTGGGCAGGCAGCGGGCAGGCAGGCAGGCAGCCAGGTAGCGGGAAGGCAGGCAGCCAGGTAGCGGGAAGGCAGGCAGGCAGGCAGGCAGCCAGATAGCGGGCAGGCAGGCAGGCAGGCAGCGGGCAGGCAGGCAAGTAGGCAGGCAGGCAGGTAGGTAGGCAGGCGGGTAGGCAGGCAGCCAGGTAGCGGGCAGGCAGGTAGCGGGTAGGCAGGCAGGCAGCCAGGTAGCGGATAGGCAGGCAGGCAGGCAGGCAGGTAGGCAGGCAGGTAGGCAGCCAGGTAGCGGATAGGCAGGCAGGCAGGCAGGCAGCCAGGTAGCGGGCAGGCAGGCAGGCAGTCAGGCAGTCAGGCAGGCAGGCAGGCAGCGGGCAGGCAGGCAGTCAGTCAGTCAGTCAGGCAGGCAGTTAGCAGGCAGGCAGTGGGCAGGCAGGCAGTTAGCAGGCAGGCAGGCAGTCAGGCAGGCAGGCAGGCAGTTAGCAGGCAGGCAGCGGGCAGGCAGGCAGCAGGCAGGCAGGCAGGCAGCAGGCAGGCAGGCAGGCAGGCAGCAGGCAGGCAGGCAAAAGGCAGGCAGGCAGCAGGCAGGCAGTTAGCAGGCAGGCAGTGGGCAGGCAGGCAGCAGGCAGCAGGCAGGCAGGCAGCCTACAGCTCTCTCAGAATATTATTTATGACAATGGAGTGGGAGAAGGTGTGTGTGGGTGTGTGGTGTGCGTACATGCGTGTGTGCACATTGTAGATCATTCAAATGGGTGTAAGCTAAAACACCTGGTCTTAATGGTGAGTAATTATCTTCTCCAAATCAAGAGTGCTGGCATGTGCAACTGCGTCCTTGTGTGTTTGCGAGTAGAGCCTCTCCTTGAAGTCATTACGGAAAACCTGGAGATATGGGCCAAAACTTCCATCTATACAAACACTAACAATCACACAGTCTCCTCCTACTCTGTTTACCTGTCACTCATTCCACAGTGTCCTGGCCTCCTGAGTCCCCCCCCCCCTCCCTCAGGGGATATTAGATAAAGGCTCCTTAATGAGCTCCATGTTATTGCCTCCCTCCATCCATCCCTCCGTCCTTCTATCCTTCCGTTCCACCATCTCTCCAGATTTAACTCATCTTCTTCCCTGTTACAACTAACAAAGGACATTTGTACTGGCTATACTGTAGCTACCCTTACTATTTGAACAGATCCACTTTGGCATAAAAAGGTTTAAGTGCTTCACTATGCTTGTCTGTGTGTGATACTCTGAGAGAGAGAGAGAGAGAGAGAGAGAGAGAGAGAGAGAGAGAGAGAGAGAGAGAGAGAGAGAGAGAGAGAGACAGAGAGACAGAGAGAGACAGAGAGAGACAGAGACAGAGAGACAGAAACAGAGAGACAGAGAGACAGAGAGAGAGGACAGTTAATACTGTCCAGTAATTGCAGCCATTTGTGGGTGGTACAGTATATTACCTGTTTTACTGCCTGTTGGGAACACAGGGGTGTGATTTGGCTGCTCTTTCATGTGGCCGGGAGCACAGTGGTTCACAGTGCTGACTTACAGGGCCCGCAGTGGGTCTGACTGGGGAGTTCATGTTTTATAATGCATGTTTTATAATGCTTTAATGGGGAGATGATGCAGTAGAGCAGATACAGAGCCCTAACTCATAGACCTACACCAGAGAAGCTGCAACACGTTACTGTACTGTAGCACAGAGACTGTGGGGGGAGGAGCAGTCACAGTGCTGTCGTCCTACTGATTCCTTTAAACCACAAATAGTCAGCCACATAAATACCTCACACATTGTATGTCTGTTGGATGCGTGTGCTCTTTGTCTTCCTCTGGAAATGACTACGGATTTGCTACATTACAAATAGAAATGATATACTGTACATTCAGTGATGCTATGACTTCAGTGCAGTAGGTATGGCATTCCACTGGCTCAACAGAATTCTAGACACAGACCTTGATGGCAAGGTGCTGCTGGGAATGTCACTGAAAGAGGGCACTCCGATTGATCAACTGCTGCTTCCAGTCAGCCTCACCCTGAATCACAGGCACATATGCACATGCGCATGTGCACTCACTCACACACGCACGCACACACACAGACACACACACAGGACCATTGCACCCCACATCCCCCATCAGGTAGAGGGAAACTGATCTATGGGAAGATCGATAATGTCTATACTCTCCATTTCATCAGCAGAGCGTTCGGGTAGTAAGAAGGGACAGAGGGCCAGGTGGTTCCACACACCTACATCTCCTTTTCCAGTAGTGCTCATTACTCTGTCCCATGGATAACACTGAAAACCCACCAGGACAGAGAACCTACATGCCTGGTCATCCTGAGAACAATGATCTAATTAAGTCTCGCTATAATGAAACGATACATAATTATGGGGTGTTTTCTAAGGCAGGTGAGAGGGCTCCATCAAGCATTTCAAATGAAAGCACAAAAACACAAACACATCCATACACAAACAACTCCATGGTGGAAAATACAGAAAACCACCAACCTAACCGCAGGGCAAGATCATACATATTTCATTTGAATTTCAATAAACGCCCTGTGCAGACATATTCAGAAGGGTAATAAATGGAGTGGAGAACGACCGCCAGTTTACCCAGTTCCCTGTTCTCTGCACGCTTGTTGTGTTGCTTGTTTTAATTATGTTGGGTTTGTGCCTGAGGGGTGTAGAAGCTCCCTGAGCTGGCTGGCGTTACTGGGCTGTAGTATCACCCCGCCACAGGTGGGCTTGAGGAAGACCAAGCCTTATCTGCAAAGAGCCAGTCGAAAGCCAGCACGCAGTCCCACACATAAACACACACACACATACAAATGCACACTCACACACCGAAATGAATGCATACACACAGACCAAAACACACACACATACACACACACACCGCACACACAAACACTGCATGCATGCACACAGACCATAACAGGTACGCATCCACACTGCATGCACCTTGTGAACACACACACACACCAATGTTCATTTGTAAACACCTCTGCCAGACATACACTTCCTTCTTACGACTGTCAATCATCTCTGAGGCTCTTCTGCTGTAGTGATGAGAATCAGCTTTGGTGTGGAGGGGAGGACGAGGGGAATATGAAGGAGGATGGGAGGAGAGAGTGAAGGAAGGAAGACGGGAGAGGTGAATCTCCTCTGTCTTTTCAGAACTGCCCTGGGTTCTCTTTCCAGGAAGAGACAAAGAGAGTGTGAGACCAAGCAAGAGACCATAGTATTGTACAGATATCCAACACACCTTGATAAGCATAGTTCCACCCAGATACTGTATGAACGCATAGAAATTAATGAATGGAAACAGAACAGACATCAACCTCTTTATTAAAACATCAAAGACTATGCAGTGACTGTCTGAGCATATGTCGAGTATTACATTGCTGAGATCAAGTGTGGTTTCATGACTCTGTTGGTGGCCCTGAACGCAAAGTATCTCCTTTACGTTCCTGTGTCTCAGCTTGCCAAACAGAGTGCGATGCCATGAGCGGGGTGATGCAAACACACCACTTAAAGAGATGCGATATCAACCGCAGATCCAAGCATGGCACTTGGGATTACAATGGCTGCAATCTCTCAATGTAAAATAACCACTCTACAGGTAGGAGACCACATTATCACACACACACACACACACACAGGAAATGAGTGGTAAAAACTGATCTGGAGATAAAGGAGTTCCACAGGCAGCAGTGTGAAGATGTGTTGCGTCGGGTTACAGTTTCTGGCCCAGCTTCACACACCAGGCCCACTACAAGCACTCCTTAAACAATGTGAATAATTGTCTACTCGCTGGTTCCCCAAACACCCAGGTACTTGAGTTGCAGTTGGTGACATTGACAGTGTGGAAAGCTTTGGCCACTATGTCACCCCCTGGTATCGGTGATGCCTTAAATGACATCACCGCATCAAGTGGAGAGTCCTGGCCAATCAGAACTGATGTAGCGGGTAAAGTAAATCTGCGCCTGGGGTACGTCTGGGATTACCTATGTATGAGTCTGTCCTGTGGGTTCATAGTGTGGTAAATGGAAGAGTAATCTACTATGTGCATCCTCCCCTCTCATCCCTTTGGCCAAATGGCATAGACAGGAATAGGGGGGAAATTGATTCTTGAAAATGGATTACAACGAACCTCAAGGGTCTTCACACTATCTATCATAACAGTGGACATACACAGAGACAACACACATAGCACTCTGCACTCAGCACTCACATGCAACATACAGGTAACTGCCAAAATAAAGGAAACACCAACATAAAGTGTCTTAAGAGCATTGGGCCATCACGAGCCGCCAGAACACACACACACACACACACACTATGCTCTTTTGAGACTCCTCTTTCAAAGTCACTTCTAGCCATGGTAGCCAAAATAATGGGCAACTGGGCATTTTTATGCATAACCTTAAGCATGATGGGATGTTAATTGCTTAATTAATTTAGGAACCACACCTGTGTGGAAGCACCAGGGGGGGACGATTGCCCCCTCTCAGTGAAGCCACAGACGTTCAAGGCCAACCACGGTCCTGCAGGCATTGTTAGCAGAAAACAGGATCCCCATTATAGTGAATGGAAAAATGGCAAACTTTGTGTAAATAAAAATCTTGGTGCCAATAATTGCTTCTAATACACCAGATGTATGGCCTTGTAACACAGAAGAAGTTATAAGGATAAGTTAGTTGCTAGTGGCAGCCTGCAGTACCCCAGTCAGCTTTCAACTTGAGGGGGCAGCACTGAGCCGAGGATGGAACCAGAGCCAGTCAGGGTGAAATTGGAGGCGAGCGATGGAAGCAAAGCAGAGACAGTGAAGGAGTTGATGGGGAGATTGGAGGAGAGAGTACTGAGAGAGTTGCTGTGTTGGTGCATGAGGCACAACATCCGCCCGACGGAGTGTGTCCTCGATTTGATGTCACCTGAGTCAGCTCTCCATACTCGTCTTGAGGTCCGTGCTAGCCATCTGGTGAAGACTGTGCCAGCCTCACGCACCAGGCCTCCTGTGCGCCTCCCCAGCCCTGCACGTCTGCTGCCAGCTTGGCGCTACAGATCTCCAGTACGCGTTCTTAGCCCGGTGCGCTACATTCCAGCTTCCCGCACCTGCCGGGCTAGGGTGAGGATCCAGCCAGGACGGATGGTGCCAGCCCTGCTCACCAGATCTCCAGTGCTCCCCCACAGCCCGGTCTATCCTGTGCCTCCTTCACGGACCAGGCCTCCAGTAGGTCTCCCCAGCCTGGTGAGTCCTGTGCCTGTGTCCTGTCCGGAGCTGCCAGAGTCTCCCTCCTGTCCGGAGCTGCCAGAGTCTCCCTCCTGTCCGGAGCTGCCAGAGTCCCCCTCCTGTCTGGAGCTGCCAGAGTCAGAGTCGCCCTCCTGTCCTGGGCCTGCTGCGAGGGTCCCCAGTCCGGGGTCGGCGCCATGGGTCCACGTCGCGCTCCAGAGCCGCCACCGCGGATAGATTCCCACCCAAACCATCCCCTATAGGTTGAGGTTTTGCGGCCGGAGTCCGTACCTTTGGGGGGGGGGGGGGGGGGGGGGGGGGGTACTGTCACGCCCTGACCTTAGATCCTTTTTATGTCTCTATTTTGGTTTGGTCAAGGCGTGAGTTGGGGTGGGCATTCTATGTTTTGTGTTCTATGTTTTCTATTTCTGTGTGTTTGGCCGGGTGTGGTTCTCAATCAGAGGCAGCTGTCTATCTTTGTCTCTGATTGAGATCCATACTTAGGTAGCCTTTTCCCACCTGTGTTTTCTGTTTTTGTTTCTGCACCAGACAGAACTGTTTCGGTTTAGTTAGTTCTCTTTGTTGTTTTGTTATTCAGTGTTCAGTTCTATTAATAAATCATGAACACTTACCACGCTGTGCTTTGGTCCACTTCTTCATGCAACGATGACCGTTACAGTGTCCCTCATTGAATCAAGTGTTTCCTTTATTTTGGCATTTTTACATGTATATAGGCACATACATTACACACAAGGTAACTAGGTAAATCTTTATGTGTCACTATGACTGCACCTGGTAGAAAACCTGCCAGGCCTAATGAGAGCAGGCAGATATGAGGGAGGCGTTAGGGGGCGCTATAGAGCAGAGGGACTGCTTGTTGAAACAATCACATTTGTCCATATAAGTCTGTTAGCTGCATTGATGTGATCCACAGGCTAGGCCCAGGATTACTGTCCACACTCTGACAGGGATTTGGAGCTGGCTGGTCCGTAGTTGCTGCTCTATGCCTTTAACAACATCTCTCATTTGGAGAGAGGTCTGCCGTCTCTACAGCTAATTCAACACAGACGGTTATTTAAAAGAACAAACACGAAACAGATGAGAGAGAGAGGGAAAACAAGAGATTTATATTGGGATGGTTTGGTGTTTTTGCTATGATTCTACTTCAGATTCTTCAATAGAGTTGAGACTAATGGGTTGCGGTCTTGAATTAGGTCAGCTTGTCTGTCTCCTGAGAAGGTTTAAGTATGATGTCAATGTTCAGGCTGGGGGAGACCCCCGTACCCTATACTTAATGACCTCATTCGTCT
This sequence comes from Oncorhynchus kisutch, assembly GCF_002021735.2. Lineage (NCBI taxonomy): Eukaryota > Metazoa > Chordata > Actinopteri > Salmoniformes > Salmonidae > Oncorhynchus > Oncorhynchus kisutch. The sequence goes on from NC_034179.2 coordinate 24,495,676, forward strand.
GGGAGTATTTGCGGAACGTCTCTGGCTGGGATCTGGGATGGAAACTAACAGGGAAAAACAGGACGGTATGCAGGGGAAGAGTACAGTGCTGGCACGGAATACTGCGCTGGAACCTGGGAAAGGATGGGATGGACAGGATCAAGTTGGCTGTGACAAAGTCCATTGGACATCAGAGAGAGAGAGAAGACGCTCCGCTCTGCTCCAGACATTAAGTGGAGGAGATTGGAGGAGAGTTGCCTTATGGCTCTCTCAGAGAAACCAGAATGTAGAACCTTTCTTTATCCCCCTCTCTCTCTATCTCTCTCTCTATTCCCCTCTCTCTCTTCCCTGGCCAAGTTTATAATGAGTTCCGGCAAAATGGGATTCAGCAGAACATCTAAGGGTGTGCAGGAGCAGAGCAGTGTTTATGGGTAATCACATGTGTTGAAAGAAACATTCATCAGATCTGTTGGTTACTATACTTTTCAACTGACCACGTACTCCATGTATGCCTCATCTCACCCAGGGGATGCAAATCAAATCCCCCTGATGGGATATATAGTTATATAAAGACGTAACAAATTGATTCTGTCCTCTCCATACCAGAAACTTCAAAGTCAACCGGGACAATGTCAAGTCACCCACTACTTCGTAGTCTGTGTTTCCCATGCATTCCAGACCAGTATTCCAGACATACACACACAGTCACACACTCAGGCTCTTTGTAGTGAAAAATAGGGCAAGAGAGAGTGCCTGGCAGTCTTCTCAGGCTGTATAAACTGCAATTAAATGAACAGCTGAACACTGTCATTTACTCAGGTATGTGGGAGAGGAATGTATGTGTGTTTATGTGCTTGTGTGTGGCCTTCTGTGTGAGCGAGATGCCTACAACCACTCGCTCTCAAAATGTCCACTGACGGTAGCAGTAGTGCCACACACAGTCTATTTGAAACTCACTCCTAAACATGGCTGGAAAATGCTATGAATTCTGATACGTGTAAAGAAGCCCTTTTCAATGTTACGGCCCCTAGTTGAGCATGTGGGCTGTCCACACACACAGTAAGAGCAAACGCCTGGAGCTCGGTCAAACCCCCTGCTGGTGCATTTCTGCCCACTGTGCATTTCACACTGAGAGGAGGCACAGGGTGCAGGATACTAAGTAAGGGAGAGAAATGAAGTTCAATAAGACTGCAAAGTAGTCAGGTAATGTGTGTGTGTGTGTGTGTGTGTGTGTGTGTGTGTGTGTGTGTGTGTGTGTGTGTGTGTGTGTGTGTGTGTGTGTGTGTGTGTGTGTGTGTGTGTGTGTGTGCAATGACAGAGTCTATAGAAAGAGCAGTCTCATACAGGCATGCCAAATCCTCAAATGCTTTTCAAATTTCACACACTAGCGTGACAGTTATTTTCATGGCACTATTTATTTTCTTGACACCATCATACAGAGTAATCCTGAGTGCTGGCAATAGCAGAGTGCTATAATACAGAACTGTGTGCGTGTATCAGCATGAACTACATTTATTTTAGATCTTAATTACGCCCCTGACAGTGGCGGCCTAGATGTGAACTCTCTGTCACACTGTGAGGGGAGACAGCATGAGCTGCACTGAGCACCAAGCCATTTACAGAGCAGCATGGGACCATAGCCCACTCAGGAGTGCATATCCCACTTACAGAACCCCCATCATGCACACACACACACACACACACACACACACACACACACACACTACATCTGTGAGCACAATCAAACAAAACCATACATACACACATACAAACACATTCTTAGAACTTGAAAGGACTCTCTCACCCTTTCAATGTTAATGGCCGGTCTACAGAGGCTATTTCCATAAAGGTGCATGTGAAACAGCAGAATGAATGGTCGGAGCCCTGGATGTTATTGGCCTGGATGGGAATGAATGGCATCATAAATCCAAGGCAGGATTGAGATTCCGAGAAGGCTGTTTTCAGAGGATGCTGATCCTAGACAAGGGAAACAATCCCGGCAGCAGCCAGGTGGAATGAAAGGATCTTGTTGTTGGGATTTAGCACATGATTTACAAGACAATGTAAATGTTTGGAGAGGAAATGAATGAGGGGCCAATACGGCTTGAGTGGGCATTGTCTATCAATACAGCCAAGTAATGTGCTTGGCTGGGGTGTTGTTAAAAAGACATTCCCTTCTGTTGGGGGAGGCTAGGGGCTAGATAAGTGTTCCCCTAGCCTGGCCAAGGCCACAGTCAGTCATTAGCTAGACTAGGAGTTGGGAGCTCCTCAATGGGTCTAAGAGCTGAGACGAATCTACCCTGGGGGGCTAAGGTTGTGACCACACATCCACACATTATAACCCCCATCTCACTCCCCTAGACCCACACCAGTTTCTAAAAGTGATTAAGGTTGGAAACAACTGAGCCTTCGTCGCTCCCCACTCTGACTCTATCCACAGGAGCCACTCTGTCTTCTCCTCCCATTGTATATCCTATGGAACCATCCCTCAAACACTACACAACCGCAAGACAACTTGACCTTTGAGACTCAATAAAAAAGGAATACAGAGGGAAGAGTGGCAATAAAACATGCAGTCTAGCAATACACTGCCCTGCCATGGAGGAGCAAGTCAGTTAATTATAGTGAAGAACAGTCATTCCTAGAGCTCTAAAATTACCCAACCTGAATTCTGCAGGAATTCTTTTAATGTCAATCACTCCCCCCAGGTCTTCTAACCTGGCTAGATGACATTTCTTACTGTATCACTTATCTCTTTCTCTCTACCCTCAAACGCTGCAAGCTGAAATTGAGGGATTGTTAAAGGCACATGTGTGATATATGTGTGAGTGCAGGGAGACAACAGTGTGTGTGTTCAGTGAGAGATGAGGATGGAGTGGACCCCATGTGGCTAGAGGGGATAGGATTAAGGGTTAATGACCTGCTCACTGCAGGACACTCATCATATACAGTAGTAGCCATGCGACCCTGCATACCCAGGCCATGAATCAAAAAATATAATCAAACGTACAAAATATGTTTTTAGCTTGATCATAAATGGCAGTAGTGGATGTACAGTATTGTGTGTGTCAGACACACTGCAGGTTTAAATGTTCCGAGGTGAAACCAAGGTGTGTTGCTGCTGAGCAGAGTAAAGCAAAGGTGCGGTGCGGAGCAGTGTGGTTCTGTGGGAGAAAATGTCAGTGAGATGAATGACTATCTGATGTCCCATTTATCACAGAGATCATCCACACCACCACTGATCCTCCGCCTGGATCTCTCACGAGTTCATTATCTTCGCACACAACCACCAGAGACCAATGCTGTCAGAGACAGCACCACTCAACAGCTCTGATCCCCACACAGCACCCCCTCTCCAACCCCCCCATCCTCTCTCTATCACCCTGGAGCAATTTCTTCCGATGAGGTAAGGTTTCAATTTCAGATAGTCACAAAGGCATCAAATTCAGCTTAAAGTAGCAGTGTGAGCACCTCTGCAGTGGAGGGGCTGGTGGATCGCCACACGCTGTGGTTGTTACTCAACTCTGACTTTTATTTTCAGGTAGAGAGAGAAGGGCTCTGGATGTACTGCAACCCAGTCTGAGAGAGACAAACAGAGTATACTGTGGCTTCTACTGCTGAGGAGAAACAATAACCTTCATCATCAGCTTACTGCAGAACATACAGGACACAGAATGAGATGGTATCATTATGATCAGTTAGGGCTGAAGTATTTGTGACGCGCACGTCACACTGAATGGATGAAAGATAAGTATTGATGTCTTTTGTATCTGTGGCATTCAGGTGCATACTGCTGAACAAACCAAACAGACAACCCTGTTCCTGGCCCCTATCTCACACTCGACCTGAAATGCTCTGTGTACACCCGCTTTACAACACACACACACAAACACACACACACACACACACAGTACACGGAAACCGGATAGGCCTACACCCACACCAATACACACACACACACTAACTCAATCACTCCCACATTGTATAGTAACTACAGTAATCTTCTTTCCCCACTAATGAAATCGGCCATAATTCCAGTCCTTCATTAGAAGCTTCCAAATGATGCGTCGTCCGTCCATACTGAGTGTTGAGAGGAGACTGACTCCTGATAGTGCAGCCAGCCAGGCAGGCAGGCACAGGCTGAGGCTGCATTACAAGGTCAACCTCTGGTTAATTAAGCTGAAGATCGGCATGTCCTCTCTCTGTGATAACAAGGTTTGCACTCAGGGCACAATACTCTACTCTACTGTACTCAAACAGCCAGAGCTACTGAGGCCCCTCTTCTCCTTGACTTAGTCATTCACACCCATTAAGACTTAACTCAGCCAGGTTAGGTGGAGTGGCTGAAGAACAGGAGCTGGTTTTATGGGACTTGAATTGATGTGATGGAGAGTAGGGATGTGAAAATGTCTTGAGGTTTAAACAGCCTTTTCCCCCAATATTTTTTTGTAAAAAAGTTACAAGAAATGTATAAAATTCCACCTGAATTCACTATGCAGCTGCCAGCAATGGTTTGGGCCTCACGATGCGTCCCTTACAGATGGTTAAGCATTAGAGGTCGAGCGATTATGATTTTTCAACACCGATACCGATTATTGGAGGACCAAAAAAAGCTGATACCGATTAATTGGCCAATTTTTATATATATATTTGTAATAATGACAATTACAACAATACTGAATGAACACTTATTTTAACTAAATATAATACATCAATAAAATCAATTTAGTCTCAAATAAATAATGAAACATGTTCAATTTGGTTTAAATAATGCAAAAACAAAGTGTTGGAGAAGAAAGTAAAATTGCAATATGTGCCATGTAAAAAATCTAACGTTTAAGTTCCTTGCTCAGAACATATGAAAGCTGGTGGTTCCTTTTGACATGAGTCTTCAATATTCCCAGGTAAGAAGTTTTAGGTTGTAGTTATTATAGGACTATTTCTCTCTATACCATTTGTATTTCGTATACCATTAACTATTGGATGTTCTAATAGGTACTTTAGTATTGCCAGCCTATTCTTGGGAGTTGATAGGCTTGAAGTCATAAACAGTGCAATGCTTGAAGCACAGCGGAGAGCTGCTGGCAAATACAGGAAAGTGCTGTTTGAATGAATGCTTACGAGCCTGCTGCTGCCTACCACCGCTCAGTCAGACTGCTCTATCAAATCATAGACTTAATTATAATATAATAACACACAGAAATACGAGACTTATGTCATTGATATGGTCAAATCCGGAAACTATCATTTTGAAAACAAAACGTTTATTTCTTCAGTGAAATACGGAACCGTTCTGTATTTTATCTCTAAGTCTAAATATTGCTGTTACATTTCACAACCTTCAATGTTATGTTATAAATATGTCTTAAACACAGTTCACAACAAGCCAGGCGGACCAAACTGCTGCATATACCCTGACTCTGCTTGCACAGAAGTGCCCAGAAGTCCCTAGTTAAAAGAAATTCATGTTAGCAGGCAATATTAACTAAATATGCAGGTTTAAAAATATATACTTGTGTATTGATTTTAAGAAAGGCATTGATGTTTATGGTTAGGTACATTGGTGCAACGACAGTGCTTTTTTAGTGAATGCGCTTGTTAAATCACCCGTTTGGCGAAGTAGGCTGTGATTCAATGATAAATTAACAGGCACCGCATCGATTATATGCAACGCAGGACAAGCTAGATAAACTAGTAATATCATCAACCATGTGTAGTTAACAAGTGATTATGTTAAGATTGATCGTTTTTTATAAGATAAGTTTAATGCTAGCTAGCACCTTACCTTGGCTCCTTGCTGCACTCGCATAACAGGTAGTCAGCTTGCCACGCAGTCTCCTCGTGGAGTGCAATGTAATCGGCCATAATTGGTGTCCAAAAATGCTGATTACTGATTGTTATGAAATCGGCCCTAATTAATTGGCCATTCTGAAGAATTGGTCGACCTCTATGAAGCATTGCACCTGTACTATCGTTACTGTACCTCAAATCCACCTCGCACAGTTAGCATTTCCTTCACATATAACTCATATTACCACACAGGACTTCACTGCTGTCGCGTTTCTTTCTCTGCCATTTTTCCAACTGTTAACAATGATGTAGTGTTGGAGAGTTGACTCCAAAATCATTTATTCCTCAAACCCCTTGCACATCGACTCCCCCTGTCATCTCCCATTTCTGAGTGTCAAGATTCGATTACGCAAGGAATCGACTCCTTAGATTCAGTATTTTTGGAACGGAGGAGACTGATTAGTTGCCGAACACAAACACAAATATTTTATAAAGTGCTAGCGAGGGACGGAGAGAGAGGGGCACAGTCTAGGCAGGTCGGCCACCAGACAGACAGTCACAACCATGCACTAGGCCGATCAAAAGCGGCAATCAAAAGCTGTGTCACGGAATGGAATGCTCTAGCTCGCAATTTCTTGACTTGCAATGTCTCGGAACTTCAGTAAAGTAGGGTTAATCATCAAGGAATAGTCTAGGATATTCTACAAGTACAAGACCGAAGACTGAACACACACTTGAATCATTAGTGAAGAGAAAGAGCAGGGGTGTAATTATTAGTCAAAACAGTTGACTAATCACAAAAACAAAATGTATTGGACGAATTCAAGTAGGTCCCTCCCTATTTTGTTTAATTTGCTTCCGTTTAAGAAACGTTTAGCAACATAATGTGCGTAATGACTACGCCCCAGGCGAACCAGCGCGAGGGAGAGGGAGGAGGGGGCAGGCAGAAAAAATGTGGTGCGCATATGTCTTGGTCATCTTTTTTGCATGCCTCGTAAATTCACCAAAGTAGCCTAAAGTTTGCCTCTTCCTCTGGTATTATTTACATTTGACATCTTTCCCCCAGGCATTTATAGCCTATAGTCTATTTAGGCTACAGTGCCTTCAGAAAGTATTCACACACCTTGACTTAGTGGGTTACAGCCTGAATTCAAAATGTAATAAATATATTTTTTATCCCCCATCTACAACAAAATAACCCCATAATGACAAATTGAAAATGTTATTATATTATTATTATTATTATAACTAATATTATTAGTATTATTATATATATTTTTGCAAATGTATTTAAAATGAAATGCAGAAATATTTAACTGAGTCAATACATGTAAGAAACACCTTTGGCAGTGTTTTACAGCTGTCTTTCTGGGTAAGTCTCTAAGACCTTTGCACAACTGGATTGTACAATATTTTCACATTATTCTTTGAAAATTCTTCAAGCTCTCTCAAGTTGGTCGTTGATCATTGATAGACAGCCATTTTCAAGTATTGCCATATATTTTCAAGCCTATATAATTCAAAACTGTAACTAGGACACTTTGGAACATTCAATATCGTCTTGGTAAGCAACTCAAGTGTATATTTGTCCTTGTGTTTTAGGTTATTGTCCTGTTGAAAGGTGAATTTGTCTCCCAGTATCTGTTGGAAAACAGACAGAAGCAGGTTTTCCGCTAGGACTTTGCCTGTGCTTAGTTTTATTCCATTTATTTTTATCATAAAAAAAACTCTCTAGTCCTTGCCGATGATAAGCATACCCATAACATGATGCAGCCACTACCATGCTTGAAAATGTGAAGAGTGGTACGAAAACTCTCTAGTCCTTGCCGTAGATAAGCATACCCATAGCATGATGCAGCCACCACCATGCTTGAAAATATGAAAAGTGGTACTCAGTGATGTGTTGGATTTGCACCAAACATAGTGCTTTGCATTCAGTACATAAAGGTAATTTCTTTGCCACATTTTTTTGCAATTTTACTTTAGTGCCTTATTGCAAACAGGATGTATGTTTTGGAATAGTTACGGTATATTCTGTATAGGCTTCCTTTTCACTCTGTTATTTAGCTTAGTATTGTGGAGTAACTACAATGCTGTTGATCCATCCTCACTTTTCTCCTATCACGGCCATTACACTCTGTAACTGTTTTAAAGTGGCCTCATGGTGAGATCCCTGAGTAATCTCCTTCCTCTCTGACAACTGAGTTAGGAAGGACACCTGTATCTTTATAGTGACTGGGTGTATTGATGCACCATCCAAAGTGTAATTAATAGCTTGACCATGCTGAATGGGATTTTCAATGTCTGATTTTTATGTTTTTACCCATCTATCAATAGGTGCCCTTCTTTGTGAGGCATTGGAAAACCTCTGTGTTTGAAATTCACTGCTCGACTGAGGATCTTTACAGATAATTGTAGTGTGGGGTAGGTACAGCTATGAGGTAGTCATTCAAAAATCATATTATGACTATTGCACACAGAGTGAGTCCATGCAACTTATTATATGACTTGTCAAGTACATTTTTACTCCTGAACTTATTTATGATTGCCATAATAAAGGGGTTGAATACTTACTGAATCAAGACATTCCAGATTTTAATTTAATTCATTTATAAAAATGTCTAAGAACATAATTCCACTTTGACATTTTAAATTTTGTCTCTAACACAACATAACTAAGAAAAAGTCAAGGGGTGTGAATACTTTCTGAAGGCCCTGTATAACATGGAAAATAATATATTTTTTGATAACTATACTGAGTTTTTTATTTTGTGAAATAAATCAGAAAACAAACATTGATTTTGGGTATGGGATTTTCTTGACGTTAAGGATCCCAAATTAATTGAAATGTTTGAACATTTAAACATTTAAACACACCCCTAATGGAGAGGGACTGGGGAGCATACCAACCATGCCATGCTGAGCCCAGACCAGACCAGACGAAGAATGAGGCCAGCCTCTGGGACTGGAGCCATGATGGTTTATCCATCTATCCATCCGGTTGAAGTGAACCACCACTGCCTGAGGCCTGGTAAACCAAGCAACCACAATGGAGGAGCCAAGCCGAACACAGAGCTCCGAACACAATAGAGGAATGTTTACAATTACAGTATACCAAGACTGTGAATCAGGCTGACTTTTCCCCGGTGTTTATCATTTACTCCATGGGAACTACATAATGACGGAGATAGAGTACTGAATCCTTAAAATGTTAATTCATGCGTTTTAAAATGAAAAATGTACCCAGCAGAATTGTGTCTAAATCTAATATAAAAGTGTCCCTGATGCACATTGACAAGCTGATCTCAGCTTATTCTTTATCAAAGATCTCACCACTGCACTGACCAATCCGGACCCCTCTCTCTCTTACTCATTCAGATGAGAGTGGCATGGTCACATGCTGCTGATGTTTAGGCTAGGAGTGGTGGAGTGGGGCAAGGCCAGGTATACTGCAGGGGGGTGTTCAATCCCAAACAATTATGGGAACTATTGGAGCCTTCAGCCTGACTCAATATACATGCTTATCATAGATACCAGCCCCCAGCATTACTGATACTGTCTCATCATAGATCCGCAAATTAAGGCCAATTAAGTGAGTTTTGGACTCTTTATGAAGAAATCTGTGCTGATGAGAAAGCTATTCATTAAGATTCAGCCTTCCCTAGAAAGCTTTGAACTGTGTATCTGGTGTGTCACTAATGACTGACTGAGCGTGGTGGAGAGAGCAGGAGGAATGGGTGTGTGGTACAGGGATAATGCCCATTTTTTGCCTATCCTCCCTAACAAGATTGAGCTGTTTCACACATCCTGATTAGTTCTAATCCTGGGTTTAATTGTTCAAAGAGCCAAGCTAATCACTAGTGTGTGTGTGTGTGTGTGTGTGTGTGTGTGTGTGTGTGTGTGTGTGTGTGTGTGTGTGTGTGTGTGTGTGTGTGTGTGTGTGTGTGTGTGTGTGTGTGTGTGTGTGTGTGTGTGTGTGTGTGTGTGTGTGTGTGTGTGTGTGTGTGTCTGTGTGTGTGTCTGTGTGTGTGTGTGTGTGTATGTGTGTGTTTGTGTGTGTGTCTGTGTGTGTGTGTGTATGTGTGTGTTTGTGTGTGTGTCCATGTGTAACTGCAAGAGAACAGGAAAAATCCAGAAGAAAAGTATTGATCAGATCTCATATTCAATCAATCAATCGATGGGCACCTTTATGAAACTAAGAGAGTTGACACAGAGCCAAATGAATATCAGCAACCTTTGTCCTGCTATCACCATGGCATTTTACAGCTTTCCTTTGAAAACATCATTCCTCCCACACATACCTGGCTGCCCACACAAACCTTATCCTCCATTAACCATTGACTATCTAATACAGCTCATTTCACATTGAAATTCAATTGGGGCAGGTGGATGGTTTGTGATAATGTAGGTTGTGGGAGCTATTCCTACTGAGGTTAGCCCTAGAACAGTGGGTGCTAATTGGCCCTAGACAGTAGAGGAGAGCATGTTGTCGGAGTCCCGTAACGGTGCCGTCAGGAAGGGTATGGCAGGAGGTGGAGAGGGAGGACAAGAAGAGAGCAACATATGAAGCTAGTTATGAGTTAAGCTGCCAAGGTGGGTTCTGTGCAGCTGACACCTGGCTGGGTTAAACTATGTTGTTTGATGAGAAGAGAGCTACTTGTCTCTAGGTGCCATGGGTATGTGGCATGCAACCCAATCACATTATATGCGATTTCTTCTGTAAACATACAGGGTTATGCATAAACCCTCCCACCCAGAGTTGGAAGCAGCCCAATAGTCTTATCTTAGTAAGTGTTTGGCTGACGTCAAGAAGACCATCAGGAATCCTAGTGTATTAAAGAGAATGAAGACATGTAGGGCTGTCCTGAGGGCTCTGTTTGGACTCCCACCGAGAAGAAGGGGGAGAGTGATTTTTTTTTAGGGAGGGGGTGGGGGTAGTCAGGAGACCAGCTAGGGGAGATGGACTAGGGCTGAGAGGAACAGGCTTTTATATGATTAATCATATTCACCTAGGTCAGCTCTGCTCAACGGGTTCCACTTTGTATTCAGCCACATTCTATTCAGAGAAAAGCTGGTATTGACACTCTAAAAATAGCACAATATAAGACAGGTCAGTATTAGGTCCTTTTTTATAGGTAAAAACCCCACTGGGGTATTAGCAACCCGTGATGCCTTGTCATAACAACATAATATGCACTCCAAAAGTGTTTTTCACAAAGACCCTTTTTAGAGTGAAACCAGCTGTCTGACCCTCTCCACACACTCCCTGTCTCCATAGCTTTACAGCAGGAGGAGGAGGACACTGGCTGGAAAGCCAAAGTAAACAGACACTCCGGGGCCAGACACGTGGGATCTCTCCTCATCTCAACCACATACAAACCCATGGGCAGGAGAAAAAACTAAGCAGCGTTTATTTACAGGACCAATTATCCAAAACTGACCTCGCTCTCCCTCAGCACTGAGCACACAGCTGAGGCCGGACACCTCAGAAGGACAGGAAGCTTTGGTCGGGATAGAACAAATAGTCCACCAGACCCTTAGCATTCTTTAGCTTTGGGCCCGATGGTCTATCTAAAACAACAGACCAGCATGTTATGCAGAAGGATGGTTGCCTGCTTGGTTCAGGGTCAGTAACAGTGACAGGGTCCTCTAGGGAGAGACCTCTCTGCTTCACCTCAGGTCCCAGGATGCAACAGTCTGAAACCTCACAGCACTGTGGGCTGACGGGGAGGAGGGGGTAGGGGAGGCTGAGGGGAGAGGGGGAGGCTGAGAAGGAGGAGGGGGAGCCTAGTGGGCAGAGGTGGAGGGGAACTCCATGCCCCAGGCCAAGAACATAATTCAGACACACACATTCCAGGCACTCCTCTGGGGCAGGCGCTGATCCGCCACAAAAACCTAGGAGTGTCTGCGTGTGTGTGTGGAGGTGTGATGACCTCTGACCTCTAGCCCCACAGGCACTTGTTAAAGCCCTCCGTGTCTTCCTCAGCCCCAGGCTGGTGGCCACGGCTCACTGAGCACCCCAGGAAACCAGCAAGTAAACAAGGAAAGCAATCAGGAAACACTGCTTTCAGCACAACTCTGACAACACGCACACACACACAAATGAGCACACACAAACACCATTACCCATGCACCCACACAAAAGATATTTCAAACAACTTGTCAATGAATGAAAGAGGATACATTTATTAGTATGGGAAAGAAAGACATGAAATAACTCAGATAATGACAACAAGAAATACTCCACGGCAAAGTTCCCTCTAAATTCACTGTATAACTGTGCTGTACTTTGTTGAGCCACAAACCAATAAAGCATGAACGAGACCGACCAAGCAAGCAGTGAAAACAAATGGATGGTGACAGTTGCATAACGGTGTGGTTTTATTGTGGTTTATTGCAGGTCTTAGTCTTCTCTATTGGGGTGATAGAATTTCTTTCTCAGGTATTCAAGTGTTCCTAGTGAGCAGAGTTCTCATTGAGGGCTCTTCTAGTGGCTTGGCAACACACCTTGCTTACAGGGTCCATTTGTCACAGCTTTATTTTCATATGGGTTAACTGTAGATCATGGTGTTGTGTATGTGGGAGTGTGTGCGTTATGTCAAGGTATGAAAAAGTTAACAATGTAATCTTTCCATACTGTCACCTCCAGCTCAACTCTCAACAAAAACACTGCAAACTCACTTCAAACATAAATCACAAACCAGGTTTAAAATATCCACCCCAAAAAAGAGAAGGAAACAAATTGCTTTAAAAACCATTATGGTGTGGTTGAGGGAGTAAGCTGTGCCAAGATTGCTGCCGGCAGAAGAGAGAAAGAACACAGAGGAATGACTGAATGACTGAATGCTACATTTAGCTTGAGCTGTGTGCATGTCCTTTTAACTTGAATGATAGGGCAAAATGTTGATTTCCGCACAAATAGACATATGCAAACTATTATCTTTCACAAGATGGCCATAAACAATAACTGGAAATGTTTTAGAAAGGTCTGGAACCACCTTTCTGGTAAACATATTTATACATTCCTCACTTTTGAGGACACAAGCTCAAGTACACATTAGAAATAATATGATAGTATGAAAAATCAAATACTTTTTTCCCCCTATTCAACAAAAGTGGGACAATAGTGCTTGAAATACCTCAAATACTTTCTAAATATAGTAACAATATAGTAACAAAGATTTCACATTTCTTATAACTAAAATAAATATGATCATACTTAGTGACAGTACAATATTGGCACAATTTCATATAACTGACATAGACTTTCTCCTAAATGTCCACTGAGTGGCACAGAGACACCATTCAAATATGAGCAGACTCGCTACAACTTCAGATTCAAGCATGAAGTGATTTTGTCAGTCTATGACCAAGAGAAAGTGGTTGTCGTTCAAATCTATGAGATAATTTAGTATTTTTTCATGCTGAGAGCTTTAAATCTGGCTGAGAATATCATACCGAGATGAAACCACAATTGTTGGATTTGCAAGACTGCCCCCTTTCATGTAAATATGGGGTCTGAAGCCTGACACTTCAAGTCAGCTCTGCTGAGAAACTGGTAGTGGAGAGCAAACCGATGGGGCTTTCTGGCACTATTGCACGGGACCCTACGACATTCACAGAGTGCTTTGTAAACCAAAATGTCAGACGGAACCGGTTCAGAACCCCAATATAGGGGACTTGACATCTATTAAACAAACAACCATTTGAGCAGACTTCTTCAGCCAGCATGAATGACCCAGCTCCAACTCCAACCCCGAGGAGAGGATATGAGAACTATACAAAACACACTGTAGGGGGTGATTATACACATGTTTTACTCCTCCACTCCCCCTCTCTATCTCTCTTCCTCCATGTATTTTCTCTTTCTCCCTGTCTCTCTCTCTCTGTCTCCCTGTCTTTCTCTCTCTCCTTCCCACCCTCCCTTTTTCCCTCTTCTTTAAAGCCTCAGTCGTTTATATCACATGGGGATGGAATCTAGAGAGAGGGAATAGATAAAATACATGCTGGGAGACACATTCCATTCAAACTGGCCTCGGCTGCTTCTCCCTCATTAGTTCCTTACTCCAGAGGACGAACAGAAGGAAACTGACAAGTCCCTCACGAACAGGGATATCAAAGGGAGACTCTTTAGAGCACAAGATGGCCCAGCCGTCAGCCTCGTCATCAAATAGGAGTCTCATTAGTGGAGGAACACAGCACATCACTGTCAGCGTCAAATAGACTGGAGGGAGACTCATTAGCATACAGGATGACATAGCAGGTCAGCTTAATCATCAAGCTGTATTAGTCCATTATACTCCACGCTGTGTTATTACTGACGGTGTCACAACACAGGGCTGTGGGATGTCCCTCTGTCAGGAGCATGGGAGTGTCACTGCGTCGCTGTCAACTACCTAGCGTTTTCAGGTACATGTGAACTCTGACCTGTGCTCATCTATCCAGGCAGTGGTAGGCCAGGTGTCTTCATGCTCTCCTCCCCACTGGAAACGCAAATGACAGAGCATATTCTAACCCACTTATTTTCTGTTCCCTTCTCCTCTCACACTGCCGACTGACCTCCTTCAGAAGGAGATATCTGGCACCCCAATGACCCAGCTACTGTATGGCTGAGAGAGTCTAAAGACCAAACAAGGTCTGGATACGAGACTATTATCTCAAGCCAATTTTACTCATTCACAAGCCCGACTTAACAAGCAGTCTTTAGAAACAACAGTCCAGAAAAAAAACACATTCAAAAGGAGGGAAACATATACAGTACCAGTCAAAGGTTTGGACACACCTACTTATTAAAGGGTTTTTCTTAATTTAAAAAAATAATAAATTACATTGTTGAATAATAGTGAAGACATCACAACTATGAAATAACACATATGGAATCATGTAGTTACCAAAAAAGTGTTAAACAAATCAAAATATATTTTATATTTGAGATTCTTCAAAGTAGCCACCCTTTGTCTTGATGACAGCTTTGCACACTCTTGGCATTCTCTCAACCAGCTTCATGAGGTAGTCACCTGGAATGCAGTTCAATTAACAAGTATGTCTTGTTAAAAGTTAATTTGTGGAATTTATTTCCTTCTTAATATGTTTCAGCCAATCAGTTGTGTTGTGACAAGTTCAAGTAACAGACACATCTCAACATCAACTGTTCAGAGGAGACTGTGTGAATCAGGCCTTCATGGTCGAATTGCTGCAAAGAAACCACTACTAAAGGACACCAATAAGAGGAAGAGACTTGCTTGAGCCAAGAAACACAAGCAATGGACATTAGACCGGTGGAAATCTGTTCTTTGGTCTGATGAGTCCAAATGAGATTTTTGGTTCCAACCGCTGTGTCTTTGTGAGACGCAGAGTAGGTGAACAGATGATCTCTGCATGTGTGCTTCCCACTGTGAAGTTCAAAGGAGGAGGTGTGACGGTGTGAGGGTGCTTTGCTGGTGACGCTGTAGTTGATTTATTTTGAATTCAATGCACACTTAACCAGCATGGCTACCACAGCATTCTGCAGCAATACGCCATCCCATCTGGTTTGTGCTTAGTGGGACTATCATTTGTTTTCAACAGGACAATGACCCAACACACCTCCAGGCTGTGTAAGGGCTATTTGATCAAGAAGGAGAGTGATGGAGTGCTGCATCAGATGACCTGGCCTCCACAATCACCTGGCCTCAACCCAATTGACATGGTTAGGGATGAGTTGGACCGCAGAGTGAAGGAAAAGCAGCCAACAAGTGCTCAGCATATGTGGGAACTCCTTCAAGACTGTTGGAAAAGCATTCCAGGTGAAGCTGATTGACAGAATGCCAAGAGTGTGCAAAGCTGTCCTCAAGGCAAAGGGTGGCTACTTTGAATAATCTAAAATCTAAAATAACTTTTTATTTGTTTAACACTTTTTTGGTTACTACATGATTCCATATGTTTTATTTCATAGTTTTGATGTCTTCACTATTATTCTACAAATTACAAAATAGTAAAAATCAAGAAAAACCCTTGAATGAGTAGGTGTGTCCAAACATTTGACTGGTACTGTATGTGTTTCTCTTGGGAAAGATTCCTATTTTAAGGCTGAGTGTTTACAGAGCATTCATTAAGGAGAATGTTGGCTGCTAAAAACATGGGGGGGAGGAAGGAGGAGGGAGGAGAAGGGAGGAGGGAGGGGTGGGACTGGGGGTAAGGCAGCTTAGCATCATGTTGTCACTCCGGGGATGCATAATCAGGATTTATTGGGGAACAAATCCTTTCCTGCAGGAACCTGCTTTTAATGGGCATCATTTACAGTATTATGGATTACTTAATTACAATACCAGATGTAGCATTGAGAAGAAGAATGGGAGTGTGATAGCAGGATTGTCCTATAGGCAAGGCAGCTACACAAAGCTACTGTATGGTGTCTGAGAAGCCCTCTGGGCACAACACCTGCACGGGTCTATTGTGTTGTACTTAATGGTTGTCGGTTCTCTTGTCTGTTGATGTGCTGTGGAGTGGGAGAGACAAGATAAGGTAGCATTCTTCAAATACCTGTCCAAGTAGGGTGGGCAGAGCTATGGAGTGAAACACCTGAGTACAATCTGTTTGGTAAACAGGGACCACTTTGAAGGGATGGTATGCAGCATAGCAGGCCTCTGGGCTATCATGGGCCTATTACCTCCAGCGTCCCTGTAATCTGGGATGCTAAGGAGGCCATGCGCACACACACACACACACACACACACACAAATACACACACTCACACTTACAATCACACCAGCCCGGCTTGAAAGGGGGCATTGATTAGTGGATTTCCCTTTGTCATTAGCACTTCCTCAACACAATTCTGCTATGACACATATAGCCGATTATGGGCTGCTATCTAACACACTCATATCAGTGTTTCTCAAACCCCATTTGTCTTCATAACTCCATTATAAGTTTGTTTCCTTGCTCATATAGCTAAGTACAGTTTTTTCATTCACAAACATACAGAAGAGGCAAGGGGTTTGTGTATTGAGAGTGTGTATATATGTCAGAAATCCCTAACAGTGTTAGCAGATGATAAATCATTTCAATGGGACATCATTAGGCTCCACTGACCTGGGCCCTTTTCTACTGTTATTCATTAACCAGCTCCGCTACTGATCTCTGTGACCAGAGTGTGTGTGTTGCCCAGGAGGTCAGCTCCTTTGACCGGTTGGTCAGCTCCTTTGACCAGTTGGTCAGCTCCTTTGACCGGTTGGACTAGCAACTGGTCGGTCAGGTCAGCCCCTTTGACCAGTTGGTCAGCTCCTTTGACCGGTTGGTCAGCTCCTTTGACCGGTTGGTCAGCCCCTTTGACCGGTTGGTCAGCTCTTTTGACCGGTTGTTCAGGTCTTTTGACCGGTTGGTCAGCCCTTTTGACCGGTTGGTCAGCCCTTTTGACCGGTTGGTCAGCCCCTTTGACCGGTTGGTCAGCCCTTTAAACCGGTTGGTCAGCCCTTTTGACCGGTTGGTCAGGACTTTTTACCAGTTGGTCAGCCCTTTTGACCGGTTGGTCAGCCTCTTTGACCGGTTGGTCAGCCCTTTTGACTGGTTGGTCAGCCCTTTTGACCGGTTGGTCAGGTCTTTTGACCGGGTTGGTCAGCCCTTTAAACCGGTTGGTCAGCCCTTTGACCGGTTGGTCAGGTCTTTTTACCAGTTGGTCAGCCCTTTTGACCGGTTGGTCAGCCCTTTTGACCGGTTGGTCAGGTCTTTTGACCGGGTTGGTCAGCCCTTTAAACCGGTTGGTCAGCCCCTTTGACCGGTTGGTCAGCCCCTTTGACCGGTTGGTCAGCCCTTTTGACCGGTTGGTCAGCCCTTTTGACCGGTTGGTCAGGTCTTTTGACCGGGTTGGTCAGCCCTTTAAACCGGTTGGTCAGCCCTTTTGACCGGTTGGTCAGGTCTTTTTACCAGTTGGTCAGCCCTTTTGACCGGTTGGTCAGCCTCTTTGACCGGTTGGTCAGCCCTTTTGACCGGTTAGTCAGCCCCTTTGACCGGTTGGTCAGCCCTTTTGATCGGTTGGTCAGGTCTTTTGACCGGGTTGGTCAGCCCCTTTGACCGGTTGGTCAGCCCTTTTGACCGGTAGGTCAGGTCTTTTTACCAGTTGGTCAGCCCTTTTGACCGGTTGGTCAGGTCTTTTGACCGGGTTGGTCAGCCCCTTTGACCGGTTGGTCAGCCCTTTTGACCGGTAGGTCAGGTCTTTTTACCAGTTGGTCAGCCCTTTTGACCGGTTGGTCAGCCTCTTTGACCAGTTGGTCAGCCCTTTTGACCGGTTGGTCAGCCCCTTTGACCGGTTGGTCAGCCCTTTTGACCGGTTGGTCAGCCCTTTTTTCACATTCCCCTCAAGATTTACTCCTGAAGATTATGATCATAGTCTTATGACAACTATTTCTCTGTCACACTTTACATTTTAGTAATTTAGCAGACGTTCTTATCCAGAGCCACATCCAGTTAGTACATTCATCTTAAGATAGCTAGGTGGGACAACCACATATCACAGGCATACACTGTTCCTCAATAAAGTAGTTATCTGCAAAGTCAGAGCTAGGAGGGTGTGCGTGTTGGGGGGAGGGGGGGCGGTTCAAGTGCAAGTGTTGGTTCAGTAAAGTTGCTAGTCTTTTTTGGGGGGGGTGTCGAGGTGAGGGATTATTTAAGATACTCTTTGAAAAGGTAGGGTTTCAGGTGCTTTCAGAAGATGGGCACACACACTGACACACACACACACACACACACACACACACACACACACACACACACACACACACACACACACACACACACACACACACACACACAACCCAATCTTTATCACATTGACTCTAAGGATAACACAGATAGTGGCAAAACTGGCACCCTGACAGGTGATTACCCAGCAGAAAGCACAGAGTCAGGGCACTAAAACAATATAATGAGGACATGGTCTCATTCTTCTTTATCTGGATCTCTGCTGATGTGAATGGCAGTGATTCATAAGTACACCTTTTTAAAGAGCTAGGGCAATAAGGGCACTTCCTGTCAGCAGTCAGGCAATAAATCAGACAGGCTGCCTGGGTCAAGGACCAGTTTATGCCACATGGCCATGCTTGCACACAATGTTAAAGGATGAAACGGATACCAAAGCATGATATTAAAGTGTATAGCCAAGTCAGTCTATACTCATCAACTTACCCCACCCATGCCATCTCTCACTCCCACACACAAGCACACACTCATGAACGCAAGCGCACATAAAAATACGCTATTATATTACAGGAATATCACTATTAAAATATAAAGTCAAAACCCAAGTCAACTAAGGTGAAATAGTGTTGTCTTTACCTGAACAAATGTGAATAAATCCGAGTAGAAAGTAAATACCCACAGAACGCGCAGGCATCATTCCAAAGCAGCAGAGGACGGAAACGAATTCTATTCAATCTAAATAATGAGTATTTTCATAGATGTTCTGTTCTGTTTTCATAGATGTTCTGTTTCCTTCTTCTGTTGAAATAGCCTACCACGCCGTCTTGCTCTCTCTTCTCTGTGCCTGTCCGCTGCGCTGGGGTAGTCTTTGGTGAGAGCCAGTCAACGAATAACTCCGTGCGGGACGATTGCTATTTCTCTACACAAATACGATAATTTATTGATAGCTCATATCAAACCTCCAGGTCACATTATGCTGGTTGCCTACGAGATCGTTCACATAACTGGGCTCTTCTTGGATCCGAGTGAGCTTCGTAAATCCAAGACTAAACGAGGAAGTTTTAGCAGAATTCATCCGTGATCAAATATTATTTCCACTTTGGCATAGTTTTCTTTCGTATGTGTGATATGGCAGAGTCCGAAATCCAAACGTTCAACTTCAGTTTAGTAACTTTTCTGATTTCAGTAGCCTGTTAGAGGATGTTTCTCTAAACTGCCAGGGCTCACCCGACTTCGTGCGCTCAGTGAGGGTTGTATGTTGGTACTGTATGCACCCCTCTTCCCACTCCACGACGGGGTTTTCCATAGAGGATATTTTAACACGGGAAACCTACATTGAATTTATTAGTCTACCAGATATGTTAGGCCTATGTTAGTTTACTCCAAAAGTTTATCTAAATCTAACACGAATGTTATTTTCCTCAAATATGATTGTCGTCAGCCAAAGCTACTCACATCCTGCTTAATTAGGCTACTTTGATTAATTTCATTTCAATTAGGTATATTTTGAATGATTATCTAACTATGCTAAATGTGTCTAACCAAATTGATTTAAAAAAAAATCTCATTCGTCTACTTGCTGAACAAAAAGTGATGAAAAAACAGTATTCCACATTTGTTCTCTACCCAAACAACAGCAGAAGAAAAGTGAAACAACAGCCAATGATGTCCCCTGTGTGGGTTTAATAACGTGAAAGGGATTGTTTGAAAGACATGGTGCTGTTCCCTTACATCCTTCTATTCAATGTAAAGTCAAAGGGGCTGCACGACATCGTTTACCCCACTGGGAGACAGATGTATTCAAAGCGACCGTGTGAACCAAGGTCTCACACACGCCATAGGTGCCTGCATTTATGTGCCCTTTAAATCCTCGCTTGGGCACAAAATAGTATCTTAATAAGCCAATTAAAATTCACATCTGAAGAGATTAGCCAGGAGCAGTGTTGCACTTCTCTAAATCATTAATTAAATCTATAAGAAGATTTGCAAATCGACCCAGGGACCTCTTTGTCTCACTACATCAGACAGAATGACCATTTCATTTTCAAGTCCATTGCATGAATTTGAATGTAGGCTACTTCAAACGCATTGGAGTTTTTTGGGGGTCTAGGAATAGGATACACTAAAAGCTCATTTTATATGAATACAAGCTTCAGGCTTTCATGTGATAAAAATGTGCCATGCTGAGAAAATATCTTATAAATAAAACGAAATAAGATATATTTTACTATTGATAAGTGTCAATAAAGATACATATCTTTCCTGAGGGCTTCATGGGTTTATTGAAAGAACCGAAGAAGTGGAATCGCAACCGTTCTTTCTGGCTTGCTACATGATCAGCACAAGCCCCCCCTCTGCTGGCTGACTTGAAGGATGCAAGAAATTCAACACAAGAGGACATTCACTTTCATGCCCTTTCTAGAAACAACGTCACAATCAATGGTTAGCTAATGCATCAAATGCAAAGCTGAAGTCCTGCCTCCCTACATGGTAACTCATATGACATGTTTTCGTGGCTGAGGGAGATGCCAGACTATCTTCATTTCTAGCCTACAATCCCTCAGAAGTATAAAAGCTTTTGTTCTGCAAAAGTACTTGACTAAGGAGACACGTATAATGTTTTTGACTGACTGTTGGCATGTCCTGCAAGGTCCAAGCGATTATTCTCCCTCCCTCCCTCCCTCCCTCCCTCCCTCCCTCCCTCCGACACATAGGCTGAGAGAGAGAGAGAAACCCCATATAGAGAAACCTCTCTCTCTGCCTATGTGTCCATATAGAGAAACCTCAGCATTTCTCGCGCAGTGGGAGAAAGCCTTCGTTCCCTGCCCCCAGATTCTGTTCTGCCTTCAACCCCTAATTGCTCTGAGTGTGCCACTGGCGGCCCAGCTGAATGCTTGCACGAGCGGCCCAGTTCTGGAACCAGAACGACACAGACCAGCAGTAAAATATGGGCACTCACAGGCTAACCATCAGTGCATTCCTTTACAAAAGTTTTCCACCCCTTCTCTCTTTCACAAACATTACTCTTTCCCTCTGGAATAACCTCAGTGACAACTGCTTGGTCCAGTAGAAGATGAATGCCTATCACTCTGGATACCCTTCCCCCTTGTTACCCTCAGAGTATTTCTGGGTCAACTTTCTACTCTCAAAACACAATAGGATCAGTGTCAATAAATGAAATGACATTCTGTGAGTTGGTCATCAAATCCCCTTTATGAACAGAGGATAAAGTGTGCTTACTGACCACAGAGGATGTGGTGTGGAGGAGAGGACGCCTCGCTCCAAACACATCGCAGTGCAGAAGAGTCAACAGGTCGCCTACACAAACACCCAGACTCTCTCAGGGAGCACTAGGACTGTAGCGCCAGTCCAGCTGCCTAAACAAACACTGCACAGCATGGCTAATGTGATTAATACGATGTAGAGGTCCACTAGGAGAGCTGACCGCACATGCGTGTGGCCTCCAACATAACAGCAGGTGCCACACACATTTCAGAGTGCAGAGTTTATGATTTCTACCGTACATTTCACAGGTCCGCCTGGCCATCCAATGCATCTCCAAGACTAATGTAAGCACAGCAACAGATGGTACAAGTGGACACATAGAGAAACTCAAATATTATATCGGTAAGACAGTCATAAACAAAGGAGACATCAGCCAGAGGCATCAGACAATGCCAAATATTGAAAATGATTGTTTTGCTACTCGAAGCTCCAGCTGTAAATTGGTTCAGAGCCAGACCAAACAAGACTGAAATCAAACATGAACTAAAACTGTCACTGATATTAATGAAGGAACAAATAACATTACGTGCTATCTCCATAGATACAAACAGCAACAAACACTGCATAGTTAGTGTTTGATAATTAGTGAACAATTGCATAATTGCCGAGTTAATTCTGTATAATTAATGAATTATAAGTGATTGGTGTTTTGTTTCTCTTTCACATAAACATGTCTATGGGGTCACCTTTGCCGTGACAAGTATTCTCAGACAAAACAGATTTATCTGTGTGTAACGAACACGATGGGAGACAAAGAGCTGGATTCAAGCTCAGGGTGCAGCATGTGTTTATTGCAAAGGGCAACAGTACAGGCAGGGAAAAGGATAGTAACGTAGTCCGGGAGATCAGGCAATAGGTAGATAACAGAAAATCTGAAAGGCTAAAGTACAGGGAAAGAATAGGAAAAAGGAATCGTTAGCAAGGCAGGCAAAAACTATCATACACTGGAGGAGAAAAAATAGCAAAAGGGGGGAAGAGAAGACGGAAGAAGAAAATAATAAAAAAGAAACAGAGCTCAGAAAGACATGTCACAAAACAAACAATACCTCACAGTGACGGGGTACAAAGAACTGAACTAAATAGTGTGTGATAATGACATACATCTTATCTGTAGGAAAGATATCAGTTTGTCTCTGTGAATGGCTTGTCCTGTGACAAATCAACTGTAAATTTCGGTGTTCCTCAAGGTTCCATTTTAGGACCACTATTGTTTTCACCATATATTTTACCTCTTGGGGATGTCATTCGAAAACATAATGTCAACATTCACTGCTGTGCGGATGACACACAGCTGTACATTTCAATGAAACATGGTGAAGCCCCAAAATTGCCCTCGCTAGAAGCCTGTGTTTCAGACATAAGGAAGTGGATGGCTGCAAACTTTCTACTTTTAAACTCGGAGATGCTTGTTATAGGTCCCAAGAAACAAAGAGATCTTCTGTTGGATCTGACAATTAATCTTAATGGTTTTACAGTCGTCTCAAATAAAACTGTGAAGGACTTCGGAGTTACTCTGGACCCTGATCTCTCTTTTGACGAACATATCAACACTGTTTCAAGGACAGCTTTTTTCCATCTACGTAACATTGCAAAAATCTGAAACATTCTGTCCAAAAATTATGCAGAAAAATGTATCCATGCTTTTGTTGCTTCTAGGTTAGACTACTGCAATGCTCTACTTTCCGGCTACCCGGATAAAGCACTAAATAAACTTCAGTTAGTGCTAAATACGGCTGCTAGAATCCTGACTAGAACCAAAAAATCTGATCATACTACTCCAGTGCTAGCCTCCCTACACAGGCTTCCTGTCAAGGCAAGGGCTGATTTCAAGGTTTTACTGCTAACCTACAAAGCATTACATGGGCTTCCTCCTACCTATCTCTCTGATTTGGTCCTGCCGTACATACCTACACATACGCTACGGTCACAAGACGCAGGCCTCCTAATTGTCCCTAGAATTTCTAAGCAAACAGCTGGAGGCAGGGCTTTCTCCTATAGAGCTCCATTTTTATGGAATGGTCTGCCTACCCATGTGAGAGACGCAAACTTGGTCTCAACCTTTAAGTCTTTACTGAAGACGAATCTCTTCAGTGGGTCATATGATTGAGTGTAGTCTGGCCCAGGAGTGTGAAGTTGAACGGAAACGCTCTGGAGCAACGAACCGCCCTTGCTGTCTCTGCCTGGCCGGTTCCCCTCTTTCCTCTGTGATTCTTTGCCTCTAACCCAATTACAGGGGCTGAGTCACTGGCTTACTGGTGCTCTTTCATGCCGTCCCTAGGAGAGGTGCGTCACTTGAGTGGGTTGAGTCACTGATGTGGTCATCCTGTCTGGGTTGGTGCCCCCCCTTGGGTTGTGCCGTGGCGGAGATCTTTGTGGGCTATACTCGGCCTTGTCTCATGATGGTAAGTTGGTGGTTGAAGATATCCCTCTAGTGGTGTGGGGCTGTGGTTTGGCAAAGTGGGTGGGGTTATATCCTTCCTGTTTGGCCCTGTCCGGGGGTATCATCGGATTGGGCCACAGTGTCTCCTGACCCCTCCTGTCTCAGCCTCCAGTATTTATGCTGCAGTAATTTATGTGTCGGGGGGCTAGGGTCAGTTTGTTATATCTGGAGTACTTCTCCTGTCTTATCCGGTGTCCTGTGTGAATTTAAGTATGCTCTCTCTAATTCTCTCTTTCTTTCTCTCTCTCAGAGGACCTGAGCCCTAGGACCATGCCTCAGGACTACCTGTCATGATGACTCCTTGCTGTCCCCAGTCCACCTGGCCGTGCTGCTGCTCCAGTTTCAACTGTTCTGCCTGCGGCTATGGAACCTGTTCACCGGACGTGCTACCTGTCCCAGACCTATTATTTGACCATGCTGGTCATTTATGAACATGTGAACATCTTGGCCATGCTCTGTTATAATCTCCACCTGGCACAGCCAGAAGAGGACTGGCCACCCCTCATAGCCTGGTTCCTCTCTAGGTTTCTTCTGAGGTTTTGGTCTTTCTAGGGATTTTTCCTAGACAACGTACTTCAACACCTGCATTGCTTGCTGTTTGGGGTTTTAGGCTGGGTTTCTGTACAGCACTTTGAGATATCAGCTGATGTACGAAGGGCTATTTAAATAAATTTTATTTTATTTTATTTGAACAGGTGATTAGAATTCAGGTGATTGGGATCTGGAGAGTGAGCTGCATTCAGGGGATCGAGGTGTTTGAGAGTGTGAGCTGGAAAGTGGGCTGGATAGTGAGCTGCATTCAGTGGATTGAGGTGTTTGAGTGTGTGAGCTGCATTCAGGGAATCTACGTGGTTGAGGGTGTGAGCTGGAAAGTGGGCTGGATAGTGAGCTGCATTCAGGGGATCGAGGTGTTTGAGAGTGTAAGCTGGAAAGTGGGCTGGATAGTGAGCTGCATTCAGGGGATCGAGCTGTTTGAGAGTGTGAACTGGAAAGTGGGCTGGATAGTGAGCTGCATTCAGGGGATCGAGGTGTTTGAGTGTGTGAGCTGGAAAGTGGGCTGGATAGTGAGCTGCATTCAGGGGATCGAGCTGTTTGAGAGTGTGAGCTGGAAAGTGGGCTGGATAGTGAGCTGCATTCAGGGGATCGAGGTGTTTGAGGGTGTGAGTTGGAAAGTGGGCTGGATAGTGAGCTGCATTCAGGGGATCGAGGTGTTTGAGAGTGTGAGCTGGAAAGTGGGCTGGATAGTGAGCTGCATTCAGGGGATCGAGGTGTTTGAGAGTGTGAGCTGGAAAGTGGGCTGGATAGTGAGCTTTATTCTCCACGATGAGTGGAGACACATTCTGACTGTTCTGATTGGTCCCAGAAACTGATGGGTTGGGGCCAGAGCCAGCCTACTTGATGATGTTATCAATTGGTCAGATTTGTTGGAGACGATCCAATCGCTGATTAATTTATTTCATAACACGCCAATCATTTTGAAGTCACACAAACGACTTCTAGGGTGGCAGAATCACACAATTTTTATGGCGATCGATAGAGAAACATAATTAAATTCAGGATGAGTCATAAGGCAATAGAGTTCTATGGTTTGTTAACCTTTGAAATCAATGGTTTTTGGTAATCATTTTAAAGTCACAGCGTAATTCTTTTGCCATGGAAATTCCCACATACCACTCCCTCCTTTCGACAGCTTTTTCTTTGTGCAGCTACCACTAACATACTGTCATGCCCTGATCTGTTTTACCTGTCCTTGTAATTGTCTCCACCCCCTTCAGGTGTCGCTTATCTTCCCCAGTGTATTTAACCCTGTGTTTCCTGTCTCTCGGCGCCAGTTCATATTGTATGTTTCCAAGTCAACCAGCGGTTTTCCCGTTCTCCTGCTGTATTCAGTCTCCTTTTTCTAGTCCTCACGGTTTTGAGCCTTGCCTGTTTCTGGACTTTGTACCTGCCTGCCTGACCATTCTGCCTGCCTTGACCACGAGCCTGTCTGCCACTCTGTACCTCCTGGACTGATTTTTTTTATCTGGTTTTGACCTTTTTGCCTGTCCACGATCATTTGGATTAATAAACAGTGTAAGACTCTAATCATCTGCCTATTGTATCTGCATTTGGGTCTCACCTTGTGCCTTCAGATATACAGAACCACCTGCAGGTGCTGCTAGCTATGTGTTTCTGACAAGAACATCTGGAATCCTCCCTATATCACCCATGTATTCAAATCAAATCAAATGTATTTGTCACATACACATGGTTGCTGTCAGCGTTCTGTAAATAAGAAGCCCAGAGGTTTGCATTGCTCCTCTAAAATCACAGCCAAATCCTTTTCCTATACTTATCATAATCACAAGGACACCATGGAAACGAGCTCTTCAATCACAAAAGAAATGAAGGGCATTAGGAGTCAGACAATGAAGTCAATGAAGCTAATGTAGTTATGTGGGTTTCACTGGGGTTGACTGTATTGTACATTATGACATTAAACCATACAATATTACATTGGTAATATTACACAGGGGGCATATGTACACAGGGGGCATAATCACTGATAGCTGTAATGGGTGGTGTTTGTTGATGTTGGTGGTGTTAACTAGTCAATTTACATTCCAGTTAGTTTAAACTCCAGGTTGTCTGTCAATGACACTATCAGCATCTTCTTTTTCCCTCTTTCATATTTCTCATATTCAAATCATTTCTTTATCACCCCCTCCCTTTAGATTTCTCCGTCTTCCCTTTTTCCCATCCACTAACTCTCCCATTTTTCTCTCCCTCTCTCTCCCATTCGTCAGCCCCACTCAACACAGAGCACAGAACGCTCAGGGTCATACGCGCAATGAGAATGTGAAATATAACAAAGAGCCTTCATATTCTCTATCCAACAGCACATCTGGGACTGCTGATGCACAAACCATGCTGCTTTTTTCATCCTTTCCCTCTCTCTACATTTCTCTTCTCTGCAAATTGACAAACTGAGGGCCGCTGTGATGTTCCTATCAATCGTGATGCGTGTTGGCCAGACAGGTACAACCATAATTCACTCACTCTCTCTCTCTATCTATGTCTCTCTCTATCTCTCTCTCTCTGTCTCTCTCTCTCTCTCTCTCTCTCGCTCCTACTCTCTCTCTCTCTCTCTCTTGTGCTGTTGACTAGGTAGGTACAAGGATGACTAGAGCATTCAGCCCTTCTTGAGAGGGGTGCCATATGATGCAATTCAGTTTTTTCAATTAAGCAAATCAAATATCAAAATATAGGTATACTATATATACAGGTAACTGTCAAAATAAAGGAAACACCAACATACAGTTTCTTAATAGGGCGTTGGACCACTACAAGCCGCCAGAACAGCTTCAATGCAGCTTGGCATAGATTCTACAAGTGTCTGGAACTCTATTCGAGGGATGGGACACCATTCTACCATAAGAAATTCCATAATTTTTGTGTTTTGTCGGATGCCACTCCAGAATGTCCCATGAGTATTCAATTGGGTTTAGATCTGGTGACTGAGATGGCCATGGCATATGGCTTATTGTTTTCGTGATCATCAAACCATTCAGTGACCACTCGTGCCTAGTGGATGGGGACATTGTCATCCTATGGGGGCATAGCCATAGCAGCCAAAAAGAATGACCTGCCTAGTATTTTTATACATGACACTAATTGCTTCATTTTCTCAGGAACCACACCTGTGTGGAAGCACCTGCTTTCAATACACAGTTAAAGTTGGAAGTTTACATACACCTTATTCAAATACAATTACACTCAGTTTTTCACAATTCCTGACATTTAATCCTAGTAACAATTCCCTGTCTTAGGTCAGTTGGGATCACCACTATTTAAAAAATGTGAAATTTCAGAATAATAGTAGAGAGAATGATTTATTTCAGCTAATATTTCTTTCATCACGTTCCCAGTGGGTCAGAAGTTTACATACACTCAATTAGTATTTGGTAGCATTGCCTTTAA
This sequence comes from Oncorhynchus kisutch, assembly GCF_002021735.2. NCBI lineage: Eukaryota > Metazoa > Chordata > Actinopteri > Salmoniformes > Salmonidae > Oncorhynchus > Oncorhynchus kisutch. The sequence continues at coordinate 24,523,805 of NC_034179.2, forward strand.
ATTGTTTAACTTGGGTCAAACGTTTCAGGTAGCCTTCCACAAGCTTCCCACAATAACTTTGGCCCATTCCTCCTGACAGAGCTGGTGTAACTGAGTCAGGTTTGTAGGCCTCCTTGCTCGCACACGCTTGTTCAGTTCTGCTCACAAATCTTCTATAGGGTTGAGGTCAGGGCTTTGTGATGGCCACTCCAATACCTTGACTTTGTTGTCCTTAAGCAATTTTGCCACATCATTGGAAGTATGCTTGGGGTCATTGTCCATTTGGAAGACCCATTTGCAACCAAGCTTTAACTTCCTGACTGATGCCTAGAGATGTTGCTTCAATATATTCACATCATTTCATTTCCTCATGATGCCATCAATTTTGTGAAGCCACAACATGATGCTGCCACCCCCGTGCTTCACGATTGGGATGGAGTTATTTCGGCTTGCAAGCTTCCCCCTTTTCCCTCCAAACATAAAGATGGTCATTATGCCAAACAGTTCTATTTTTGTTTCATCAGACCAGAGGACATTTCTCCAAAAAGTACGATCTTTGTCCCCATGTGCAGTTGCAAACCGTAGTCTGGCTTTTTTTATGGCAGTTTTGGAGCAGTGGCTTCTTCCTTGCTGAGCAGCCTATGAGGTTGTGTTGACATAGGACTTGTTTTACTGTGGATATAGATACTTTTGTACCTGTTTCCTCCAGCATCTTCACAAGGTCCTTTGCTGTTGTTCTGGGATTGATTTGCACTTTTCACACCAAAGTACGTTCATCTCTAGGAGACCTTTCTGATGACGGCTGCGTGTTCCCATGGTGTTTATACTTGCGTACTATTGTTTGTACAGGTGAATGTGGTACCTTCAGTCATTTGGAAATTGCTCCCAAGGATGAACCAGACTCATGGAGGTCTACAATGTTTTTCTGAGGTCTTGGCTGATTTTTTATTTTCCCATGATGTCAAGCAAAGAGGCACTGAGTTTGAAGGTAGGCCTTGAAATACATCCACAGATACCCATCCAATTGACTCAAATTATGTCAATTAGCCTATCAGAAGCTTCTAAAGGCATGACATAATTTTCTGGAATTTTCCAAGCTGTTTAAAGGCACAGTCAACTTAGTGTATGCAAACTTCTGACCCACTGGAATTGTGATACAGTAAATTATAAGTGAAATTATCTGTCTGTAAACAATTGTTGGTAAAAATCCTTGTGTCATGCACAAAGTAGATGTTCTAACTGACTTGCCAAAACTATAGTTTGTTAACAAGAAATTGTGGAGTGGTTGAAAAACGAGTTTTAATGACTCCAACCTAAGTCTCTGTAAACTTCTGTCTTCAACTGTAGTTTTTGTCCCCATTTACTCAAGTGTTTCCATTGGCAGTTACCTGAAGGCATACTATCTACATTATTTATTACAGGTGATAGTTTCAGCACATATCACATATCACTTCCCCCTTTGAAGTTTCGTAGATCAATGCACTGCACACTTTCTGTTAATAAAGCCCTCTTGCATATATTTCCACCGTACCTCACTTCTTTGTTATAACTACAGAAATTCAAGCTATCAGACATGGTCTCAGGGATGGCTAACTCTGGAGATCCCCTCGACAGTTAGGTAAACTATTTTCCACCGTGCTTATGGAATGGTCGACAGAGTTCGCTGAAATCGGAAGACTTGGTGCCTCTGAGGCAGTTCAGGCGGCTGTGTGAGGACCTTTTTAAGGAAGAATGTGTTTGTTTCTTATGATTCAATGCTTGATCGTTTTATTTTATATTTATATTTTTTGTATTTTTTGCTTGCTTATACTGTATATTTTGTAGGTTAACTATGTATTTTTACTATGTTTTGTAACTTTCTCCACATCGTTGCTTTAAATGAGAATGATTTCTCAGTGAACTTACCTGGCAAAATAAGGAGTAAATAAATGATCTATGAACATAAAAGGCTGTAGTGTCACGATAGTAGTGTTAGAATCATGAACAAGGCTGTGAAATATGGTCATGACCCGTATTCAAGCTATGATCTTTATCAAATTCCAATCTCTTCTGTGCAGCCTGAAAGTGCAGTTTGTAACTGTCCAAGGCCACAGGAGAGAAGGCTTGGGGAATGGAGAGAAACTCTTAATCAATTAGCTTATTTGCTCTATGACGGTACCTCCCATGACAGTGAACCTTTACAATAATATATTAAAGGAAAGGGAGAGAAGATTGAATTATGTTGCCTTTGGAAGGAGCACTCGAAGTCCGTGGCCACTGATGAACTGGCATCCAGTGATATTATAGTCCCTGCCTGCTGGAACACAATCTGCTACCTGGGACTGTTTGGGTCCCAGTCATGGCTTTGAATTTACATAATTCTTGGAGATATTAAAGCACATTAGTTTAATTTCCTATTGGCCTTTGGGCTAGTTTCCACAGTTGCCTGTAATCATTTAGATCCTAGTTACACAGGAGTGTGCTTTGTGCTTACCCTTGATAACTTTGAACGTTTGGGTCATAAACTAACATTTTTAACAAGCTCGATTGTGATTTGGGTAATGATTTCCCATGCAGTTTTATGACAATAATGGTGTCTGTAGCATTGGGTGGTATGCCACCCCCTGTTTATTATACTAAACTTTAAACTATACTTATACATACTAATTTGCTTTCTGGATTGTAAACATTGAGCTCACAGTATATCCAATGTCGATTTATCCAGACTAGAGTTTCTAAAATCATATACTGACTCTGTTGGTCTTCAGTACATTTCTGACCTGAATGTAAAGAAAGTACTTTTTAATATTGCTAACAGAAGATACACTATATAGAGAGTACCAGTCAAAAGCTTGGACACACCTACTCATTCAAGGGTTTTTCTTGATTTTTAGTATTTTCTACATTATAGAATAATAGTGAAGACATCAAAACTATGAAATAGCACACATGGAATAATGTAGTAACCAAAAAAGTGTTAAACAAATCTAAATCTATTTTAGATTTTAGATTCTTCAAAGTAGCCACCCTTTGCCTTGATGGCAGCTTTGCACACTCTTGGCAATCTCTCAACCCGCTTCATGAGGAATGCTTTTCCAACAGTCTTGAAGGAGTTCCCACATATGCTGAGCACTTGTTCACTCTGCGGTCCAACTCATCCCAAACCATCTCAATTGAGTTCAAGTCTGATGCAGCACTCCATCAATCTCCTTGATGACCTACGATTAAGATTATCCTACCAAGGGGATCATCAAAACCTGTAACATCTTATGTTTCACTGAGATGTGGCTGAACGACAATACGGACAATATAGAGCTAGCGGGATTTTCCATGCACCGGCAGAACAGAGAAGCTACCTCTGGTAAGATGAGGGGTGGGGGTGTGTGTCTATTTGTCAATAACAGCTGTTGCGCGATGTCTAATATTAAAGAAGCCTCAAGGTATTGCTCGCCTGAGGTAGAGTGCCTTATGATAAGACGTAGACCACACTATCTACCAAGAGAGTGCTCATCTATATTATTCATAGCAGTATATTTACCACCACAGAATGAAGCTGGCACTAAGACCGCTCTCAACGAACTCTATAAGGCCATAAGCAAAGAATAAAATGCTCACCCAGAAGCAGCGCTCCTAGTGGCCAGGGACTTTAATGCAGGCCAACTTAAATCAGTTTTACCAAATTTATACCAGCATGTCACATGTGCAACCAGAGAAAAAAAAACATAGACCACCTTTACTCCACACACCGAGATGCATACAAAGCTCTCCAACGCCCTCCATTTGGCAAATTTGATCATCATTCTATCCTCCTGATTCCTGCTTACAAGCAAAAACTAAAGCAGGAAGTACCAGTGACTCGCTCAATACAGAAGTGATCAGATGATGCGGCTGCTACACTACAGGACTGTTTTGCTAGCATCGACTGGAATATGTTCTGGGATTCATCCAATGGCATTGAGGAGTACACCACCTCAGTCATCGGCATCATCAATAAGTGCATCAACAACATCGTCCCCACAGTGACTGGACATACATATCCCAACCAGAAGCCATGGATTACAGGCAACATCCGCATTGAGCTAAAGGCTAGAGCTGCCGCTTTCAAGGAGCGGGAGACTAATCCGGATGCTAATAAGAAATCCCGCTATGCCCTCAGACAAACCATCAAATAAGCAAAGCGTCAATACAGGATTAAGATTGAATCCTACTACACCAGCTCTGACGCTCATCGGATGTGGCTGGGCTTGAAAACTATTACGGACTACAAAGGGAAATCCATATGCTAGCTTCCCAGTGACACGAACCTACAAAACGAGCTAAATACCTTTTATGCTCACTTCGAGGCATGCTACACTGAAGCATGCCCGAGAGCACCAGCTTTTCTGGATGGCTGTGTGATAACGCTCTCCGTAGCCGATGTGAACACAACCTTTAAACAGGACAACATTCACAAAGCCGCTGGGACAGACAGATTAACTGGACGTGTACTCAAAGCATGCGCGAACCAACTGGCAAGTGTCTTAACTGACATTTTCAACCTCTCCCTGGCTGAGTCTGTAATACCTACATGTTTCAATCAGACCACCATAGTCCCTGTGCCCAAGGAAGCGAAGGTAACCTGCCCAAATGATTACCGCCCTGTGACACTCACGTCGGTAGCCATGAAGTGCTTTGAAAGGCTGGTCATGGCTCACATCAACAACATCTTCCCAGACACCCTAGACCCACCCCAATTCACAAATCGCCCCAACAGATCCACAGATTACGCAATCGCACTCCACACTGCCCTTTCTCACATGGACAAAAGGAACACCTATGTGAGAATGCTGTTCATTGACTACAGCTCAGCGTTCAACATCATATTGCCCACGAAGCTCATCACTAAGCTAAGGACTCTGGGACTTAACACCTCCCTCTGCAACTAGATCCTGGACTTCCGGATGGGTTGCCCCCAGGTGGTAAGAGTAGGCAACAGCACATCTGCCACGCTGATCCTTAAAAATTTGGCCTCTAAGGGGTTTGTGCTTAGTCCCCTCCTGTACTCCCTGTACACAAATGACTGCATGGCCAAACACGACTCCAACACCATCATTAAGTTTGCTGACGACACAAAAGTGATAGGCCTGATCACAGACAACAATGAGACGGCCTATAGGGAGGAGGTCGGAGAACTGGCAGTGTGGTGACAGGACAACAACCTCTCTTTCAATATGAGCAAGACAAAGGAGCTGATCGTGGAATACAGGAAAAGGTGGGCCGAACAGGCCCCTATTTACACCGAAGGGGCTGTAGTGGAGAAGGTCAAGAGTTTCAAGTTCCTTGGTGTCCACATCACCAACGAACTATCATGGTCCAAACATACCAAGACAGTCGTGAAGAGGGCACAACAAAACCTTTCCCCACTCAGGAGACTGAAAAGATTTGGCATGGTTCCCCAGTTTCTCAAAAGGTTCCACAGCTGCACCATCGAGAGCATCCTGACCTGTTGCAACACCACCTGGAATGGCAACTGCTCGGCATCTGACCGTTAGGCGCTACAGTACATCACTGGGGCCAAGCTCCCTGCCAACCAGGACATATACAATAGGCGGTGTCAGAGGAAAGCTCATAAAATTGTCAGACTCCAGTCACCCACGTTATAGACTGTTTTCTCTGTTACCGCACGACAACTAAATAAATCACAGACAGTGTGACCAGCAAACCACCCCAACACCATCACACCTCCTCCTCCATACTTCATGGTGGAAACCACACATGCAGAGACCATCTGTTCACCTACTCTGGGTCTCACAAAGACACAGCGGTTCTCTGCGGCAGAGGTAACTCTGGGTCTTTGTGAGACGCAGAGAAGGTGGACGTATGGTCTCCGTATGTGTTTGGTTTCCACCACCATAGAGCTTGATGGTTTTTGCAGTTGCACTTGAAGAAACTTTCAAAGTTCTTGAAATGTTTCGTATTGACTGACCTTCATGTCTTAAACCTCTTGGAGCTAGGGGGCAGAATTTTCACTTTTGGATAAATAGCGTGCCCAATTTCAACTTCCTGCTACTCGTGCCAAGAATATAAGATATGCATAGTATTCATAGATTTGGATAGAAAACACTCTGAAGTTTCTAAAACTGTTTGAATCATGTCTGTGAGTATAACAGAACGTATGTAGCAGACAAAACCCCAAGGACTAACCATTCAAACTTTTTTTTTAGGTCTCTGTCTGGTCAGTGAGTTCTTGTTGGAAAACAATATTTCTTAGGAACTGGTTTTCAGTTCCTACCGCTTCCACTGGATGTCACCAGTCTTTGGAATTTGGTTGAGGTTATTCCTTGTGCAATGAAGAAGTAGGCCAACTAGGAACTGGGTAACACTGTTGAGAGTTGCGCAAGACGTGAAAAGTAGCGCTGGTTTGTTTTCATTCCTTTATTGAACACAGATAGACCCGTCTACAATTTGATCGATTATTAATGTTTAAAAATACCTAAAGTTTTATTACAAACGCGCTTTATAAATGGACATTTGGGATATATATGGACAGAATTAATTGAACAAAAGGACCAATTGTGATGTTTATGGGACATATTGGAGTGCCAACAAAAGAAGCTCATCAAAGGTAATGCATGTTTTATATTTTATTTCTGTGCTTTGTGTAGCGCCTGCAGGGTTGAAATATGCTACCCCCTTTGTTTACTGCTGGTGCTATCATCAGATAATAGCTTCTTATGCTTTCGCCGAAAAGCATTTTTTAAATCTGACATGTTGGTTGGATTCACAACGAGTGTAGCTTTAATTGAGTATCTTACATGTGTGATTTAATGAAAGTTTGATTTTATATCATTTTTTAAATTTTGCTGCGTTGCATTTTCCCTGTTTTTTGCCCAAGTGGGAAGCAACTGTCCCGCCTATCCTTAAGAAGTTTTAAAGTAATGCTGGACTGTTGTTTCTCTTTGCTTATTTGAGCCATAATATGGACTTGGTCTTTTACCAAATAGGGCTATCTTCTGTATACCACCCCTACCTTGTCACAACACAACTGATTGGTTCAAATGCATTAATTAAGAAGGAAGGAAATTCCACAAATGAACTTAAGAAGGCACACCTGTTAATTGAAATGCATTCCAGGTGACTACCTCATGAAGCTAGTTGTGAGAATGCCAAGAGTGTTCAAAGCTTTCATCAAGGCACATGGAGGTTATTTGAAGAATCTCAAATATAAAATATATTTTGATTTGTTTAACACTTTTTTGGTTACTACATGATTCTATATGTTTTATTTCATAGTTCTGATGTCTTCACTATTATTCTATAATGAAGAAAATAGTAAAAATAAAGAAAAACCCCTGCATGAGTAGGTGTTCTAAAACTTTTGACTGGTAGTGTATGTATATACTATATATATATATATATATATTGTAAGAGTTTTAAGAGGTATTTATTGAAGATGTGATATGCAGAAATCGCTCCGCCATTTCCTGGTTGCTAAAATTGTAATAGTCCACCTAATTTCAGCTTAAGTGACAAAACAAGCAGTCATTGTGTACAGAAACGCTGTGAAATATATGTTCCACAACCAAAAATATTGTATTTTCATCTGTTTGAAGCTGGTGTACAAAATTGAAAGTAAAAGAAGCAAAAATTAACCTTCAGAATGGGAAGCATAGAAATAGCACATATAGAACAGATCTATCGCTTTATAGACTTGCTTTCAATGAGAATGACAGATCTATAACTAAATGTTTATGTCAATTTGGTCTGATCAGCAAAAAGTTCCATATTGCAGGTATAATATAGTCATTTATTTAAAGATGAAACATTTTGTATTTTAGAGTTATTTTAGTAACAGTAACATTCAACGCTAAAATTGCATTATTGGAGAAAGAGGTTGAGACAGAGAGAGAGGAAGAAAGAGACAGACTGATATAATGATAGAGAATATCTTGAATAAATAAACATGCCCCATCCAAAAAATGTAGATCTAAGAACATATATAGCCCTTGGTTCACTCCAGACCTGACTGCCCTTGACCAGCACAAAAATATACTGTGGCGTACTGCATTAGCATCGAATAGCCCCCGCGATATGCAACTTTTCAGGGAAGTTAGGAACCAAAATAAACAGGCAGTTAAGAAAGCTAAGGCTAGTTTTTTCAAACAGAAATGTGCATCCTGTAGCACAAACTCCAAAAAGTGCTGGGACACTGTAAAGTCCATGGAGATTAAGAGCACCTCCTCCCAGATGCCCACTGCACTGAGGCTAGGAAACATGGTCACCACCTATAAATCTACGATAATTGAGAATTTCAAAAAGCATTTTTCTACGGCTGGTCATGCTTTCCACCTGGCCTCCCCTACCCCGGTCAACAGCTCTGCACTGAAAGAGCTGCAAAATCTGTACCCCTACAAATCAGCTGGACTAGACAATCTGGACCCTCTCTTCCTACAATTATCTACCGCAATTGTTGCAACCCCTATTACTAGCTCGTTCAACCTCTCTTTAGTATAGTTTGAGATCCCTAAAGATTGGGAAGCTGCTGCGGGCATCCCCCTCTTCAAAGGGGGTGGCACTCTAGACCCAAACTGTTACAGACCTATATCTGCCCTACCCTGTCTTTCTAAAGTCAAAGACAGTACTGTGCAGCCGTCTTCATCGACCTTGGCAAGGCTTTCGACTCTGTCAATCACCTTATTCTTATCGGCAGACTCAATAGCCTTGGCTTCTCAAATGACTGCCTCGCCTGGTTCACCAACTACTTCTCAGATAGAGTTCAGTGTGTTAAATCGGAGGGTCTGTTATCCGGACCTCTGGCAGTCTCTATGGGGTACCACAAGGTTCAATTTTCAGGCCGACTCTTTTCTCTGTATATATCAATGATGTCGCTCTTGCTGCTGGTGATTCTCTGATCCACCTCTGATCCACCTCTGTTTTGTCACCAAAGCCCCATATACTACCCATCACTGCGACCTGTATGCTCTCGTTGGCTGGCCCTTGCTTCATATTTGTCGCCAAACCCACTGGCTCCAGGTCATCTATAAGTCTTTGCTAGGTAAAGCCCTGCCTTATCTCAACTCACTGGTCACCATAGCAGCACCCGCCCATAGCACGCGCTCCAGCAGGTATATTTCACTTGTCACCCAAAAAGCCAACTCCTCCTTTGTCCACCTTTCCTTCCAGTTCTCTGCTGACAATGACAAGAACTAATTGCAAAAATCACTGAAGCTGGAGACTTATATCTCCCTCACTAACTTTAAGCATCAGGTATTTGAGCAGCTTACCGATCATTGTACCTGTACATAGCCCATCTGTAAATAGCCCACCCAACTACCTCATCCCCATGTTATTATTTTTTGCTCCTTTGCATCCCAGTATCTCTACTTGCACATTCCTCTTCTGCACATCTATCACAAGAGTGTTTAATTGCTAAATTGTAATTATTTCGCCACAATGGCCTATTTATTTCCTTACCTCCCTACTCTTACTACATTTGCACACATTGTATATAGATTTTTCTATTTGTTATTGACTGTACGTTTGTTTGTCCTATGTGTAACTCTGTGTTGTTGTTTGTGTCGCACTGCTTTGTTCTATCTTGGCCAGGTCGCAGTTGTAAATGAGAACTTGTTCTCAACTGGCCTACCTGGCTAAATAAGGGGGAAATATTTTTATTTTTTTAAAGGTGAGTGAGAGTGAGAGAGAGAGAAACAGTCCATTTCAGTAAGACAAAAATAATGGTGTTACAAAAAAAGTCAATTTCCCAGGACCACAAATAAAAATTCCAGACACCATTGCCCTAGAGCACACAAAAAGGATTTGTCTAAAAATACTTGAATCAGTTATATTGCTCTTTAAGGTTGTGAGGTCTGGGGTCCGCTCACCAACCAAGAATTCACTGAATGGAACAAACACCAAATTGAAACTCTGCAGGCAGAATTCTGCAAAAATATACTCCATGTACAATGTAAAACACCAAATAATGCATGCAGAGCAGAATTAGGTCAATACCCGCTAATAATCAAAATCCAGAAAAGAGACGTTAAATTCTACAACCACCTAAAAGGAAGCGATTCACAAACCTTCCATAACAAAACCATCACCTACAGAGACATTTACCTGGAGAAGAGCCCCCTAAGCAAGCTGGTCCTGGGGCTCTGTTCAAAAAACACAAACAGACCCCACAGAGCCCCAGGACAGCAACACAATTAGACCCAAAAATGTAATGAAAAAATGTAAATATAATTACTTGATACATTGGAAATAATTTACAAGAAAACAGAGCAAACTAGAATGCTATTTGGTACTGAACAGAAAGTACACAGTGGCAGAATACTGGACTACTGTGACTGACCCAAAATTCTGGAAATCTTTGACTATGTACAGACTCAGTGAACATAGCCTTGCTATTGAGAAAGGCTGCCGAAGGCAAACCTGGCTCTCAGGAAGTCAGGCTATGTGCACTCTGCCCACAAAATGAGGTGGAAAATTAGCTGCACTTCTTCACCTCCTGACAAATGCATGACCATATTAGAGACACAAAGACAGATACAGAGACAGAAACACAGATATCCTTGCAGTACCTGTATAGCCCAGAGAGTTGTCATCTTCATGTTCAGACGAGGGGGTGGGGGCAGCCTTTTCACTGGCCTTATCCTGGGTGTCTGTATCTGCAGACAAAAACACAAATAGTAGATTACACTATAAGAAACCCCCTCACTTTCTCACAGTCTAACACGTTATTGGCATAGCAGAGATCATTCCCCAGAATCTAACCTGCTTCACTCCAACATTAGCTTAAAACTGAGGTAGAAAATGAACCTGCAAAACAGTTACAGGCATACAGTAACTGAGCCTGAAGTCCATAGAAAAACGATAGAAAGAGGGAAAGTGAAATATAAAACATAAGCTTTCATATCAGACATCTCAGTGCAATCTCACATCACTGGGCACACACAATGTTGGAGGACTTGATATCCTGTCTCTCCTAAAATACACAGCAGTAAAGTCATCCTGCTGAGGTTTCAACAGAACAAGGCATGCCTGACAGCAATCTCATTTTACAATTCAATCCTCAGTGTATAGTGTTGAATTATATTTGATTTGAGAGAAGCCAGAGGATTCGTTCATTCTAAAATACAGTGCTTGACTTTGGCAAAAGCTCACCGGAGCTGAGTACCAGCACCTCAAATGTTCTATTGCTTGAGCGGCTGTTTCTCATGTAGAATATTAGTTTACAAGTATTGTAGAGCTCCTGCACCTAAATATAAGCAGTACTGGTACCCCAAATGAGCACTGACATTCCAAGTTAAAAAAATAGTCATATCCAGTTAATAAACTGTGATTATTTTCACAGCATTATTTCGTAATAGTCTTGGCAGTTCTGATTGTAATGGTTATAATGCTATAGTATTGTAATGTGCCATTCTTGGATTCCTTTATGTTTTGTCTTCTGACAGTACTTCTGACAGGTGGACTGTATTTCCAGGAAATACTGCGCTGACTCAGTGGATAAACTAAAGTGTACTGAAGGAGTATGTTGATCCAAAAATAGGAGCCAAGTTCCTCTAATTCCCTTAATGTTTATCTTGGGTCATTAGATGCATACTGTCACAAAGACAAAGGAAGAATTGACACATTTTTCAGGAATGCATCCAGCGAGTAGCATGGAAATGACCTGAACAAACTGAGCAGAATGGTGAATATTGAGTGCATGCCATATGACTAGCACAACACAATATCGTATTATGTGGGCAATTTCCCCCACAACATTTTTTTCATGGGCTGTTGTTCTTGGGCAATATCCATGACTTTGAAATGGCTGAGAGCTCCAATAGCTGACCAGGATATAGACCTCAATGAAATCCAGCCTAGAGTCAGTCTTCTGCACTGTACCATTAGTCTTTATCTCCTTCTGGCCGTTACTGTGTGCCAGTAGGAAAACACTGAAAGTAAATCCAAAATATGGTCAAGAGAGGACATAAGTTACCCTTCAATGCCTCATCACTTTTAAGGCAGTAGAGCCTTTAGGACATTAGAACCTTCTCTCTGGGTTAGGTTGCCCAGGGGACAAAAATGTATCCTCAATAATTTTTCAACCTTTCAGATTTCAGATTTGACCATTATTTTACCAGATAAGTGTATTGAGGACACCTTCTCATTCAATCGAAAAGGTTGTCCTTTTCAAACAATGACTAATCAGTTCTGGATGAGAATGTAGGTGGCACCTTGCCATCTCATCACAACTCCCAGACCACCACCAAGACAGTAATCAGCTCCAAACATTACTCATCTAAGAAGACAATAGAGGGGATTTCTGTTAATATGCTCAGGTAATTATATGGTGAAGATTGAGCTGACACTAATCCCTCTCACCTGGTTCCTGATCCGGAGTTCAACTCTGACTCACACCTGAATCACGTCACAATGTCAGCACGGACCTGCTAGAGTGGTATCAGTCAATAACTGCTATCACTTATTGTAATATTAGGAAAAACAGGACTCAGGACCTCACTGCTGAGAGTTCACTCTCATACACATCTATTTCTTACAGTAGTGTTACAGTAGTGTTATCCTTGACTCGTTAGCCGAGGGGTCTGCCCAGATCTCAATCTCAATACTTAAAGTGATTACATGGGCTGAGGTTTTTCCAACAGAAGTGTGTGTGTGTGTGTAGCTTTGCAAATATACTATAACTGAGTAATTTAAGTAATTGTTATCTCTCTTTATCAGCCCTGATAACCAAGGTGTGATTGATAGCCGTTCTCTGTTCACGCAGTCCCTGCAATGTAGGACAGGTTCTCTGTGAGGTCCAGTTTGTCATATTGACCTCCCAATCAGCAAAACACCAGACAAGCTGAAACAAAAGCAATGCAGATAAAACAGAGAGGAAGGTGGGGAAAGGAAATTGCTAATATCAATTAGATCACAAATAAGGAATTTGCAAGACAATGGTGTTTTACTATACAGTATCAGTCAAAAGTTTGCACACACCTATTCATTCAAGGGGTTGTCTTTATTTTTACTATTTTCTACATTATAGAATAATAGTGAAGACATGAAAACTATGAAATAACACACATGGAATCATGAAGTAACTAAAAAAGTGTTAAACAAATATGTTTTATATTTTAGGATCTTCAAAGTAGCCACACTTTGCCTTGATGACAGCTTTGCACACTCTTGGCATTCTTTCAAGCAGCTTCATGAGGAACAGTAGTCACCTGGAATGCATTTCAATGAACAGGTCTGCCTTGATAAAAGTACATTTGTGGAATTTATTTCCATCCTAATGTGTTTGAGCCAATCCGTTGTGTTGTAACAAGGTAGTGGTGGTACACAGAAGATAACGCTATTTGGAAAAACTACTGTAGCTACTGTAAGAGACAGACTATCTGTGAATCTCGGGGGGACGACTGTGTTTTCAGTTTGCTTTAGTGGTTGTGTTATTGCTGTGTGATGCTGCATGCAAAAGGGCTCTGCTGTTCATTTGATTGAGGATGTTGACCATCGACCATACAGTTTTGGTGGGAAACCACACACACACATGCACACAAACACACACAAACACACATTCAAATGACAGAAATGCTTACATAGGCAAACATGAACTTGCATACACGCACATCCTAATGTGTTTGAGCCAATCAGTTGTGTTGTAATAAGGTAGGGGTGGTATAAAGAAGAACCCTATTTGGTAAAAGACCAAGTCCATATTAAGGCAAGAACAACTCAAATAAGCAAAGAGAAATGACAGTCCATCATTACTTTAAGACATGAAGGTCAGTCAATACGCAACTTTGAAAGTTTCTTCAAGTGCAGTCGCAAAGACCATCAAGCGCTTTGATGAAACTGGCTCTCATAAGGACCGCCATAGGAAAGAAAGACCCAGAGTTACCTCTGCTGCAGATGATAAGTTCATTAGTGTTACCAGCCTCAGAAATTGCAGCCCAAATAAATGCTTCACAGAGTTAAAGTAAAAAGAACATCTCAACATCAACTTTTCAGAGGAGACTGCATGAATCAGGCCTTCATGGTCAAATTGCTGAAGAGAAACCACTACTAAAGGACAATGAACCAACACACCTCCAGGCTGTGTAAGGGCTATTTAAACAAGAAGGAGAGTGATGGAGTGCTGCATCAGATGACTTGGCCTCCACAATCACTCGACCTCAACCCAATTGAGATGGTTTGGGATGAGTTGGACTGCAGAGTGAAGGAAAAGCAGCCAACAAGTGCTCAGCATATGTGGGAACTCCTTCAAGACTGTTGGAAAAGCATTCCAGTTGAAGCTGGTTGAGAGAATGCTGAGAGTGTTCAAAGCTGTCATCAAGGCAAAGGGTGGCTACTTTGAAGAACCTAAATATAAAATATATTTGTTTAACACTTTTTTGGTTACTACATAATCCCATGTGTGTTATTTCATAGTTTTGACGTCTACATTATTATTCTACAATGTAGAAAATAGTAAAAATCAAGAAAAACCCTTGAATGAGTAGGTGTGTCCAAACGTTTGACTGGTACTCTCTATATAGTGTATCTTCTGTTAGTAATATTAAAAAGTACATTCTTTACATTCAGGTCAGAAATGTACTGAAGACCAACAGAGTCAGTATATGATTTTAGAAACTCTAGTCTGGATAAATCGACATTGGATATACTGTATGATGAGCTCAATGTTTATAATCCAGAAAGCAAATTAGTATGTATAAGTATAGTTTAAAGTGTAGTATGATAGACAGGGGGTAGCATACCACCCAATGCTACAGACACCATTATTGTCATAAAACTGTATGGGAAATCGTTACCTAAATCACAATGGAGCTTGTTAAAAATGTTAGTTTATGACCCAAATGTTCAAAGTTATCAAGGGTCAGCACAAAGCACACTCCTGTGTAACTAGGATCTAAATGATTACAGGCAACTGTCTTTTCTATCAATCTGTGGAAACTAGCCCAAAGGAGCCAACAAGTGCTCAGCATATGTGGGAACTCCTTCAAGACGGCTGGAAAATCATTCCAGGTGAAGGTGGTTGAGAGAATGCTGAGAGTGTGCAAAGCTGTCATCAAGGCAAAGTGTGGCTACTTTGAAGATCCTAAAATATAAAACATATTTGTTTAACACTTTTTTAGTTACTTCATGATTCCATGTGTGCTATTTCATAGTTTTCATGTCTTCACTATTATTCTATAATGTAGAAATAGTACAAATCAAGAAAAACCCTTGAATGAGTAGGTGTGTCCAAACTTTTGACTGGTACTGTAGGTGATCATTTTGAACACAGTTTCTTCATTCTTCCACCCTTCTGTTAGAGAGAGATCATCTTAAAACACATAGACATATTTACATAAAAACAACTCAATAGAGTTTGAGGTTAGAACGGCATCCCTGTCTAACCTCTAATCCTAAACCTAAGCCATGCTATGGATTGGTCCACTTCACCTCATAACCCTCTGTTGTGCAAACTCTCTCTCCTCTCCTCTCTCCACGAGAGCCAAACATGACTTAACTCGTCTCTCTCCACATTAAGACAATTATAATTATAAGGTGCATGACAATGATGCATGCATCTTAGTTGCACCACATAATTCACCTTAAATCCCCTGTCATTTGATAAATGTTCACTGGATAGGACACAGCTTCCAGGAGGAAAGTCATAACTGTGAAATGCAATATATCTTGAAAAAGGATCAGTGTGATCTGTCTCAGTGTCTCAATGTTCATGTGGAAGTCATCACAGGAATGTGCTTTCCTCATTGTATCTCTATTTGCAAAACCAAGCATTTTTGGTCTATGAGAAGCACTATAGAACTGGAAATGCATTCACAAGGAGATGCTCTATCTATGCAACAGAGTGACAATGCTCCTAGTATACTGCTCTATGAGCCAGAGGGTACCAGTGGGTAGTATGACTAAGCTGAAGCTGGAGATATACAGTGTGTTAGGTGGTGAATTCTCATCAACATTACACAGAGAACCATGTCTCCCATGGCAACCAACAGCTGAGAAAACTAGTCCAAATGGGCTGGGAATGCTTCAGAGCACAGGGACACTGCTGATTGAAAACTACTGTAGCTACTGTAAGAGACAGACTATCAGTGAATCTCGGGACGACTGTGTTTTCAGTTTGCTTTAGTGGTTGTGTTACTGCTGTGTGATGCTGCATGCAAAAGGGCTCTGATGTTCATTCGTTTGAAGATGTTGACCATCGACCATACAGTTTTGATGGGAAACCACACACACACACACACACACACACACACACACACACACACACACACACACACACACACACACACACACACACACACACACACACACACACACACACACACACACACACACACACACATTGCTTCTTCTGAAAATGTTACTGCAAAGACTTTATTAGCCCACAGTAGCTCAGCACGATTCTCAGGAAAATGCTGGTTCACCCGCAACCATGCCACTTCCCCGGGTTTATTAGAACAAGAGGTTTACCACGAATACACACACACACATGCACACAAACACACATAAACACACATTAAAATGACAGAAATGCTTACATAGGCAAACATGAACTTGCATACACGCACATAGGCCTCTTCACATTGGCCTCTTCACATAGGCCTCTTCACATAGGCCTCTTCACATAGGCCTAAAAAAGTATAGAAAAATGCTTGCCATTGTCTTTTCCTACAAGCACTGACTTGGCTGATAATGATAATTTTGAGAAAAAAAATCCTTACTGTGACTATGATGTGTTTGTCTCACCTAGCTGCATGCTGAAGGCACTAACTGGATAAGAGAGTCTGCTACTAAAATATACATGTAATGTAAATGTATTGCACAGTGCATATATACAAACTGTAGCTGTAGCCTACTCACTCACAGACCAAAATCATACTAACTTATTCTGTATAACAAAAAATGAAACCACTGCTGCCCCTACAGTCCTGAGTTGGCCCCCTCGAGTGGCCCAGAGGTCTAAAGCACTGCCTCTCAGTGCTCAAGGTGTCACTACAGACTTCCTGGTTCAAATTCAGGCTAATACAATAGGCTGTGATTAGGAGTCCCATACGGCGGTGCACAACTGGTCCAGTGTCGTCTGGGTTTGGCCGGTGTAAGCTGTCATTGTAAATATGAATCTGTTCTTAACTGACTTGCCTATTTAAATGAAAGTTAAATTGGAAAAAACATATGAATAAATCCAGTCTAACATCAAGAAAGACAGGTAATAATGGAAACACCAACATAGAGCGTTAGGCCACCACTAGCATCCAGAACAGTATCAATGAGACTTGGCATAGATTCTACAAGTGTCTTAAACTCTATTGGAAGGATGCAACACCTTTCGACAACAAGTAATTCCATAATTTGGTGTGATGTTGATGGTGGTGGAAAATGTTTTCTCGGCGCCATTACAGAATCTCCCATAAGTGTTCAATTGTGTTGAGATCTGGTGACTGAGACACACACACACACACACACACACCCACTCTTTAAACCCCCATGTTGCTTTGAGACACTTCTTTTAAAGTCACTGAGATCTCATCTTTAAGGCATGATAGCCAAAATAATCGGCAACTGTGTGGAAGCACCTGATTTCAATATACCTTATATCCCTCATTTGCTCAAGTGTTCCCTTTATTTTGGCAGTTACCTGTACGAGAATAACTTACTGGAAAGAATAACTTACTGGAAAGAATAACTTACTGGAAAGACACTAAGCCCTATTTAAATTTGTAGAAACACTTTACTGATTTTACCCGTCACAGGTCACCTACCTTCAATGTATTATACTCTAATGTGTGACAATACTCTCAACGATACATTCAGTTCATAGCATAAATTCATGGAAGAGGAAGGATTTCCTGAAGCATAGTAATGTTCAAAAGTGAGCCACAAGAGGGTGCTAACACTCCATTCTATAGAGGGCCGTGTGAGAACTAGTGTATTTAATGTCCATTTTAGTACTGTTATGTTTTGACCATCTAATTTTGTTTGACTAAATACATTATATGTCAAATTAAAGTGTTGTCAGAGGTTGTGAGTGCTGGAAGAAGAAGAATGTAATACTAATGCAGTTGTGACACCAGAATCATAGATATCTGTCCAAACGTGAAATAGTGCATGCAATCAATACAGATGATCCATTTACAACACAGAACAGAACACCACCTGCAACAAAGAAACTCCAGGCCTGGATTTCACTGTTGGATACCTGGGCTTGCCAGGTAAACATACATACATACATACATACATACAGACAGACAGACAGACAGACAGACAGACAGACAGACAGACAGACAGACAGACAGACAGACAGACAGACAGACAGACAGACAGACAGACAGACAGACAGACAGACAGACAGACAGACAGACAGACAGACAGACAGACAGACAGACAGACAGACAGACAGACAGACAGACAGACAGACAGACAGACAGACAGACAGACAGACAGACAGACAGACAGACAGACAGACAGACAGACAGACAGACAGACAGACAGACAGACAGACAGACAGACAGACAGACAGACTACCAGGAGACTTTGTAAACGTGGGTGTAAATCAACAGTAAAATTACACATAAAAAAAAACTTTAATCAAGACCAGGGGAGTTAAGCCAGCTGGTGGGGACCCATGTAAATGAAGCATCTCATTGGATTTCAGCTTAGCCCTTAGAGAGGGATCGCTGGAGGGGTACACAGACAGATAGAACAGAGGAGAAGAGGGGGTGAGGAGGAGTTGGCCTATGGGGAGGTTCTATGTGTACAGCAAACTGATGGGTTTCATTAGAATGAGAGGGGGTGCACATTGCCATGAAGACAGGCGACGACAGAGAATGGCAAGTTGCACAGATGGCTGGCCGCTCACATGGCTCCCAGTGCATGCGAGCAAACAGCCGACTGGCAATCGAACACACTTAGTGTGTCAATCATAGTCTAGAGCCTGCCTGTTCTGTAGATCTGTAGAGCAGAACCTGCTCTCCCTTATTCCTCTTCCCATCCCTCCTCCTTCCTCTTCATCCCCCTCTCCCTAAACCTCATTCCACAACCCTCCTGTCTAAGCAACAAGGTGAGCATCTCTCTCTGTCTGTCTGTCTGTCTGTCTGTCTGTCTGTCTGTCTGTCTGTCTGTCTGTCTGTCTGTCTGTCTGTCTGTCTGTCTGTCTGTCTGTCTGTCTGTCTGTCTGTCTGTCTGTCTGTCTGTCTGTCTGTCTGTCTGTATCTGTCTGTCTGTATCTGTCTGTCTGTCTGTCTGTCTGTGTCTGTCTGTGATTTTAGCTTAGGGTCCATCTCCGTATAGGAGGACAATGTGTTTCATGAGAATATAAGACTACAGTGTATTATTGTCTAGATCCCTGCATGAGAGTGCAATGATATGACGTGTGTGAGTCTACAAGGATGTATTATTCTGGTATATACAGTATCTCTGTGAGTACCCAATAGCATGGCAGCTTTTTTTGTGCTTATGAGGGCAAAATCAAATAATGGGGATTTCTAGCCATGGATACAGGTGACTATGCCACTACCAGATCATAGGTAGGTTCAAGGCAGAATGGTTAGTCTGTAATAGTGTGTTGTAATGTTGTGTACAGATGTGTGTGTGCAGTCAACAAAAGGCCTGTCACTGTGTTTCAGAACCTCGGAGAGGATAAATCCTGTGTGATTACAATTTACAGTTATACAGCCTACATGGAGACAGTGGAATGGAAACAGCATGATATTACCAGGAACGTCTTACTGTAAGTGTTTGTGAACATCTGGACAAACATTTAGCTGCAACTGCTATAGCATCTGCTAAACTGTGTACATGACCAATAAACTTTGATTTGATTTGACATTTGTTTCTAATCATTTTCTAACTGAGAGCTGGAATGACAAGCAGGTGGATATCTATTTCTGGATATGCACATCTAAATGACTTCCCAGCAGTTGGTTCTGACAAGCATCACAGCAAGCCTTGTCCATACATAAAACCACACACACACACACGTCTCTCCGCTTCTCTCCACATAAATGTCTCAGTGCTTTGAAACGATGTGCGCTCATTAACAGCACTACCAGTTAGAACTCTCAGGGAGCAGACGAGAGCATCAAACACACTTAAACATGACGCCATCCACCCGCAGGCCTGCTAGTCACCGCACTGCACAACACAGTCCCCCTGAATCCCACTACGCCGGTAAACACCGGACAACACAACAGCACAGCACCGCAAGGCAGTCGTCATCTTTCAACACCACATGCCAGGAAAATATACTAACTTTGAAAAGCACTTTTCTCAGTAATGCAAAATTACTTTCTGAAATGTATTTTTTAGTCTATCTGTGTGTTTGTTTTGTAATTTTCTACTCTGATACGAAAAGTATTTTCTCCAGCAAGGAGAATCGCACTGACAGTTGGAGAGTGTGTCAAATCAATGGACTACCTCTTCAGTAGAGTACTGCAGCCAACAAACATTAGGCTGCAATGCAATGTCTCTGTCAACCTCTCCTGCATCCCTGCCACTTCAGCCTGACGTCCCTCTGTCCAATTAGAGAAGCCCAGGGAAACTGTTTCAGTTTTTACACAACCATGCTGTTGCTAACTTAGAAATCACCTCAGCCTGCTAGCACAGACACCTGCAGTTCATTTGATGCCGGAATGCATATTGATTTTGTGTTAATCCAAGGGGATTAGAATCCATTTGGAACTGCAATCTCATATACATAGTGATAAGGCAGGGAATCGATCGTATCAGAGAGATGGGAGAGATGGCCTTGAGGCCGACTGGGATTGGTAGACGTGCAATGGGAGACAGGTCTTTCTACCCTCTTAGCTCTGTAGAGACAACCATGTGTTAGCTCTCAAAATGGCCACCTTCCTCTTCCTTTTGTTTTAATGGGGAAGGCATCAGGTGGCACTTAGGATGGTAATAGAATATAGAATAGAAGATACCTGAGCCTGTGGTGTAAATGTAGAGACACAATGACGTCCTCACAGACAAACACAGCATTCATCACACCAAGCCACCATCATTCAAATGTACTACAGTTATAGCACAAGGCAGATCTCGGATTGCCCTAGCAAGGGATATTTGGGCAATTCCATGGTAACGGAATTGTACTTAGACTAAGATTTGTTTACCTAAAATGTATGCCAAACATTGATTTCAAATTTTAACAAACCATACAACTCTAAGCACAATGACAAATTTTAATAACATTTACTGGAAGAACTGTGCAGGGGCAAAGTTTGGTAACAGAATTTCTGTAAAATCTCCCTCAGTTTATTAGTTGACCATGTTTTCCCAAAATGTTTTATATCTGCTCTGAATTAAGATTCAAAGATGTCTGCAGAAAGAATGGGATGTCAGCTATTAGATGACACCTTGACTTTGAACAAATCTATTTTGGTTATTGAACTATAGTAAATTAAGTTGATTTATACTTCACTTATTATAGTAATGGTAACAGAATTTCATCATGGGTCCTTGATCTGTACTACACATGAATAATTATGGATATGAATGTCATTCTCTTCATGGTAATGTATCCTAAATAGTTACAGAAAGGTATAAATATACAATATCCTCCTTTGCACATTTGGGTATTATTCTACACACTGGCTATTATTTTAATGAGCTCCGCCACCAAACAAGATCTAAACCAATCATAGACGTCTATGTTTCATAAGTTCGGACATCAAAGTACAGTAGAGCTCGGAGGAGTACAGTATAGTACAGTATAGTACTGTAAATTAAAGTAGAGTTCAGTACAGTAAAGTTCAGTAAAAGTACAGTTCAGTATCAGTTCAATAACAGTATCCTAGTGGAAGGGAGAACAGTAGAAGGTGCCCCAACTGTGGTTTCTGACTACTGTGATTTCCTATTGGAGCCAATTCAATTGCATAAATTCTGTTACCTATTTTTTGCAAATTCTGTAAATTATTTGGTAATAGAATTTCAAGAATTGTAACTTCCTCTAACCTTCATTATCCACCCTACTCACGATGGAAAGAAATTAGAAAATATCTTAAAGATATGGGGGTGTTTGGTAATGGAATTTTTTATTTATTTTAACTTTATTTAACTAGGCAAGTCAGTTAAAAACTAATTCTTATTTTCAATGACGGCCTGACTTGCCTAGTTAAATAAAGGTAAAATAAATAACATGATACAGCCACCACATCCTTGAAAATATGGAGAGTGGTACTCTGTAATGATTTGGATTTGCACCAAACATAACGCTTTATTTTCTAAATGAATCCATGCTTTCATGGATCATTCAAGTTCATTCAAGATAATTAAAGATAATGGCTTTGCCCCATTTTTTTACTGTATTACTTTAGTGCCTTGTTGAAAACAGGAGGCATGTTTTGGAATATTTTTATTCTTTACAAACGTCACTCTGTCATTTAGGTTAGTATTGTGGAGTAACTACAATGTTGTTGATGCATCCTCAGTTTTCTCCTATCACAGCCATTAAACTCTGTAACTGTTTTAAAGTCAACATTTGCCTCATAGTGAAATCCCTGAGCGATTTCCTTCTTCTCTGGAACTGAGTTAGGAAGGACACCATCTTCGTAGTGATTGTGTGTATTGATACACTGTCCAAAGTGTAATTAAGAACTACACCATGCTCAAAGGGATATTAAATGTCTGCTTTTTAACATTTTAACCCATCTACCAATAGGTGTCGTTCTTTACGAGGCACTGTAAAACCTCCATGGTCTTTGTGGTTGAATCTGTGTTTGAAATGTACTGCTTGACTGAGGGACCTTACAGATAATTGTGTGGGGTACAGAGATGAGGTAGTCAATCACAAATCATGTTAAACACTATTATTGCACACAGAGTGAGTCCATGCAACCTTTTATGTGACTTACTAAGCACATTTTTAATCCTGAACTTATTTAGGCTTGCCATAACAAAAGGGTTGAAAACCTATTGACTCAAGACATTTCAGATTTTCATTTCTAATTAATATATAAACATTTTGAAAAACATAATTCCACTTTGACATTATGGGGTATTGTGTAGACCACCGACCAAAAATGTAATCCATTTTAAATTCAGGCTGTAACAAAACAAATAGTTGAAAAAGTCAAGGGTTGTGAATACTTTCTGAATGCACTGTATGTGTTGATACTGTATGGGTCTTTACTTCAACATTATTGTGTTATGATGTACTTCTAATACCGTTTAAGACTTTTTCTGGTAGATGTTTATTAATAACCCTTTTCCATCTGTTTGCCAATAAATCAAACCCTTTGCTTATTCCTAATATTTAGGTTGGAAAATAGTTGAAAACTGCCTTAATTCCTAAAAAATATAGTCTCTTAGCTTTCAGTTTTGGAAACTCTAGCTCAGTGCACTGTTGCATCTCTCTCCTCATGTCTCCATAGGGTCTAACACTGCCTTTAACAGAGGTGTATGGACTTACGGTATAAGCCAGGAAAAACTCTCTGCCCTAGCTTTAACTCTGCTAAAGCACCAGGTGGCGTGGTCAGGAAAGACTCCTGTCCCTAGATATGACACCTTTTAGTCTGTTTTCTTCTTCTCCTATATTCATTCTTCAGTTACTCTTCCTCTCCTATGTTCATTCCGGGAAATTACATGGTTTTCCCGAAGTCCCGGTGAGAGGATTTACGGAATCAAGAGGGAATAAGTAGAAAATTCCGAACCCTCCAACTACAATTTCTGGAAACAAGGGAATTTATAGAAAGTTCTGGGAATTTTGCAACCTATTTTTACGCAATGATACCCGAAATTTCATAGATACAATTCTAAAGTGATAAATCACTGTAGAATTGGTGGACTCCTATCCAGTCTAGTGTTGCAGGGTGTAAAACACAACCAACTAGATTCTAGCTGCTAGAACAATCTTAATAAATCCAGCCCAAGTCAAAAGATCCATACGGCCAACAATCAACTGCATTCACAGCCATATAGTACAGGCAGAAGAAAGTACCTGCAAATATACTGTATAGTGAGCAAATTGAGCACACAGTTATGGACAAATACAGTGCATTCGGAAAGTGTTCAGAGCCCCTGACTTTTTCAAAATGTTGTTACGTAACAGCCTTATTCTAAAATGGATTAAATCGATTTTTCCCCTCATCAAATGACACACAATACCCCATAATAACAAAGCAAAAACAGGTTTTTAGAAGTTTTTGCAAATGTATTAATAATACAAAACTGAAATATCACATTTACATAAGTATTCAGACCCTTTACTCAGTACTTTGTTGAAGCACTTTCAGCAGTGATTATAGCCTTGAGTATAACACTACAAGCTAGGCACACCTGTATTTGGGGAGTTTCTCCTATTCTTCTCTGCAGATCCTCTTAAGCTCTGTCAGGTGGGATGTGTCTTGGCTGTGTGCTTAGGGTTGTTGGCCTGTTGGAAGGTGAATCTTTGCCCCAGTCTGAGGTCCTGAGCGCTCTGGAGCAGGTTTTCATCAAGGATCTCTCTGTACTTCGCTCTGTTCATCTTTCCCTCGATCCTGACTAGTCTCACAGTCCCTGCCGCTGAAAACATCCCCACAGCATGATGCTGCCACTACCATGCTTCACCATATGGACGGTGCCAGGTTCCCTCAAGATGTGACGCTCGGCATTCATGCCAATGAGTTCAATCTTAGTTTCATCAGACCAAAGAATCTTGTTTCTCATTGTCTGAGAGCCCTTTAGGTGCCTTTTGGCAAACTCCAAGTGGGCTGTCATGTGCCTTTTACTGAAGAGTGGCTTTCGTCTGGCCACTCTACCATAAAGGCCTGATTGGTGGAGTGCTGCAGAGATGGTTGTCCTTCTGGAATGTTCTCCCATCTCCACAGAGAAACTCTGGAGCTCTGTCAGAGTGGGGTTCTTGATCACCTCCCTGACCAAGGCCCTTCTTCCGAATTGCTCAATTTGGCCAGGCTGCCAGCTCTAGGAAGAGTCTTGGTGGTTCCAAACTTCTTCCATAAAATAATGATGGAGGCCACTGTGTTCTGGGTGACCATCAATGATGCAGAATTTTTTTTGGTAGTCTTCCCCAGATCTGTGTATCAACACAATCCTGACTCACAGCTCTGCGGGAAATTCCTTTGACCCCATGGCTTGGTTTTTGTTCTGACATGCACAATCAACTGTGGGACCGTATAATAGACAGGTGTGTGCCTTTCCATATCAGGTCCAATCAATTCAATTTACCACAGGTGTACTCCAATCAAGTTGTAGAAACATCTCAAGTAGGATCAAAGGACACATGATGTACCTGAGCTCAATTTCGAGTGTCATAGCAAAGGATCTGAATACTTTGGTAAATAAGTTTGTTCTAGGGCCTCCCGGAGTACTAGCTGTGCCAGCAGAGACTCTGGGTTCGAGCCCAGGCTCTGCCGCGACCTGGAGGTCCATGGGGCGACGCACAATTGGCCTAGCGTCGTCCGGGTTAGGGAGGGTTTAGCCGGTAGGGATATCCTTGTCTCATCGTGCACTAGCGACTCCTGTGGCGGCCCGGGCGCAGTGCACGCTAACCAGGTCGCCAGGTGCATGGTGTTTCCTCTGACACATTGGTGCGGCTGGGTTGGATGCGCGCTGTGTTAAGAAGCAGTGCGGCTTGGTTGGGTCGACCTTCGTCTCTCCTGAGCCCGTACGGGAGTTGTAGCGATGAGACAAGATAGTAACTACTAACAAATGGATACCATGAAATTGGGTAAAAAAAATATTAAAAAAATAAGTTGTTTGTTCTTTTGCTTTTATATACACTCAAAAGTTTGGTTTCAATTAGAAATGTCCTTGTTTTTGAAAGAAAAGCACATGTTTTGTCCATTAAAATAACATCAAATTGATCAGAAACACATTGTAGACATTGTTCATGTTCTACATGACTATTGTAGCTGGAAACAACAGATTTTTAATGGAATATCTACATAGGTGTACAGAGGCTCATTATCAGCAACCATCACTCCTGTGTTCAAATTGCACGTAGTGTTAGCTAATCCAAGTTCATCATTTTAAAAGGCTAATTGATCATTAGAAAACCCTTGTGCAATTATGTTGGCAAAGCTGAAAACTGTTTTGCTGATTAAACAAGCAATAAAACTGGCCTTCTTTAGACTAGTTGAGTATCTGGATCATCAGCATTTGTGGGTTCGATTACAGGCTCAAAATGGCCAGAAACAAAAAACTGAAACTCATCAGTCTATTCTTGTTCTGAGAAATGAAGGCTATTCCATGTGAGAAATTGGCAAGAGACTGAAGATCTGGTACAACGCTCCCTGTAGTGCTGTCTTAAGCGTCTCACAGTACGGACATTGCAATGTATTGCCCTGGCCACATCTGCAGTCCTCATGCCTCCTTGCAGCATGCCTAAGGCACGTTCACGCAGATGAGAAGGGACCCTGGGCATTTTTCTTTTGGTGTTTGTCAGAGTCAGTAGAAAGGTCTCTTTAGTGTCCTATGTTTTCATAACTGTGACCTTAACTGCCTACCGTCTGTAAGCTGTTAGTGTCTTAATGACCGTTCCACAGGTGCATGTTCATTAATTGTTTATGGTTCATTGAACAAGCATGGGAAACCGTGTCAAACTCTTTACAATGAAGATCTGTGAAGTTATTTGGATTTTTACGAATTATCTTTGAAAGACAGGGTCCTGAAAAGGGACGTTTCTTTTTTTTAAAACATCTTCAAGACAGCCTGCTAGGCTCTAAGACACTCCCCGGAGGACCTTTTAATTGCTTTGTTATCCAACCAATATATATACACTACTGTTCACTTAGAAATGTTCTTGTTTTGAAAGAGAAGCTATTCTTTTGTTGTCCACAAACAAGGGCATTTCTAAATGGCCCCAAACTTTTGAACGGTAGTGTACATTTCAAAATAATTCTCAAAACCTTGTTATTATGGGGTTTCGTGTGTAGATTGATTTTTAAATCAATTTTAGAATACGACTGTAACGTAACAAAATGTGGAAAAAGTCAAGGGGTCAGAATACTTTCCGAATGCACTGTAAATATCCATACACATCACAGCTCTGAATCATCTTCGTTATTGTACTAGTGTTCAACTCTCTAAACACATTTGATTGTGTTGTCTGTCTGTATTGACAGGCTGGATTAAACCAATGGACAGACAGAGCCTGGAGACTATCAAAACAGCCCTCCAACAAGTGGAGGGAGGAGCGTTGCTGATACGTTGGGACAACATTACAGACAGACACCGTGGAGGAGATATGTTGTGTGAGGCCAGAGGCTGGCCATTGATTTTACTCTCATAATTTTAACACCTCAAAGAGAGAGGGTGATGGGACAGAGAGGCCTGGCTATCTGCAGGACCAATACAAAGCTAGAAACCATGACTGATGCTACATCAATGCAAAGCAGCCTAATCTCACTAAGATAGTACGGGACAACTGGTGTTTGACATAGAGGGTGGTGATGGGAGACATTGTACACAGGTAGGGACCGGACACAGTAAAGAATTACATTGCATTTACTGTACTGGGTTATGTGTGTTGAAGGTCTTATGCTTTGGTGTTTGTCTCTAGACAACATTTGCATGCATTTGCCCATGGTAGTGGGTGTGTGATTGTCCGTGTGAGTGTGTGGATGTGTGTTTGAGGGCAGGGGCTGCTGGTTTTGGGGAATGACACGTCACTTACAGAAAGATGAATGGCCTGACACGCTATGCTGGTTAAATCAGTGCCTTTGAAAAGGCACAAAGTTCCCCCGTCACCCACCCACAAATCCATAGAGATTGAAAAAGCGAGTCGTGTGGGGCTGATTCATGTGGCCCATCAATGTGCGGCCCATCAATGTGCAGCCTCCCCCCCCCCCAACGTCTCCCCCTCAGCCCCAAACAGCTCAGACAACTTCACAGAGGGGACCTGTCAGAGGTTAAAACAGTCAGAAAACATTTAACAACACCAAACACACAGAGCCCAAGATGGACAGGCTGTGTAGGGAGGTAACTGGTGCCCAGACTGGAACTGTGAAAATGGTTGGAATAGAATGTGCAGGACAATTAGGTTGGGACTGGGACAGACACAACAGCTAAAACCCAGCTAAAACTGATTGGAGGGTAGAAAGAGAGATGTAGATAAAGTGAGAGAGGTAGAGAAAGAGAGGTAGTGAGTGGTAGAGAGAGAGAGAGAGAGAGAGAGAGAGAGAGAGAGAGAGGGGATCATTGAGATAAGGACCTTTCAGTATCCTTGAGACTTGGGTACACAGACACAAAAACCCCTGTCTCACTGTCAGACTGATCCCTCTCTGTGTACTTTTCCCTGTGTGCTGCCCTGTCTGTCACAGCAACTCCAACAACAGACAGCTGCACAGGAGACCACCCACAAGACACTTACAGATCATACACACCTAATACTGGATGATAGCTCTGATTATCTTCAATTCTGTCTGGGCGTCATCTGCATGTAAAGAGAATGATATACTGTATATTCATTGATATAATGCATCAGCTCAGATGCCACAGGAGCAGATATATGTGAATGACTAATGACTCTGAGTCTGCAGGTGTCAAAACTTAATTTAATGCATCACAGAGTCCTTTTCCAGTAACACAAATATGCCCAAACTTAATCAAAATGGAGACGGTGCTGTGATAATGATAAAGGTTGAGGAAGCTTCTCAAGCATCTTTCATACACAAGCACATACACAAGTACATGCAAACACACACACACACTTAGCCTTTCCCACCACTCCAAACCCAATCAATTCCAATATCATCAATCAATCAGCCAGGAGGGGGGGACCACCTCTGTAGGTTTGGTTTGGACAGATTGCCATGGCAACAGAGCAGAGAAGGGTGGGAGAGGGCATGGGAAGGAGAGGAACACAGTATGGGGTATAGGAAAGCAGGAAGTCAACCTTTCAGCTCAGGCCAAATTTGGCACAATCCAAGCATAAATTAGCTATTCTTTTCTAACTATGGACAAGCTACATTTTTCTAACTGAACTCCCTTGAACTGTCGTTGTGGAAGTGAAGTTGGGCCTCATGGGTGAAATTTAATTGAATAATGTGATAGAGTACATTGGATCCCCCTCTCCAAAAAACAGGTGACTACTGAGTACACTTACTTAAACTCACGTAGTAAAGTCAGACAGACAGCTCTACTCGTGGCTGAAGAGCCTCTCCACAACAATAGAGAGAGAATAGAGAACAGCTGGGATTTTATCTCAACGACCCTTCTTCTACAGATGTAGGATCTAAAAGCTCAGACACGTCGATAGGATTGTCAAATGTTTGCCTGTCAACGGTGCTTAGCACCTCTGAACAGGGTGTTGGCAGTCAATCTCATTTGTGTTCACACAGCAAAGAACTTGGAAGTCGTCAGCCACTCAGCCTTGTTAAAATACTCCAAATCAGAAGGTGGCAGTAGCACTGTTTGGCAATGCATATCCATGCATATTGCTTATGGTCTAGATTCCAAGCTATCTGCGCTAATGTTGCTATTTTATAGAAAGCCCTTGTTGATACTAGCCAGATGGCCACAGCTAGATAACTACCTGGCAATAATTCCATTCTGCCTTTGCCAGCCCATACTGAAATGTTTAGCTAGCTAACTTTAGCATATTTGCTGGTTAGCACAACATAGTGCAGTGTCCTTAGCTAACTAGCTGTCTATGTTGTGCTAACAAGAGAATATGCTAAAGTTAGCTAGCTAGCTAGTTAAGGACACTGCACTAACTCGGCAGCTAACACAGGCAGATGTTTCATGGAAATGAACTAATCCATTGGGATTTAATTTTGCCAATACTAGCTACAGTGGTTAGTGTTGATGAATAGTTATTACATTAGCTAGTTTAGAGGAAGTATTTAGTGTTGTGTGCATTGCTTCTGTGCACTTAGCTAGCTACCATCCCATAGCCTACATTGCATATGAAGTGTGACTGGCTCATCCGTCGATGTACGGAGTAAATGCACTCTTTTTTCCTCTTCTTTTGTTGGCTCCCCACGTGGGGGATCGTGCTCTCTGATTGGCTCAAAGTCAAATTGTTGATCACTGACGAGCAAGTACAAGTAGAATCAGTAGGTTCGTCGCTGCTGGGTCGGCGCGCAGAATATATCGATTTTGTTCTAGCAAGAGAAGGAACGGCCTCCCACTTTGATAAATACCTATCGGCAGTCTATCAGCAGTGAGAATCTCGGTGTGTTTCATGCTTTAATTAGATCACTCTTCTGTTGTTGAGTGTTGTTCTAGTGTTTTCAAGGTTTAAAAGGCTTCCGTGCTTCTCCACCTGCATTGCTTGCTGTTTGGGGTTTTAGGCTGGGTTTCTGTACAGCACTTTGAGATATCAGCTGATGTACGAAGGGCTATATAAATAAATTTGATTTGATTTGATTTGATTCTAAATGTGTAATTTCCATATTAAAATGTCAGACTTGTTGGTTTAGCTACAGTACTGTACTGTACAGTACAAAAAATGGCCATTAATTATAATCCACATAATTATTCACATTTCCTGTTGCTGCAGGATTGTTTTCCTGCTGTATCAAACTGGCTCAAATAAAGATCCTACATCTGTATGATATAATAGCAGCACAGTACTGTAGCTAAACCATATTAGCAGTGAAATAGTTCATGATGGCCCTCCTCTCTCTCTCTCTATCTCTCTCATTGTGTATTGCTGTCAGTGCAGTGTTGTGGTGCATCTCAGCTGGTTCAGTAACAGTAGGTGTTGTGGTGAAGGTTGTTCTCCTCTGAGGTTAGTGCTGTCTTCCTCTCGTCATGGCTCTCTAAATAGACTAACGAGCGTTGCTAATTAGCTAACCACACACATTGTCACCAGTTCTTCTCGTCCTCTCCCACGCTCGGCAGAGGGAAATATTCCTCCATCTGCAAAGGACTGAGTGTCTTCTTTAATAAGTATTAGAAGCTAACATATAAAATCAGAGTGTGACCAGCGTGTGATCAATGCAGCTCTGCACCTCTGTTCAGAGTCAGTTCTGTCAGGTAAGGGCAGCAGGCAGCAGGTAGCCTAACGGTTAGCAGCTTTTATCTTTAACTGTCACATTCTATTGGAAGGCTGCATCCAGCACCCAAATCACGTCAAAGCCATGTGACTTCCTAAGGATTGCAGCTAGGAAGGAAACTATTGTATATTACAGGTTGATTAATTCTAGTTTCTATTCTTCTTGTGAGAGCTGATACTTGGAATCTCATCCTGCGATCCTTCAGTGCTACATACAACTACATGTCCATGGTAAACAAGGTTATCTAGAAACAATCTCACCTTGAGGCAGAAACAAAAATGGTGTCTAGATTACCAAGTGCCAGTGAGAACTGACATTGTGAGAGGGGAAAAGGCTCACAATGGAAAATAATCACGGTTTAATCCATGTGATTAACAAACAAAGGATTATCACTAATATAATTAATATGTAGCTATCTAGAATAGATTGAGACATGCAAGGAGCAAGTTAATTCCTTATTACTAACAAGAGATGAAGAAACTCATGCATCTCCTGTAAAATAACAATCCCGATTTTTAGATCAGTGGGTGTACTGTATATTCAATAAACTTTGAAAGGAATGTGATGTATGTGCTTATCAAAGACTGAGAAAGAAAGGAGAGACAGAAACAGTGTGTGTGTGTGTGTGTGTGTGTGTGTAACAGTATAGCTTCCGTCCCTCTCCTCACCCCAACCTGGGCTCAAACCAGGGACCCTCTGCACACATCAACCACAGTCACTCACGAAGCATCGTTACCCATCGCGCTACAAAAGCCATGGCCCTTGCTGAGCAAGGGGAACAACTACTTCTAGGTCTCAGCGAGTGACGTCACCGTCTGAAACACTATTAGCGCACATCACCGCTAAGTAGCTAGCCATTTCACATCGGTCACATGCGCATAGAATTAAAACTTCATTGTCCATTAATTACAGGGTCACTCCATATTGGGCTCCCTCCCGAGTGGCGCAGCGGTCTAAGGCACTGCATTTCAGTGCAGTCCCTGGATCAAATCGAGGCTGTATCACATCTGGCCGTGATTGGGAGTGCCATAGGGTGGCACACATTTGGTACAGGTTTGGCGGGGGTAGGCAGTCATTGTAAATAAGAATTTGTTCTTAACTAACTCGCCTAGTTAAATAAAAGGTTTAAAAAAATCAAAAGCACAAAAAAGAGGATTTTGAGACCCACCATCGAAGATTGTTATGAAATCGTTTCTGTAGTTTAAAAAAGAAGATTAGCATTCCTGTAACATTATTTTGTTTAAATATAATTTGATCTCTTAATTGATTACACCCAAATTGGCCATTTAAAATGATACATTTCATATAATGTGCAATAAATATAGTACATAACATCCAATTTGGACCCCAAAGAATTCTAACAGTGAGTAAAACATGAAGATTCCAAAGAAATGGTAAATGCCACCCACGGACCTCCCACACCCCAAGCCAATCCCAACAAAACAACGAGTATACAGTATCAGTTCTCCATGTTTGACAAGTAGTAGGGAGCTGTGGTTTGGAGTACAGGCTTCTTTCCTATGTAGTGCATTCTCAGTAATTTTGGTGATGTTTTTTTTCCACCCTGTTCAGAGAAATTTGTCATTGTAGTTGTTAGGTTTATGTCCCATCCTACATCCTGACATTACCAGGTTCTGACCACTAGACAGTGCTGTACATGCTATTAGGTGATATTTTTAAGACTCCCTCCCCCTCAAAATTAAAGGGACCGTTCACCCAAATTACATATTGCTTTCCTTACCCTGTAAGCAGTCTATGGCCAAAGTATGACAGCAACCCATACTTCGGTTTTGTTCACCTGGCAATTTTTCTGTGCATTTGTGGCACAAATCTAAAATGCTGATATAGGTACCACTGATGTGCATAGGACTTGTGCAATAAATGCTGAAACGTTAGCATTTGAAACAGCGGTATACTTGTATTATATTGTATTCTCGATGTTGAGTCTGGATTTGCATAGAGAACTGATATTGCATACTCAATGTTCTGTGGGTGGCTTTTGATCAATTCTTTGGAATCCTCATGTCTTACTTAATGTAAAAAAAAATCAGATGTTAGGTACTACATTTACTGAATAGTATATGAATCTTAGAATTTAAAATGGCAAATGTAGGCGCAATCAATTCAAATCAAAATAAAATACAGAGTCAATGTGCGGGGGCACAGGTTAGTCAAGGTAATTGAGGTAATTAGTACATGGAGGTAGGGGTAAATCCACAATGCATAGATAATAAACAGCAAGTAGCAGCGTTACGGTGGGGATCAATGAAAATAGTCTGGGTAGCCATTTGATCAGCTTTTCAGAAGTCTTATGGCTTGGGGGTAGAAGCTGTTCAGAAGACTTTTGGACCTAGACTTGGCACGTGCGGTAGCAGAGAGAACAGTCTATGACTAGGGTGGCTGGAGTCCTTGGCAATTTTTAGGGCCTTCCTCTGACATAACTGGTATAGAGATCCTAGATCGCAGGAAGCTTGGCAACAGTGATGTACTGGACTGTATGCACTACCCTCTGCAGCGCCGTGCAGTCGGAGGTCGAGCAGCTGCCATACCAGCTGGTGATGCTCTCAGTTGTGCAGTGGTGTAGAACGTTTTGAGGATCTGAGGACCCATGCCAAATCTTTTCAGTCTCCTGAGGGGGAATAGGCATTGTTGTGCACTTTTCACGGCTGTGTTGGTGTGTTTGGACCATCATAGTTTGTTGGTGATGTGGACACCAAGGAACTTGAAGCTCTCAACCTGCTCCACTACAGCCCCGTTGTTGAAAATGGGGGCGTGCTTGGCCCTCCTTTTCCTGTAGTCTATAATCATCTCCTTTGTCTTGATCACATTGAATGAGAGGTTGTTGCCCTGGCACCACACTTCCAGGTCTCTGATCTCCTCCCTATAGGCTGTCTCATGGTTGTTGGTGATCAGGCCGACAACAATAAAAGAAAAGGCTTTTATTGACACTTACATGAAGTTGATGCAAAAAGTCAATATTTGCAGTGTTTACCGTTCTTTTTCAAGACCTCTGCAATCCGCCCTGGCATGCTGTCAATTAACTTCTGGGCCACATCCTGACTGATGGCAGCCCATTATTGCATAATCAATGCTTGGAGTTTGTCAGAATTTGTAGATTTTTGTTAGTCCACCCACCTCTTGAGGATTGACCACAAGTTCTCAATGGGATTACGGTCTGGGGAGTTTCCTGGCCATGGACCCAAAATATCGATGCGTTGTACCCCGAGCCACTTAGTTATCACTTTTGCCTTATGGCAAGGTGCTCCATCATGCTGGAAAAGGCATTCTTTGTCACCAAACTGTTCCTGGACGGTTGGGAGAAGTTGCTCTTGGAGGATGTGTTGGTACCATTCTTTATTCATGGCTGTGTTCTTAGGAAAAATTGCAAGTGAACCCCACACATGAATGGTCTCAGGATGCTTTACTGTTGGCATAACACAGGACTGATGATAGCGCTCACCTTGTCTTCTCTGGACAAGCTTTTCCAAACATCCCAAACAATCAGAAAGGGGATTCATCAGAGAAAATGACTTTACCCCAGTCCTCAGCAGTCCAATCCCTGTACCCTTTTCAGAATATCAGTCTCTTTGATGTTTTTCCTGGAGAGAAGTGGCTTCTTTTCTGCCCTTCTTGACACCAGGCCATCCTCCAAAAGTCTTTGCCTCACTGTGCGTGCAGATGCACTCACACCTACCTGCTGCCATTCCTGAGCAAGCTCTGTACTGGTGGTGCCCCGATCCCGCAGCTGAATCAACTTTAGGAGATGGACCTGGCGCTTGCTGGACTTTCTTGGGCGCCCTGAAGCCTTCTTCACAACAATTGAACCGCTCTCTTTGAAGTTCTTGATGATCTGATAAATGGTTGATTTAGGTGCAATCTTTACTGGCAGCAATATCTTTGCCTGTGAAGCCCATTTTTGTGCAAACAATGATGATGATGCAGGTAACCATGCTTGACAGAGGAAGAACAATGATTCCAAGCACCACCCTCCTTAGCATGACAGAGTGATCTCCAGCCTTGTCCTCGTAAACACTCACACCTGTGTTAATGAGAGAATCACTGACATGATGTCAGCTGTTCCTTTTGTGGCAGGGCTGAAATGCAGTGGAATTTTTGGGGGGGGATTCAGTTCATTTGCATGGAAAAGAGGGACTTTGCAATTAATTGCAATTCATCTGATCACTCTTCATAACATTCTGGAGTATATGCAAATTGCCATCATACAAACTGAGGCAGCAGACTTTGTGAAAATTAATATTTGTGTCATTCTCAAAACTTTTGGCCATGACTGTTCAAGTCCTGGTATTCCGTCTGGCCCCGCGGCCTAGTGAATGTTGACCTGTTAAAAGGTCTTACTTACATCGGCTGAAGAGAGGGTGATCACACCGTTGTCCGGAACATCTGATGCTCTCATGCATGTTTCAGTGTTACTTGCCTCAAATGGAGCATAGAAGTTATTTAGCTCGTCTGATATCCCCGTGTCACTGGGTAGCTCTCGGCTGTGCTTCCCTTTGTAGACTGTAATAGTTTGCAAGCCCTGCCACATCTGACGAGTGTCGAAGCCTGTGTAGTACGATTTGATCTTAGTCCTGTATTGATGGTTGATGGTTTGTCGGAGGGCCTAGCGGGATTTCTTATAAGCTTCCGGGTTAGAGTCCCGCTCCTTGAAAGTGGCAGTTCTACCCTTTAGCTCAGTGCGAATGTTGCCTGTAATCAATGATTTCTGGTTGGGGTATGTACGTACAGTCACTGTGGGGACGACATCCTCGATGCACTTATTGGTAAAACCAGTGACTGATGTGGTGTACTCATCAATGCCATCGGAAGAATCCCGGAACATATTCCAGTCTGTGCTAGCAAAACAGTCCTGTAGCTTAGCATTTGCGTCATCTGACCACTTCCGTGTTGCGCGAGTCACTGGTACTTCCTGCTTTAGTTTTTGCTTGTAAGCAGGAATCAGGTCGAATAGAATTATGGTCAGATTTTTTTCTCCTCTTGTTGCACATGTAACATGCTGCTAAAAATGAGGTAAAACGGATTCAAGTTTCCCTGCATTAAAGTCCCCGGCCTCTAGGAGTGTCACCTCTGGATTGAGCATTGTCTTGTTTGCTCATTGTTTGCTCGTTGAGTGCGGTCTTAGTGCCAGCATCGGTTTGTGGTGTTATGTAGAAAGCTACAAAAAATATAGATGAAAACTCTTGGTAAATAGTGTGGTCTACAGGTTATCATGAGATCCTCTACCTCAGGCGAGCAAAACCTTGAAACTTTCTTAATATTTGATTTCGCGCACCAGCTGTTACTGACAAATAAACACAGACTGCCACCCTTTGTCTTACAGGGGGCAGCTGTTCTGTCTTGCCGATGCATGAAAAAAACAGCCACTGTATAGTTTCCATGTCGTCATTCAACCACGACTCTACTGTTTTAATGTCCCGTTGGTAGGATAGTCTTGAACGGAGCTCATCCAGTTCATTCTCCAATGAATGCACGTTGGCCAATAGGACGGATGGTAGAGGCAGTTTACCCACTCGCCAACAAATTCTCACAAGGCACCCGGACCTGCGTCCCCTGTATCTGCGTCTTCTCTTCACACGAATGACAGGGATTTGGGCCTTTTGGGTATCTGGAGTAAATCCTTAGGGTCCGTCTCATTAAAAGAAAAAATCTTTGTCCAGTTCGAGGTGAGTAATCGCTGTTCTGATATCCAGAAGTTATTTTTGGTCATAAGATACAGTGGCAGAAACATTATGTACAAAGAAGTTAAAAATAACGTGAAGAAACACACAAAATAACACAATTGGTTAGGAGCCCGTAAAACGGCAGCCATCTCCTCCGGCACCATTAATTTAGCTTCATTTCTCAGAGATCAAATTATACTTCAACAAAATAATGCTCCATTATCAATCTCACCCCCCCCTCCCCCTCCCCCAGGTTATGACTTATAGATTCTCTTACCATCCTGCAGCCATATTGTTTGAGAGGACCATGGGTGACCCCTTGGTTACAAACTTCCATCAACAGCAGGCTGCTGGCACAACTAATTTAACATGTCAACGCTTACAAGCTGGCCTTTGATTACACTTCCTAATTGGACTTCTCGCTACCAGCCCCCCAGCGGTGTAACATCATTACAACACACAGTCAGGAAAGTCACACTACCCACCATGTATTACAGTCAGGAAAAAATACCCTCTGTTCCAACTTCACATAATCAGAACGAACCTAGGAGGTTTCTCTTACCAAACAGTGCAGTCAATTAGTATTCAGGTAGGCTACACCAAGACTCAATAACTACTGTACTATTTTCTAAAACGTAGGCCAGAACAATTGAAATACCCTCGACATCTGCATCTAGAGACTGCCTTAGGAGCCTTTATTTTTCTACAATTTCCATTAGGATGGCAGACCACCCCTGTAACTCCAGCCCTCCCCTCACACTGCTGTCTCTGTGAAGGAGAACACAAGGAAATATTCCATCCACACAATTACCAGGACACCAGCCAAGAGACGCACATATAAATCAGCACAGACTCCTCTGGAAAGCAGGAAAAATACAGTCTACAAGCAGATGCTTTATAAATGTCAAACCCCTTTTGATTTTCAATGTCTTTTTCCTGGATGCCCACCATGCAGTGGACATTAGCCGTTTCCAGTGGTAGGACGGCATGGACAATGACCCAGTGCCAATGGCAATAAGGAACATTCTTCTGTCCCTGAGAGACCAATTAGTGCTCTTGACATTTTCGCTTATAATACTCTAAAATGGGGATCATTCAGCAGAGGGTCAGCTCATATAAAATGTACTTGGCCTCTTATGGCAAATGTGGTTCCAATCTTTTGGCCCCTTGTGTAAAGACTGTGCATGTGTTTATTTGTGTGTATCCAGGACAACTTACCAAAATGCCAGTCAGGTGACTTACCCCTCTATTCCCCAGGGTGGTTGATTGTGAACACACCCATTATCAATGGTCAGTGGTCACTGTGGATGCTGATTGATGTCTCTCTCCATCAGTGACAGGCAGACTGTCATGGCCACTATGGGTGAACTGTGGTCTCTCTGCTCTGACCTCTGATCCCTGCTCTGGGGAACCACATCCACTTTCCCTTCCCTTTCCCCCAGCTCAACAGGCTCAGCTCATCACAGAGAGGCTGAATAGCTCTCAATCATTAATGAACACTGTCTTCTGCATTAGCCTCTCAACTTTCAAACATCTTCAAGACAGCCTGCTAGGCTCTTAGACACTCCCTGGTGGACCCTTCAATTGCTTTGTTATCCAACCAATATATATACATTACCGTTCAAAAGTTTGGGGTCACTTAGAAATGTCCTTGTTTTTTAATGAAAAGTACATTTTCTGCCCATTTTCTGCCCACCTAGAAGACCAGCATCCCGGAGTTGCCTCTTCACTGTTGAAGTTGAGACGGGTGTTTTGTGGGTACTATTAAATGAAGCTGCCAGTTGAGGACTTGTGAGGCGCCTGTTTCTCAAACTAGACACTCAAATGTACTTGTCCTCTTGCTCAGTTGTACCAGATCTTCAGTTTCTTGGCAATTTCTTGCATGGAATAGCCTTCATTTCTCAGAACAAGAATAGACTGACGTGTTTCAGAAGAAAGTCTTCGTTTCTGGCCATTCTGGCCTGTCATCGAACCCACAAATGCTGATGCTCCAAATACTCAACTGGTCTAAAGAAGGCCAGTTGTATTGCTTGTTTAATCAGCACAACAGTTTTCAGCTGTGCTAACATAATTTCAAAAGGGTTTTCTAATGATCAACTAACCCTTTAAAATGATAAACTTGGATTAGCTAACACAACGTGCCATTGGAACAGAGAAGTGATGGTTGCTGATAATGGGCCTCTGTACGCCTATGTAGAAATCTGCCATTTCCAGCTACAGTAGTCATTTACAACATTAACAATGTCTACACTGTATTTCTGATCAATTTGATGTTATCTTAATGGACAGAAAATGTGCTTTTCTTTCAAAAACAAGACATTTCTAAGTGACCCCAAACTTTTGAACGGTAGTGTAGCTGAAGTGATGCATATAGTCACTTCAACTTTGTCTAAGATTGTTAACCATAGTATTTAATTGTCATTGACAGAGCTTGCTAACTAATTAAGGGTGCGAAGTAGAGGCAAAATCAGCCGTCACACACACACACACACACACACACACACACACACACACACACACACACACACACACACACACACACACACACACACACACACACACACACACACACACACACACACACACACACACACACAGCCCTGCAAGATTTGAGTCATAGATCCCTGTTGTTAGCCCATCTACCAGCAAGCAGCATGGATTGATCCCCTGGCAGAGGAAGAGCTAATTAAACACATCACAGTGGAAAATATATATATATATATATATATATATATACTTATTCTTTATTCCAAACCACTGGACCACATGCGGACCAGATAAAACATTTATACCTCTTCTCCCTGGTTCTCTGATGGATAGAGTAATTACCTGAGGCCTAACAGTATATGTAATTAGAGGCCTATCAGTGATGATCATCTCCACTCCTCTACCACACTGAGACAGATGAAACCTACAGTGATGAAGCATCTCATTGGTCAAACAATGACCAAGGAGATCTCACACTCTCAACCCAATACCAAATAGACAGACAGCTATGAAAGACCATTGACTGATAACAAGACTGCCAAGATAAGCAATCATACACAAGCACTTGTACAAAAACAGGTGCTAGTCTCTATCTGCACAAGGTAAGGTAAATTATATTACCAATGGCAAACAGTAGATCAATGAGGAGTGTTGTGTTGTGGAATCTTACCTGGAATGAGGGCTCCTTCCTGCAGTTCTGATTGGATGATACCGAAGAGCATGGCGACAAGGAGAGCTGACCACATGACGCACATGGTTCTCATTGGTCCAGCATCCCCTTTAGTGATCCTACACAGAGACACAGAGGCAGGAATCCAACAGCAAATACTGATATACTGTAGATAGATACAGGTGAGCGAGAGAGAGAAGAGAAGAGAAAGAGAGAGAAGAGAGAATGAAAGAAAGAAACAAAGAAAGAGTGAGTGTGAGAGAGACACAAGTATCGACCATTACTCTAAGCGAAAGTCAAATCAGAAATTGCCAGTAATACAATCATCCACTGAATAAAATAACTGTTGCTATGGAAAGACAATGAGTAAGCTACACAGTATAATCTGCTTTGATGATATCGGAGAACAGATAAAAGGGTATTCTTTCATCAGATATCACCCAATCAAGTCTTTAAAAAAGAAAGTGTTGAACTGAATGACATTTTCCCTTTCTAGAGCCTTTGAAGCTACTTTGAAAATTATAAAACACATCACTGGTGAAAACCTGCTGATATGAGTGTGTTTTCTATGACTTCATTTTCCTAAGGCCCCACCACCTGGAAAGAACAAGCGAAGAGCCACTACAGAGGATGGGAAAGGCAGACAGATGGGCTTTGCTCTGAAGCCTAACCAATAAACGCTACAGTTGCATTCTGACTAGGTCTGCACTGCTCTTTGATCCAAACTACACACACTCTGACAGAAGACCAGATTAATATGGGCTCAACATAGCTTCTACTGTATCCCCACACACTGATAAGCCAGTGCATTTGATTAGGGTTGCAAAGCTACATGGTAATTTACAAAAGTTAACGGAATCTTCAGTAATTTTGGGAATTAACAGAAAATCTATGGCAGTCTATCGTAACTTTGGTAATTTATACTTCAATAATAAAACAAATGTATTCATATATAGTAGTAATGTATTACATATGTGTCCATATTGTCCATGAGTTTCTAGTATATAGGCTATTTTCTCTTGAACCACACAGTCTAATTAATAAAAATATATATATATATTTCACCTTTATTTAACCAGGTAGGCTAGTTTACAACTGTGACCTGGCCAAGATAAAGCAAAGCAGTGTGACACAGACAACGACACAGAGTTACACATGGAATAAACAAGCACACAGTCAATAACACAATAGAAAAAAAAGTATATGTACAGTGTGTGCAAATGAGGTAAGATAAGGGAGGTAAGGCAATAAATAGGCCAATAGTGGCGAAATAATGACAATTTAGCAATTTAAACACTGGAGTGATAGATGTGCAGAAGATGAATGTGCAAGTAGAGATACTGGGCACAAAAAAAAGAACAGTATGGGGATGAGATAGTTGGATGGGCTGTTCACAGATGGGCTATGTACAGGTGCAATAATGAGTAAGCTGCTCTGACAGCTGGTGCTTAAAGTTAGTGAGGTAGATATGAGTCTCCAGCTTGCTTCAGAGATTTTCGCAATTCATTCCAGTCATTCGCGGCAGAGAACTGGAAGGAAAGGCGGCCAAAGTGGGAATTGGATTTGGGGGTGACCAGTGAAATATACCTGCTGGAGCATGTGCTATGGGTGGGTGCTGCTATGGTGACCAGTGAGCTGAGATAAGGCGGGGCTATGCCTAGCAAAGACTTATAGATGACCTGGAGCCAGTGGGTTTGGCGACGAATATGAAGCGAGGGCCAGCCAACGAGAGCATACAGGTCGCTGTGGTGGGTAGTAAATGGGGCTTTGGTGACAAAACGGATGGCACTGTGATAGACAGCATCCAATTTGCTGAGTATAGTGTTGGAAACTATTTTGTAAATGACATCGCCGAAGTCAAGGATCGGCAGGATAGTCAGTTTTACGAGGGTATGTTTGGCAGAGTGAAGGATGCTTTGTTGCGAAATAGGAAGCCGATTCTAGATTTAATTTTGGATTGGAGATGCTTAATGTGAGTTTGGAAGGAGAGTTTACAGTCCAACCAGACACCTAGGTATTTGTAGTTGTCCACATAAGTCAGAACCGTCCAGAGTAGTGATGCTGGATGGGCGGGCGGGCTGGTGCAGGCAGCGATCGGTTGAAGAGCATGCATTTAGTTTTACTTGAATTTAAGAGGAGTTGGAGGCCACGGAAGGAGAGTTGTATGGCATTGAAGCTCATCTGGAGGTTAGTTAACACAGTGTCCAAAGATGGCCCAGAAGTATACAGAATGGTGTTGCCTGCATAGAGGTGGATCAGAGAATCACCAGCAGCAAGAGCGACATCATTGATGTATACAGAGAAAAGAGTCGGCTTGAGAATTTAACCCTGTGGCACCCCCATAGATACGGCCACAGGTCTGGACAACAGGCCCTCCGATTTGACACACTGAAATCTGTCTGAGAAGTAGTTGGTGAACCAGCCGAGGCAGTCATTTGAGAAACCAAGGCTCTTGAGTCTGCCGATAAGAATGTGGTGATTGACAGAGTCGAAAGCTTTGGCCAGGTCGATGAATACAGCTGCACAGTATTGTCTTTTATCGATGGCGGTTATGATATCGTTTAGGACTTTGAGCGGGGCTGAGGTGCACCCATGACCATCTCAGAAACCAGATTGCATAGCGGAGAAGGTACGGTGGGACTCGAAATGGTCGGTGATCTGCTTGTTAACTTGGCTTTTGAAGACCTTAGAAAGGCAGGGTAGGATAGATATAGGTCTGTAGCAGTTTGGGTCTAGAGTGTTTCGTCCTTTGAAGAGGGGTATGACCGCGGCAGCTTTCCAATCTTTGGGGAACAATTTTGGCTGAAAGTTTTAGAAAGAGAGTGTCCAGATTGTCTAGCCCTATGGATTATGAAAAAAGCATCTAATCAATAATGGCATTATTTGAAATAAC
Organism: Oncorhynchus kisutch; assembly: GCF_002021735.2. Lineage (NCBI taxonomy): Eukaryota > Metazoa > Chordata > Actinopteri > Salmoniformes > Salmonidae > Oncorhynchus > Oncorhynchus kisutch. The sequence continues at coordinate 24,566,417 of NC_034179.2, forward strand.
TCTGCAACTCGTCCAACTATTGACTTATTTCACACTGCCACCAGTTTGACACCAAAACATTGACAACATTTACATATTGACATAAAATAATATATATACACTATATATGCAAAAGTATGTGGACACCACTTCAAATTAGAGGATTTGGTTATTTCCGCCACACCAGTTGATGGCAGGTGTATAAAACCCAAGCACACATGCATGCAATCTCAATAGACACACATTGGCAGTAGAATGGCCTTACTGAAGAGCTCAGTGAATTTCAACGTGGCAGCGTCCAACAAGTCAGTTCGTCAACTTTCTGACCTGCTAGAGCTACCCGGTCAACTGTAAGTGCTTTTATTGTGAAGTGTAAATGTCTAGGAGCAGTAACTTTTCAGCTGTGAACTGGTAGGCCACACAAGCTCACAGAACGGGACGACCTAGTGCTGAAGCGCGTAAAAATTGTCTGCCCTCGGTTGCAACAAGCTACCGCATTCCAAACTGCCTCTGGTAGCAACGTCAGCACAATAACTCTTCGTCGGGAGCTTCATGGAATGGGTCTCCTTGGTTGAGCACCCACACAAGCATCAGATCACCATGTGCAATGCCAAGCCTCGGCTGGAGTGGTGTAAAGTTCGCCGCCATTGGACTCTGGAGCAGTGGAAACGCGTTCTCTGGGGTAAAGAATCACGCTTCACTATCTGGCTGTCCGACAGATGAATCTGGGTTAGGCGGATGCCAGTATAACCCTACCTGCCCCAATGCATAGTGACAAGTGTAAAGTTTGGTGGAGGATTAATAATGGTCTGGGACTGTTTTTCATGGTTCGGGCTAGGCTCCTTAGTTCCACTGAAGGGAAATCTTAACCCTACAGCATAATGACATTCTAGACGATTATGTGCTTCCAATTTCGTGGCAACAGTTTCGGCCCTTTCCTGTTTCCTTTCCTGCCCCTCTGTCAAAGTAGAGGTCTATACCGAAACGGTGTGTCAAGATCAGTGTGGAAGAAATTGACTGGCCTGCACAGAGTCCTGACCTCAAGTCCATGAAACACCTTTGGGATGAACTGGAACGCCGACTGTGAGCCAGGCCTAATCGCCCAACATCAGTGCCTGACCTCACTAATGCTCTTGTAGCTGAATGGAAGCAAGTCCCCTCCAACATCTAGTGGAAAGCCTTCCCAGAAGAGTGGAGGCTTTTATAGCAGCAAAGGGCGGACCAACTTCATATTAATGCATATTAATGCCCATGATTTTGGAATGAGATGTTCGACGAGCAGGTGCCCACACACTTTTGGTCATGTAGTTTATACAAAGGATATGTCATGCTGAAACCCTCATATTATACACTAATAGTAAAGTTGATGGTTTATATTTAGGAATTTTTTTTGTTTTGTTATCATTTTTAATAGCAAAAATCTTATTTAAATTATTTAATAGATTTTACATGTGATAAGGCCACACAGAGTGCCAGAGATTATTAGTCACCTTTTATTTTTTATTTTTTTATTTCACCTTTATTTAACCAGGTAGGCAAGTTGAGAACAAGTTCTCATTTACAATTGCGACCTGGCCAAGATAAAGCAAAGCAGTTCGACAGATACAACGACACAGAGTTACACATGGAGTAAAACAAACATACAGTCAATAATACAGTATAAACAAGTCTATATACGATGTGAGCAAATGAGGTGAGAAGGGAGGTAAAGTAAAAAAAAAAGGCCATGGTGGCAAAGTAAATACAATTTAGCAAGTAAAACACTGTACTGGTAGATTTGCAATGGAAGAATGTGCAAAGTAGAAATAAAAATAATGGGGTGCAAAGGAGCAAAATAAATAAATAAATAAAATACAGTAGGGAAAGAGGTAGTTTTTTGGGCTAAATTATAGGTGGGCTATGTACAGGTGCAGTAATCTGTGAGCTGCTCTGACAGCTGGTGTTTAAAGCTAGTGAGGGAGATAAGTGTTTCCAGTTTCAGTGATTTTTGTAGTTCGTTCCAGTCATTGGCAGCAGAGAACTGGAAGGAGAGGCGGCCAAAGAAAGAATTGGTTTTGGGGGTGACTAGAGAGATATACCTGCTGGAGCGTGTGCTACAGGTGGGAGATGCTATGGTGACCAGCGAGCTGAGATAAGGGGGGACTTTACCTAGCAGGGTCTTGTAGATGACATGGAGCCAGTGGGTTTGGCGACGAGTATGAAGCGAGGGCCAGCCAACGAGAGCGTACAGGTCGCAATGGTGGGTAGTATATGGGGCTTTGGTGACAAAACGGATTGCACTGTGATAGACTGCATCCAACCTGTGAAAATCTGAAGTACCCAAAAGGGCTACTCGATGTCTTAATATAGATGACATAAAATCTTTAAAAAATACCAAAATTCTGGTAGTTTACTGGTAAACTTAGAAAGTTTCCAATAATATACCCTCCCTTTGCAATGCTACAGCTGATACATGTTCCCTCAGAGGAAGTATGGTGTGTGTTTGAGTGTGTGCACACGTGTGTGTGCACCCAAGTCTGAGTGTGAACATGCTTGAGTGCCTCAATGTATTTGTGTGTCACCTAGCAGCTTACTTTTGTCATGTTGCATGCATTTTCAGAAACACACCCCACTGCATGTCATCTTTCTTTCTGGCACCCTCCTGCTGCCATGACACAATCTCCTGTTTGATAAATCAATTTCTCAGGCTGATTTGGAGGAAATCATGCATGGTCACTTTCCTGCCAAACATCCCCTTTCCCCTTTGCCCCTCCTCCTACCTTTTTCTTGGGTAGCGTGAGCCACAGTGACATGGCCAGGCTGTAGAAGAGGAGCAGCCAGTTGGTTTTACTGATCAGCCATCTGTGGAAAAAACTGCTCTCTCCTGGTTCACATTCTCTCATGGAAGGCCAGATTCCTGGAATGCCTTGGCACCCACTGGCAGATTCTCGGCACCACAATCAATCTGCTCGCCTCCACTCACTTAACACAGTAATCGTTGCCAACACCAACAACTTACCAAAACTTTTCAAGTGTTTCTGAGTGAAGACTCAAAGGAAAAGGGATGAGAAAAGTTGATTTCTATCTGACTCACATGATCACCCAACACCTTACAGTTCTGTACCTTCTCACCTCATTTTTCTGCTTGCTTGTGCCTCCTTTGCTCTGTTGAGTAGCTAGTCAGCTATCTAACTTGGTTTGTACTGTTTTTAGCATTTTTACGCTAGCTAGGGAAACTATAGTAGTTGATACAATGTTGCAAGTTTGCTAGCAAGAGTGCAGGCCAGACCTTTATACAATGTTTCAAGTTCGTAAGCAAGAGTGTGAGCTCAAGACAGTAGAGAGATGATTGAAAGACAATGTGCAGTTTCTCAATGATTATAACGGTCACACCAACAGTGACAGAAGAGAGACACTGTACAGAAAATAAAAAATATGTAATTTGGAAACAATACTAGTGGGAGACCAACATAGCTAAGCAGACAAGAGAATGTGATTAATTCATGTGCCTCTACAATATGTATGCACTTTAAATGGGAAAAGTGAAGTAGAAAGACAGATAGAGAAATGAAGAGATACAGAGACAGGTAGAGAGAGGAGATGATCAGACAAAGGTTTTCTGAGTGCAGTAGTCTGTAGTCAGCACTCTGGGTCATCAGTAAACTGCAGTAATTAGAGCTGTATACTGGAGCACCTGGATGCTCCAGACAGACAGCAGGCCTACAGCCTGGGATGGAGATGCTGTAGTTCTGTAATACAGAAAAACAATGAACAATTCCACATAGTCAGGCAAAAGAGCAGGTGTTACACTGTCAATAGATATGCTTGAAGACGGAGGAATGTGAGGAGTGATAGCAAGGTGTGACATAACAGTGCATGTGGTGACATGGTGCTGAGATAGTGGAGTGTGTAAATTATGGTTATGCGGACTGTGGTTTGTGGTGGGAGAGAGCCCAGTGATATGTGTGATGACATGATGGGGCAATTTAGAGAAGTGCTGTGTGAGATGGCACAGTGAGACATGAAGGTGTGTGGTTATATAGTAGTCCAGTGAAGTGTCACTCCTATCTATCAGTGAGTGTCACTCCTATCTATCTGATAGAGAACAGTTTATCTCCCTTGGCAACTGCAGGTCTGCCCCAGCCCCTGTATCACAAGGTGTCCCACAAAGCTCAGTGTTAGGTCCTTTACTGTTTAATTTTGACATGCTACCCCTTGGTCAGATCCTCCGTCAATTTGGACTCACTGGATTTCACTGTTATGCAGATGACACACAAATTTACAACCACACAAAACCCAACTCCATTCTGCCACCCCCCTCTGTTGTTGACTGTCTCTGTGAAAACTTGGATGAGCAATAACTTTTTAAATGAAACAATGACAAAACAGAGATCATGCTCATGGGCCCTGGACTCCCTCATTAAGAAACTGGGTCAACTGAACGTGACAATCGATGGCTGCACCATCCACTCCAACTCCACAGTCAGGAACTTTGGTGTTATATTTGACCCCACTTTGCCATTTGAACCCCACATCCAAAATATCACCAATTCAGACTTCTTCCACCTCAAAAACATCTCAGACCTTCTCTCACTGACCGCACTGCTGAAACACTAATTTAGCTACTGCAATGCCATCCCCGCCAAAACACTGGACAGACTTCAACATATTTAAAATGCAGCTGCATGAGTCCTCACACACACCAGACCTTGGGACTCTCATCAAACTCCACTGGCTCCCAGTTCAATATAGGATCCTCTTCAAATTGATCATGCTCACCTTCAAAGCACTCAATGGACTGGCACCCATATACCTTCTTACTGACCTCATGCACTCCTACACTCCACCTACACCCCTACACTGAAAATCTATGGGAATCTATCGTAACATTGGTGATTTATACTTGAATAACTTAAAATAAATAGATTCATATTAGTATTTAATTTATTATATCTGTGTCCATCAGTGGAGGCTGCTGAGGGGTGGACGACTCATAATAATGGCTGAAATGGAGCAAATGGAATGGCATCAAACACATGGAAACCATGTGTTTAAAGTATTTGATACCATTCCACTAATTCCGCTTCAACAATTACCACAAGCCTGTCCTCCACAATTAAGGTGCCACCAACCTCATGTGGTGTCCATATTGTCCATGCATTTCTTGTAGATAGGCCATATGGTTAAGGAAAATAGAAAATACCCTTATTAATGAAAAATCATCTAACCAACCATGGCAATAACTCCGCAACTCTTCCAACAATTGACTTTTTTCACAACTGCCACCAGTTTGACACCAAAACATTGACAACAAATATTGACATAGTTCAATAAATAATTCTGTAAATATATATATGTACAGTACCAGTCAAAAGTTTAGACACATCTACTCATTCAAGGTTTTTTTGTTATTTTAACTATTTAGAATATTAGTGAAGACATCAAAACTAAGAAATAACACATTAGTAGCCAAAAAAAGTCTTAAACAAATCATATTTTATAGTTGAGATTCATCAAAGTAGCCACCCTTTGCCTTGAGACAGCTTCACACACTCTTCACACACTCACACACACATTCTCAAAACCAGCTTCATGAGGAACGCTTTTCCAACAGTTTTGAAGGAGTTCCCACATATGCTGCTTTTTCATCACTCTGCGGTCCAACTCATCCCAAACCATCTCAATTGGGTTGAGGTCGGGTGATTGTGGAGGCCAGGTCATCTGATGCAGCACTCCGTCACTCTCCTTCTTGGTGAAATGGCCCTTACACAGCCTGGAGGTGTGTTGGGTCATTGTCCTGTTGAAAAGCAAATGATAGTCCCACTAAGCACAAACCAGTTGGGATGGCATAACGCTGCAGAATGCTGTTGTAGCCATGCTGGTTAATTGTGCCTTGAATTCTAAATAAATCATCGACAGTGTAACCTGCAAATCACCCACACACCATCACACCTCCTCCTCCATGCTTCACGGTGGGAACCACATATGCGGGGTTAATCAGTTCACCTACTCTGTGTCTGTAACCAAAAATCTCCAATTTGGACTCATCAGACCAAAAGACAGATTTCCACCCGTCACCTGTTTTGAGACCCACATTTTTAGCCCGACCTTGCCTGTTTTGAGACACACATTTTTTGCCCCACTTTGCCTGTTTTGAGACACACATTTTTAGCCCCACCTTGCCTGTTTTGAGACACACATTTTTAGCCCCACCTTGCCTGTTTTGAGACACACATTTTTAGCCCCACCTTTTTTGGCCCCACCGGCGTTGCGCCGGAATTGGCTCAGTGTTCTGTCACTCAGGGAGACACTACTTCACGGCCCAGTAGTAAGGGTAGACATCGAAAATTCAAGCCCTTTGGCTCCTGCCATAGAATTACATTAGCAGTGCCCTTCCAAGAAGGCTCAAGGCCACAGATGAAATTATGTCAAATCACATTATATGTACAGTAGCTATGATTGGACTGATCATGTCAACATCTTACTTTCAAAATCTTAGCTAGCAGTCATCATCTTGCATCAATTCAACAATCTACTGGCAAATCTTTTTAATCCTTGTCAAATGAAGAGAAATAATGAAGATAAATTATAGATTTGGAAGGAATCGGTGACAGTGGCTAACTGCAAGTATTGCAACTGGGAAGTCGGGAATAAACGAGCTCAGACTGGGAAGTACCTTTGGAACGGTCATCTAACTTGGATTTGTAAATCATGCCTCTTTCTCTTTCTTCAATGACATCATTTATGTTGCTGCATAAATTATTTCATTTGCCAGGGAGCTATATATACTGTAGCTAAGAAAGTAATAGTAAGCGCATGTTGTGTGTGTAGTAAGCTGTGAATAGCCCATGTGCCTCACACTAATAATTTGGTCTTTTTTCACCTGCTAATTTTGCATACTGTTCTGACTTGGTGGTGCACGTAGCCTATAAAACCTGATTTTGAGAAATGTAATTGTAATGAATACAATGAGTGCTGGTTTCAAGCGCAGGGTGCAACAGGTGTTTATTAGTAAAGGACCACAGGAGGAGGCAGGTAGCTGGGTCCAGGGGCAGACAGAAGGTCATACACAGGGACTCCAAAAAAGTAACAGTACAGGTAGGGAAAAAGCTAATAACGTATGAGGCTGAATGAAATGTTTCGCTGCCAGACAAGACTCCACTGATAGCCAGGTGTAGCGGGTGTTGGGACTGCTGTTGGAACTCTGCTGTTGGGACAGTTTTATGAAGGCCCTAACAGTTTGTGGGCATCATTTGTCAGCGTTCTAGTGCAATTAATGTATTGTTTAGTGTTGTTGTTTTGGTGACTTTGCTGGCTTGCAACCCACTTTTTTTTTTGCCCCACCAAGATTTACATGGCAAAATCTGCACTGATCACAATCCATACCAAGTCGCAGTTGTAAATGAGAACTTGTTCTCAACTGGCCTACCTGGTTAAATAAAGGTGAAATAAAATTTCAAAAATACACATATTGCACACTAAAGACACACCTCTTCACACAGGCTTACCCACATTCTCTGTTGTCTTAACTTTTATCATCTGTCTAGTTCACTGTCATCGTGTTTAGTGTTCTCCATGGCTAGTCTGTCCATATATTTAGTGTACTTTTAGTTACTTACTTATTTTAAAAGTGCAATATGCAGAAATTACTCCGCCATTTCTTAAAATTCTAATAGTTTGCCTAATTTTAGTTTATGTAAATTTACTTTGGGTGTCGTGAAAAGTCCTTACAACAAAATGTATTATTATTATTAGGAGACAGGTAAGGATTAAGTGGTTCCACATTATCCCCAGCATCTCATTACCATAATGAGAGAGCCTGAATCATGGAAGCACTGTTCCTCCACTACACAAACACACACGACAAGCATGTGTAACTCTTGTGCAATTTCTAGCTAGTTAGCGGGGTCCGCGTTAATAGCGTTTTAATCAGTGACGTCACTCGCTCTGAGACCTTGAAGTAGTTGTTCCCCAGGGCCGCAGCTTTTTTGGAGTGATGGGTAACGATGCTTCGAGGGTGGCTTTTGTCGATGCGTGCAGAGGGTCCCTGGTTCGAGCCCAGGTAGGGGCGAGGAGAGGGACGGAAGCTATACTGTTACACATGCACACCACATAGGCAAATGCCTACACACATACAGACACACAAAACAGATGTCTGCACACAGCAAGGCCTTCTCCATGCTGATATCTATCAAACATGTACATGTCTCACAATATCTTACAAGGTTTACATGCAGAATCCCACATCAGGTTTCAAATACTGTATATAATGGGATTTCTTGCTCTTTTATTCATGTACTGTATACTCATGCATCAATCCTGGTTTAGGTGTTCTACATCCAGTTGCAGATTGAGTAAAACAGGGATGTGGATTATCCATTCCTCCTACCAGTCATGTGACAGGGGGAAGCATCCCCTCTTACTCCCTAACAGATTGCCAATATCAGAGAGCAAGAACCCTCACTACACCACAGCAGGCAGATCACATGTAGGCACTGGGGCGTGAAGCATGGAGGAGAATCAGCTTTTTCACTCCAGTGCCCTCACTGTTTCCCTTCTCTCACCCTGGCTTGATCCTAAACCACAGCAGAGACCGATACATCCCAGCCCTTTAATATGGTAGAATGATCAGCAATCATAAGGTCAGGGGCCAGGACATATCAAGGATTTAGTTTCAACAAAAGCATACGAACTTTAGGAGATACATAGATGTGACACCCAGCAGAAAACATATCAGAACATTAAAACACCTATATCAGCAGATATTGAACAGAATGACGCCGGAGAGGATGGCTGCCGTTTTACGGGCTCCGAACCAATTGTGCTGTTTTGATCGTTTTTTTGCATTGTTTGTAACTTGTTTGGTACATAATGTTGACGCTACCGTCTCTTATGACCGAAAAGAGCTTCTGGATATCAGAACAGCGAATACTCACCTTGAACTGGATGAAGATTTTTTAATGAGTCGGACGCGAAGGTTATAACGTTTCTCCCAGACATGCCCAAATCCTTCTCATTAGCATGAAGAAAATAAGGAAATACAGGGGGCGGAGATCAGGGTGCCTTGTGAGAATTAGTCGGCAAGTGGGTAACACGCCTCTATCATCCGTGCAAACGTGCAAACACTGGAGAATAAACTGGGTGAGGTCCGTTTGATACTACCCTAACAATGGGACATTAAAAACGGTAATATCTTATGTTTAACCAAGTAATGGCTGAACGATGACACGGATAATAAGGAAAGGGGATACCTAGTCAGTTGTACAACTGAATGCATTCAACTGAAATGTGTCTTCCGCATTTAACCCAATTCCTCTGAATCAAAGAGGTGCGGGTGGCTACCATAATTGACATGTACGTCTTCGGCACCCGGGGAACAGTCTTCAGGGGCAGAATGACAGATTTTTACCTTGTCAGCTCAGGGATTCAATCCAGCAACCTTTCGGTTACTGGCCCAATGCTCTAACCACTAGGCTACCTGCATATACAGTTGGCTGGGTTTTCCGTGTATCGGCAGGACAGGACAGCTACGTCTGGTAAGACGAGGGATGGGGGTGTGTGTCTATTTTTCAATAACAGCTGGTGCGCAATGTCAAATATTAAGGTAGTCTCAGCGTACTGCTCGCCTGAGGTAGAGTACCTCATGATAACCTGTAGACCACACTATCTACCAAGAGAGTTTTCATCTATAGTTTGACACGGGCACTAAAGACCGCACTCAACGAGCTGTATAAGGCCATATGCCATATGCAAACAAGACTTTAATGCAGGAAAACTTAAATCTGCTTTACCTCATTTCTAGCAGCATGTCACTTTACTCCACACACAGAGATGCATACAAAGCTCTCCCTCGCCCTCCATTTTGTAAATCTGAACATAATTCTATCCTTCTGGTTCCTGCTTACAAGCAAAAATGAAAGCAGGAAGTACCCATGACTCATTCAATATGGAAGTGGTCAGATGATGCGGATGCTACTGTTAGGGTTTGTTCTTTGGTCCTTGTAAATCATTGGATCATTGGTGAAATTAGCATTATGACAATATCTTTAATTAAATCATCAAAAACATTTATTAATGCAATTGCAGACAGAAGTTGACAATCAGGAACATAGCAAGCATGTTTCCGAGTAAGTTTTGCATCAAAGAAAGGGTCCCATGTTATTTTATCAAACCCGAAATCCAGCCCTCGTGATGTCACTACCTACGTTATCATCTTTTACTCATGAGACCAAAACCATAACTACAAAGCTATATAAACAAGGCTTTTAGTGTGTTATCTAAAAGCTTAGCAGTAAATGTCCAAGTTGATTTATAGTGGTAGTCTTATCTCATACACTCCCCTGCAGAGTTCTGTCTAAGTCACACATTTCTCAGAGGGGTCTCTTATAAGAGAGAGAAAGAGAGAGAGAATTAGAAAACAACTGTGGAACAATATTAAAACCTCATAATGTATATATATTGTTAATCTGTAGTCTAGGACCCTATAAATGGGTCTTATAACCCCTCCCCTACTATTAATACAACATAGGCATAATCAATTATTCTAATAATCATTTGGTACAGCCCCAATCATGACCCCTAGGTGAACTTCTAACACTACGCTACAGGACTGTTTTACATGCACAGACTGGAAAATGTTCCAGGATTCATCCAATGGCATTGAAGAGTATACCACCGCAGTTAACAGCTTCATCAATAAGTGGATCGACGACGTCGTCCCCACAGTGACCGAACGTACATATCCCAACCAGAAGCCATGGATTACAGGCAACATCCATGCATACCCTCAGACGAACCAACAGACAGGCAATGCATCAATACGATTCGCCCGCTCGAATCCAGTATGGAATGAATGGAGTAAGCCGGGGCCCCCTCGATGTCCAGAGGGGGTGGAGGAACCTCCCGCACCTCAGACTCCTGGAGTGGGCCAGCACAGGCCTGAGGAGAGACACATGGAACGAGGGGTTAATGTGGTAATCAAGGGGGAAGCTGTAACCTGTAACATAACCTGTCCCCTGGTGCGAACACCGGGGCCTCACTGCGGTGACGGTCTGCAAGGTTAGTGGAGGAGTGACGGAGCGAGATCTGGGCCATCTCTGCCCAGGGCACGAACGCCGCCCACTCCCCCGGCCGGTCCTGGCAATAAGACCTCAGAAACTACCCACATCCTGGTTAACTTTCTCCACCTGCCCGTTACTCTCAGGGTGAAAACCTGAGGTAAGGCTGACCGAGACCCCCAGACGTTCCATGAATGCCTTCCAGACCTTTGACGTGAACTGGGGACCCCGATCAGACACTATATCCTCAGGCACCCCGTAGTGCAGGAAGACGTGTGTAAACAGGGCCTCCGCAGTTTGTAGGGCCATAGGGAGACCGGGAAAAGGGAGGAGATGACAGAACTTAGAAAAATTATCCACAACGACCAGGATCGTGGTGTTACCATGTGAAGGTGGAAGATCGGTTAGGGAAATCCACCGACAGGTACCATGTGAAGGTGGAAGATCAGTTAGGAAATCCACCGGCAGGTGCGACCACGGCCGTTGTGGAACGGGTAAGGGTTGTAACTTACCTCTGGGCAGGTGTCTAGGAGCCTTGCACTGGCCACACACCGAGCAGGAGGAAACATAAACCCTCACATCCTTAGCTAAAGTGGGCCACCAGTACTTCCCACTAAGAAAGCGCACCGTCCAACCGATCCCATGATGACCAGAGGAGGGTAACGTGTGGGCCCAATAGATCAGCCAGTCGCAGACAGCAGACGGAACGTACAGACGCCCAGCTGGACACCGGGGGGGAGCGGGCTCTGCACGTGACGCCCCCTCAATGTCCGCGTCCAGCTCCCACACTACCGGCGCCACCAAACAAGGGGAGTATGGGAGTGGGATCCATGGGCCACTCCTCTGTGTCATACAGCCAGGACAATGCATCTGCCTTAACGTTCTGGGAGCCTGGTCTGTAAGAAAGGGTAAACACAAAATGGATGAAAAACATGGTCTACCTTGCCTGGCGAGGATTCAGTCTCCTCGCCACCCGGATGTACTCCAGATTGCGGTGGTCAGTCCAGATGAGAAAAGGGTGTCTAGCCCCCTCAAGCCAATGTCTCCATGCCTTCAGGGCCTTGATGACAGCCAACAACTCCCGGTCCCCCACATCATAGTTTCACACCGCCGGGCTGAGCTTCTTCGAGAAGAAGGCACTAGGGCGGAGCTTCGGTGGCGTAACCGAGCGCTGAGAGAGAGCACAGCCCTCAGGTGACTGAAAGCCCTGTCCGCCTCAGCTGTCTACTGCAAGCGCAACGGGCCCCCCTTCAGCAATGAAGAAATGGGAGCCGCTACCTGACCAAAACCCAGATTAACCTCCGGTAGTTGTTGGCAAACCCTAAGAATTGCTACCGTGGTGGGAGTCGGCCAATTACGCACGGCTGCAATGCGGTTACTCTCCATCTCCACCCCTGAGGAGGAAATGCCCAAAGGAGCGGTGACCTCCCTAATTAACACTGACCCTAATGATCGACTATCTAAGGCATGAACGGGGAAGGGCACATCCACGGGAACAATGGGGGTCCCTAAACTATGAGCTAACGCTCTATCAATGAAATTCCCAGCCGAGCCTGAATCTACGAGGGCCTTACGCTGGAAATGCGGGAAAAACTCAGAAAAAGTGCCAGACACAAACATATGTGCAACAGAGGACTCTGGGTGAGAATGGTGCCAGCTCACCTGGGTTGATGCCAGAGCGCCCTGACTGCTGCCTCTATTCCCAGAGGAACCAACCTGGCACCGACCAGCAGTGTGACCGGAAACCCCCTCCGGTCTCCCTGCGCACAGCCCCTCCCAGTTCAATGGGTATCGGAGAGGGGGTGCGGGAGGATGGAACCACCAGACCCCGATCTAGACGTCCGCGAGTAGCCAGCAGGTTGTCCAGCCGGATGGACAGGTCCACCAGCTGGTCGAAAGTGAGGGTGGTGTCTCTGCAGGCTAGCTCCCGACGGACATCCTCGCGCAAACTGCAGCGGTAGTGGTCGATCAGGGCCCCGTTGTTCCATCCCGCGCCGGCAGCCAGGGTTCTAAACTCCAGGGCAAACACCTGGGCGCTCCTCATCTCCTGCCACTCTGCCCTCAGGCGGGTGGTTGAAGTCTGCCTGGATACGGAGGGTGAACTCCTCAAAATGGTCCAAAGCCACATCTTCCTCTCTCCACACACCGTTGGCCCACTCAAGGGCTTTCCCGGTGAGGCACGAGACGAGGGCGGACATACTCTCATGGTCCGATGGAGCTGGGTGGACCGTGGCCAGATAGAGGTTTAGTTGAAGGAGGAACCCCTGGCAGTTGGCAGCACTCCCGTCGTACTCCTGTGGCAAGGAGAGACGGATCCCACTGGGCTCAGGCGGGAAAGGGGCGCTCAGGAGAGACCCTGGTTGTGCTGGTGGAGGCGCTGGAAGAACTCCCTGTCTCTCCCAGTCCATTGTCTGGACAACGAGATCCATGGCGGCACCCAGATGGTGAAGCATAACCGCATGCTCCTGGAAGCGCTCCTCCAACTCAATAATGGCCGGGGTACATTCTCCTGCTGACTCCATAGGGGGTCGGAGATTCTGTAATGGGTGCATGTTGGTGGCAGGGACGTCAGGGGCAGGAGAATCTAACTTGGTATAAACAGAGTTGTTTAATCAGTGCTTCACAAAACTCCAAAACCAAAATGACAAAATAATAAAAAGTGGGTACAAAACCCGTCGCGCACCAATATATAATACACAAACATACAATCAAAAATTCTCCGACAAGGACATGATGGGAAACAAAAGGTTAAATACACAACATGTAATTGATGGGATTAGAACCAGGTGTGAAGGAAGACAAGACAAAACCAATGGAAAATGAAAAATGGATCAGTGATGGCTAGAAGGTCGATGATGTCGACCCCCGAACACCGCCCGAACAAGGAGAGGGACCGACTTCAGCGGAAGTAGTGACACACGGAGCTGTGCTGTATATCATGAATAGCTATTGCATGAAGGCTATTGAAGGGGTTAGATGTAGACCCTATACCTTTTAATGGGTTAATAACTTACTAACAAACTGTGAGGTCTCCTTATGAGACTTGGTGATAAGTTGAGGGGGTGAAATTCCAAGTTTAAACACCGATTGTTATGATTATTGTGGGACTTGGTGATAGGTTTAGGGCAAAATTCCAAGTATAAACGCCGATTGTTGTGATAAAGTTAAGGGTTTGATAAGGTATTCTGTCATATTTCTATGTATTTTGTATATTTAAAACTGAAGGTAACCTATTCTGGACTCAACAGAAGGCTACCTGCTAAAAGAAACAGTTAACAAAGATCAAGACAGAGAAGTTTCCTCTAGAATGCTATACGCCACCATATGCTCCACCACCCCTTCCCTACTGCGGAGATAGGTTTAAAGGAATTTATCCACTACTCCCAAACGAACTAGTAGCTCCAGGCGATAATTCCTCTCCACCACCGGGTAGAATGTATCAATAACTTGGAGAAATATGGAATGATGCCAAGACACAATCGACACCTCTCTATCCTAGAGTTACCATGGCAAAGGACCTCATGGCAGCTCAAGAAAAGAAGGTGCAGAGAGAAATGGATAAAGCTGTTGACAAAATTACACGACATTGCGAAGATGTAGACAGACAAAAGGATAAGTGGTAGCAATTTAACAAAGGAAGAGAAGAGGAGATAAGACTAGAGAGAGCGGAAAGTGAAGAAAGAGCAAGAAGTGAACAATAGATAAGACAGTGGGAAGAAAAGAAGAGAGAGGAGAGAGAACGTGAACAATTGAAAGAACATGAAAGTGGAGCTGAAATTGAAGAAGAAGGTGAGTTTCCCGATAGTCTGAAGGACTCTCATGCACGTGCTGCTGGTTCATGGAGTATGCAGCAAAACTAAGGCACTTGGTGCAAAGTGAGGTAGCACTATTACAGGATGAATTTAACTTATTATGGCTGGGGGGCAGTATTGAGTAGCTTGGATGAATAAGGTACCCAGAGTAAACTGCCTGCTACTCAGGCCCAGAAGCTAAGATATGCAACTTATTAGTTGATTTGTATAGTAAACACTCTGAGGTTTCTACAACTGTTTGAATGGTGTCTGTGAGTATAACAGAACTCATATGGCAGGCAAAAACCTGAGAAGAAATCCAACCCGGAAGTGGGAAATCTGAGGTTTGTAGTTTTTCAACTCAGCCCCCATTGAAGATACAGTGGGATATTAGTTATGTTTCACTTCCCAAGGCTTCCACTAGATGTCAACAGTATTTACAAACTGTTTTGAGGATTATACTCTAAAGGAGGGGCTCATAAGAGCTCTTTGAGTGAGTGGTCTGGCAGAGTGCCACAACCTCGGTCTGGTGCGCTCACGTGAAAGTTAGCTACGTTCCACTTCATTTGTACAGACAAAGGAATTGTCCGGTTGAAACATGAATGAAGTTTTATGTTAAAAACATCCTAAAGATTGATTCCATACTTAGTTTGGCATGTTTCTACGGGCTGTAACGGAACTTTTTAAACTTTTCGTCCGACGTTCGGCACAACCTGAATGCGCTTTTGGATTTGTTTACCGAACGCCCTAACAAAATAAGATATTTGGACATACAGTGCCTTGTGAAAGTATTCGGCCCCCTTGAACTTTGCGACCTTTTGCCACATTTCAGGCTTCAAACATAAAGATATAAAACTGTATTTTTTTGTGAAGAATCAACAACAAGTGGGACACAATCATGAAGTGGAACGACATTTATTGGATATTGCAAACTGTTTTAACAAATCAAAAACGGAAAAATTGGGCGTGCAAAATTATTCAGGTGGCGCTACAAAGTATTAACTTAAGGGGGCTGAATAATTTTGCACGCCCAATTTTTCAGTTTTTGATTTGTTAAAAAAGTTTGAAATATCCAATAAATGTCGTTCCACTTCATGATTGCGTCCCACTTGTTGTTGATTCTTCACAAAAAAATACAGTTTTATATCTTTATGTTTGAAGCCTGAAATGTGGCAAAAGGTCGCAAAGTTCAAGGGGGCCGAATACTTTCGCAAGGCACTGTAACTGATGGACATTATGGAACAAATCAAACATTTATGGTGGAACTGGGATTCCTGAGAGTGCATTCTGATGAAGATCCTCAAAGGTAAGTGAATATTTAAAATGCTATTTCTGAGTAATGTTGACTACCCAATATGACTGCTTTGTTGTCTAAAGGCTGTACTCAGATTATTGCATGGTTTGCTTTCTCCGTAAAGTAAAAAAAAATCTGACACAGCGGTTGCATTAAAGAGAGGTTTATATAAAGTTCCAAGTATAATAGTCGTATCTTTATCAATGTTTATTATGAGTATTTCTGTAATTTGATGTGGATCTCTGCACAATCACCGCATGTTTTAGAATTACTGAACGTAAACGCGCCAATGTAAACTCATATTTTTTTATATAAATATGAACTTTATCAAACAAAACATACATGTATTGTGTAACATGAAGTCCTATGAGTGTCATCTGATGAAGATCATCAAAGGTTAGTGATTCATTTTATCTCTATTTCTGCTTTTTGTGACTCCTCTCTTTGGCTGGAAAAATGGCTGTGTTTTTCTGTGGCTTGGTGGTGACTTAACATAATCGTTTGTGGTGCTTTCGCTGTAAATTCTTTTTGAAATCACGCACTGTGGCTGGATTAACGGGAATTTTATCTTTAAAATGGTGTAAAATACTTTTAATTATGAGATATTTGTTGTTTTGAACTTGGTGCCCTGCACTTTCACTGGCTGTTGCGGAGGGGTTCCACTAGCGGACAGTCCTAGACAGGTTAACAACAAGTTTATCTTTAAAATGGTGTAAAATACTTGTCTGTTTGAGGAATTTTAATTATGACATTTCTGTTGTTTGAATTTGGCGCTCTGCACTTTCCATGGCTGTTGTCATATCGATCCTGTTAACGGGATCTCTGCCATAAGAAGTTAAAAACATACAGCCCCGGACATCTCGGAGACTGTCGATGAAAAGGACTGAATGGATGAAGACACAGCCAGGTGAATATGACCGTGCTGTGGGAACTTACCCTTTGGTGATCAAAACCTCTGGTACAGGACAACCGTATCATGATTACAAACCATGGAGTTTTGGGGACTTAGACACAGCAGCGAAACAATTGCCCCACATCACTGCAGAGCCTGGAAAAAGATGAAGACTGAAGAAAAAGCAAGGAAGACTGGCCTTGACACACAACTCAAGAAATCCCAACTAGCCCAACTGGACAAAAGAAAAAACAACAATCTAATGTTGGCTGTAACCCAGCTGCCCTGCAGCAGCAGCCTCCTCCACCACCTGCTCCACAGTTTACCCAAGCACTCAGTTCCCTCCTCAACCATATGGGAACCCACAACCATACCTACCCACACAGAGACAACCACTGGTGTGCTGGAATTGCGGAATGACAGGTCATATGAGAAACATGTGCCGACAACAACCACAGCAGCAGCCTTGGCAGCAGAGGGGAAGAGGTCAATTGAGAAGGGAAGCAGAGGGAACTTCCAAGTTTGTAGAGGTGGAAGACCAGCCTACACTGGACAGCCTCAATCTGTTTTTTTCCCAGTCTCAACCAATGAA
Organism: Oncorhynchus kisutch; assembly: GCF_002021735.2. Classification (NCBI taxonomy): domain Eukaryota; kingdom Metazoa; phylum Chordata; class Actinopteri; order Salmoniformes; family Salmonidae; genus Oncorhynchus; species Oncorhynchus kisutch. Next base: position 24,584,001 of record NC_034179.2, read on the forward strand.
TGGTAGAAAATATGGATGGCCCCAACAGCCTCCTACGACAAACCAGGTGTGGTTCCCACCGCAGAATAATCAACAATAGTGATGCCTTGACCCCCTTCTCCAGTGTCACCAGTACATATTTCCGGATGTTACCAAAGAACCAATCATTACTCTGAAAGTCAACGATCAAGAGGTACCATTTGTAATAGACACTGAAGCACACACCTCCTGAATTGGATCTACAGGCCAACATCTCGGCCTGGGCCTCACATCTAAGTCACTGCAGTCGATCGCAGTCACTGAGATATCTCTGCTAGGTAAAGCCCCGCCTTATCTCAGCTCACTGGTCACCATAGCAGCACCCACCCGTAGCATGCGCTCCAGCAGGTATATCTCACTGGTCACCCCCAAAGCCAATTCTTCCTTTGGCCGCCTCTCCTTCCAGTTCTCTGTTGCCAATGACTGAAACAAACTGCAAAAATATCTGAAGCTGGAGACTCTTATCTCCCTCACTAGCTTTAAGCACCAGCTGTCAAAGCAGCTCACAGATCACTGCACCTGTACATAGCTAATCTGTAAATCTCCCATCCAATCTACCTCATCCCCATACTGTATTTATTTATTTTGCTACTTTGCACCCCAGTGTCTCTACTTGCACATTCATCTTCTGCACACCCTACCATTCCAGTGTTTAATTACTATATTGTAATTACTTCGCCACCATGGTCTATATATTGCCTTACCTCTCTTATCCTACCTCATTTGCACATGCTGTTTATATATTTTTCTACTGTATTATTGATTCTATGTTTGTTTATTCCATGTGTAACTCTGTGTTGTTGTATGCGTCGAACTGCTTTGCTTTATCTTGGCCAGGTCGCAGTTGCAAATGAGAACTTGTTCTCAATTAGCCTACCTGGTTAAATAAAGGTGAAATGAAAATAAAATAAAAAATAAATAACAAGCTGTACTGGTCTGAAGATACAACAATTGACCTGGTGGAAGGTAATACTATTAAGGCTTTTAAACTCTCTGGCCACTCCTGTTAGCCGACTGGGTAGAGACATTTTCCTGATCAAGTCCAATGTGATTCAAATGTACGACCTGACCTTTATGATGAACCTCTTGAGCTCCCTCATGTTACTCTCTTTGTTGATGGCTCTGCCTTTATTGATAGGGAGACTGGTAGGAAACATGCAGGGTTTGGTATAGTCTCACTGGATTGGTCATTGTTGATTGAACAGCCCTTGCCTGAACATTGCTCAACACAACAAGCTGAGCTCCTGGCCCTTAATGAAGCATGTAAATTAGGTAGTGGTTTGAAGGTTAACATTTATTCTGACTCTGCATACGCCATTGGCGTTTGCCTGTCTTGGATAGGGGTTTGGAAAGGTAGGGGCTTTGTTAATGCGTCTGGTACCCCTATTAAACATTGTTTACAGATAGAAGCCCTGCTGGAAGCTATGTTGCTTCCTGCCAGGTTGTTTATTCTTAAGGTATGTGCCTACACAGGTAACACTGACAGAGTTAGTTTGGGTAATGCAGCTGTTGATGCTGCTGCTAAGAGTGCTGCTTCTCGTTGCCATTCTCATGCTGTTATGCTTTCCTCCCCGTGTACGTCTGAAATCACTGATCTGGACCAACACCAGGCTGCGGATGCACTCAATCACCCTTTGTGGGAGTCTAAATGTTGCTCTAGAGGCCCTGATGGCCTGTGGAGGCAGTCCCTCTCTGGAAAACCTGTTCTGCCCTTATCTCTCGTCTCCTCTGTGTGTCGCCTGGCCCATGGGGTGGGTCTCGCGCTAAACGGGGAGATGGTAAGACTAATATCTGACACCTGGTTTTGTCCAATTCTGATTGAAATTTGCTAAACAAACGTGTATAAATGTACCACATACATTCAATACAACATTGGTAAGGGTACCCCCTTGAAACCAGGGAAATTTACAGCGTTGGCCGACCCGTTCACACATTTAGCTATGGATTTCATAGACATGGCTGAAGAAAGGAAAGAAAGAGATACTACCTGGTAATAATTGACGGCTTTACCAGGTGGGTTGAAGCATTTCCAACCGTGCACTGTGATGCCAAAACAGTAGCGAAACTTCTGGTAAGGGATATCATCCCTAGATTTGGTATTCTGGAAGTTCTTTCCGCATGTGGTTGCACAGGTGGCTGCCCAAATGGGGATAGATCAGATGTGTGTTTGTATCAACCACCCACAAAGTAATGGGTTAACTGAGAGGGCTAGCCAAACCATAAAAGGGGGGCTTGCCAAAGCATGCCACTCCACAGGGAAGTCATGGGTAGTGTCTCTCCCCTTAGTCTTGATGAAAATGCGCAATAGTATGAACCGCGGAACAGGGCTTAGCCCACATGAGCTCTTAACCTCTCTAGGGTAGGAGGCAGCATTCGGAATTTTGGATGAAAAGCATGCCCAAATTAAACGGCCTGCTACTCGGGCCCAGAATATATGATATGCATATAACTGGTAGATTTGGATAGAAAACACAAGTTTCCAAAACTGTTAAAATAGTGTCTGTGAGTATAACAGAACTGATTTATCAGGCGAAAACCTGAGATAAATCCATTCAGGAAGTAGTTTTTTGGGGTTTTGTAGTTTTCTATTCAATGCCATTACAGTATCCATTGACTTAGGACTCAATTTGCAGTTCCTATGCCTTCCACTAGATGTCAACAGTCTTTAGAAATCGTTTCAGGCTTGTATTCTTATAAATGAGGGAGTAAGACCAGCATGTGCATTTCTTGTTTACCTTTTATATTGACAACGTTATTGTCCGGTTGAAATATTATAGATCATTTAGGCTAAAAAAACAACCGGAGGTTTGAATAGAAACATAATTTGACATGTTTCTACGAACTTTACGGATACAATTTGGATTTTTTGTCTGATTGTTTTGACTGATTTTGAGCCTGTGGATTACTGAAGAAAACGCGCTAACAAAACTGAGGTTTTTGGATATAAAGAGACTGGATATAAACAAAAGGAACATTTATTGAGTAAATTAATGTCTTCTGATTAACACCATATGAAGATCATCAAAGGTAAGGGTTTAATTTAATCTCTATTTCTGAGTTTTGTAATGCTTCTGCTTGGCTGGTTACTGTTTGTAATAATTTGTCAACTGGGCTATGTTCTGGGATAGGTATGTTCTGGGCTAGGTAAGCTTTCACTGAAAAACATTTTATAAATATGACACTGGTTGGTTTAACAAGAAGTTAATCTTTAAACCTATGTAAAATATGTTTTGTTTTCAGAATTTTTACAATTAGCATTTCTGTAATTGAATTTGGCGCTCTGCAACCTCACTGGATGTTGGCCAGATGGGACGCTAGCATCCCACATACCCTAGAGAGGTTAACCTCTTGAGTGTAGGGGGCAGTATTTTGATGTTTGGATGAAAAATGCACCCAAATGAAACTGCCTACTTCTCAGGCCCAGAATCTAGAATAGGCATATAATTGTCAGATTAGGATAGAAAACACTCTTAAGGTTTCGAAAACTGTAAAAATATTGTCTGTGAGTATAACAGAACTGATATTGCAGGCGAAAACCTCAGGAAAATCCAACCCGGAAGTGCTGTTTTTCCTGAAAGCTCTCTGTTCCATTGCATACCTTCGCTCCCTTTAAAGGGATATCAACCAGATTCCTTTTCCTATGGCTTCCACATGGTGTGAACAGTCTTTAGACATAGTTTCAGGCATTTGAAATATTATCGATTATATATTGTAAAAAAGGATTGATTATAAAAAAATTGACATGTTTCTACGAACTTTACGGATACTATTTGGAATTTTCATTTTCCAATGAATGTTCCTTTACACAGACCAATGACTCCAAAACTGACTGACCTGAATGCACTGGATGATGATTTGATTAAATATATGCAGGAACTATACAAAGACCATGCTGTTAGGTCTTTGTATTCCCAGTACAGGAAAGCCCAGGAAGTTCCAGAGCAGGACAACCCAGATAGCCTACCTTTTGACGTTGGAGAATGGATCAGGCTGAAGGACCACAAGAGAAAATTTCGGGAAGTGTCGGGTTTCGGTCGAACATGCTTTTGAGCTATATAAGTTGCAGGATGTCTTAGACCCCTTGCAGAACCTGGGGAGAACTATCATATACTGTACTCTGTGCCAACCTCTGCCTACAATTGTATTACTAAAGGATCATTTTTAATACTTAAACAAAGTCTGTGTTTCCTTTCTACTACCAATATATAAGTTTGATAATTATATAGACCTGATCAACTGTTGAAGAAATTGACCAACACTATCATTGACTAAAGATGGCACTCTGTTCCTCAACCAAGTCAGCTAGGACAATGACATTTCCTCCACATGCGCCTCACGCATCTCAGAGACATACCTTGGTGTGTGATGACTGATCAGCAGGTGCCAGGGAGCTGAAGGAGAGTGTAAGTACAGGAAATGTCTGCCACCGGCTATTTCCTCCTGAAGATTTGGAGACCAAATCAGTGGGCCCAGCAGGAAGTCTCCTGGGACACTGAACAGTACTATTGAATCCCACCCTCAGAGCAGAGAAGGAGGACACACACACACACATGTTTGTTTTACTATCCTTGTGGAGACTAAACAATTGATTCACATTCAAAATCCTATTTTCCATAACCAACCATAGCCTTAACCCCAAACCACTAACCCTAGCCCTAATTGTAACCCTAACCCTAACCCTAAAGTAAAAAATGTCCTTGTGGGGACCGGCGAGATGTCCCAGAATTTTCCTTGTTTTACTGTCCTTGTGAGGGCATCTGGCCCACACAAGGAGAGCAATACCAAAAACACACACACACACACGGTAGTAGTGAGGGAAAATGCACACACAGCAAGAACAGACATCAAATAAAATCTTCCCATGAATAACTACCCACCCAGATGTAATGATAGTGGCCTGGCCTGGTGTGATGTGTGCGTGTCTGTTCTTTAACTTTCCACTGAAAGGTCCCCGAGGGGGGATATCCTTCACAGGAGGTCACACAGTTGACATGGGCCGTAAGGAGCTTGGCCTCTATCACTAATCTGCCTGTGTAAAGCTAGTGTGAAACCTCCCTAGAGCAGAGAAACTGCCCTGGGATGAAAGTCCCCTCTGAACTTGTGTGGCACTTTGCCGTCCCTAAGGGAAAGATAGATGAAGCTTAGGACATTTGGCTGAACCTGGAAACTCAAAGTGGGATGAATCGATCTCTACCTGCGGCAGAGTAGACTTTAGATATACCTGTGAAACACTGAATATCCAGACTGTAGGAGAGCTAATCGCAGACTGTGGCCTTTTCTCATTTGGACAAAAGTTTGTCCTCCACCCTTTCTCCTCTGTCCTCCATGACCCGGAAACCGATAAGTGGTCGGGTGGTCGAGGAGATGTCAATTCGTTAGGTGAACGGAACAGTGTTCACCCCTCTTCGATAGCCACCTTTCGTCAAGGAAAGTAATGTATATCCTACCTGAGTATTTTTTGGAAGAGTTATAAAATCTGCCACACCCCTTTTGAAAACAGCTTTTGTATTGTCGAAGGAGAAAAGCATGCACACATTTAAAAACAATATGCTACTTAAAGTTGTATCTATTAAATGTCTTGCACAACTAACTTAATTTGTTTTTACCAGTCTAAACATTTATTTTGGGATTCACCACTGTAAACGTAATTTGCTTTATGATGGGCGAGTGGAGAAGGAGAGTCTAATTTCATGCAAGTGCATTTTCGTCCACGTTCCCTCTCCTCAATCACCTTTGACCTTTTTCAAAAGGAGGCGAGAGAGGAAGAAGAGAGGACACAGGAGTTGAGCAAACCAATGGAGAAAAGGCCATTGTCAGAGAGGAATGGGCTTGTCTGTGGGGAGACAGACAGGAGATGGATGCAGTCGCGCTCTACAGCCAGTCAGCCATTCTTATGACACTGCATTACAGGGGCTAATAGAGCGAGACAGGAAGTATTAAAACTATCAGAGAGGTAGAGGGATACTGGGGGCCTGTCAGCGAGTATGATAGACAGTCATAAGGCTGAGTAGGGTAGGCTTAGTGAGAAGGTCTGTCGCCAGGGGTTACAGATGATGATCTGTCTGACTGGACTGCAGGCTGATGACCTATTAGCTGATTCTGTTATGTCTGTGGATAGATGCTGGAACACAACATAACACATCAACACACCAACACAGCATGTTAGTAACACACAACACACACAGGTTTTAACACAGTTCTCACTCATCAGCCATACACATCTCCATCTCAATTGACCAAAAATGAATGAATAACCATCTATTAATGATTCCTGGTATGACTAAGGACATATGTACAGTTGAAGTCGGAAGTTTACATACACTTATGTTGGAGTCATTAAAACTAGTTTTTCAACCACTCCACAAATTTCTTGTTAAAAACTTATTGGTGACAGAGGGCAGTATTTTCAAGTCCAGATTAAATGCATGTCCAAATTCAACTGCCTGCAACTCATCCCCAGAAGATAAGATATGCATATTATTAGTAGATTTGGATAGAAAACATTCTGAAGTTCTAAAACTGTTTGAATCATGTCTGTGCGTATAACAGAACTTATTTAGCAGGCGAAACCCCGGGGACAAACCATTCAGATTTTAGTTTTTTTGAGGTCACTCTTTTCAATGGTTTTTCATTGGGAATCCAGATTTCTAAGGCACTTGCTTGCAGTTCCTACCGCTTCCACTGGATGTCACAAGTCTTTAGAAATTGGTTGTGGTTTTTCCTTTGTGTAATGAAGAAGTAGCCCTGTTCAGAACGAGTGTACTGTTAGATAGAGGTGTGTGACCAGAAAGCTAGCTACAGTTTGTTTTCCTCCTGTATTGAACACAGAAAAAATACCTAAAGTTGTATTATAAAAGTAGTTTGAAATGTTTTGGCAAAGTTTTGTAGTCACGTTGCTCAAGTTGGAACCAGTGTTTTCTGGATCAAACGCGCCAAATAAATGGACATTTTGGATATATATCGATGGAATTAATCGAACAAAAGGACCATTTGTTATGTTTATGGGACATATAGGCGTGCCAACAAAAGAAGCCTGTCAAAGGTAAGTCATTTATTTGAATTTGGCGCTCTGCATTTTCCCTAGCTTTTGGCAGGTGGGACGCTAGCGTTCCACATATCCCAGAGAGGTTAACAAACTATAGTTTTGGCAAGTAGGTTAGGACATCTACTTTGTGCATGACACAAGTAAGTTTTCCAACAATTGTTTACAGATTAATTCACTGTCTCACAATTCCAGTGGGTCAGAAGTTTACATACACTCAGTTGACTGTGCCTTTAAACAGCTTGTAAAATTCCAGAAAATGATGTCATGCTTTAGAAGCTTCTGATAGGCTAATTTACATCATTTGAGTCAATTGGAGGCGTACCTGTGGATGTATTTCAAGGTCTACCTTCAAACTCAGTGCCTCTTTGCTTGACATCATGGGAAAATCAAAAGAAATCAGCCAAGACCTCAGAAAAAAATTATAGACCTCCACAAGTCTGGTTCATTCTTGGGAGCAATTTCCAAATGCCTGAAGGTACCACGTTCATTGTACAAATAATAGTACGCAAGTATAAACACCATGGGACGACGCAGCGTCATACCGCTCAGGAAGGAGGAGTTCTGTCTCCTAGAGATGAACGTTCTTTGGTGCGAAAAGTGCAAATCAATCCCAGAACAACAGCAAAGGACCTTGTGAAGATGCTGGAGGAAACAGGTACAAAAGTATCTATATTCACAGTTAAACGAGTCCTATATTGGCATAACCTGAAAGGCCGCGCAGCAAGGAAGAAGCCACTGCTCCAAAACCGACATTAAAAAAGCAGGACTACGGTTTGCAACTGCACATGTGGACAAAGATTGTACTTTTTGGAGAAATGTCCTCTGGTCTGATGAAACAAAAATAGAACTGTTTGACCATAATGACCATCGTTATGTTTGGAGGAAAAAGGGGGAGGCTTGCAAGCCGAAAAACACCATCCCAACCGTGAAGCACGGGGGTGGCAGCATCATGTTGTGGGGGTGCTTTGCTGCAGGAGTGACTAATATAGATGGCATATAGATATAGACTAATATAGATGGCATCATGAGGGAGGACAATTATGTAGATATTTTGAAGCAACATCTCAAGACATCAGTCAAGAAGTTAAAGATTAGTTGCAAATGGGTCTTCCAAATGGACAATGACCCCAAGCATACTTGCAAAATGGCTTAAGGACAACAAAGTCAATGTATTGGAGTGACCATCATAAAGCCCTTACCTCAATCCTATAGAAAATTTGTGGGCAGAACTGAAAAAGTGTGTGCGAGCAAGGAGGCCTACAAACCTGACCCAGTTACACCAGCTCTGTCAGGGGGAATGGGCCAAAATTCACCAAATATATTGTGGGAAGCTTGTGGAAGGCTTCACGAAACGTTTGACCCAAGTTAAACAATTTAAAGGCAATGCTACCAAATAATAATTGAGTGTATGTAAACTTCTGACCCACTGGGAACGTGATGAAATAAATAAAAGCTTAAATAAATCATTCTCTCTACTATTATTCTGACATTTCACATTCTTAAAAGAAAGTGGTGATCCAAACTGACCTAAGACAGGGGATTTTTACTAGGATTAAATGTGAGGAATTGTGAAAAACTGAGTTTAAATGTATTTGGCTAAGGTGTATGTAAACTTACCACTTAAACTATATGTAAACATTTTTTTAATATATAATAATAATAATTGGACACATTGCCTGAGATTCTGTTTTCTATTTGTCAGCGCAGCCAACGCCAGCGGTGAAGAGTGTCTCTCTGCTGTGAGATGAAAGGAGGGGAAGGTTTGGAGAAACAACCGCTTAAATGGAAATTCAATAAAAAGGCACTCAATCAACAAACGGAAAAATAAAATGTGCAGCTGTCGTTATTCCACATTAAGGGGAGAACCACTTGCCAAGTAGCCCCACATTACAACAATGGCCTGGACAATGATAAGGTGGCATCTTGGCAATGGAGGTGCGCTGATATCGATTCCCCCTGGGCGACCCGGGAGCAGAAGCCATGAATTATAACTCACTTCTTATGGCAATTGAGGAGGACAAAGTCCATACATTGGATATGGGTCATTACCCAAAACATCCATCTCCTAGAACATGTGTACCAACTGAGTGGTGAGAAGCACAGAAGAGCACCCAGTAAATAGAGCATTTTGATTGAACGGCCAGACAATTGTCACAAACCATCATTCATTCCCTTTCTCTCTTTTTGTCTCTTCTTTACTATCTTTGCATTATTTCTCTCTCTGTGTCCATCATCCTTCATTCTTTCTTTCACCCTGTGTGCCTGTCTTATTGTTGGCCCTACTTCAAACATCTTTCCTTTTTTCTTTCTCTCAGCTATTTTCTTTATCTTTGTCTCACTCTATTTTACTTCCTTTCTTTCCTCTTCTTTGTCTTCTTTCCTTTAAACAAAGTAATGCAGACAATCATCAGCACATACAGAGAGACAATCATAGAAACAGTCTGAGTCTGAGTCTGTGTCAGCTCTTCTTTAATTACAGCAGACAGTCCCCCACCGAGAACCATTTGCCCACATTTGTCTTGATACTGAATATTGACGTCTGACGAGCTCTCAGCCTCACAAAGGCTTGTTTTCCAAGGCAAACTCACTTTGCCCCCACAGTGAAGCATAAAAATGCCTTCCAAAATAACTACTCATGAATATTAATCTATCTCGTCTTTTCCAAGGCTGAGATACTGCATTACCAGACTGAATAAGCAAGCAGCCTCTCCACCTCTCCACACCCTTATAATGTGAAAGACATTTTGCTTCTGAAAAGTGAGAAATTCAATAATGGTGGAGTGACGTGGTGTAGCAACAGTCCCTTAGAGAGAAAGAGATGGGAGACACAGAGAAGACACATCTCTCCAGGGAAATATAGACGCTCTGCTTGGAATACGCTGTAGGGATCAGGAGAGAAACACACACACTCTGAAATATACACACTTTGCCTTTCCCAGTCTCGAATTACAAAGACATTACACCAACACAAAATAGTGTAAAAATATGAATCTGGAAAATAAGTGCACATTACTCTCAGTATTACTTTTTCTTTCATAGTTTTACCCTTTTTAGGTTCTCTGTCTGTCAGTCTGTCAATCGTCAGACCGTCTGTCTGTCATTTCTCAACATCCCTATTCTTGATTTTGGGCTTTTGCACATCAGTCCAACTGATAGGCCAGTGGCTGTCCATCTCTGAGACAGACAGGAACAACCAACATTTATCTGTTGCAGTGAAATGAGCATGAGGGGAAAACCCCTCCCAGACATGTCAGTCAGTCGATAGTGGAATGAAATGACCAGTCCCTGCCCTAGTCAACTCCCTTTCTGTAATCATTACACAGCTATAAACACATTGTATTATCTCTCCATCAATAATGCATAAGGATATTTTATTGAAATTCAATGCAGTTCCACATTCACATGACTGCACATGCCCTGTGTCAATCTGTGATTTGGATGAGTGATGTCGGTCATGACAGGAAACAGGAGGAGGTAGAAGGGTAACAGTCAACACAAGTACTTCCCTCTTCCTCCCCTGTAGTTTCCCATGATACATTACATTTAATAATGAAAAGTCTATAGTCTCTCAAAGAAATAGAAAATGAAAGTATAAACTGTGTGACTGACTTTATTAATGGCTGAAAGCTGGTATCATAGTGGGGAATGTGTAAGAGGAAGTGGGCATACTATGCTTTATTGGTAGAGGAAATCAAATAAATGCCTATACCCAAAGGAGGAACCAAGAGGTGATATGTTTTGAGTAAGTTAATTCCATTTGCTTAATTCTTATTGAATAAAACTGACAGAGTGAATAACCAGACAAATACCAATTTGTGTGTGTGTGTGTGTGTGTGTGTGTGTGTGTGTGTGTGTGTGTGTGTGTGTGTGTGTGTGTGTGTGTGTGTGTGTGTGTGTGTGTGTGTGTGTGTGTGTGTGTGTGTGTGTGTGTCTGTGTGTGTGTGTCTGTGTGTGTCTGTGTGTGTGTGTGTGTGTGTGTGTGTGTGTGTGTGTGTGTGTGTGTGTGTCTGTGTCTGTGTGTGTGTGTCTGTGTGTGTGTGTGGCTGTTCCATGTGTGGGGTAAGGGCAGGCCCTCAAATGGATAATACAAGAAACTCTGTAATCACATATAATTAAACTCCCCAAGATAAAGTGACAAGCATGCAATGTTAATGAAGGAGGAGGAGAAGTTCAAGAGACATTAGGTTTCATTTTAATCCCTCTATCAAGCACCACCGGTGTGATACATGTAGGCTACACTTCACTGATATTGTAGCAATAGTTTCCATGCTATTATGTGCAAAGCGTGACAATATATTGACCCACCGGAATAAAAGACAAAGATATTATGACAATCCTTAGAATACAATTTGAACTACTATTACATGTATTCTCTCCATCACCCGTGATGCCACCACCACCCAGTCTAAAAATGGCCATTCTAACTTTCAGCACCACAATGAATGGACAGCTCTTGTCGTAATGTGCTGTATCTGCGGAACAACTTTCTATCGCTAACGTATGCAGTCCTCCAGTGTGCAATATAGAGCACAAGAGAAACTACAGACTGGCATAGTTTCAATTCTACTATATTGCAAAATTGGTACAGGCCCTAAGGTGGCTTCATTTACCAATGACCATAGGTGAGAAACTATGGGTGGGAACTGGGATAATTAGTGTTTAATAGCATATCTTAAAATTAAAATTAAATGACAATGACTGTTCTCCAGAGGGCTATCAACACTGTCCTCCCGTGAGAATTACCTAACAAATGCAGGGTATAGATGACACATCCATGCCACGTAAATTACAAATTAATAAACTCCCATAAAAAATGTTTATGTAACCTAAACGAGTAAAAATAGACAACGAAAATATGATCGGCTTTCTTCAAGCATCTTGTTTCATTAGACGAACTGGAAGTGTAACCTATAGGCACAAAATGAATGTGTCATCAATATATTTAAATCGAAACGACTAATGTAGCCTAGATTCACACTATTAGGCTACCGTTACCCCCCCCCCCCCCCCCCCACCATCTTTAACTCTCTCTCTCTCTCACACACACACACACACACATTCACACACACACCCACACACACACCCCCACACACACACACACACACCCACACACACACACACACACACACCCACACACACACACACACACACTCTACTCAGATTAGTTAATCAACAGGTTGAGTCATTTTCTTTCACAATTCATAGGCTTATAAATGTGTCTTCACTACTACACTATTAGACGAAGGAGATTTTAACTTTTCAGACCGCGCCATATCACGTTGTCACAATTAACCTCTGCTGCTTGTGCAAGTGGTTGAATAACTCAATAACTCACCTTCTTTTCGGTCGTTCTTCGGATGTTTAGTTGTTCACTGTTTGTTTGATCTACAACTGGTCCATACTTTTTGTAAAACGTTTGCAAATGTCCCCTTTACCGGTTAATTAAATGCCCTTGCGTTGGCACCGAAACGAGAGGCAATGGTGAAAGGAAGAGAAATCGCGTTCAGATGTGAGATAAATCAACGAGAAAGCTGCCAAGCCCGAGAGGGTCCCCTGGAGTAAATGCCTAATCCCGCTCTACCTGTGAATACAGAGCCGCTATCAAATTGACTATACGCGTGCTATGAGAGGCAGCGCATACAAATCACTGCGCGCACCTTTCCTGCAGCGACCTGCCGATTTCCTCAGGGTCCTAAGGCTACGGTAAGGCAATTTGCTTTCACATTCTTACTTGATTGACACACAGCTATAATACTGCGAATATTGAATGACTTATTATTACACTGCATGGCTGGGCATATTTCTGCTATATATATCATATTAATGATGATCTATCCTCCTTTTTAATCAAGAGTTAGGATTTCATGGGTCAGATTGTTCATTGATATTAATACCTGACTCCCTGCTCCATTTGGGACAATATGCTTACTCACCTATTTGCAAAATTGTAATATTTTTCTCTTAAAAGGTCCAGTAATTGCTTCTTAAAATATATTTCCATGTCAACCTGGGCATTCCTGTATAAACTAGTATCTTTGAAGGTTGAGTTTTTGATCTGATGTGGGTGTATACAGGAATGCCATAATTTATTTCAAAATTACACGATTACACGTAATCATAAGATGATTTATGCCTGTCAATATTGAATATGATGTGATGTAACTTATCACATTAAATCATAACCACACCAAATTAATTTCATATATTATTATTATTATTATTATTGTAGGCTAATGATTATTATTATGATGATTATTAGGATTATTAGAAGGGTGAATTTGATAGTAGAAAGGTAGACAATGAAGTATAAAGTGCTGAATGTGTTGGGGGGAGTAAAAACAATTGAAGCATTAACATTAGATAACAACAACAGGAAATAGTCGTTATAGTGGTGATCCGTTTTCTTTTCAGTTTAGTCCTGAACAGTAAAAATGCAAAAGAGTTTATCATCACTTGTTTCCATCCTCAAAGTGGAAATTCAGAATTAACATCAAATCCAAATATGAAGAAAGGAGAGAAAGAGAGAGAGAGTTGAGAGAGATAGACAGAGAGAAGAAATTGAGGAAGAGAAAGAATGAGAGAGACTTTTAAAAGGTAAGAGGGACATTGAGTCCTCCCTCATTCTCGATCCATCAAATTCATTTTATCTACACTGGTTCATTTCAAACTCATTTCATTCTCTCAGTGGGAGGGAAAGACTGGAGAGAGACATGGAGGATAAAGTAGACTTCTTCTGAAGTTGAAGAATATGACAGAATTCTAAGTAGCTAACTTTCTTTTTCTCACCTGTGGTGATTCAGCGTGATCACCACATGCTAATCACAGCGTGGGCAATATATACTGCTGCAAATACAGCCATTATTCTGAAGATCCAGGCCCTATACTTACACAACAACCCCATCCAAGTCCCTGTTGGCTGCCACCACCTAGTGAACAGACCACAGACATCTTGCCTGACAGAGGAGACAATTCAATCTGTAATCACTGAAGCCTGGGGAGATTCGGGCATCTAGCTCTGCATCAGTCACACAACCAATGAGTCCCAGTGGAGGGAGCAAACATCATCCACACTGGGCCCAGGGAGAGAATCGTGTAGAGTGTTGTTCCACCATGGGATACCACCCCTAAGGCTCCATTTACACTCCGCTGGGCCAACAGCTCACCCTGCGAGCCTCCTACACCCCACAGCACAGCACAGCACAATACATACCTGCAGTCAAACAGTGAAACCAGCCTAGTGTAACATGGCGGGGTTGAAAAGAGGGGCGCTTGTCTTGTCAATTTCCATCGCAGTCAGCATCAGCAAAGTTCTCTCCGCCCCACTAGCTCCAGTCATCAACCCCCCTCCCGGCTTTGCCAACACAGAGACTTATAATTAGATCACTATTTGTGACAGCCCTGCTGAACACATGGCCACCTGTAGATACATATTGGACTATGATTGTTTGACAATATGGAGAAGGCAAAATATCCAGCAACTGCCACATTGTGACATTCAATCCCCTGATGTTCTACCACATTTAACCGACTGGAAAGTATTCCATTCAGTCATTTAATGGTTGAAAATGATCTTGATTAGCTACCTGTAGCTATCTAAAACCCAAGCTCAAACACAAACTGGTAATAGTAGTTGATTGAAGATATCCTCATAGATGTGTTCACAGTAACAGTAGCCAATGCATTTTATCAGCCAATGTAATCTCTTCTATCTAAAATAACAGAAGAAAGTGCATTTGATCCACCACATCATGGACACAGTGGTATTAACCCATTATTCTTGTCACAGCAGAAGAGGCCAGACCACCAGCATTCTGCAGAGGTCTCAGTATTGGTATGTGTTTAGTTGGTCAGATTGGTCAGTCAGCAGACAGAGCTGTGGGTTCATTACTGGCATCAGACCAAGCGTGAAAAACACAACGATCCCTGTCTCCCCTCTTAATAGCTTCTGTTACCGCAGGTTCATTCTGCAGCAGAACCAAGCCATGTCCTGACATATTAAAATCAACCCTCACTGTAGATGCATGAGCCTCAGACATACTGAGAGGTATTACAAACAAGTACTGGAACAAGTACGGCTCTACTCCAAATATACATTTAGAGATAATGTAATGGAGTCAAGCCAGAGTTTTATAGGTTAATTGGTTACTTTCTGAGTGAGATGGTTAATGTAAATGTCATAAAATGGTTGTTCTTGAAATGATATAAATGAAAGGCACTTTCTCTCACATACTCCTCATTTCACAGTTTCTCAACGTTCTCATAGAGAAATCAGGTCAAGGAGAGGTAGGAGCTTCATAATGATGCAACGTGGGAACTGGGAAGTAGGTGGTGTTTCAAGGACATAGACCTCTGCCTCTGTAGTCTGTACACACGAGGAGAGAAAGTCTCAGATGAAGACAGAGGGGGGAAGAAGGTGAGGGAGAGAGAAAACTAAGAGAGAGGATGGGAGAGCAAAGAGCTAGATAGAGGGAGAGAGCCCCCTGAAGTTGCTAGTTCAAGCCTGGTCCCAGAGGTATACGTAGCCATTGGTCCTTCAGAGAATGGAGCCAGTTAGTGTTAACATTTTACTGCAGGGAGCTAAATCAGGGTCACACAGAGTGATTCTTGATAGTCTTAAACAAATCTACTTTGAAACAAAAGTATACTCTTCACACGCATCGTTATGGGCTTAAAAGAAGACACCTGTACCATGTCAGATATAGAGTAGATGTTTATTCCATTTTAAGTTTGAATTCCAATATTATACTTTATATACTTCACAGAAGACTGAAATATAGCACAACTGTTTGACATAGAAACACCGGATTTTCGTACGAAATGATGAAAAATATTAATAACCTTCCACCTATGAAGCAAGCCAAAGAGGGCGCTTTTGGTCATTGACTGCAGGAAAGGGCAACACTGATACTCAATTAGCCAGAACACCATGGGAGCCCTTTCCTCTCCAAGGAGTCTGTCTGTGGGAGACGGTTTAATTACCCAGGAACACACAGTATTGCAGCCATGCTGCCATGTTGCTATGGGCCACACATATAGTTCTGGGTTGGATGGAGATACATCCTCAACCTCACATGGTGAGGGCTGGGTGTGAGATCAGTCTGGTGAGGGTCTCACTCTACTTACCACATTCCCTAAGTCACTCAGACACTGGAAAACCGCAGAGTCACGCAAAGAACAGTCAGCAAAGTGCGGAGTATGTTAATCTCTCTTACGCCTGTGATGTATGCCAACCTAGCAGCATATAGTCAAAGGGAATAGTGAATTCATTGCTGTTAAGGTCAATATAGAATAAGAGGTAGCCAGAAGCAGTGAATTAAATAACGTCTCATTATGTCTCATGATTAGAGAACCAGAGAAAAATGTTGAAAAATATACAGCATCAGTAAAAAGTATGGAGAGTTTTCATTTATTTATCCTATTTTCTACACTGTAGAATAATAGTGAAGACATCACAACTATGAAAAAACACACATGAAATCAAGTAGTAAGCAAAAAAGTGTTAAAAAAATACAAATCTACATATATTTTATATTGTAGATTCTTCAAAGTAGCCACCCTTTGCCTTGATGTCAGCTTCGCACACTCTTGGCTTTCTTTCAAGCAGTTTCATGAGGTAGTCACCTGGAATGCATTTAAATTAATAACAGGTGTTCCTTCTTAAAAGTTAATTTGTGGAATTTCTTTCCTTCTAAATGCATTTGAGACAATCAGTTGTGTCGTGACAAGGTAGGGGTGGTAAACAGAATATAGCTCTATTTGGTAAAAGACAAAGTCCATATTATGTCAAGAACAGCTTAAATATGCAAAGAGAAATGATAGTCCCTCATTTCTTTAAGACATTAAGGTCAGTTCATACGGAACATTTCTGTAAGTGCAGTTGCAAAAACCATCAAGCGCTCTGATGAAACTGGCTCTCATGAGGACTTCCACAGGAATGGAAACCCAGAGTCACCTCTGCTACAGAGGATAAGTTCATTAGAGTTAACTGCACCTCAGACATTGCAGCCCAAATAAATGCTTCACAGAGTTCAAGTAACAGGCACATCTCAACATCAACTGTTCAGAGGAGACTGAGTAAATCAGACCATCATGGTCGAATTGCTGCAAAGAATCCACCACTAAAGGACACCAATAATAAGAAGAGACTTGCTTGGGCCAAGAGACATGAGAAATGGACATTAGACCGGTGGAAATCTGTCCTTTGATCTGATGAGTCCAAATTTTAGCATATGTGGGAACTCCTCCAAGACTGTTGGAAAAACGTTCCTCATTAAATTGTTTGAGAGAATACCAAGAGTGTGCAAAGCTGTCATCTTGGCAAAGGTTGGCTACTTCAAAGAATCTAAAATCTAAAATATATTTTGATTTGTTTAACACTTTTGGTTACTATATGATTCCATATGTGTTATTTCATAGTTTTTATGTATTTACTATTGTTCTACAATGCAGAAAATAGTAAAAATAAAGGAAAACCCTTGAAAACCCCCTAGGTGTGTCCAAACCTTAATGCATATTTCAAAGAGGGTTGTTGACATGCATCGAGCTATAGAAACCACCTATCCTAAACGAAAGGGTAAAGAACACAAGGTGAGTATAAGCTGGGCAGCCTGGAGGTTTTCTCAGCCCCATAGCTTTGGCAGCAGCCAGTGAGAGACAGTGTTGGGAGCCCCCTCCTGCATATCAAGAGGAGCCAGGCTCACAGAGGTAAGGAGGGGGCTCTGCCAGGTCAGGGGAAGCTGTCTAATTACAGCAAAGGAAGCAGAGCTGCTCGTTAAGCAAATAAGGGCTAATGAACCAAGGCACCATGGGAGAGTTTGCCTTGCCTCTCCTCTGCAGAATAAAAGTAGTCTCTCTCCCATTTTCATCTCCTCTTCCTAGATGTTCAAACTTTTAACTTCTTGGTGACAGGGGGCAGTATTTTCATATCCGGATGAAATGCATCCCCAAATTCAACTGCCTGCTACTCATCCCCAGAAGATAAGATGCATATTTTTAGTAGATTTGGATCGAAAACACTGGAGTTTCTAAAACTGTTTGAATCATGTCTGTGAGCTCATTTAGCAGGTGAAACCCAGAGGAACCCTTTCTAAGGGACCTTCTTGCAGTTCCTATCGCTTCCACTGGATGTCAACAGTCTTTAGAAATTGGTTGAGGTTTTTCCTTTGTGTAATGAAGAAGTACGGCCATCTTGAACGAAGGTCACTTGAAGTGTACTGTTAGATAGAGGCGCGTGACCAGAAAGCATGCTACAGTTTGTTTTACTCCTGTATCGATTATTTACGTAAAAAAAAAAAAAGTTGCATTACAAAAGTAGTTTGAAATGTTTTGGCAGAATTTACTGGTAACTTTTGAGAGATTTTGTAGGCACATTGCTCAATTTGGAACCGGTGTTTTTCTGGATCAAACTTGCCAAATAAATGGACATTTTGGATATATATCGATGGGATTAATCGAACAAAAGGACCATTTGTGATATTTATGGGACATATTGGAGTGCCAACAAAAGAAGCTCATCAAAGGTAACGCTTGAATTATATTTTTATTTCTGTGTTTTGTGTCACGCCTGCAGGGTTGAAATATGCTTCTCTCTCTTTGTTTACTATGGTGCTATCCTCAGATAATAGCATTGTTTGCTTTTGCCGAAAAGCCTTTTTGAAATCTGACATGTTGGCTGGATTCACAACAAGTTTAGCTTTAATTTGTTATCTTGCATGTGTGATTTCATGAAAGTTAGATTTTTATAGATTTTCATAGGCTTTTGGCCAGGTGGGACGCTACCGTCCCACATATCCCAGAGAGGTTAAACAGACTAACGAGCCAATTTAGCGGCAAACTTTAAAATGCTAAAAGGAACGCACATTACAACAACTTTAAGACCTTTGCTCCCTCTCTCTCTGTTTAGGTTTATCCCTGTCACGCCCTGACCTTAGAGAACTTTTTATTTCTCTATTTCGGTTAGGTCAGGGTGTGACTAGGGTGGGTAGTCTAGTTTGTTCTTTTCTTTTGGCCTGGTATGGTTCCCAATCAGAGGCAGCTGTCTATCATTTTCTCTGATTGGGGATATTTAGGCAGCCTTTTTCCACCTGTTGTTTGTGGGATCTTGATTTTGTATTGTTGCCCTACAAAGCTGGATGTTTCGTTTGTTACTCTTTCTTGTTTTGTGCCAGTTATCATAGATACAAATTATTAACCTACATCTTGGTCCGACCATTCTTCCAATAACGAACGTTACAATCCCTCCTCTTTTTCTCTGTTCTCTTTCCATTCTGTCACGTCTCTCCTCATCCTTCTTGTTCTCCCATTCTCTAACCCCCCATTATACTCTGCACCATCTCTAGTTTAAATAAGACTGGAGAAATGTGACTTTCTCACTGTAATTGGCAACCTAATCCACTCTTGAAAATGGAGGTTGTTTATAAAACTAAAGCTACCTCTATTTGATTAGCTTCCACTGAGATTAATTGTATGTATGGGATCAATACCATGCCAAATGTATCCACAAATGAAAATTACCAATCCACAAATGTAAAGCTGAAGTGTACTTTTATCTCTGAGCCTCTACTTTTATCCAATTTAAAAAAAAAACACCATTTCACATTTTGCTCACAACAGTCTGCTCACAACAGTCACCCTCTAAGCATTGTTACCAATAGAAACAACTACTTCAAGGTCTCAGAGTGGGTGTCGTCACCGATTGAAACGCTATTAGAGCGCACTGCTAACTAGCTAGCCATTTCACACCTACTCCTTTTCCGCAGCAACCAGTGATCCGGGTCAACAGCATCAATGGGATCAACTTTTATGGGCTCAACTTTTTTTCTACGACTACAAATCGCTCTCTATGCGTGAGAACTTTTTGTCTTTATGGCAGTCATTTTACTTAAGGCCCTTGGAAATAATCTGCATATCTGCAGTTATAAAAAAAAAAATCCAATGCAATATATCAATTTACAAATAGAAATCAAAAGGTGTTTGCTTGTGGATAGTGAATTGCATTTGTGGATAGCCATTTACATATGTGGAAAATTATTTACTTTGTGGATTGGTGATTTATATTTGGGAATACATTTGGCATGATATTGATCCCATATGTACAACTCATAGTTTGCCTTATTCCAAAACATATAGCGTAAATAGCATGGTTGGGATTTACTATAGATTTAGTAATATTTCTCATTATAGAATTATGGACCCCCAAATTTATTATAATGACTGTCTGAATATGGCAATAGACCCAACATAATATTGCAGTTAGTCAACAAATTCAGGCAAGAGTGAACCTATTTAGTAATTGCTGATTGCACAAACAGCAGGGACATGTGGCACAATGTGAGTATCAATTAAAATGATGTATGAGTCTGACACAATCTAATTAGGACCTGGCCTGGTATTTAATAACATGCATCAAAACACAGAGGAGTCAACTGTAACCTGTACCGCCTCCCAAGTGGAATATTTCAATGACTGCATGATATTCACAGAAAATAACTTGTATTTACCTCTACAGTTTACATATGTGACAACAATTTTGTAGAGCCCAAAGGCTAAGTCATAGGTATGTTGTCTTTTACTGATACTTGAGAGAAACAACCAAGTCAATTCAACAATGCCCTAATTTGGATAAGCAGGATGTCCAGCTAGTCTCAGTGTTTTTGTGCTACAGTAGCTGTCGACCATCTCTGTTGTGTTCCTCCTCCTTGTTAAAGAGAACCGAACAAACTGTTGAATAAGCAGTAGCAGCTCAACTCTCCTCTCAGAGAGAAACTCCCTGATGACTCTCTGCTCCATGTCCCAATGTCGCCCTGGACGTAGGCGAGCGTTCTCAAATCAATCTCATTACTGGGAGAAATAGCACAGTGAAAACTTTCCGCCACACAGAAAAGGCCTGTCAGGACTAATTGGAGTTTTAGTGAGAGGCATAACCAATTGAAGGCAGAGCGGCTGTGTGTTTTCCCCGCTTACAAAGATGTAAATCCATTATTGGTGCTTTATTTGACAGCCATAAAATGGAGGAGTCATTCATTAGCAGGGAACAGAAGGACATAATGTGATACTGTGGTATGGAGTCTGAGACCACACAGACTCACACCAATAGATGAAACAAGACACTTTGACATTAAGAAAAATAAATACTCTCTCTACAATCAAAAGGCCACACGACTCATCCATGCACTTGAATTATTTTTAACAGTGTGGTTGTCCACTGATAAAAAGTCCCTGGAGCTAGGCTTGGTTAGCAGTCACCTGAAGCCCACTCAGCAGGCTTACTGCCAGGCAGGTTAAGTGTTCTTTATTACGGACTGCCCCCTGTATTCTAATGGATGTTGGAATACACCCCTGTTTTATAGCTTACTCACAATTCCACATGTCACTGAGTGGACTCACAGGGTAGACAGCGATTCACACAGAATCAAGCAACATCCATCAATCATTCATCACAAATCATTTTAATGAGCAGCTCTTCAGCTGTAATGGAAACCACTGTTGTGATAAAGCTTTCATAGAGACCTGACTGGAGATGGAAGCAAAGAGGCATTTTTTTCTGAGCTCTATCTATAAGATAGCTGAAGAAAGGAGCTTGGGGGATGGGGTCTGTGACTTCTGTTAACCCCTAATACTGCCCTCTCCTTACTCCCCTCCATTCCTCCACTCCCTCTATTTTTATCCCCATCTCTCTTCCCTGTGCTCCATAGTGGAACTGTCAGGCAGACTAATGGCCAGCCCTGAGCCCAAACTAGGACCCAGTTGGATTTATTTAGCGTCTACGATCCATCCCTTCTCCAATTAATCAATAGACTAATATCTGGATGAAGAAACAAATACTTTGGCTAATGCTGGTGAGTTAATTAAGTGCCATAGAAACATGTCTGAAACAGCCTTCCAGAGTATTTCAGGGAACAATTTGGGTGTATTTCGTCTCCCAATCCTGTCTCTGGTTACAAGGCAGCTTGGTTGGTGTTTCCCACTATAAAATGTATATTTTCTCATCTCATCTAACAGGGTGGGATTGAAGACAGATGGCTAACAAATGCTGTTTGTTCCCAATGCTCCCAATGTTTCTGCACCATAATTATTTATATCATGATTAACACATAAAGATGCAAAAACCTCTTCTCTCATGTACGCACACACATACATGGACAAAAACACACAAACAAACATACATTTGCTTGTATCAGATATGGTAATTTATATGGTAATGCCTGGCAACCCCTCTCACGTTCAGCCTCCGTGCTCTGCCCAGGTAGACTAACACTCTAGCATCTATACAGGGGATCCAGATAAGGCTATGGATTGACCATTATACAGGAGCTGCATGGGGTTATCTGTTAGAACGCAATCCAACCCTATCTACGTCAGCGCTTCTCGTAATCTCAGCCTCTCTTTCTGTTCTCCCCTGTCTCCAGGAATTCATTTCCTCTCGCCTCAAAGCAAGAGCCGCTCCGCAAGAGCCGCTCATACTTCAAAACCATTTACATGGAAATCACTTTTTAACTGAGACACTCAAAAGTGTGGGCATGCCTCTCTTCTAGGTGAGAATCTATCATAAGAGAAAACTAATAGCCGATGTAAACACCTGAAAGAAAGAAAGAAAAAATGAAAGAAAGAAAGAGAAAGAAAGAAAGAAAGCTATAGTATTCCTGCTATGGTACTGATGGGGCAACAGGTAACCTCAACTTGGGGAAATAATTACCATGAAAACAACCACTGAGGGAGGTAATTAGGCTAGTAGTGAGGGAAGTCAATTCTGAAAGAAACTGTGAAAGATAGGGGATGGGAGTATGAAAGAACTGGGAAGTGGAGAGTGAGTAAGGAGAGTGATGGTATCAGTAAAAAGGGGAGTGGGAGGATTCTGAGACAAGGCTTATCCAGGGCCACGGTCAGAGGCTTGAGTAGGGAGAGAAAGAAGGGACAAGGGAGAGAAAGAAAGAGAGAAATGATAGAGAGGGAGAGGAAGAGATAGAGAACATAAGGCATGAGGTTGAATAATACACCATTTGTCTCTCCACCATAGCCCTACCCCCAGGCCAATCCCCATCTCCCTTCTGCTTATGTGAAATACACCATGTATCCCTCAGTGTTCTCCTGGCTTATCCCTTTAAGCCTCCTCTCCCTCTCAGCCACGAGTGAGATGGGAGATCCCACAGCACATCACTGCCTTGTACACCCTGAATGGAACATACATTCTGCTCATGTATTCCATGGAATCTGTCTGCACGTACTGGAATTCTACTATTCTATTCCCATTCCCACACTGATCCCTTGGGCTGGAGATTGAATCTGTGTCTACTAGCTCATGTGATATGTATTTCACCTGGAGGGGAGATTTTCTTTTATCAGTCAGCGTCACAAACATTGATCGTTTCCCTGTAGAGCTCCTCACAAAGCAAACCAAAAGCTTACAAATGGCCTACAGCCTTCTGGGAGCAGGTCAGCTTCATTATTTCAATATAGTAAGAACAATCACTTCTCAAATGAATACACCAGGAGTAAAAGAACACGTGAGCCTGCAAGCACACACTCAAGTGTGTTTGAGTGCACACAAATGCATGCAGGTGTAAAAATACAAACACACACACACTATGTGACTGTGTGGTCACACTCTCCGTAGCCGATGTGACGAGTCCTTTAAACAGGTCAACATTCACAAAGCCGACAGGCCAGACAGATTACCAGGACGTGTACTCAAGGCATGCGCAGGCCAACTGGCAAGTATCTTCACTGACATTTTCAACCTCTCCCTATAATACCCACATGTTTCAAACAGATTACCATAGTCCCTGTGCCCAAGAAAGTGAAGGTAACCTGCCTAAATGATTACCGCCCCGTAGCAGTCACGTCAGTAGCCATGAAGTGCTTTGAAAGGCTGGTCATGGTTCACATCAACACCATTATGCCAGAAACCCTAGACCCACTCGAATTCACATTTACTCCCCAACAGATCCACAGATGACACAATCTCAATTGCACTCCACACTGCCCTTTCTCACCTGGACAAAAGGAACACCTATGTGAGAATTCTGTTAATTGACTACAGCTCAGTGTTCAATGCCATAGTGTCCACAAAGCTCATCACTAAGGACCCTGGGACTAAACATCTCCCTCTGCTACTGGATTCTGGACTTCCTGATGGGCCACCACCAGGTGGTAAGGGTAGGCAACAACACATCTGCCACACTGATTCTCAATACTGGGGCCCCTCAGGGGTGTGTGGTTACTCCCCTCCTGTACTCCCTGTTCACCCACGACTGTGTGGCCAAGCACAATTCCAACACCATCATTACGTTTGCTGACGACACTACAGTGGTAGGCCGGATCACCGACAACGATGAGACAACCTATAGGGAGAAGGTCAGAGACCTGGCATTGTGGTGCCAAGACAACAACCTCTCTCTCAATGTGAGCAAGACAAAGGAGCTGATCGTGGACTATAGGAAAATGAGGGCCGAACAGGCCCCAATTTACCTTGACTGGACTAAAGAGTAGCGGGTCGAGAGTTTCAAGTTCCTTGGTGTCCACATCACCAACAAACTATCATGGTCCAAACACACCAAGACAGTTGTGAAAAGAGCACGCCGACACCTTTTCCCCCTCAGGAGACTGAAAAGATTTTCCATGTGTCCCCAGATCCTCAAAAAGTTCTACAGCTGCACCATCGTGAGCATGCTGACCGGTTGCATCACCACCTAGTATGGCAACTGCCCGGCATCTGTAAGGCGCACAGAGGGTAGTACGTACGGCCCAGTTCTTCCTTCCTTCCTCACTGAGGCCAAGCTTCCTGACATTTAGGACCTATATATTAGGTGGTGTCAGAGGGAGGCCCCAAAAAAATCAAAGGCTCCAGTCACCCAAGTCATAGACTGTTCCCTCTGCTACCACATGGCAAGCAGTACCTGGAGCGCCAAGTCTAGGACCAAAAGGCTCCTTAACAGCTTCTATCCCGAAGCCATAAGACTTGGGTGCTGCTGAATAATGAATCAAATGGCCACCCAAACTATTTACATTGGTTAAGGTCTTGTAAGTAAGCATTTCACGGTAATACACCTGTTGTATTCGGCACATGTGACAAATGAATTTGATTTGCTTTGATATGCTATACAGTAGGTACCTGTGCCAGGCAGAATGCCCTTGTAATGCAATGAGTCAGTGTGTGAGCAGTAGGATGAGAATGAATACATGAGCCAGTGTGCTGTAGTGTGTAGGAGAGCAATGGGACAGGAGTTCAACTCTCCAAATGTCATATTTTATTCTTCCATTCATCCTCCATTTCTATATCTCTTTCTGATCTCACCAAATCACATCTCACCTCTTATTTAACAGTAAACCCCAGCATCACACCACAATCCCCATCTCTTCTCTACCCCTCTTTTTTTCTTTCCCTCTATCGTTCTCTGGCCTTACCGAATCTAATCTCACCTCTAATTTCACGATCTACGTCACACCGCCGTTCTCTCCTTCCCATCCTCCTCTTTCATCCTCCCATATCCTCACAGTATCCCTATCCTTCAACCACTCCACAGCCTTTTTCCAGTCTTCTATCTTACATCAACTGGATTGGAGTAAAGAGAGAACATGGACTCCCTTTCGCCCTATTGTTGTCTTCCTGCCTCAACTTTCCCTACTCAGCCGCAGCGACGTGATCCTTATTGTGTGCTCCAGCCCTGCCCTGTTGAGGTGTCAGGAGACAGAGTGAGACACAGGGCAGGCCAGTTGATGTAGAGGAGTACCACCCTCTGCATGAGAAACGTAGGATGGGACTCTTCTGAAGCAATCGAAATGATAAGCACCCTTCTCCCATCTACAGGTACAGTCACTGTTGCTGCACAGGGAGTATGTGCATTCAATATACACACACACACACACACACACACACACACACACACACACACACACACACACACACACACACACACACACACACACACACACACACACACACACACACACACACACACACACACACACACAAGAGTAGATAAACACATGTAGAGTACAAGTATTATCTTCTACAGAGAAAGATGGAATAAAACCCAGAACCCAGAGATAATGTATCCGCAGTGTAACAGCATTTTCCCCTCACTCCCATAATCAGTGCTGCAGGTTAGTCCAGCCTTTAGTATCTAATGGATCTGACTCCCACCTCTTCCTACAACCACAAAGTTCTGGGTAGATCTATTGATATCCATTTCACTGGTTTTCTACATTGAGTGTGTTTGTGTTTTCTGTTACTGTATACAGTAATACTGTATTGTACAATATGTTTCATGTTTATAACAATGTCTTTTACAATGTTAATTACAACATTTGGTAAGGTTTCTGTACCTGGATGTGCACATTTGATCATTCAGGTCAAACTCTCCTAACACGTGTTATTCTAACCTCGTCACAGTCCTCCCAAATCTGTGTGGGTCCCTACTAATGTCCTAGTGCTGTAATCCTAGAATTAGCTTTCATAGTGCTCTAGTGTTAGTATAATGGGAATGAATGGTTTAATGGCTGTGTAGTGTGTGGTGAGGTAGATTTAATTTCTATCCTACCCAACCATTCAGTGGTGTTGCACTTGACAGTAATGACAGACAGGTGTGCTGTTTGGGAGTGTTTTCCAGTGGTAGTCTGTCTGTGACAATAGATGTGCGACAATAGGCCTGTCTGGGGTTTGGGTCTGCTCTTGACCCAGAGCAGCTGCAGTACTTACCCCTTCAACACAGAGAAGCAGTGTCTGTCTGTCTGTCCTTCTGACTTTCACATAGAACTCAACAGGTTATTAGGCGGACGAACAACAAACATCCAGAATAACAGACAACCCGGTAGAGAGACACACAGAGAGTCACCCTGTAGAGTTAGACTAGTAGAGCACATTCCATAATGTGAGAATGGCCTGCAGCTTTATGGATAGGTAATTGATGACAATTTACAATGGCTGCCTCGGAAAGGACATCGATGGTCACCTCAAATGTATCTGCACACAGACAGGCCTCACCCTCTCCCCTTCACATCAATACACCTCTCCCCCATTCAGCCTCTCCTGGGAGAGGAGACAGACAAACAGAGGGGAGACAGGCAGGGACAGTTCAATACTGTAGTGATTATATAGCCCACTCTGCTTATCAACCACTGCATCACAGAGCTTAGGCTGGAAATAAGGCTGATTAAGAACAAACTCACATTAATTTATTTCAGTAAAACAAATCCAAATGTTGCTGCTTCTTACATTGACGTTTTTCACGATCACTTTGGCACTAATTTCGGAACCTTGATGTCATTTTTCAAAACTCTTGACACAAAACTAACAACCAATGATCAAAATGCAAATTTTTCAAAACTCTAACACTTTTTCCAATTGCTTGGATACAATATACATAAAGCTAAGATCATTTATTCATTATACTAAAATCACCTTTTCAAAATGACACAACTTAACATCAAATTATTACCATTTCAAAATGCAATTCACACATTACATCTTAGATGACTGTCTATTAATTTCATTACAATGATCTAACTATCAATTGATACAACTGCTCAAATGATAAGTAACTGTTGCATTACTCTTAATGCATAATTTTATAGAAACTGACAAACAATATTCCATGTTTAGATGGATAACGAGATCCATTGACACCAATTACCGTGGAACATGAACCAATTGGACTACATGATCTATGGCTGTAATTTTTCATCATCGTTCTTTATCAGACACTGTTTCTATGGTCTCATGTACCACTTTTCCAGACCATGTTTTCAGATTTGACATTACTGTACACTTTATTAGGTACACCTATGTAGTACTGGGTAGGACCCCCTTTTGCCCCCTCAACAGCCTGAATTATTTACGGTGTTGTACATTAAGAGATGCCCTTCTGCACACCACTGTTTTAAACAGCTGTTATTTGAGTGTTTGTGGCCTTTCTGTTAGCTTGAATGAGTCTGGACATTCTCCTCTGACCTCTCTCATTAACAAGGTGGTTTTGCCCACAAAACTGCCGCTCACTGAATGTGTTTTGTTTATCGCACCATTCTCTGTAAACTCTGGAGACTGTAGTGCATAAAAATCCCAGGAAGGTAGCTGTTTCTGAGATGCTGGAATCACCGTGTGTGGCATCAACAATCATACCAAGGTCAAAGTTGCTTAGATTACGCATCTTGCCTGTTCTAATGTTAGGTCGAACAACAACTAAAGTCCTCTACTCTATATACTCTATATATTGGGTTGCAGGCAGCCACAAGATTCGCTGTTTGAATGTAACCTTCCATGATGGGTTAAATCAGGTCTGGAGAGCTGATGGCAGGACCTATGTCATTGTGTGGGATAATGTCAGGTTCCACCATGCTCAGGCCCATCCATGATTTCAGGCCCATCCACAATTTACCACCCTGTACTTTCCCCCATACTCTCCTTTCCTAAAAACTCGATTGAGAAATTTTTCTCCACTTGGTGTCACGACTTCCGCCGAAGTTGGCCCCCCTGCCTGTTCGGGCCGTGCTCGGCGGTCGACGTCACAGGCCTACTAGCCGACACCGATTCCTTTTTTGTTGTCTGTTTCCTTTGGAGAGCGTGAGCGTCCTCGTCTCCTGTCTGACAGCACGAGCCCTGGAGTGGGCGAACGCAGTGTGGAATGGCCCAGACTCAGCGAGGGATCATTACCCCGAGTTCACCCGCCGATTCCGAGCCGTGTTCGATCACCCACCAGAGGGTCATGTGGCGGGTGAACGGCTGTTCCACCTGCGACAGGAGACAAGGAGTTCTGGAGTTCAGGACTTTGCCCTGGAGTTCAGGACGTTGGCCGCAGGAGCGGGGTGGAATGACAGAGCGTTGATAGACCACTACCGCTGTAGCCTCAGGGAGGACGTCCGCAGGGAGCTAGCGTATCAGGACACCACCCTCAGTTTGGATGAACTTATAGACATGCCCATTCGTCTTGACAACCTGCTGGCTGCCTGCGGGCGTCAGGAACAGGCCCTGTTGTTTCCACCCCCCGGCCCTCCTGCTCCTAGCCCCATGGAGTTAGGGGGGGCTGCATTGAGGGGGACCGGAGGAGGAGTCTCCTCCTGCACCAGTTGTGGTCCGCGAGGACCAAACTCAGCACCAAACTCAGCACCAAACTCACCCAGAGCTTCCTGTCGGTCATATGTTTGTGTTAACCTCTTTTCCTGGGTTTTCTCTCTCCAGCATAAGGCGATAGTCGATTCAGGCGCAGCTGGGAACTTCATGGATCGTGGGCTCACGTTAAGGCTAGGGAATCCCCTGGTGTCGTTAGACCTACCTTTCCCTGTGCACTCCTTAGATAGCCGACCATTAGGGTCAGGAGTGGTCAGGGAGGCAACGGTGCCACTGGACATGGTAACACAGGGGGGTCATAAGTAGCGGATTAGTCTCTTTATTGATTCACCTGTGTTTCTAGTGGTGTTGGTAATTCCCTGGCTAGCACAGCGCAACCCGGTGATTTCCTGGTGACAGGGGGCTCTTAGAGGGTAGTCAGGGGAGTGTTCAGGTGTATAGGAGTTGCCGTTGGTGCGACTATGGTGGAGAGTTCAGACCAGGTTTCCACCGTGCGCATTCCCTCTGAATATGCCGATTTGGCTATCGCCTTCAGTAAAAAGAAGGCGACCCAATTACCACCCCATCGTCGAGGGGACTGCGCGATAGACCTCCTGGAGAACGCTGCACTTCGTAGGAGTCACGTGTACCCATTGTCTGGTGGTGGCTGGTCCCCTTCAGGAAGGTGAAGGTGAGGTGCCTGAGGTCCTTCCACCCCCTCTGGACATCGAGGGGTCCCCGGCGTACACAGTACATGGCATTCTGGACTCGAGACGCCGGGTGAGGGGCCTACAGTACCTCGTGGACTGAGAGGGGTACGGTCGGAGGAGAGGTGCTGGGTACCGGTGGGGGACATTTTGGATCCTTCCCTCCTGAGAGACTGCCACCGCCTCCACCCGGATCGCCCGGCACCTCGCCCTCCGGGTCGTCCTCGAGGGTTATTGTCACGTTGGCTCCCCTGCCTGTTCGGGCCGTGCTCGGCGGTCGTCGTCACCGGCCTACTAGCCGCCACCGATCCCTTTTTCGTTGTCTGTGTGTTTTGTCTTATTAGTTGCACCTGTATCTATTTGTGTGCTTGATGGGCTTCCTTATTTAAAGTACGTTTACCCGCCCTTGTTTCGTGTGGGATTACTCATATGTTTTCTTTTTTTGTTGCTAGTTATTTTTGCTTTGATTCAAAAAACCTAGCAGTGATTTTATTGTATTTCATCAATACATTTCTGATTTTGTTTCTGTAGTATTCTCTTTTCTAGTCCTTTTACGGTGATGTATTTACGTGTTGTACCATAATGAAACATGTATCACACATTTTGTACTACAATACTTAATGATTGAGCGAACAACTACACAGTGGAACCATTGGTATCTTGTGTGTGGGTGATGTAAATGAATGTTCCTATGGTATTTCATGATAAATGAGTTATTTGAACCAATCATTCTGCAAGTGCAAGGTTTCTTTAAAGATATGAATGCACAATGTAATGTTTTGAACATTGGACAGTCTGTGTTTCAAGTGATGACCATTTTGAGTTTTGTGTCTAGAGTATTGAAAAATTATCACAAGGTTCTGAAATTAGTGCCAAAGGGATTGTAAAACACTGTAATCACTACGTGTGTGAAGTGCATTGGAAAATAAGGGGAATAAGTAAGATATACAGGTTTATAATTTGTTTTCTTGAATCGCATACACAAATATAGACACACAAATCCACAAATACACAGAAACTGGACTATCTTTCTGTTATGACAACAGCCCATGTAGTGATGATGCTCAGTGTGTTCATTCTCACTTCACTCTCTCTGCTAGTGCACGCTTTCCCCGTCAGCGAGGTTCTTCATCTGCTGCTCCCATTCTGATCGATACTACTAGGAAACAGATAGCCCTATTTGATTCCCAAGAAAAGGCTGTTCACCAAACAAACACAGTCAGTAAGTCAGAGAGGAAAGCAATAAACTCATTCTGGGTTTGAATCTTGGGGGGGGGGACACATCCTGGGGGCCCAGAGTTCTCCTCAATCGCTATTTCAGTTTTTCTCCTCTGAGATGAAAGCTCATCTCACTTCCCATGAGCCTCTCCAAGGAGATGTGTGAAGCTAAGGGGTCAGGGGGGCCTGCACTGTATTGTGCTTCTCCAGGTTTCCCCCAACTGAAGGAGAGAGGGAACGTGGAGGGAGAGAACAGGCTAAGTCAGAAACAGAAGAGTGGAGAACAGGAGAGAAGGTAGTAATACAACAACTCTATAGACCGTCTATCTACCGTATGTCTCCCCTATGAGCAGGTGCGTATTTGTACAAATACCAGAAGAATAGATCAGGTTACAGATTGTCAGGTAGGCTTTTATGTCAGGTTTTAATTACATTAATTAATCCATTTTGTAGTGCGCATTCTATGGAATTGAAAGTGCAGAAGTCTCCACTGAATCAGTTACAACTATGTTTCAACTATGTTTTTTTGAGCCAGTTTGCTACAGCAGGAAAACAATCCTGCAGCAACAGGAAATGTGAATTACTATGTGGAATATAATTAATGCACATTTTTGATACATTTCTTGTAAGGGAAAATCAAGTCTGACATTTCAAACTTCAGAAGCCTTTTTAAACCTCAAAAACACTACACGTTTTACATTTTCTGCATTGTAGGTTCACCTGCAACAGGGTGATAAAATTAAGGTCTGTAGTTTGAACCTAAAAATGTCCATGGTCTTTGGCTCTTTACAATGGCAATAATCTCCTGGACAAGACAGAATTCCCTGTTCAAATTGCTATCTCTATTGCTATTCAGCTCACATCCACAGAGGCCAATCTTCACCTCCCTGGTTCATTCTCTCTGTTTGTAAAGGCCAGGGGAATATACACTTCCATCGTCTTACCACTCTCTCAAACCTGCAATACATTCGATCTCGACTGTGATGGGCTGGCAATTCAACAGAGAAAGAGCTCCTAATACTGTGGGGGAGGTGCTAAATTCTTCTAGTCCTGCTATCGAGAAAAATATATTCTGAGGTCATCTGGGCCAAATGACTCTTTCTGAGATATTGGAATGTCATAATTCCTGCACAGATAAGGCTCTAGGGGTCCCTGAACACCTGCCCTTTCCCCTTTTAGGAGACAAGTGCCCTTTTAGATTGTTAGCATTTTTTTATTAATTACATTTCTTTTTTAGCTTTTGTCTCTTTTCTCTCCTGTTATGTAAGTAATTGTCCATCAAATTAGTACATTTCAATTTCCCCTCCCTGCTCCTCTGCCCCCATGCAAGCATACACTGCACTTGTCCTCCCGCTGGTGCACAAGCAGAAGCTACTGGAATCTAGCAGTAGTATGAGTGGATGCACATTGGCAACGTTTTTAAAGAAAGTGGGATGTAACAGAAAAAAGTAAAGAGTCTGTGCTTGACTGTTTTGACATATTGTGGAAACTATTCCAAATCAAAATGTTTTTGTCACATGTGCCGAATACAACAAGTGAATACTTCACCGTGAAATGCTTACTTACTAACCTTTTCCAAACAATGCAGTTATAAAGTAAGACAACTAACAAATAAATGAAAAGAAAATAGTAACACAATAAAATAACAAAATAAAATCAAAATAAAGAAGCTGCATACAGGCCATGTACAAGGAGTATCGATACCAAGTCAGGGTACTGGGGTGCGAGGTAGTTGGGGTGATTGATTGAGGTAAAATCTATATGTAGGTTTGGTTAGGTGATTGATTGATTAAATTACTGTGTACATGTACGTAAGTAGGGGGTGAAAAGCAGAAAGTCTGGGTCGCCATTTAATTGACTGTTCTAATGGCTTTGCGGTAGAAGCTGTTCAGGAGCCTTTTGGTCCCAGACTTGGTGCTCCAGTACCACTTGCCATGCAGTAGCAGAAAGAACAGACTGTGACACGGGTGGCTGGAGTCTTTTGACAATTTTTAGGGCCTTACTCTGACACCGCCTGGTATAGAGGTCCTGGATGGCAGGGAGCTTGGCCCCAGTGATGTACTGAGCCATATGCATCACCCTCTATAGCACTTTGCCGAGTAGTTGCCATACCAAGAAGTGATGCAGGTCATCCCCGTCGGCGCCAATCACTGCAGAGAGGTAGCATAAAAAACAGTTTGAAAGACAATATTTAACATTCCTAGGTGAAAAGAGGGTTTGTGGTTCCTAAAATGCTGCTTTATTTGTGAGCGAAATGTTGAATTCTACAGAGGCTGATTGTTGTTTATTCTACTATTTTCTTCCTTCTCTGCTCTGTTTATCAGGATTTCTTTACCAATACCCACAATCCCCAGGGGAAATAGGTGGAAAAGTACGCTTCTGTAATTTAAGAGAGTTATGGACAAGATCTATTCCGATCCTCTCATTCATTACTGCATTCTCTGAAATGAAATCTGTTTTTAATTTGACTGAAAAAAGACAAATTAACGGTCAACCCAAGTGAGTTTGTGGTGTTTGGTATGTTAGTAAGGTGTGACTTTAGACATTATTTGGTTATTCGATGTGCAACTAATTGGTCTGTGACTCATCTCAATTCCACAAGTTATGTGTACTCTATACCATGGGTAATATGTCCCTCTGAGTAAAATACAGGGGATTCACTATTCAGACACTATTCACTATTCATGGTATGTATAGTGTTATTGAAAAATTATCCATATTAATTTTCCCCGTTTTTAATATTCACAGCGACAAACTCTATTATCATACTCTATCCATCCATTGGTGTCCCTGGCAGTCTCCGATTATTTTATTCCTTAAACGAATCAAACTCTGGCTCATTTCTAAATCTAAACACAAACACAGTGGGGACTTGGTAATCTAATCTTTGGGTACATATATATTGCTGGGTGCTACTCTACATTCAGTAAATATGTTACATGACAAAAACCAAGCTGTTCATATGTCATTCCCTGGTTGCCACATCAGCAAAGATTTTTCAATAAACCTGTCACAGCCACAAATGGAAAATAATCAAACCTGCAAATCATTATTAAAATGCTAATGCTTAGAGGAGTTTTATTAATGTCTATCCTAAAGGCTGAGGAGTGGATTGGAACAAAACGCTCTCTCTCCAGGCTCATTAATATTGCATCATGGATTTGCTGCGGAGCAGTAGAGACATTGGTCACAGCCTGTTGAGGAGCGGAGAAACTGAGAGAGAGGAGAGATAGTCCCTTCTGGGGGGAGGGGCTGCTACTGAGAGACATGAAAGAGAGCAGGTAAAGGGGGATACTGACTAGGTATGCATTCAGTTGTACAGAGAGGTGCAGGAGGCTGCCATAATCAGAGCGAGAGAGAGAGAGAGAGAGAGAGAGAGAGAGAGAGAGAGAGAGAGAGAGAGAGAGAGAGAGAGAGAGAGAGAGAGAGAGAGAGAGAGAGAGAGAGAGAGAGAGAGAGAGAGAGAGAGAGAGAGAGAGAGAGAGAGAGAGAGAGAGAGAGAGAGAGAGAGAGAGAGAGAGAGAGAGAGAGAGAGAGAGAGAGAGAGAGAGAGAGAGAGAGAGAGAGAGAGAGAGAGAGAGAGAGTGGATTGAGGCTGAGGAGTGGATTGGAACAAAACGCTCTCTCTCCAGGCTCATTAATATTGCATCATGGATTTGCTGCGGAGCAGTAGAGACATTGGTCACAGCCTGTTGAGGAGCGGAGAAACTGAGAGAGAGGAGAGATAGTCCCTTCTGGGGGGAGGGGCTGCTACTGAGAGACATGAAAGAGAGCAGGTAAAGGGGGATACTGACTAGGTATGCATTCAGTTGTACAGAGAGGTGCAGGAGGCTGCCATAATCAGAGCGAGAGAGAGAGAGAGAGAGAGAGAGAGAGAGAGAGAGAGAGAGAGAGAGAGAGAGAGAGAGAGAGAGAGAGAGAGAGAGAGAGAGAGAGAGAGAGAGAGAGAGAGAGAGAGAGAGAGAGAGAGAGAATAATGGAATGGAGGACATGGTGATTGGGATGGATGTGTGGGAAACACAAAGTCAGAATAGCATAATTACATTCAGCAATCTTTAGGTACAAACACATCCTAATGTAATTACTCCCTCATTCACACGAATAGAGCAGCAGCTAATCGTAATGTTGTCCCATCCCACCCAACCCCCCTGATGTGTTTGTAGGAGTTGAGAGTTGATGTGTTTCCTGTTCGGCCTCTGTCATGTTCTCATGTTCCCCAGTCCTGTCTTGTGTCCTCAGAGTGGCATTATATCTGCTGTTTTCCCTGGGGGACACTGTCATAATCTGACCAGGGAGACCCAGGGAACCCCACTCTGGCCTGTATGTCTTCCTCTGGATCGGTTATCATGGAGATCGCCCTGCACACCTCTTTTCAGTCTCTCACCAGAGACTGTAGATTGATTGGAGAATGTGCATACTTTATGTTCTTGTATTTGGATGGTCAAACTTAGCCATTCAGTGCAGCCATTCAGTCCATACTGATTTTAACCAATTAAAATCAGTCTAGTTTACACATTTTCAGTAAAGCTCTTACAAAGGATGTGATATATAATATATGCCATTTAACAGACACATTCTAAAGTTACTTACAGTCATGTGTGCACACATTTTAAGTATGGGTGGTCCTGGAAATCTAACCCATTATCCTGGCGCTGCAAGCACCATGCTCTACCAACTGACGTACAGAGTACCATTGGTGATTTTATCCTCAAAACCCTCTTATGCCTAGTGCTGTTGCGGTGACTGTATTAACGCCACACCTGCGGTCACGCGTCATGAAAGGCAGTCAAATTCCACCTGACGTTTAGTCATAGTAATTAGGCTTCTCAAAGCTCTGATGCTGCTAATGGTCATTAGTAGCCTACCAAACTAGCTAATTGCCTGATACTCAGCACTCTATTGTCCCTCGAATCACTCTGACATCAATGCAAATGTTTTTAAAAATCGAATCAAACACTTCATGAGAGCCCATGAGCTCATGTTGCGCAACATTTCAATAGGCTATACAATTGCATGAGAAAACAGAGTGATGGCCTCTACTAAAAAGAAGATGATAAGCTTTCTATATGCTAGGCCTACTATGTTTATTTTTCAACTTTCCTAATAATAAGCATATTGCTTATATTTACAACAGGAGTATAGCCTACCTGGCTGGCAAGAAAATAAACCACGGGGGGAAAAAGCCTTCTCCATTCGCTATTTAAGTGCATAAATGACATGTATTTTCTCCGCTGCCCCTGTTTCGATACAGGTGCATGATAATGGTCCATTCTAAATGAAAACCAATTTCACACATATATTATTTAGTATATGTAAAGACAAAATTAAATTAAGAATAGCCTGATGGGTGACAATATTATCCTTGTTTGCAACAAGGCACTCAAGAAAAACTGCAAAAACTGTGGCAAAGCAATTACTTGTGAATTATATATTATCACTTGTGAATGACGCCCAGCATCAGAAACAATGCCTTTTCTTTTACTTTTTCGAATCATAGTTGCACACCTCATGTAGCCTAGCCCATAGGCCTATATGTTTCGATAAGTTTTGTATCTCAACTAAAGTGGCCAAAATCTTCTTAAAATTAAGCACATTGATCCGCATTACAAGGGGTGTAGATTCTAACCGGCATACATAAGCAGCGAATGAGTTTCAAGTTTGGGGAAGATCATTTTCATCATAAAAATTCACTTTTATAATAAAAGCATTACATGGATAATGGCATTTGCGGTCACTTCTGATAATGGTGTTTTCCTGTAATGGAACAGCTTACTAACATGTCTGCACTGCTGCTCTTATAATGTGAAGAAACAGCCTAATAGTACATCAACATTTAAAGCTAAACGTTCTGATCTGCTGTGTACATTGTGTCAAAAAAATATTTTTGATGTTAGTGGTTGTTTTAATTTGGGATCAATCGTATCCCACAACTGTCCCAGACTATGTTTGGAATATTTATTTATTGCACAGAATAGAATAGGTTGACCATTGTACTATGGGGGAGAGTAGATTGACATAGGCTAGTGCTTTTGCTGTTCGTTAGGTCTACTCATCTTGCTGGTTGATGAAAAGTAAATGTGGACAGTTCTACCAACATATTCAATATGCAACTCGGAATTAGATAAGGATGTGCACAATTGTGTCCTGGATGTGTCTGTTTTCACTTGTAGCCTGTGAGAAAGACCCAATCACATGATGGAGCGCGCAGCACTCAGGGAGAAGGGCACAACGGCCACTGGCTGCAAAAGGCATGGATATTTTTAGGGTATATTACGGCCACACAAAGCGAATGCCGCTGTGAAATTCTAGGCATTATCAAGTGCTTGTCAAATTGTGAATGAGTGATTGATGTAGTGTTTACAGCCTCCGCGAAAATCAAAGCAGAGCTCATGCCTTTCAAGCTACTTTTTTCAAATCATCATTAGAGTCACATTATGGAGCCTTACAATGAATTAAAAATCAAAACATATAGCCCAACATTTGTAGAACAACTAAAGTTACATTACTAAATCGAAATTAATAAGAATACCTATTTCTTTGTTAACCACTCAACACAAAATATAAACATGTACGCACTCGCTCAAATCATTGTCACGTCCTGACCTTAGCTCCTTTTTTATGTCTCTATTTTGGTTTGGTCAGGGCGTGAGTTGGGGTGGGCATTATATGTTTTTCATTCTATGTTTTGTTCTGTGTGTTGTATTTCTATGTGTTTGGCCTGGTATGGTTCCCAATCAGAGGCTGCTGTCAATCGTTGTCTCTGATTGAGAACCATACTTAGATAGCCTGTTCCCACCTGTGTTTGTGGGTAGTTGTTTTCTGTTGAGTGGTTGTAGCACCTGTCAGAACTGTTTCGGTGATTCCTTTTGTTATTTAGTGTTCAGTTTCGAATAAATAATTTGAACACGTATCACGCTGCACGCTCCTCACCTTCTTCTTCTGAATGCCGTTACAATCATTTTGAGAAAATATCCTTTCTATTTCATTCAGCTTTGTTCAATTGTATTCTTCATACTATAAAATAATGCCACGGA
Source organism: Oncorhynchus kisutch (assembly GCF_002021735.2). Lineage (NCBI taxonomy): Eukaryota > Metazoa > Chordata > Actinopteri > Salmoniformes > Salmonidae > Oncorhynchus > Oncorhynchus kisutch. The sequence continues at coordinate 24,622,062 of NC_034179.2, forward strand.
ATCCAAAGCAAATCTTCTCTGCTAAATGAACCAATGTAGCCCACAGCCATTAAGCCTTAACATAAGGACAACTCAGAGTATGCTATTCTGTTATTCTGAAATAGACTAAATTATCTTCATATAATGCTTCTTTAGACCTGTCTAGAAATAAATAAGGAATTTATTGTGAAGTTGTAGGCTATATAACATGGATTTATTAGACTTTTTAAAATGTAGATGTTCAAAAGGTCAACATCAGTGGCTTGTAGTGGAAGGAGATGCTAAATGTGTTTATGTTAGTTAACGGTCAATTACTGTGAGACCGACAGTTATTTGCTTGACAATCACTGGATGATGAAATTCCGTGTCCACGATAGCCCTACTTATGCCTGGTACTATCTAATGAAAGTGAGAGAGCAGGGGTGAAGAAGGAGAGACAGAGGGAGGCTGAGATGGCCGTTAGTTTGAACCTCTTAAATTGAACCTCATATCAGAGACACTCTGTGTAATTGACATTTGAGTTAGAGGACACAGGTATGAGCTGCCTTGTGCATTAGTCCAGTGATGAAGCATCAAGTCAAACAGGATAAAAACAACAGCAGAGGCTGAACACAGTTTCGTATTCAGTCATTCACATTTATGTCACATTTCGTTGGACATTGTGATATTTGCCTTTCTGGTTTCTCTTTCCTCACAAAGACACTCTCTTCTTTAGACAAATGAACTTCCTGCTTCCCTCAATCAATATTCTGAGACTGCAGTCACCTTTGATATGTGCAAATCTCCTTGGCGACCCGCTGGCCATACGGCCTTTTGATCTTATCGGCCATTTCTCTACATATTTTATACAGAGGGCTGTTATCCATCAGTGGTGAACGCAGGCACGGGAGAGAGGGGGGAGATCAGTCAGTGTCTCTGCTGAAGGAAGTCAATTTACTCTGTGAAAGCGTTAGCCAGGCATGGCCCCCACATTTCCACTTCAAAAGGAGCAGAGGAGAGACGCTGTTTGCTGACAAGGGCCCAGATCAAACCATCATTGGCACATGAAAGAGGGGCCGAGCTAATCTCCAGAAACGACAGTGCGGAACAGCACCAGAGGAAGCCATGGGCTCTGTGGAGATCTTTGGAGCACTGAATACTGAGACCGCTAGTGTCATATTGTATGTCAAAGCAACTAACTTACTGTTTGGCTGCAGCTGTCCTGTTATCTCACTGAGCCACCAGGACAGGCAGCATTAGACCAATAAGACAGTAATACAGTACAGTAAGAAATACACTACCAGTGGCCCATGTGAGAAGACCACTGTCTGACAGGATAATTGCCTGTTTTTGTGATGGAGTGCACTCTTAGAAGTAAAGGTGACTGGAAGAACCTTTTGGGTTGCCACACAGGCGGAACCTTTATAGTTCCTTGAGGAACCCCTCTGAAAATGGTATTTGAGGAACCCATGTTTAAAGGTTGAAACTGGAACCTTTTTGTGATGGTAGGGGTTAAATGTTGAACCTTTCTAATAAAACATTGTAAAGGTGGCAGCCAATTAGATTGTAGTTGTGTCTTATTGGAGGCGTGGCTGGCAGATAGTTATTTTTGGCCACCTGTTAGTGTAACTGCAATTCACGTTCATCATTTTAAGTTTGTACAAATTAAAAGTGTCCTTGAATATTTTTGCATATTACATATTATAATATAATATTAATAATATTAACATTGCTGATTACATATAGTAATAAAGTGGTAACTATTCCAACTTTGGGATTTGCATAGGGTCTTGAGGAACTCATACACCTCTGTTAACCTCATTGAAGCCATTGCTAGTCAATGGCTCCTATTTGCACCTTTGGTTAAATGAGGGGTTCATGGAGGAACCTTTAATGGTGCAATGTAGCAACGGGTTCCTGGTGGAACGCTGGAGTGGAGGCATGGCTTAGTAGGGGTGTGGCCTTTTGGCCACCTGTTAGAGTAAATGGCATTCCTGTTTATCTTTTCTGTTGTATTGTCATCACATACGAACACGTTTTGTAGTTCCTTGAGGATCTCCAGGGGTTCCTTGAGGATCTACAGGGTTCCTCAAAGCACCACTAATTCTAAGAGTGTGTACTGTATTTTCTCAGTAAATTGTGATCCTAAGACATCACAGAGAAACAAGCTTATTCCCCCAATAACAATGAGGATGCCATTTCTCCTCTTATATGCATGTGCAGCATAGTAATGGTGCACCAGGCTAACCAGGCCTCTGCCACATCAGAGAAGTGCACCATAGCCTGGGGAGGCTGCAATCATGCATTCCATTTCCACTGTATCTCTCGTTGGTTGAAGACCAGGCAGGTGTGTACCCTATACAAAAGAGGGTGGGAGTTTCAGAAATATGGACACTAGGTGCAAGACTCTGGACCATTACTTGGGCTTCTCCAAGTTTCATGCTTTCTGTTGCTTTCTCCTTCCTTGTATGATAGACACCACTTTGAGTACATTGCAAATACTCAGGACATCCACCCCGCCATCTCATTGTTTTAGGCTAGAAAACAAAACATTTAATGTAGAATTTGCAATGTTGTAAATTATAAATAAACAATGATGTTCTGTGTAACCGCCTCGTTTTGAAATGAGGTCTAGACATATAATTATAATTTTTTGAGATACCATGTAGGCCGTCGTTGTAAATATGAATTTGTTCTTAACTGACTTGCCTAGTTAAATAAAGGTTACGCAAAAGTACCCAATTGTCATACTTGAGTAAAAGTAAATATACCTTAAAAGAAAGTGATTCAAGTAAAAGTGAAAGTGACCCAGTAAAATATTACTTGAGTAAAAGTTTAAATGTATCTGGTCTTAAATATACTGAATAAGTATCAAAAGTCAATGTAATTGCTAAAATATACTTAACAAGAACATTTCCCAGGACATAGACATATCTGATATTGGCAAAAAGCTTACATTCTTGTTCATCTAACTGCACTGTCCAATTTACAGTAGCTATTACAGTCAAATAATACCATGTTATTGTTTGAGGAGAGTGCACAATTTTGAAATTGCAATGGTTCATTGGATCAGTCTAAAACTTTGCACATACACTGATGCCATCTACTGGCCAAAATCTAAGTTGCACCTGGGCTGGAATAATACATTACATGCATTTCAAAGATGATGGTACAAAAAAATACAAAAGAACGGTTGTTTTTTTCTTTGTATTATCTTTTACCAGATCTATTGTGTTATATTCTACTGCATTCCTTTCACATTTCCATAAACTTCAAAGTGTTTCCTTTCTACAGGCAGTTAGACTTGTGTAATGTAATTTTTGTCAAAAATTTAAAAAAGGGGCTAATCCTTAAGAGGTTTTAAGTATCAAAGTAAAAGTAAAAGTATAAATCATTTCAAATTCCTTATATTAAGAAACCCAGACGGCACACTTTTCTTGTATCTTTTTATTTACGAATAGCCAGGGGCACACCAACAGTCAGACATGATTTACAAACAAAGCATTTGTGTTTAGTGACTCTGCCATATCAGAGGTAGTAGGGATGACCAGGGATGTTCTCTCTAAGTGCGTGAAGTAGACAATTTTCCAGTCCTGCTAAGCATTCAAAATGTAACGAGTACTTTCAGGTGTCAGGGAAAATGTAAGTAGTAAAAAAGTACATTATTTTCTTTAGGAATGTAGTGGAGTAAGCAATGAGGGGATATGTGTGTTATTCATGAGGTTAAGTTGCGTAAAATGAGGGGTTGTTGGGTGTTAAACCGCAGAGGGTCCAGCACGGTCATTAAACCCCTGACGGAGATGTAGGAGTGTATCTGGATATCCCCCTCTCACCGTCCCCACATCATCACTAAGCAGAGTGTTAACATGGAACCATGCTTCGCAAAGACTTTTAAACACACTCAATTGGCTTTAATGGGCCTGATATTGTTTTATGGTCCTACCACCCCCACCCTCTCAAACCAAATGCACATCTTCTTTACACAAGCTATTTCTTTCTTTCTCTGTCTCCTCTTTCTCTTTCTTTCTCACATGCACGCACGCACGCGCACTCACGCACGCACGCACGCACACACACGCACGCACGCACGCACGCACGCACGCACGCACGCACGCACGCACGCACACACACACACACACACACACACACACACACACACACACACACACACACACACACACACACACACACACACACCACCAGCTCCATTCACTCCCTGCCTCTAACTCATCATCATTCCTTTTATCTGCAGATCCATTATTGTGTTCCCCCTTGTATCCAGAAATGGTGTGTCAAACTCTTTAAACAAATCGCTCAGCTTAGGGGTCAACCTCCCCTCTCATAAAAAAACATATGATGGGTTAACCATAGGAGGGGCATGTTCCTCCATACACACACAGTGATTAATGGGTGTCTGATCAATGGGTGTCTTGGAGGAAAGCCTTTTAAGGCACATCCTCCACAGGGGATCTGACAACCTCTGGAGAGGTCAGGTCAGAGGTCGGGGGAGGGGGGGTAGATAAGCAGAGCTGTGGTGGTATAACAAAACTCGCTCTCATTACTAACTACTTTTATCACTCAGATGCGGACAATATAGGAGCATCATGGCAAAAACGGACAGACTGCCCAATAGCTTCGATCCCCAGACCAGCAGGCTGCTGAATAGCCATCACAAGTCAGCTACCTGCTCCGCCCATGGACATTTTACGTTTTACTCACTCGTCACGCTATGGACCAGAATCCTTGTTTACACACTTCACCACTGTTACCTGCAGTAACAGTGGAGAATTTAAAACTAGTTTTACATGTACCAGTCAAAGTTTGGAAACACCTGCTCATTCAAGGGTTTTTCTTAATTTTTTCTATTTTCTACATTGTTTAATAATAGTGAAGACATTAAAACTAAGAAAAAACACATATGGAATCATGAAGTAACCAAAAAAGTTTTAAACAAACCAAATTATATTTATATTTGAGATTCTTCAAAGAACTTTGAAAGTTTCTTCAAGTGCAGTCGCAACAACCATCAAGCAATTTGATGAAACTGGCTCTCATGAGGATCACCACAGGAAAGAAAGACCCAGAGTTACCTCTGCTGCAGAGGATAAGTTCATTAGAGTTAACAACCTCAGAAATGGGCAATTAACTGCACCTCAGATTGCACCTCAGAGTTCAAGTAACAGACAGATGTCAACATCAACTGTTCAGAGGAGACTGCGTGAATCAGGCCTTCATGATCGAATTGCTGTAAAGAAACCACTTCTAAATGACACCAAAAGAAGAAGAGACTTGCTGCTTGGGCCAAGAAACATGAGCAATGGACATTAGACTGGTGGAAATCTGTCCTTTTATCTGATGAGTCCAAATTTGAGATTTTTGGTTCCAACCACCGTGTCTTTGTGAGACGCAGAATAGGTGAACGGATTATCTTTGCATGTGTGGTTCCCACCGTGAAGCATGGAGGAGGAGGTGTGATGGTGTGGGGGTGCTTTGCTGGGTACACTATTTATGATTTGTTAAGAATTCAAGGCACACTTAACCAGCATTGAATGGCACACATACACAATCTATGTCTCAATTGTCTCAAGGCTTAAAAATCCTTCTTTAACCTGTCTCCTCCCCTTCATACACTGATTGAAGTGACATCAATAAGTTCTTAATGTTTTGTATACTCAGTGTATATATGCCATCTTGTGATCTTTTTATATTCTATTATTTTACTTAGTATGATTACTAGTATTATTTGTATTATTGATTCACTGTAACCGAACAGCCTGGAATCATGTTAAAGGCTAATGGCTAGAGGGAGGTAGCAGGGGAGAGTAGATCGGAGGCTTCTCTGTCTGTATGGCAAAAGGTTCAACCTTGAGTCATCTTTACCACTAATATAACTGAACAATGACAGTTTTAAAAAAATCAACAAAACCAGTTGAAATGCATGTTTGTCTTTTTGAGATAATTCATTATGGAATGTGAGATCTCCCATCTCAAGAAGCTTATTATATATTTTCTCAACAAAATGTGAGGAGAAATCATTTCCTGGCCCTGTTGGAAGTGAAGGCTCTGGAGATTACTGCGGTGTCTCAGCCAAAGACCTTGAGGGAGATGTGATCTATTGGAGATTTACTCAAATGTATTTCCTGAATAAGTACACAACCCGCTGGGTTGCATGAATACCAACTGTGCTGACGACTGAGTCAGACCCAAAGAGAGTCAGAGCGGACCCATCAAACCATCCAACCAATCACAGTGATTTAAACTGCTGGAACCAGCAGACTATTATACTAATCTGTAGTCACTGCTACACAATGCTATGAATGCTAAACTTAATCTATTATGCATAAGCTCTGTGCTCTCCTACCAAGACCTATGACATATGGGCTTTTCCCATAGTCCACCACAACAGTACCTAAAAGCTGAAAAGGGGTTACCACTGCAGAATAAAGACATCACCCAGGGGTGCCGATAAATATGCATTACAGACAAGCGATTCTTTAGCTGTGAATACATTAGCATTCAAAGTGGATGGATGAAGAGACAGAAATCCATACATGCCATCAGGCAGCGACACAGTGGTATTGAGTGAAGGCAAGGCAGGAGCAGAGAACGGCTGGAAAAACTTAGATAACTCTACCAATAGCAGGGTGTAGACTGGGCAGTCATTCCCCATCCTTCTCTCCCTTCTTCAGCTAACAAGCCTGGAATTGGCTTGGACTGTATTGAATGGATCAGTGAAAAAGAAAGTTATTTTGATGCAATAAGGGGTGTACTGTAGGTAGGTTGCTATTACAACAGTTTACATGTAGTGTTCATGTGTCTCAGTCCGCCCTACCTTCACATGTTCTCTCACACACTACTCCCGACACCCACCTCCCTGTTTTTTTATGCAGAGGCTCGTTGACATGTAAGGACACACAAAGACCTGCAGAGATACACCCAGGTTCTGTGGCCACTCAGACATGAAGTCAGGGTGCTTTCTCTCTGTGTAGTGTGGCGAAGACCAAGACCTGTAAAGACCACACAGGCTTTACATGAGCTGACCACCAACATCACTGGCACAGCCGACATTCTGCTGATAGAGAATAACTGTATTTTGTGTGTTTGACATCACAAACAGTGCAAACTCAAATACTTGAAATCCAATATGTGTTATTGTGTGCTACCAATGTACAACCATTGTCTGTGTGGTCTACATGGTCACGTTTCATCATTACCAAACATAGAGAAGTGAAATACAATAGTTTGATTGTGGACCAGCCACCCCTGCCTCTCCAACTGTGGTAGTGTCACTGCCACACCCATGGATATCCATCACTCATACAGTATCTTATTTATTAAACCATGTCTCTATTTTTACCATCACCCCATCCATCACTATATAACTCTTTGTTTTCATCTGTCAAACCATTCATTCATCTACTCAAGCCTCTCTGTCCATCCCTCAAGGTATTCCAATTCTTCTATCTATCTCACTCTTGCTTTCTCTCTATTGTGTGCTCTCTTACCCTATTCTTTGTTTTTCCTAACCTAAAGAATAATCAACTTGATGATTGTAGTATGCTTTTTTTAAGTTCATGCATTCTTGTTGATTAATAAAAGGTCAGTATAGATGAGTATCTCCTTCAGATAACAAAACAACATCATTAATTGGAGGCCTCTTGGCTGTTGGAGACTCCCGGTGCCTCCCGCTCCAATACAAAAGCTCATTATCCAACTAAATGAGACAATTAAAAACACATCGAGCTGGCTGTTACCTCCCTGGCCTTCACAGAGTCAGAGTTCATCTGAGCCAAACACCTCTCGATGCTATTGTGACAATAGCCAAATGAAAAGAGAATGGAGGATGTGCTGTTCCTCGACTTAAGTGTCTGGGTGATTAATTCCCTCACTGATTATGATTGCACAAGTTCAGTTTGTACTGTAGCGATCTGTGATATTAATAAGATGGAGTAGCAGGCAAGACTTATTCCCTACTCCCCTGGGATTTTAGAGAGGCATTGTTTAATGAGTTTGGTCCATCACAACAGGATCTTTGGGTGTCTCATTTTTAACCCACAATACAGTTACACAATCAACAAGCTGGAATAAACAATTACTGATTCACACGTGAGAGCATACTGGGTAGAAACAACAGTTATATATGGCTGGATTAATGCAAAATATCACTCCATAAACTATTGAACAATAATTATATTCTATTGCTTGTTGATGGCATAAATGAATTGTGAGCAGGTCGAAATGAGACAAATAAATATCTCGTAATTCAATAGCTTATGCAGTGACTTTGTTTATGCATCAATATGTTGTTTCTACCTCTGCTGCCACCTTCCACATGTGAATCAGTAACTGTTGCTCGACATTAGTAGATGACTTTAGCATCTCCAAAGACCACAAATCTTCTTATTTAATCGAATTTAGATGAATCAGATATACAGTAGTTCTGCATGGGAATGGCAATTAAAATAATTAATGGAATTCTTGACCTGTTGTCTTCTTTATCTTCTGTGAAGCAGAGATTTTTGCACAGGTACATCACAATGGCTGAGTGATGGAAGGCTTGGCGAATAATGGAGCACCCTGTCTCTCTGCCTCCTAACGCCAGTCTCTATCTGCGCAGACACAGGCCTTTGAGCTACAGCCATTTCTATGGGAAGAATGGGGCGCTTCGGCAGGCTTTGAAGTCACTGGATGTTAGAAGCCCTAGCCACTCACAGAGACCTGTATGAGTGTGTGTGTTTGGACTGGATAATGACTTGTCGAGGAATGAGCGAGAGAGAGAGAGAGAGAGAGAGAGAGAGAGAGAGAGAGAGAGAGAGAGAGGAACCCTGTACCTAATTTCTGCTCCCTAAGAATGTCTGCTATGGTTGGCCAGTACAAAGGAGAAGGCACACTCACAACCACACGTAAATATACATACACTCACAAAAAAGACAGGCAGACACGCACACGCACGCACACACACACACAATCCCCCCCCCCCCCCCCCCACACACACACACACAACCCCCTCTACACACTCACAACCCTCCCCCTTACACACAACCCCCCCTACACAGACTACATCCTGACCACTTCTGTTATTATCTTTCTAATTCACTATGTAGAAATGAGGCGGTAATTTTCATCCTTCTTGTGTCAATATTCAATATGCACTCTTTGTTCATATTGTTGTTTTGCTAAAGCGTTTCTTGTCTAGCCATTTATTTCCATCTGGATTGTAATTATTTTCAAATGACTGTTGTTATATTAGTTCTTATCTTGCTTCTGATGTGTTTTGTTCATTCAACAGTGAAAGTATGTATACAGCTTTTGCTGTCCAATAAAAAACATATATTTTTTACCAATGGGTAAAATAATAATTCTTTCAAATTTTTTGGGAATTTTTACCCTTGTAGGATGGTCAGAATTAGGGTGATTTAATCAATGCAGACCAGAGAAAAAAAGCTGTCGAAAATCCCGGAAAGTTGCATAACGTCCACTAAACTGGATTCTGTGCAAGAATTACCTGACAGGCTCACTTTCCCGTTGAACTCGTCATCTTTCTTGTCAAATCCGCAGGACATAAAACAAAATAAAGGTAAGATGGATATCGATTTTGAGACAGACATGACATAGTATTTTCATATTTTAGTATACAATTTTCATAATAATTCAAAAGATATCTCGCAAAAACAAGCGTATCTCTGTGAAATGTCAACGTAGCACTGAGCATTCCGCAAGCTTTTCATTTTCAAAGCCTTCTACATTAAAACTTTGGAAGCAACTTTTGAAAACGAAGACAACAAAAATGTAAAATCTTCAAAAGGTGTTACCTACACGAGAAACAGAGTTCGGAGCTTATTATCGGATATATTAGGTAATGAAATCCGACTTTTTGCATATACACTGGGTATATAAAAATAATCTTTCCATTTATTTTTATTTATTTTTATTTCACCTTTATTTAACCAGGTAGGCTAGTTGAGAAGAAGTTCTCATTTACAACTGCGACCTGGCCAAGATAAAGCATAGCAGTGTGAACAGACAACAACACAGAGTTACACATGGAGTAAACAATAAACAAGTCAATAACACAGTAGAAAAAAAGAGTCTATATAGATTGTGTGCAAAAGGCATGAGGAGGTAGGCGAATAATTACAATTTTTCAGATTAACACTGGAGTGATAAATTATCAGATGGTCATGTGCAGGTAGAGATACTGGTGTGCAAAAGAGCAGAAAAGTAAATAAATAAAAACAGTATGGGGATGAGGTAGGTAAATTGGGTGGGCTATTTACCGATGGACTATGTACAGCTGCAGCGATCAGTTAGCTGCTCAGATAGCAGATGTTTAAAGTTGGTGAGGGAGATAAAAGTCTCCAACTTCAGCGATTTTTGCAATTCGTTCCAGTCACAGGCAGCAGAGAACTGGAAGGAAAGGCGGCCAAATGAGGTGTTGGCTTTAGGGATGATCAGTGAGATACACCTGCTGGAGCGCGTGCTACGGGTGGGTGTTGCCATCGTGAACTGAGATAAGGCGGAGCTATACCTAGCATGGACTTGTGGATGACCTGGAGCCAGTGGGTCTGGCGACGAATATGTAGCGAGGGCCAGCCGACTAGAGCATACAGGTCGCAGTGGTGGGTGGTATAAGGTGCTTTAGTAACAAAACAGATGGCACTGTGATAAACTGCATCCAGTTTGCTGAGTAGAGTATTGGAAGCTATTTTGTAGATGACATCGCCGAAGTCGAGGATCGGTAGGATAGTCAGTTTTACCAGGGTAAGTTTGTCGGCGTGAGTGAAGGAGGCGGCATCTACCCTCTTTCCTTCTACATATCCTTGTCTTGTATGTCGTGTTTTGTATTATTTGTTTTGATCCCAGAACTCTGGGTCTTGTTGTCCCTGTATGCTCTTTTATGTTTAGATAATAATTGTATACCTGTCTTGTATACCTTTACACCATTCTTGTGTGTGTTTAATGAAAAAATATTTGAAACAAAAAATGTAGAACAAGGAACAAATATAGCCCTTGGTTCACTCCAGACCTGACTGCCCTTGATCAGCACAAAAATATACTGTGGCGTATTGCATTAGCATCGAATAGCCCCCGCGATATGCAACTTTTCAGGGAAGTTAGGAACCAATATACACAGGCAGTTAGTAAAGCAAAGGCTAGCTTTTTCAAACAGAAATTTGCATCCTGTAGCACAAACTCCCAAAAGTTCTGGGGCCCCCCTACTCAGACGACACCATTCTGTATACATCTGGCCCTTCTTTTGGACACTGTGTTAACTAACCTCCAGACAAGCTTCAATGCCATAAAACACTCCTTCCGTGGCCTCCAACTGCTCTTAAATGCAAGAAAAACTAAATGCATGCTGGGCACCGATCGCTGCCCGCACCTGCCCTCCCATCCAGCATCACTACTCTGGATGGTTCTGACTTAGAATATGTGACAACTACAAATACCTAGGTGTCTAGTTAGACTGTAAACTCTCCTTCCAGACTCACATTAAGCATTTCCAATCCAAAATTAAATCTAGAATCGGCTTCCTATTTTGCAACAAAGCATCCTTCACTCATGGTGCCGAACATACCCTCATAAAACTGACTATCCTACCGATCCTCAACTTTGGCAATGTAATTTACAAAATAGCCTCCAACACTCTACTCAGCAAATTGGATGCAGTCCATCACAGTGCCATCCGTTTTGTCACCAAAGCCCCATTTACGACCCACCACTGCAACCTGTACGCTCTCGTTGGCTGGCTCTCGCTTCATATTCGCCGCTAAACCCACTGGCTCCAGGTCATCTATAAGTATTTTCCAGATAAAGCCCCACCTAACTTTAAGCATCACCTGTCAGAGCAGCTTACAGATCATTGCACCTGGACATAGCCTATCTGTAAATATCCCATCCAACTACCTCATCCCCATATTGTTTTTTTTCGTCTCCTTTGCACCCCGGTATCTCTACTTGCACATTCATCTTCTGCACATCTATCACTCCAGTGTTTAATTGCGAAGGCCTATTTATTGCCTTACCTCCCTAATCTTACCTCATTTGCACACACTGTACATAGGCTTTTCAATTGTGTTATTGACTGTACGTTTGTTTATCCCTGTCACGTTCTGACCTTTATTTCCTTTGTTTTGTATTTATTTAGTATGGTCAGGACGTGAGTTGGGTGGGCAGTCTATGTTTGTTTTTCTATAATTTGGGTATTTCTATGTTTTGGCCTAGTATGGTTCTCAATCAGAGGCAGGTGTCATTAGTTGTCTCTGATTGAGAATCATACTTAGGTAGCCTGGTTTTCACTGTGTGTTTGTGGGTGATTGTTCCTGTCTCTGTGTTTTGCACCAGATAGGGCTGTTTAGGGTTTCACACGTTTCTTGTTTTTTGTAATCAGTTGTTCATGTTTACATATTAAAAGAGCCATGGACACTTACCACGCCGCATATTGGTCCTCCGATCCTTTTCGCCTCTCCTCTTCAGAAGAAGAGGAGGAAATCCTTGATCCCATGTGTAACCCTGTGTTGTTGTTTGTGTCGCACTGCTTTGCTTTATCTTGGCCAGGTTGCAGTTGTAAATCAGAAGTTGTTCTCAACGTTCCTTCCTGCTTAAATAAAGGTGAAATGAAAATAAAAATATTAGGAAGGTGTTCCTAATGTTTGGTATACTCAGTGTGATGTTAATGATATGGTAGAGAAATACCCCACGAACCATACACAAATAACCATATTTGTCTTGGTAAAATGTATTTTATAACATAAGGAAGTGACATTTCATCACCAAGGCACGTTTTCAACCAATCTGGGCAGAGTGGGTGGACACACCCTATACAGTATAATGTATGTATTGTATCATCATCATTAACAATTTCATTGTTTCAGTATGTAGTTATACAAATCTATTTATTCAAAGTGCTGTATTATTCATTAGTACTCATTATTTGAACGCATAATGAGAAATCTGAACACTTTAATAATCAGAAGGAAAACATGAACAAAACCATCAAATCTGAAGTATATGAAAGATAATTACACTCCTTGGAAAGCCTCAATGTGTTTGCTGAAGTAGAAAGATGTGATTCAGGTTATTGGAGTGGAACAGGCACACTTTTGCTTTAATCACATTTGTATGAGGAATTACATTTTGAGGGGAAAATTGCTTGGAGGCCTACTCCATGAACTGACACCAATTTGGTTCCTTGAATCAAGAGAAGGCAATGTGATACGTTTCACTTATAAGGATGTGAATATCAAACATGCTACATCTAAAGGTCAATATTGATTAGATTGCCAGAGATAAAGATGTCCTCCAAAAAGATAAAGATAAAAAGAAGCACATCAAAAGAAACTTGTCTGTCTCTAACACAGGGATCATCAGCTAGATTCAGCCGCAGGCCGATTTTCTTTCTTTAAGTGGAAGGTCAGGGGGCAGGAACATAATTACAAATAATTTGTAGACTGCAAATTGACCTCAAGAAGCCAAAACAGATATAATACTTGACTAAAACATAATCATTTCAAACCTGACTTACATTTATATATGATCACATACAGTGCCTTCAGAAAGTATTCACACCCCTTGAATTGAATTGTATTTTTTTTGGTCAACGATCTTACACAAAATCCTCTGTAATGTCAAAGTGAAAAAAAATGTCTAACATAAAAAAATAAATGGAAAATAAAACGAATATATCTTGATTAGATAAGTATTCAACCCTCTGAATCAATACATGTTAGAATACCTTTTGGCAACGATTACAGCTGTGAGTCTTTCTGGGTAATTCTCTAAAAGATTTGCACACCTGGATTGCACAATATTTCAGGTATTCATACCCCTTGACATATTCCAATTTTTTTTGTGTTAAATATATATTTTTCTCAACCATCTACAATACCCCATAATGACATAGTGAAATATGCTTTAAGAGATGTTACCTAATTTATTGAAAATGAAATATAGAAATATCTATTTGACATAAGTTTTCACTCCCCTGAGTCAATACTTTGGCAGTGATTACAGCTGTAAGTCTGTCTGGTAAGTCTAAGAGATATCCACATCTGGATAGTGCAACATTTGCCGATTATTCTTTAAAAAATTCTTCAAGCTGTCAAATTGGTTGTTGATCATTGCTAGAAAGTTATTTTCAGGTCTTGCCATTCACTGTCTTCTTGGTAAGCAACCCCAGTGTAGAGTTGGCCTTGTGTTTTAGGTTATTGTCCTGCTGAAAGGTGAATTTATCTCCCACTGTCTGGTGGAAAGCAGACTGAACCATGATTTCCTTTAGAAATGTGCCTGTGCTTAACACGACGCAGCCACTACTATGCTTGAAAATATGGAGAGTGGTACTCAGTAATGTGTTCTATTGGATTTGCCCCAGACATAACGCTTTGTTTTCAGGACAAAAAGTTCATTTCTTTGCCACATTTTTTGCAACATTACTTTAGTTTTTTGTTGCAAAAAGGATGCATGTTTTGGAATAATTTTTTCTGTACAGGTTTCCTTCTTTTCTCTCTTTGTGGCGTAATTATAATATTGTTGATCCATCCTCAGTTATCTCCTATCATGGCCATTAAACTCTGTAACTGTTTTAAAATCCCCATTGGCCTCATGATGAAATCCCTGAGCGGTTTTCTTCCTCTCCGGCAGCTGAGTTAGGAAGGACACCTGTATCTTTGTAGTGATTGGATGTATTGATACACCATTCAAATTCTAATTAATAACTGCACCATGCTCAAAGGGATATTCATATTTCTTTTTTACCCATCTACCAATAGGTGCCCTCATTGCAAATCATTGGAAAACGTCCCTGGTTAAACGTCCCTGGTTAAATCTGTGCTTGAAATTCACTGCTCAACTGTCATTCAAAAGTCACACTATTATTGCACCCAGAGTGAGTCCATGCAACTTAACAAATCAAATCAAATTTGATTTGTCACATGCACGTGTTTAGCAGATGTTGTTGCAGGTGTAGCAAACTTATTATGTGACTTGTTAAGCACATGTTTACTCCGGATCTTATTTAGGCTTGCCATAACAAAAGGGTTGAATACTTATTTACTCAAGACATTTCAGCTTTTCATTTTTTATTAATTTGTAAACTTTTTGAAAAGGCACTGTAATACTGTATCTCTCTATTATACGTGGGAATACTTTGGAAAAAGATTTCCAAAATTAAATTCACTTGGAGATGATTTGCTGGTATTTTTACAGTCTTTTATGTCTAATGCTCAGAAAACTTGGGGGGCCAAATGCCCGCTGGCTGCCAGTTGGGGAACCCTGCTCTATAGCTTGACTTATAGAGCTGAGCCCTGTCTCAGAGAGTTATTCATCATTAAAAAGACATGTCGAGAGAGCACCTGATCAATGTCAGTAGTACAAGGCAGTACTTTTTACAGACTTGGAAATCAGCCAACACAGCCATTTATAATTGCATTATCCCACTCTTAGTCAGGGTGACCTACCAAGCTGTATTTCTTACAGTGGATTCCCTCCTTAGAGCAGATGTCTTTCACTCGGTCACATTGATCTGGTTGACTGACAGCATACACAGCATACACAGTATACACAGCATACACAGCATACACAGCATGCACAGCATGCACAGCATACACAGCATGCACAGCATACACAGCATACACAGCATGCACAGCATACACAGCATACACAGCATACACAGTATACACAGCATACACATCATACAGAGCATACACAGCATGCACAGCATACACAGCATACAAAGGACAGGAACATCCCATGCTGAACATATATGTTACCAAAGGGAATAACATTTGTACCAAACATCCCACATGAATTGATTGCCATCCCCACAGTGTTAGTGTTATTTGACAGAGAGACAACTATCACGCTCTCACCTTGATTGTAGTCTCAAATCCACCCCATTTAACACCCTTGACCAGGGCCAAACAGAAACCCTTACCTCTACCTCTTTGAGTGTCCAGGCCACACAATTCACACGCTCTCGGAGAGAATCCTATTCATCCTCACAGTCAATGAAGAGAGTCTAGAAGTGAGATAAAGATTGTTGCTTGGCTTTTCTCCCTGGACTGTTAATTAACTAACTGAGAAACTTTCTCTGCCTGTCCATGTCAGGTCAGAGCCAGACTGGCTCTGACCTGACATGGACAGGCAGATACACTGCAGTGTCCCTGCTGCAGTGTATCATCTCTGCAGGAGAGAGAGAAATCAAGACCAGTGCAGTTTTCTCAGTTCCTCAGACATCCGCATCTGACAACATAACATGAGTTGAATGTTTGGATCCATCTGTCTCGCTCTCACTACAACCCAGTGCAGAGTTACTGTGATGCAAAGGCTAACAAGGTTAACAGTTCCAATATAGACTACGTATACCAAACATCTGCCTTTATTGTATTACAGAAAAACTTTACCGACCTGAAATGATTACTGAATGCAGGTACAACTAAGTATATGTTGTTCTCTAGAGCGCATAAAATAACTGATGATTTAAGCATATGTACTTTGGATGGTGTCCATATTGATCGTGTCCCTGCTTACAAATATCTGGGCATCTGTATAGATGAAAAGCTGTTTGTTTTTTTAAAGCATATTGATGAGTTAGTTAAGAAGCTGAGAATAAACATGGGCTTCTTCTATAGAAATAGATACTGCCTCTCGTTAAATAGTAGAAAGCAGATTATTCAGTTGACGTTCCTATCGGTCCTAGACTATGGCGACATCATCTATATGAACGCAGCTGCCGCTTCATTAAAGCTGGTAGATGAGGTTTATCGTAGCGCACTGCGCTTATTACGGGTGACAATTTTAGCACTCATCACGGCATTCTCTACAAGAAAGTTGGTTGGCCCTATTTGATGTCACGTAGGTTGATACATTGCTATGTTTTGATTTCATAAAGCCCTTTTCCAAAAAAGTCCCTCTGTAAAAAATTGGACATACGAGTTATCACACAGTCTCAGGGATGTCTAACTCTGAAAATGACTCTACTGAGTTAGATAAGTCAGCTTTCAGTTTTCTTGCAAATTATTTGTGGAACAATTTTCTAAATGTTCTGAAATGTGATGTTCTGGGGCTTCTGGGGCAATTCAGAAAGCTGATTGAGAACCTTATTACTGACGAATGTGATGTTTTATTTTATTATCATGTTTTTCTATATGCTTGCATTTTGAATTTATATTTTGATGTGTGTATTTTCTGTATTTTCTGTAATTTATGTAATTTAGGGCTCATCTGTAAAAGAGACTCCCTGATAAAATCTAGGTTAAATAAAAATATAAAAACCTTCCTGGAATAAAAAACTTCCTGGCATCAGTAATGGATCATAGCTTTCACCTATGTTCACCTGGACAGTCTATGTCATGGAAAACACAGGTGTTCTTAATGTTTTGTACACTCAGTGTACTGTAGTCAGCCAATTACTACAGTCCTTGATAATCAGTGTTTCCTCTCCTCAGTTGTACATGTGGCCTGTGTTTTTACAGTAGTTGTTAATGCTGAGGAGCAGGAAGTGACTGTCTCTGACTCCACCATGCAGGCGAAGCTGAAGCTGCTCAGTAAATCTCTGTTACAGCCTCCGTGGCTTGTGGCGCTGATAGAGTCTAGGTACTGTTCCCATGTGGGAGGAGGAGTTATTCATCCCAGTCCCTGACCTTCTCATCCTCCCATTCAGCAAAGTGTCACATCTCATCAGTCCACATTCACTCCAATTTTCACTATCAAGCTGTCTGCAAAGACATCCTCCCACTCTATAATGGTACCACTACACATACTCAATCTAGCTATTCCTCTGTGTCCCTCTGTGTGTGTTTACCCCCCCACCTCTCTCTCTTGCGCTCCCTCTCTCTCTCGCTCTCTCTCTCTCTCTCTCTCTCTCTCGCTCTCTCCTTCTCCCTCCACCCCACACACACACAGAAATGCACCTGTTAAACACGTGAATCCTTCAACAAGGTCAGAGTAGAGGTTTAAAAAAAAAAACTGACTTGCGATGTCAGCAGAACTGGTCTTTTAGCTAACACTATTTACCGTTTCTATTAGATTAGTGCAGAGATTCCAGACCTAACTCAGCACAACTCAGAACCACCCAGCGCGGATGCAGACTGTCAATGGCTCACCGCATGGGCTTCACTAATAGTCAACCCCTGATGTGATGCGCTGCATTCCAAAATAATGACTGTGTGAAATTCATCAGCCAAGCATGACCATGCACTTCCTGATGACCTCACATCTGTACTAAGTCACCTGTATCTAAACACTTACCTCTAAGCAAAGATGTTTCAACTTTGTTTCAACACTGAAAGGGATTGCTTCGTGTCTGTTTCAAATAGCTATGCTGGGTAGACTTGCTGACTTGGGTATCATTGGCATCTAAATCCGGTTGTTGAGAGTTACCTTGGAGATTGAGAAAGGATAAATGACAGGATATTCAGTACATACTGAAAGGTCCGACTAGCAGCTGGAGAATGGAGTATTCAGACATTTCTCTATGCTCCAAAGCTTTCTGATTACACTACTCAACACTGTGGATTTTGCTGAGCGTGATGTACAAATTAAGCACACACTCAATGACGGAATAGGGGCTTTTCCGCTGACAGATCTGCAGGTGAATCCCTCACACCTAACGGGACTTTCAACTGAGCCATAAAACCCTGTTAGGACATTCATTGTACACACATCACTATGAGGAAAAGTGAGTCATTTCAAAATCAGAAATACAATACTTGGGTAGTGCTAAGAACCCTACCAAATCATTGAGTTACAATGGGATTGTGCAGTCAAGATACTGTACCTATCAAATCCAGCTATAATGGCCCCATCCCGACCTGTTCCTTGTAAAAAAAGGTAAGATTTGCATTTTAAGAAATACATTATTTCCAAGAAATTGTGTTGCCAGTAAATTGATAGATAATATCTATATATTCATTTTCCTCAAAGTTTTCATGAAGGTTTTTTATTATGGATTAGTGACGTTAGATAAATTATTACTTAGGCAATCTGTTGAATAGTTCTCTGTGAGTGTTCCTCCTCAATATGAGACTAAGAGAAAGACCCACAGCTAACACTCAATAACTTGAGACAGTAATAGACCGAAGGCATCTAACCTGTCTCAGCTCTGTGCCATGCGTCGTCTCCTCTGTGACACATTCTGCACAGGTTCTGCTTTGAATCTCACTTTTCCTTCGGACATTGGGGTTTTCAGAGAGATGCCCTATCTTTTGGAGATACTAAACTTTCTGTGTCCAACCTGTGTTGGAACTTTTCTCTCTGCATTATTGAACCGTGTTATTGACCTGTATGCCTTTCAGCTTCTGTGCTGGATACTGCAGTGGCATGACAGAGCTGCCTGATGGAAAGATCTTACACACAGGCAGGAACACAGGCAGCATACACAACACACACACGCACTCACACGCGCATATGCACTTTGGTAACTATGGGTTTAAAACCACAAGCTCCTTTGTGTTAAAGAGAATTCACAAGGCTTTCACATCCCTTTCTAATATCACATCCTCTTTTAGCACACACACTCTCATTACTGATGCAGTGCCAGGGTAGATCACCACAAGCTAGTAACTGTCAATAAGCATGGTTGCCCAGGTAACCCTCCGTCTCCTGGGTGGCATGTGAGCTTCAGTAAGCAGACCCTCCCTGTTGTTCCACCTGGCAGCGCCTCCCCCAGGCTATACCAGGCAGGCACGCACAATCCTCCACAGCAGAGTGGGCTTCTGGGAAGCCAAACTCATACTCACTCATGCATAGAGACTGGATCTTAATTTACCCCCTCGAGGAGTGAGGAAGTCTCCCTCATGAACGCCCAAAACAAAACAGCCCGTCAAATGGTTGATACGCTCTCAGTAGCCTCTCTTATGCCCCCCTCTTCTCCATCAGTAATTATGGTTATGCTTCAGAAGGATATTATGATGACAATGGGAAACTGAGAGAGCGAGAGAGTGAGAGAGGAGAGATGAAAAAGAGAGAATTATTCTTCAAATCAATGTTGTAATTACATGTGTTTGTGAACAGATAGAGGTACTGATGAGGAGAGTTGAAACATGGGGAATGATTGTTCCATGACCTGGGATACATAAACTATGCAGCAAAATGCTAAATCCCGACGGGTTATCAAATTGGCATTACAACATTTGGATTTGAAGATACACACACCTACATACTATATAAAGAACTAAAGAAAGGAAGAACACTGTACAGCAATTACCTAGCTTACAGACCAAGCTATGACTTTTCAGACACTTTTCTCACCACAAAGCCATGGTTGCAGTGTGAATTTCTGATGAAGGAAAATAAAGTATTGCCTTACTTTTGCGCCAGAATGCTCTGCAGTTTGGTTGTATGGTATCTGTCTAGAACTATCAAAGATGTGATGGTGAGTCACATTCTGTTCACCTGCCGGAGAAGCATCTCACCTGATTGTGTCTGGTACCTAATCCGAAGAAACCCTGGATAATAGGAAAATATGACAGAGTTGATTGTGAATGAGACAATCAAGAGCAACAATACAGAGATGAATAGTGTCAATCACAGGAGCAGGAAGTAGATTAGAAGGCTGCAGTGTCTGGTTCAGGGTGTTAGACAGTGTTTGCGAGGCCCGTGGTTTGTTGGAGCGGAGGGCTATGTGCGGATGTAGTGAAAGGAAGGGCATGTCTCTGCTCTGGGCCTGACCTTTACCTGTGGGGAACCAGACAGAGCAGACAGAGGGCCTCGATAGCACCAAGCACTGATAACATCCTGGGATTGAGCGGCTGAAGACATGACAGCCATACAAAAAAGTCTAGCCGTCTGGTGATATAAACAAACATAAACAAACGCTGGCTTCATGCCCCAACACCTGGCCTGTTGAATACCTAGCTTCAGTCACGCTGCAGGGCCCACAGAGCCACCTGAAAGGATAAAGGATTGACACTCAGATGTCTTCTCCTTTATGTCTCCTTAAATATTGTTCCCTTTCTATGGGAATGCCTTTGTTTGGTCGAAGCATTCATCAACAGTTTTTGGGAAACCAAGCAGTAAATATTTAAAGTGGCAGCATTTGCATATGACAAATGAGACAGATGATGGAGATGAGAGGTGATGATAGTAGAATAGAAAAGCAATGATCAGACAGAGGAGATGAATCGCCCAGGTTTCGCTCAGGTGAGCGTGACCTGTCTGCTTGATGACAAAGAGACGTGTGATTTCCAGTGCATAGCCCCTTCTGTCAACTTCACAAATAGCCTCCATTATGAAAACACAAACACAAAATGGTATCATTGTAATCTTTTATCCTTTTATGTTGCAATATCCTTTTGAAAGTTCTCCTCCAGAGTAAAACCCATAATTTCCTCATCTTTAAACTTCATACACTCTCCTGGTAGGTTTTTGTGCATTCCTCTTACAGGTTAGAGGAGAGCAGATAATTAGATTATTTTTTATCATCCATCCAGAATTGTTATTCCTTTCCTCTTTAGACTAGTTATTCATAAGTGAGCTAGCATTAGCATTCATGAGCTATGGCAGTCCTACACCTTCACAGTTCTCCACATTGCTGATCACACTAACTTCTGCTCTCCTGATGTGCATGTCTCTGTGTTTAATTTCAGCCATAAATCTTCTCTTTCCCCCTCTACGCACCCCCAAAGTGCTGTGCTGGGCTTAGAGGAGAGGCTGGGGGAGGGGCTGTGAGCCTAGTGGGGCCACGGTGGAGGAGATATGGGAGAGAAGCTTTGGGGGATACAAAGAGACCACAGTGGAGAAGCATTATTCAACACTGACTCCACCTGCTTATTATGTCAATATCACCACAGGACTTGGTGCACTGGGCCAACTGTGAGAAATCATACCAGCCTCCCAACCCAGAATCACACGTTCACTCAACTGTGAAACATCATCAGTGTAATTGGAGCACAACCAATTAGTCAATGAGATCAATTAAAATTACACTTTTTGCCATTTATTCTGCATTGTGATTGGCTGGCCTTGTCCCATTGTTCAATAGCCCAACACGCAATATTCATCTCACCCAACGCAGGAAGCAATTGATGCTTAAAACTGTTTTTATTTTATTTTATTGTCCAAACACTTCAGAAAGTCTGAGGTACTGAGCTGCCAATCTAGTGGAAAGAGCAACTGGCACATTTATATACTATGTTTAAGGTTTTAGAACAATGTATGCGCTATATACATTTTTGGGGCATTTTTCACAAACTCCCTCCACATTAAAGGAGAGAGTAGGAGTACATAATGATGTTGTATTCCTCACCGACAGGGTCTTTGATGCAGGATGAGTCTTGGAAATGTTTGATCTTGTGTGGCGAGTGAAGGGGAGGCTGTGCCTTTTGTGTGTGTGTCTGTGTGTGTCTGTCTCTGTCTGTGTGTGTTTGTGTGTGTGCGTTTACGTGCAGGTGGTTATGTGCAGCTGGTTACATGTGTTTTTCTAACAAGCCGTGTGATGGTCTTTCTTTGATCCAGAGGAGCTCAGAGAGACATGTTTTTCTCCTCATTCACTGTGTGATTTATTATGGTACACATGCCTCAGTCAACTACTGTAGCAACTCCTCCCTCCTCTACCTCCCTCTCTCTTTCTGTATTTCAAAATGTGGACAAAGGAGAGTTCCAGCCAACAAGCTCCAAGGTAGCCTAGCATTGTAGACTGAGCCTACTGACATAAAAATAAAGGTTGGTGCAATATGTAATTTGGTTTAGATGTAGTCATGTCTGCTCTGTAAACTATGTAGCTATTTACATGCTATTTTCTCTCCAGGTCTACTACCCATTCCTTCTGTTGCCATACACAGACATTACCCATCAACAGAGGTCACATAGAATGCTCACCTTTTATTTCACGAAACACTGGATTAGCACAGAAATAAACATGCACCAAAACACACTGACTGATGCCCCCCATGCCCATGTGTGTGACTTCACATCTCCTCTACTCTCAGCATCTGCTGGGACAGCTGGCTGTACAGGCCCTGTGTGTCCCCACATCCACTACAGGGATTAGTGTGTTCCCACACTGCCCCAGTCCCCCCCATTGGGGTCCCAGCCCATACTGGAGCTCAGCTGCACCATGTCCTGACCATGTTCAAAACAACAAGACAGTAGAACTGCACAGATCAGCAGAAAGATCATTGCCAATAGACCTCCACCTCATTGAGGTCTGACTTAGATGCTTGGTAGACAGTTGACTAATCAAGATAGGCTTATTGATTAAGTGTGAGAGAGACAGTGATCTGGCATCTGCCTCTGACACACATAAAGCCAAATAGAGAGCCAACATCTATGGCTGGGCTGGCCCAGAATTCAACCTCCCACTGGACAACAGTGATGGTTAGGAGCAGGTATAATGCTGAGCATAATGCATTACAGAGGACCTAAACCCTGTCAAACATACACTATTCCTCCTTTGAGTGGCTCTCAGGTATATCTAATCCATTGGTAAAATAGTATGACAGGATCAGGTACATCCAGAGGGTCTGGACTCACAAAGGAGAAGAGAAGAAAGGTAAGGCTCATGATTGCCCTCTGCTGGTATCTGATGAATGTGCATGTATGTGGGTGCAAATGTGACTGTGTGAGCTTAGAATGAGTACACTTTCGAGGGGCTTAGGCGTAAACAACATCCTCAGATAGATTTCCATGGTGCTCGGTCAATGAGCTTAGGTCATTTAGTCATAAGGGGACGGGTGTTTGAAAGGAAGACAAATGCCACTCACGGAGCTGCCTAGCTCACACTCAAGCTCATTCAAGTGGAACTCAGCATCTATTCTGACAAGCCTCTCAGTACCGCAAAGCTGCTGCTTCTCAGATAACATGGAACTAGAGCCCATTTTGGTATTCAGACCATAACCTACAATATTTTCTAATCTGTAATGTTCTCCTCCTGAGAGTATAATTTCACAGACTCAACAGAGAATGGTACTGTAGTATTCATAAATAGCCTCCAACCCACTCAACTCCCTGGGGAGTATACATTCACAGAAGAGAGTCAGTCATATGTCCTTAGTTTAGCATCCACCCACATTGGATTTGACGTTACAGACTTTCTTTGCCATGAAAATGATTTCACACCTTCATGAATAGGTGAGTGAAGTGGCTAAATGAATGAGTATATGGTCACATGGCTAAGGGAATGAGAGGACTTGATTTATTCCCTTCAGCTTCTAGTGGAGCAAAGGGCCTAAATAGTATATCTCCACTCTCCAGTGAACTCTGGTCTGGGTGGTTTTCTTGACCTCATTCCATGTGGTTCCTGACTTCTTCATCTCCTGCTCATTTGTCCTTCTCCATGTCTTCTGAGAATGAGAGGAGATCATGTCGCCAAACGTACCCTGGTAAAACTGACTATCCTACCGATCCTTGGCTTCGGCAATGCCATATACAAAATAGCCTCCAACACTCTACTCAGCAAACTGGATGTAGTCTATCACAGTGCCATCAGTTGTATCACCAAAGCTCCATATACTACACACCACTGCGACCTGTATGCTCTCGTTGGCTGGCCCTCACTACATAACCATATCCAAACCCACTAGCTCCAGGTCATCTATAGGTTTTTTCTAGGTTATCCCCAAAGCCAACACTTCATTTAGCAACCTTTCTTTCCAGGTCTCTGCTGCCAATGACTGGACCGATTTGCAAAAATCTCTGAAACTGGAGTAATATTTCTCCCCCTCTAACTTTAAGCATCAGCTGTCAGAGCAGCTTACCGATCACTGTACCTGTACACAGCCAATCTGTAAATGGCACACCCGACTACCTCATCCCCATATTATTACTTATTGCTAAATTGTAATTATCTTCGCCTCTAGTGCCTATTTATTGCCTTCCTCCCTACTCTTCTAAATGTGCACACACTGTACATAGATTTGTTATGTACATACATTTTGAAATAAAGGTGAAATCAAAATGTTTTCTTATTATTTTAAATCACGGTACAACGTATCATTGTTCTAAACTGCAATAGTGGAGCAAGTACAAGAGTATTTCCTTTCATGAGAGTTTAAAGCTGTATTTGGTATTGCTACATGTAGA
Source organism: Oncorhynchus kisutch (assembly GCF_002021735.2). NCBI lineage: Eukaryota > Metazoa > Chordata > Actinopteri > Salmoniformes > Salmonidae > Oncorhynchus > Oncorhynchus kisutch. The sequence continues at coordinate 24,647,037 of NC_034179.2, forward strand.
TCTCTTTCTACACATTCCATCTGATCTCGAGTCTTGCCTATACCAAGTCCAAAAAGATTTAAAATTGTGGAGATTTCATGCCAGCAAAAACAGAATAGAATGAGCATTTCTGTAAATGGAAGAACTGGGAAAGGGTGTGTGGAATTGAATGCTTTAAGGGTTGAAGGTGAGGACACAGGTGAACTCCAAATCACCCCGTTCTATTTCAACAGAACCATCACTCATGTGGATAGATTGGTCCTGAATCTGAGCTGATGATGCCGTGCAGGTGAGATATGGTGTGCCCACAGTCCTCTATCAGTCAAAGCTCCTTCAGTTGTCATACATTTTTATTTTTTCTCTCCTTCAGCTCTCCCCTCTCTATAGTGTTCAGTTGTTTTGTGTGTGTGTGTGTGTGTGTGTATGTGTGTGTGTGTGTGTGTGTGTGTGTGTGTGTGTGTGTGTGTGTGTGTGTGTGTGTGTGTGTGTGTGTGTGTGTGTGTGTGTGTGTGTGTGTGTGTGTGTGTGTGTGTGTGTGTGTGTGTGTGTGTGCGTGCATGCATGTGTGTGTGTGTGTGTGCGCGTGTGTGTGTGTGTGTCTAACAGAAAGCTCACTGCCAGCAGCTAAAAGGTGATTAATGAAGCACCATTAAATCTTTAATCATCAAATAGGAGATAATTTAAGTCTAATGAGTCTATGAGCATAAACATCTGAACCAAAGGTAATACAAGGAGAGTAAGACTGCATGGTGGAGGGTCAAAAATTATTTTTTTATTTGATAGTCTATAGTGATTTTAAAGACTACCTTACAATTTCACCGCAATACAGTATTTGAAGTGACGTAATTCCTTAATCTATACGCATTCATTCCGTGACATAGGCAACAGAAATTTAACTTGTTACATGGCAAATGACAGGTTCCTTATCCAGGCGTGAACAAAATGTTCTGTATTCAGTACCATGAATGTTGTATCTCTGTGCTTCGACTGCGAGCTGAAAACAGACAATCGTTGTGGGTTCATGTTTACTAGATTTCTTCTCTTGGCTGTGCGATGGGCCTCTATTCCCCCTGGCTCTTATAGGCAGGCAGCATCCTCCGGTTTTGACAATAAATCATCATTCGGTGATCCTCAACATTTTATTAAACTCACACATGTATATGCAATTAGAGGCATCCCCTAGGAGTGACTGCTTCACAGCAGAGAGCTGGGGGCCAGAACCACACACACTCAGGCATGCCACACCAAGATAAATACAAACAACAGTTACAGTACACTCTATGTTCTCTGCATGTCATCCATTGCTCCAAGGCGTCAATTTCCCGGAGAAAACACTAGGCAGAAATTGAGAAAAAAAAGAAGGTAGCTGGGTAAAAAAGGAGATGATCGAGAAAGTAAGTGTTATGAAGCACCTTGGACGTGTCATCTCATGTCATTCCCAGAGATTACTGCCCATGGAAACCCCCCAGCAGGCTGGCAGACTCCCTCTGGAGCCAGTGCTGTGGATTAAGGCTAGCTTGCCCCTGCCTCACATCCCCCTCTCCCCATCACCATTAACCCAAGGACAAAAAATATATAAAAAATTCACTCACCAGCTTCAGCATCATCACAGCCATGGCAGGGCTCACCGGGGTAATCAAAGGCTTTTGGCAGGTATACTGTATGCTGGAGGAAGAAGGACAGGTTAGAAAAGGATGGAGGGAATATATTGTCTTGGAACAAAGTGCTTCTTAAACAACAGACAGATGTTTTGCATAAAGATATTAGAAGTATCTGGCAACTGTCATTCTCTCAATGGCTGAGTTGAAATGGAGGAATGATTATTCATGCATTATTCCACCGCGGTGATTCTGAGAGCCTGGGTAAATGAATAGCACACCGTTGCAACATCGGCTTTGAGGCAAGTGGCAGCTAAAGTGAAAATAAAGAAGCATCAATTTCTGTTTTGTCATTCATTTAAAAATGTAATCAGGCAGCCCTGTACATGGCTAAGTCTTTTCTTTGTGTTGCTATGACAGTCTCTGTGAGAGCATATCCTATTTAAAAGACTTCCTCGGGATGTTTCCCTGCTGTGCTCTGACAGAAACTAACATCAACATGTGTATTTGCTGTTTAGATTAATAACATCAGCATGTGCACAGCTCAACAGCAGCATAAACCGCTTGCAATTCCCTATGGTGAATTTTTTGATTAATGGAAGGAAATTATTCTTTTGGAAATCAGAATTGTGGAAGAAGTGAATTTCAGAAATAGGAAGCATAAGGAGAAAATTCCTGGACTGGGAAGATACTTGAAAGGTCAGAGAGTGTGCAATTCCCTGAACTAAGACATTTTATTCAACCATTTGCATAATTAACATTTCATGTCAACGCACAAAATTAAATTAGCACACATTAAGGACCTTAATTTGGTGAATATCAATCTAGACTCGCTTGATAACATATTTCACGCATGCCTGTAATAAACCCTCATGGAATAATTACAAGATAATCTAACTGTTTTGATTGCAAGTCATTTAAACTGTGAGTAACATTTATAAGACTTTTAGTTCCTCATTTGTGCTGGGCTGGCATGTGGTGCAGTTTGAATAGAGATACAGTACTTTGTGAATGTGGGTCCTTACTCTAAGGTCCTTCTCACTCAGACTATGGTTCCATCTATTCTCATTCATGTAGAGGAGAATGTACAGTAGGGACACTTTACAAACACCACATCCAGTTGGAGACACAGACTTCTTATTCCTCGTTCTAACAAGACTCCAAATAGAGGAGACAATTATGGAAACAATTAATGATGTGATTAGCATCTTAGGAAGCTGAATCATATCAAATCATGATTGGCACAGTATCAAAACAGAGCTTGTTTCCCACTTCCTCCCAGGGAATCTGTAGGCCTATCAGCTACAGTGCCTTCAGAAAGTATTCATACTGCTTGACTTATTCCACATTTTCTTGTTAAATAAAAAATTGATTAAATATAGTGTTTTTCTCTCACCCATCTACACATAATACCCCATAATGACAGTGTCAAAATATTTGTAGAATTTTTTACAAATGTATTGACAATTAAATACAGAAATATATAATTTACTAAAGTATTCAGACCCCTAAATCAATACTTTGTAGAAGCACCTTTGGCAGTGATTACAGCTGTGAGTCTTTCTGGGTAAGTCTCTAAGAGTTTTCCATACCTGTATTGTAAAAAACACTTGCCCATGATTATTTTCAAAATTCTTCAAACTCTATCAAATTAGTTGTTGTCATTGCTAGGCAACCATTTTCAGGTCCTGCCATAGATTTTCAGATAGATTTAAGTCAAAACTGTAACTCTGCCACTCATTCACTATCTTCTTGGTAAGCACTCCATTGTACACTGAGTGTATAAAACATTATGAACACCTCCCTAATATTGAGTTGCACCCCCTTTTGCCCTCCGAACAATCTCAATTAGATTGGGGCATGGACTACAAGGTGTCAAAAGAGTTCTACAGGGATGCTGGCCCACATTGACTCCAATGTTTCACACAGTTGTGTCAATTTGGCTGGAAGTCATTTGGGTGGTGGATCATTCTTGATACACACAGGAAACTGTTAAGCATGAAAAACCCAGCAGTGTTGCAGTTCTTGACACACTCAAACCGGTGCAACTGGTACCTACTACCATACCCTGATCAACACTTAAATCTTATCTTGCCCATTCACTTTCTGAATGGCACACATACATAATCCATGTCTCAATCGTCTCAAGGCTTAAAAATCCTTATTTAACCTGTCCCCTCCCGTTCATCTACACTGACTGAAGTAGATTTAACAGGTGACATCTATAAGGGATCATAGCTTTCACCTGGATTCACCTGTTCAGTCTATAGCTAGGTTTCCATCCAATTTGCAATATATTTTCATGCAAATATTCAAAAATCCACATAAAGAAAATATGAAAAGTTTTCTACCAGTGGACCCCATTTTGCTCCACAATTCCTATAGGCAGAAATTCAAACAGGAAGTACCCGTGCTAAGGTCTATTCAACACTGGTCTGACCAATCGGAATGCATGCCTCAGGATTGTTTTGATCACACGGACTGGGATATGTTCTGGGTAGCCTTGGATAATAACATTGATGTATACACGGACACGGTGACTGAGTTTATCAGGAAGTGAATTGAGGATGTTGTTCCCATTGTGACTTTTAAAACCTACCTAAACCAAAAACCATGGATAGATGGCAGCATTCGTGCTAAACTGAAAGCACGAACCCCCGCATTTAACCATGTCAAGGTGACTGGGAATATGGTTGAATACAGTGTAGTTATTCCCTTTTTAATTTTTTTTAATTTTTTTTTATTTCACCTTTATTTAACCAGGTAGGCTAGTTGAGAACAAGTTCTCATTTGCAACTGCGACCTGGCCAAGATAAAGCATAGCAGTGTGAGCATACAACAAAGAGTTACACATGGAGTAAACAATTAACAAGTCAATAACACAGTAGAAAACGAAGGGGGGGTCTATATACAATGTGTGCAAAAGGCATGAGGAGGTAGGCAAATAATTACAATTTTGCAGATTAACACTGGAGTGATAAAAGATCAGATGGTCATGTACAGGTAGAGATATTGGTGTGCAGAAGAGCAGAAAAGTAAATAAATAAAAACAGTACGGGGATGAGGTAGGTGAAAAGGGTGGGCTATTTACCAATAGACTATGTACAGCTGCAGCGATCGGTTAGCTGCTCAGATAGCTGATGTTTGAAGTTGGTGAGGGAGATAAAAGTCTCCAACTTCAGCGATTTTTGCAATTCGTTCCAGTCACAGGCAGCAGAGTACTGGAACGAAAGGCGGCCAAATGAGGTGTTGGCTTTAGGGATGATCAGTGAGATACACCTGCTGGAGCGCGTGCTACGGATGGGTGTTGCCATCGTGACCAGTGAGCTGAGATAAGGCGGAGCTTTACCTAGCATAGACTTGTAGATGACCTGGAGCCAGTGGGTCTGGCGACGAATATGTAGCGAGGGCCAGCCGACTAGAGCATACAAGTCGCAGTGGTGGGTAGTATAAGGTGCTTTAGTGACAAAACGGATGGCACTGTGATAGACTGCATCCAGTTTGCTGAGTAGAGTGTTGGAAGCCATTTTGTAGATGACATCGCCGAAGTCGAGGATCGGTAGGATAGTCAGTTTTACTAGGGTAAGCTTGGCGGCTTGAGTGAAGGAGGCTTTGTTGCGGAATAGAAAGCCGACTCTTGATTTGATTTTCGATTGGAGATGTTTGATATGAGTCTGGAAGGAGAGTTTGCAGTCTAGCCAGACACCTAGGTACTTATAGACGTCCACATATTCTAGGTCGGAACCATCCAGGGTGGTGATGCTAGTCGGGCATGCAGGTGCAGGCAGCGACCGGTTGAAAAGCATGCATTTGGTTTTACTAGCGTTTAAGAGCAGTTGGAGGCCACGGAAGGAGTGTTGTATGGCATTGAAGCTTGTTTGGAGGTTAGATAGCAGTGTAAGGCAATCAAACAGTCGGTGTCCGCGACATGGCTGTGCAGAGACAAAGTGGAGTGCAGTTCAACGGCAAAGATACGAGACGTATGTGGCAGGGTCTACAGACAATCACGGATAACATAGAGAAAACCAGCCACGTCGCTAACTCCGACGTCTTGGTCCCAGACAACCAAACACCTTCTTTGCCTGCTTTGAGTGCCATCGACGTGGCCCGTTCCCAAGGACTGTGGGCTCTCAATCTCCGTGGCTGACATGAGTAAGACATTTAAGCGTGTTAACCCTCTCAAGGCTTCCAGCCCAGACGGCATCTCTAGCTGCGGCCTCAGAGCATGCGCATCCCATTGTTCCTGTACCCAAGAAAGCAAAGGTAACTGAACTAAATGACTATCACCCTGTAGCACTCACTTCTGTCATCATAAAGTGCTTTGAGAGACTAGTTAAGGACCATATCCCCTCCACCTTATCTGACACCCTACACACACTACAATTTGCTTCCCGCACCAATAGATCCACAGACGATGCAATCGCCATTGCACTGCACACTGGCCTATCCCACCTGGACAAGAGGAATACCTTTGTAAGAATGCTGTTCATTGACTACAGCCTTGCCTTCAACACCATAGTACCCTCCAAGCTCATCATCAAGCTCGGGGCCCTGGGTCTGAACCCCGTCCTATGCAACTGGGTCCTGGACTTCCTGACGGGCCGCCCCCAAGTGGTGAAGGTAGGAAACAAAAGCTCCACTTCACTGATCCTCAATACTGGGGCCCCACAAGGGTGCGTTCTCAGCCCCCTCCTGTACTCCCTGCTCACCCATGACTGCGTGGCCACACACGGCTGCAACTCAATCATCAAGTTTGCAGACAACACAACCATAATAGGCCTGATCACACACAATGAGGGCACTGGCGGAGTGATGCCAGGAAAATAACCTCTCCCTCAACAAAATGAAGGAGCTGATCATGGACTTCAGGAAAAAGCAGAGGGAGCACACCCCTATCCACATTGTCGGGACCGCAGTAGAGCAGGTGGAAAGCTTCAAGTTCCTCAGCGTACACTTCACTGATGATCTGAAATAGTCCACCCACACAGACAGTGTGGTGAAGAAGGCGCAACAATGCCTCTTCAACTTCAGGAGGCTGAAGAAATTTAGCTTGGCCCCTAAGACCCTCACAAACTTTTACAGATGCACAATTGAGAGCATTCTGTCGGGCTGTATCACCGCCTAGTACAGCAACTGCACCGCCAGCATCCGCAGGGCTCTCCAGAGGGTGGTGCGGTCTGCCCAAAGCATCACCGGGGGCACACTGCCTGCCCTCTAGGACACCTACAGCACAGGAAGGCCAAAAACATCATCAAGGACACCAACCACCCGAGCCACGGCATGTTTACCCCGCTATCATCCATGTGGCAAGGTCAGTACAGGTGCATCAAAGCTGGGACCAACAGACTGAAAAACAGCTTCTATCTCAAGGCCGTCACTAGCCGGCTACCACCCAGTTACTCAAACCTGCACCTTAGAGGCTGCTTCGCTACAGACATAAAATCACTGGTCACTTTAATAATGGAACACTAGTCACTTTAATAATGTTTACATACTGTTTGACTAATTTCATATGTCTATACTGTATTCTATTCTACAGTATCTTAGTCAATGCCACTCCGACATTGCTTGTCCTAATATTTATAGATTTCTTAATTCAATTTTTTTACTTTAAGATTTGTGTGTATTGTTGTGAATTGTTAGATACTACTCCACTGTTGGAGCTAGGAACACAAGCATTTCACTACACCCGCAATAACATCTGCTAAATATGTGTATGTGACCAATAAAATTTGATTTGATTTGTTTCCACCAAACAAACTTGAGGATAAAATTCAGTGCGTGATGACGTAGCGCACACAAAAAATGTTCATGCACCAAATAAAAATCTAAAGTTCAATGCGTTTCCGTCATTTTTAACTCTACCGATAGTTTTGTCACAGAAACTATTGTGTTAAATAGCAAGTGTGCCTATTCTGGCCTTGGCACATGCGCTCAACAACAGATACAGTGCAGTTAGGCTAGTCTTTATGATGAGAAAAAGTGAATTGCTTTGCCACATTTTTTGCAGTATTACTTTAGTGCCTTGTTGCAAACAGGATGCATATTTGGAATATTTTTTATTCTGTACAGGGTTCTTTTTCACTCTGTCAATGAAGTTAGTATTGTAGAGTAACTCCATTGTTGTTGAGCCATCTTCAGTTTTCTCCTGTCACAGCCATTAAAGTCTAACTGTTATAAAGCCTCTCGGTGAAATTCCTGAGCGGTTTCCTTCCTCTCCAGCAACTGAGTTACGAAGGACGCCTGTATCTTTGTAGTGATTGGGTGTATTGATACACCATCCAAAGTGTAGTTAATAACTTCACCATGCTCAAAGGGATATTCAATGTTTTCTTTTTTATATATTTTTACCCATCTCCAAATAGGTGCCCTTCTTTGAAAGGCATTAGAAAACCTCCCTGGTCTTTGTGGTTGAATCTGTGTTTGAAATCCACTGCTCAATTGAGGGACCTTACAGATAATTCTATGTGTGGGGTACAGATCGGGTAGACATTCAAAAATCATGTTAAACACTATTATTGCACACATTTTCTCCTTAACAAAGGGGTTGAATACTTGACTCAAAGACATTTCAGCTTGTAATTTTTAATGAATTTGTAAACATTAAAAAAACATAATTGCACTTTGACATTATGGTGCATTGTGTATAGGCCAGTGACAAAAAAAATGTAAATTTGATCCATTTATAATTTAGGCTGTAACAAAAAATGTGGAAAAAGTCAAGGGGTGTGAACACTTTCTGAAGGCACTGTACATCTAAACGTAATGCCCTATGATGACCGACATAAAGGTCTGTGAGACAACAGAGGAGTTTGGACTGAGGAGGCTGCATACTGAAAAACAGGACAATTAGAAAAACGAGAACAAAGCAAATACAGGGAGAAGAGGCTCTGGAAATGGTAATCCACTGACTGTCAACTGGAACACAGCATATTTACATGTGATTCTATTTACCCCTTCCGGTGTGTAACTCATTTAGATTATTAACAGCAGGCAATGTGGAGAGGAGGAAATAAAATGTTGAAATAATTGTAGATGGTGTTGGCTTTGTTTTATTGACACAGCCTCATAAATATTCATGTTAGTTTGTAAAAAAAAATCATTTCAACTGTAAACTGAGACAACCAGGAGCATGAGGAGAATTCTCAATATTCTTCAGTCTCTCACTCACATTGATGATGAAAAAAACATTTCCAAGTCATTCATTGCAAACTGTGTATGCATCTGGTCTTCTACAAGTAATCCAATTTTTGTTTGTTTTTAAACCATGTTTGGAGTGCATCCTGAATGAGGTGATGTGCACCCAGCTACTCACAGTGCTATTCAGCGGCCCACAACGGCCCACAACGAAACAGCTCCACTTTTTATTTTGTCCTGTGACAGTTGATTTTAATATACATGTAAAGTACCAGTCAAAAGTCTGGACACATCTACTCATTCAAGGTTTTATTTTATTTCAAAAAAAATTTAAACTATTTTCTACATTGTTGAATAATAGTGAAGACATCAAAACTATGAAATAACACATATGGAGTCATGTAGTAACCAAAAAGTGATTCTTCAAAGTAGCACCCTTTGCCTTGACAGCTTTGCTCACTCTTGGCAATCTCTCAAGCAGCTTCATGAGGTAGTCACCTGGAATGCATTTCAATTAACAGGTGTGCACAGTTAAAAGTTAATCTGTGGAATTGATTTCCTTCTTAATGCCGTTTGAGACAATCAGTCGTGTTGTGACAAGGTAGGGGTGGTATACAGAAGATAGCCCTATTTGGTAAAAGACCAAGTCCATATTATTGACAAGAAAAGCTCAAATAAGCAGAGAGAAACGACAGTCCATCATTACTTTAAGACACGAAGGCCATTCAATACAGAACACTTCAAAAACTTTGAAAGTTTCTTCCAAGTGCAGTCACGAAAACCATCAAGCACTATGATGAAACTGGCTCTCATGAGGACTGTCACAGGAAAGAAAGACCCAGAGTTACCTCTGCTGCAGAGGATGAGTTCATTAGTGTTAACTGTACCTCAGATTGTAGCCCTAAAAAAACACTTCACAGAGTTCAAGTAACAGACACATCTCAACATGAACTGTTCAGAGGAGATCGCGTGAAACAGGCTTTCGTGGTCAAATTGATACAAAGAAACCACTACTCAAGGACACCAATAAGAAGAGACTTGCTTGGGCCAAGAAAAATTAGCAATGGACATGAGACCGGTGGAAATCTGTCCAAATTTGAGATTTTTGGTTCCAACCGCTGTCTTTATGCGACACAGAGTAGGTGAACTCCGCATGTGTGGTTCCCACCATGAAGCAGGTGGTGTGATGGTGATTTGCTGGTGACACAGTCTGTGACTTCTTTAGAATTCAAGACACACTTAACCAGCATGGCTACCACAGCATTCTGCTGCGAAACGCCATCCCATCTGGTTTGCACTTAGTGGGACTATCAATTGTTATTTCATAGTTTTGATGTCTTGTAGAAAATAGGAAAAATACAATCCCTTGAATAAGTAGGGTGTCCAAACTTTTGACTAATACTACATATACATAACATCTCATTTACATTCTTTAGATATAATTAAAAAACTAACCCTTTTTCTTGCATTACAGTCATCAGTGGATATTAAAGGAAACAAAACATTTAAAAAATGCTCACATACAGTATGAACAAAAGCTATCACTTCAAGGTTTTCTTAATACTCTTTGAACACATCATGCGAAACAAACAAAAGGCACACAAAAGTTCAGGTTTGTCAAGAGAATGTACATATATTTTCCATGGCTTATGACAGAGGACATGATCACATCCCTATCATATTAGTGTTGCGGTTCATTTGGATCAAAGTCTGTTTCTCACCCTTAACGTGTAATCATTCAATAATATTCATCTTAAATTAAAGAAAAGCATATGACTTTTTTATTGCCATGACTAAATCCTTAGACATATATTTATCATTTAAATGTCACCAAAGCAACCTAAATATCTCAAGCGTAACCAATGTATACGCTTGATCCAATGGGTAGGTTAAACGTATACCCAAGACTTCCTATCGTGTCCTATATTTGTCCTCACAGCGCTGAAACACACGGAAGACCTCTGAGCTCCCCTGTTCTGAGTCTGGGGTCAGTCCTTATATACCATTTATGGGGCAGCCATGCAATGTGCTCCCATAGGTTGGCATCTACACTGTAGTGAATATATGGGTGAAAACAGGTTTCTCAGCAAAACTGAAAAGAAACAGGTGAGAAATATGTGGATGAGATGTGTAGTGACAGTCACTATTGAAATGAGAGGAAACACATGTGAATTCATGTAGTCATATCTATAGCCACAAAACACAACATTTCTTGAAAGTATTATTGAGGCCTCCAGAAGCAAAGCATGGTACAACATTACAGTGTGCATTCAAAATCAAATAGAACACCAGGAAGCTCTGTTTGTATAAGGCAACCAATGTCTGACACTTATAGTAAGTAGTGGAGTACATAGTGTGTATAGTAAGGAGTAACAATTATAGGACCAAAGGAAATTACATGGACACAAATTCAGTTAACTTAAAAATAAAAAAAATCTGAATGTGTAAAACCCAAAAACTAAATTGTACATACACTTCTGTTTTTATGAGTCAAAACTTAGTGACAGAGCAGCTGAAGCAAGGCATTAGTCAAATTCATTATTGTCTGGTCAAACTGCTGTCCAAAACAGATCAGAGAGAGGAAGAAGAACTGTGGTGCTATAATGTGAAGGAGGATAACTATAGTCTAGCGATACAGATTTGGAAACACTGCTGCACCAGTGACCACAGTGGTAAGAACAGAGGCAAAAAAAAAGGCATGTCTACCTCACAGATACAGTATATTATACACACACGTAGAAAAATATAATTTCATAAAAAATATAACTTATTTTGAACCAACTGCATTAAAAAAAAAGGGGGAAATCTAGTCAGTCAACTATGGGATAAATTATTTTAAAGATGTCGTGTTCATATGACTTACACCGCAAGGAAGAAACTCCAACACATACTTTAAGTCTGTCTCTTTCACAGAAAAACACTGTCTGTGGGTAAGCAACACGTTCCGTATTGCAATCTCTGCATAACAAAATGCCTTCTGAAGACTGAATGTGTCAGGCTTCTTAGCTTTCCTATAGTGTTGTCAGACACACTGCTCATGAACAAGACTATTTGAAAGCCCACCCGAGGGCAGTCATAAGTTTCAAAAACGTAAAATAAAATAATGTCGGTGTTAAACGAACAATATGTGGTAATGACATACTTTGGTGTAATTTTAACTGTATTGTTGGTTAAGGGCCTGTAAGTAAGCATTTCACTGTTGTATTCGGCACATGTGACAAATACAATCTTATTGGTCAGTGTCATGCCTATCGCAACAATACTAAACGTACCATCTGCCCTTAGACCCAATTGGTTAAGAGACAAAAGTTGGCAGATGTTAGTGTGCAGGGACACCTCGGTAGCTAACAGTAGCTCTGTCACTCTGCTTAGACGTAACAAAAAACATACACTAAAAATGCATAGAGAATGGAGTAGAGGGAACAGCGTATAACACTTACATGAAAGGAAAATGTTGTTAAACAGATTCAACATTTTTGGGGTTATCTGAACATAACAAAAGGATGGTAAAATCACCTTCAGGTCAATTTCCACACAATAGATCTGAAGAGGAACACCATAAAAACACATGATTCTTCTAGCTTTGGCATCACAAAGATGATATATTCCTCGACTCCAACATACAGTACCCCCCACTTGGTATACAGCTGGAGTGCAGTAAAAGATAGCCAAAGCTTTCTTTGAGATTTGAGAGGTTTCATTAAAACTTGAGCCATGCTCTAAAAGTATGCCATCTCCATTTCAGATTTGAGGAGCTGAACTACACTTTTTAGTGCAATTTGCAATACACATACAAATAAAAATATAGCTATAAAATAAAGATAATGCACTTGCTGATTTACCAGCTCCATCAGATGGAAGAGGGGATGCTAAGCTATTTAGGCATTAACAAATGTACTGTACAAAGTATAGATTTTAATGACCCAAACGATTAGCATTTTATTTGCCGAATATTACATTCGTAGCTAGCGAGTCTTAGTTCTTCCACCACTGACATTCACCATGATGCATTTTATACAGACTTCTCATGCCATTTTATTTCTCAATCATTTCTTTCAAATCTACTTTGAAATGAAAACCAACATGATAGTTCCACAAGCAAATGGCATGAGTTCAACATTCACAATTCAATTGCACTTCTTCCATTTCTATCCTCACAAATAATATACTATATTTGTTCTGCAAAACAAACAGCAGAGACAATGTTACAGAACAGTACTGCTTTCCTAAGCATAATTAGTGTTGGTACTTTGCAAACTAGACCAAGTTTAACCAACTATTGCTGTCATTCAAACCACTGTCCATGAATCCAGCAGTTTCCTCTTAACAGATCACAGATTAAACAAACAATGGAAGGAAAACATGGCCTACTTGTCCAACCAAGGATTACGTGAAGGAAGTGAAAAGCGTGGAGCAGCTGTGGGCAGTGCTAGGCTCACTGGTACCCCAACCACACCGGCAGCCCACACTGCCCACGGCTCTGACATCACATCTAAAAGAGATGACAGGTGTTGAGAGGGAAGCAGGTTATACCATAACACCTCAGGGTGGGGGGAGAGAGAGGGAATGGAGGAGTGAGGAGAGCCATGGCTGGCATGGTGGGCTGGGCCTGGGGGTGGACTGGAGTGGGTTAGTTGGTTGGCACCTCTCAGGGCGTCTGGGACCCAGACCTCTTGAAGCTGCCCAGCAGGCTCTGAACCCCCTTCTTGACACTGGAGCCCACACGACGTGCCACGGAGTCGGCTGGTGGGCCTGGCAGGCAGGAGCTGGTACTGGGGGGCCTGGCGTCCAGACACTTCTGGTAGCGCAGCTGTCAAAAGTCACACAACATAAGCACCAAATCTGAATATAAAATTAAACTTGGACTCAAAATATTTGGTGCAACAAGGCTGTGCATGTTTAATATTACCGTGTAGTAAAACAGTCCAATCCCTGCAAACTCCTCCCATTTAGAAGAACCACTCACCTAATGTTTCTGAAAAAGTTGCCATATCAAATAGAAGTCCATTCACATTTTTAGTTGTGCCCACTGCCATTTCATTGGCTCCTTGCACATTGGCTCCTTGCACATCTCTCTGTCCATCTGGCTTACCAATATCCCATGCTTCAGTGTCAATTTATTTGTCCACTTATCTGTACTTCCATCCTTGGTACCATAGCTAGTTAGCTAACTTCATTTGCACTGTTTTGGGCATTTTTAAGCGAACTACACAACCAAGCATTAGACTAGCATGAGAAGGAAGCAAAATGACTTCATCTAAATACTCCATGCTGGACTTGTATGACATTTCTGTACATTCTCTTACAGGGATGTCTAGCAAAACATAAAATAGCAGAACACTTCTCCCCTGTGTGCATAGAGCCAGTTGATACAATGCTGAAAGTTTGCTAGCGACAGTGTGAGCTCAACACAGACAGGCGGAGTAGAGAGAAGATGTGACTGAAAGACAACCTGAACCAACCTCTGTGCATAGCCAATGTACTTTGTGGCGAAATTTGCACGTAGCCTTCACCGTGCGCTGCCACTTTAAGAGAGCATGAGCAGTAAGGAAGGAGGAAATAAAGACAGCTCTTTCAGCTCTTTTGGGAGGCGCGACAGTTTGAATGTGTGTGCTGCAGAAGTTGTTTGTTTTCAGCGTGTGTAGTTTATAAAGTATTTAACTCAATCATCGGTGTGATCGCTCTAGGTCGTGGTTGTTTTCGTTTGGGACCGCGCCCGTTATGGATCGCATGGATTAGTAGCAACATTGTTGCGAAGCTTTAACATACAGACCAACAAACCATCAGACAGTACACCAGCACGCCTGAAGACCACAGCTAAGATCTCTCGTTCTTTCTCTTCCCTCTATCATCCCAGTGCTTTACCCTGCAACAGACTCTCTATTTTTCAAATGTACTTCCCATTGAAGTTCATTAGAGCTGGACTATTATTGCCCTGCCAGAAGTATTTGGATGGACATTTTAGTTAAAAGGGAGGTTGCTTGCAAGTTGTGTATTGTTATGTGAACTGTATTGAGGTGAGGTGTACTAATGACATGTGGCCGAGAAGATTGTGGACATTTTTAAGGCCTTTGTTGTGTCTATGAACACCCCCCACATTCATACCCTCTGCACTCATCCACTAGAAAATAATACAGATTATTGCAAATCCTCTGTTGATGACTGGGTTCTTTCTTGTATTAAGTTGCTGTTAAATTGCTCTGCCATTATTAGTATTATGATTGTATAAGGTATTCTTGTTGGGGTTACCCCTGTGCTGTAATGTGGGTTTTAGATGGTGTGTGTTCTCTTTTCTCTCCACTGGCTATCTGGTAAACGGGCTACACTCTAGGCAGTCTCTTCTGCTGATGTGTGTGGGTCTGGTAGTGGTACTCTCTCTATTCTACTCTTTTCCTTTCGGCATGGTTAATACCTGCCTGGCGCCCAAACAAAATCTTTCTTTACCCCTCTCTAATAAATACCGCTACAACTTTATAAAGGATATTTATTTTCATAAGGATATTTTCTGCTGGACAATGTGTCCGGCAAAGTTTTTATTTGTCTGCTTGAATGCATTTGTATTGGCCAAAAGCCCTCAATCGTTGGCTGACAGAAACGTTGCACTCACCATGCAGGCGGCCTGCACAGCCTCACTAAGGCTGGCAGCGTTGGGCTCACACCAGAACATGTGGCAGATGAAGTCCCCGGGGCCCTCGGCCATGATGAAGGCAAAGGTGTGGATGTCCTTCCCCACGCCTATGAAGGACAGGAACCGCACCCGGCACTCAGAAAGAACCTCCTCTGTCTGCAGGGAACACAACAGAACACCTTGGGTCAGACTATTCCCACAGCAATTTAAACAACCTCAGAGCTTCATATTGGAAAGACATTAAAAATATATATATTTTTGAGATTGTGTGTGACTATCTGTGTGTGTGCTCACCTCAGCTGTGACTATTGTAAGTGTGGCTGAAGCCACGTTCACAGTAACTGGCGTCCACTCTTCCTTCTCTTTGGAATTGATTGCTGTGTTGAGGGCTACGTTGACTAGGTCCATACCTGGATAGGACATACCACTCAGGTTAGCTGCACATCTGAGTACACTCAATACCTGAGAATTTCAGGAAAAAGGATGGAATTACAGGAATTGTGTTAGTCATACTTCACAGAAAACCAAGTGTTAGGTAATAGCTCAATATCCCTAACAAGAGGATAGCTCATAGCAGTCGAGACGTCACACAATAAGACATCAGTATCACAACCTGTAGAAGAAATTAGTAGAACACATGCAATACTTTGAGACATTCAATAAGTCAATGTATATTAAGTGCATTTCATTAAGTGAACCCCAACTTAGTTGAAAGTCAGTATTCATTTAATTACAGTACCAAGTGGAAGGTTAGGACAAGTGGAAGGTTAAATACAGGCAGTGACCGAGAAACATACACAAGTTTACCTGAAATGTAATTCAATACACACCATCACAACTCTAGGAAAGAGAAGAAAAAGCATTCCTTACCAAAGCGTTCCTTACCTACGGGTTTAGCCACCGGCACGTTACCCAGGTAACGTACCTGGAAGGACTGGACTAGCTCATTCTTTGGTGCAGGGAATTCTGTAGGGAGAGGAGAGAGACAGAAAACCACTGTGACATCCTATTAAAACCATACAAAGGACCTGAAGTTGCCCATAAATACATTTGGTTTTAGATTATACAGTAAGTATATGGTCATACTAGGCTCTGGCAGTATCCAGATTGTCATACCGACCTTGTACTATACCAGGATATTTGGTAATACCGGCACTGAACACAAGGGACACCGTTTTCAAACCCCACTGATAGCATTTCTAACCTTCAGATTACAGAGTAACAAGTATATGTAAAATCCCATAGAGAATGCTAACTAAATGCTAACGAGCGCAAAGCAAACATTTTATAGCATCTGACCTAAACTATACAACCAACTCAAAAATGCTACTCACAGTTTGCTTGCACGCACAAAACAAATATTAGGCACCTGATCCAGGAAGAGATTTTCTGCTGTTACCAAGCGAATGCTTGATTTTGGAAGAAGCTAACCACTTAGCTAGATGGCTAACTAGCTACTAAATTAGCAGAACAAATGCACAACTGCAGAGCATTTAACACATTTTAGACAGTTAACTTAATTGTTATTAGATATCGAGCTGGCAACCATTTAGTTGTGAATTCCATACTGCAATTAGATCACATGGCGCATGCTGCACAACAGTGAGTGACTCACAAGGCTCCAGTCTCTCGTTATTCTGTGCTTGTAAACAAACACCAAGTGACTAGGGACTAACTCACAAACACCCCGGTATATGGTATACCACCAAGCCTACATCATACATCAAGTGCCAGTGTTTTACCCTGGAAAGGAATGTCCACCAGTTTAGAGGGGTCTATGTTGAGTCTGTTCAGAGAGGACTTGGATGATTTCCTCTGGGCCATTATCTACAGAAAAGGAATGACAGGAAAAACCCGATACAACATGTCAAAAAATAAAGACACAAACGACCCCTGAACCCCAGTCCCAAAGTTAGGTGAAAAAGGGGAGATTTCATTCAGGTTCAACGTGGAGACCTGAGTATGGTGCAGTGAACCAAAGCAGATGGGCTTACCTTAGAGCAGATGTCATGCATGCTGGTGGCAATGTTCTTAGCAGGTGTATCACACCTGAACACATGGCACTTCAGAACATGAGTCAGTTTGTCTCTCGCCACGTAGGCAAAGTCCCTAAAGTTAACACAAACAGAGGCGTCTCTTGAGAGGCCGTTATAAAGGCTGATCATGACAATTGAGGCAGATGAAATGGACAATGCTGAAATCAATACATTTTGATAATATCAGGATTTACTCAAAGGAACTAGCAACCTAATAGCATAAGCTTCCACAAATACAACAATGAACAAATGTACTAACAATTTGGACTGAGAACACTTAGTGTTGTCAAAATATGATTAATAGCTAAGCAAACATTCTCGTCTATAGAAACTGATCAGAAAGTCATGGGTGTGATTGAGAAATCATGGGTGTGATTGAACATTATGGGATAGGGGTGTGGAATCAATATGCTAACTATGAAAACCACAACTATGATCAATTCTATGTGACATGACTGAAGATGGTGGATACGACAATAACAATACACTACCTCTCCCTGTGTGCCCAGGTGCAGCCGGTTAGAGAGAGAACCCCAAATTAATCAATTCAACAGAAAAAGCAGGGTTCACAAAACAAGGCAACAAAAGCCAGACAAATAAAACCAAAATAAGAAACATTGTCTGTAGTAAACTGGCACACATATTTTTAGTATTCAAATATGAAGAAAATACAAAGAAATGTATACTGAAAATATAAAACGCAACAACTTTAAAGATTGCACTGAGTTATAAGGAAAACAGTCAATTAAAATAAATAAATTAGGCCCTAGTCTATGGCTTTCACATGACTGGGAATACAGATATGCCTCCGATGGTCACAGAACCCTTTTTTTTTAAGACTGTAGGGGCGTGGGATCAGCAAACCTGTCAATATCTGGTGTGACCACCAATTTCCTCATGTAGCACGACACATCTTCTCATAGAGTTAATCAGGCTGTTGATTGTGGCCTGTGGAATTGTCCCACTCCTTTTCAATGGCTGTGCGATGTTGCTGGATATTGGTCGGGAACTGGAACATACTGTCTTACACGTTGATCCAGAACATACCAAACATGCTCAATGGGTGACATGTCTGGTGATGCAGGCCATGGAAGAACTGGGACATTTTCAGCTTCCAGGAATTGTGTACAGATCCTTGCGACATGGGGCCGTGTATTATCATGCTGAAACATGAAGTGATGGCGGCAGATGAACGGCACGACAATGGGTCTCAGGATCTCATCACGGTATCTCTGTGATCTCAAATTGCCATCGTTAAAATGCAATTGTGTTCGTGGTCCATAGCTTATGACTACCCATAACATAACCCCACCACCACGGGGCACTCTGTTCAGAACGTTAACATCAGCAAACCACTCTCCCACACAACGCCATACACATGGTCTGTGGTTGTGAGGCTGGTTGGGCGTACTGCAAAATTCTCTAAAACAACATTAGAGGTGGCTTATGGTAGAGAAATGAACATTCAATTCTCTGGCAACAGCTCTGATGGACATTCACTGCACGCTCCCTCAAAACTTGACATCTGTGACATTGTGTCGTGTGACAAAACTGCACAACCACAGCACAAGGTGCACCTGTGTAATGTCCATGCTGTTTAATCAGCTTGTTGATATGCCACATCTGTCGGGTATTATTTTGGCAAAGGAAAAATGCTCACTAACAGGGATGTAAACAAATTTGTGCACAAAGTTTGAGCGAAATAAGCTTTTTGAGCATATGGAAACTGTTTAGGATGTTTATTTTCAGCTCATGAAACTTGGGGCCAAAACTTTACATGTTGCGTTTTGGTTTTTGTGAAGTGTAGTTAGAGTAGCAGGGGACTGACCTGCCGTTGTCCCGGCCCACTCCCCACACTCGGATGCTGACGATAGGCTGGGTGTGCAGCAGAGTCTGGCCCAAAGGATCAATCAGGTTCAAGGTCTCATTCTCCAGAACAAGGAGCATGTCTTTTCCCTGTGTGAAAACACATTACAGAACATTCCTCTTAACCTCTTAACATTGTTCTACCAACACTATCCAGGTAATATTCCCACACATAAGCCATTCTCTGACCTCTCCCCAGATCCCAGCCGTGTCGTGCAGGTTGTGTTTGTGGTAAGAGAGCTGTCTGATGCAGTTGTTGACAGCCACGCTGCTCTTCCCTGGAGCCATCTCCTCCTCTGATATCTCCACCCAGCCCAGAGACCGCACAGCAAAAACCTTTTGAGAGACACGAGGAGAGGGAAAGAGTGATTAAGAGCATGTTGAGTGTTAAAACAGAAAATATTGTGTGTGGGATGGGAGTGGAATGATTGGTTATGTCTATTTGTCTGAGTGAGAGCACATACCTTAGCGTCCAGGTCATTGATGAGTGAGCTCATCTTCTCCTTTCCTTCAGACTGTGAACAGCTGGATGTGAAAGGAATCAGACAATATAAGCATACAATGATAATACATTGTACCTGAAGGGTGGGGACTCACCTGAGATTGATAGAGGCATAACGCAATGTGGCTCCTTCAAAATCCTTCAGGGTCTGATCAGCCATTGCATCTTCCTCCTGAAGACATACCAACAACAGTAAGAAGTCACATTTCCACATTTGAGATAGAAAATAATAAGCAGTTGATATCTAAACATTGAAAACCTCTGAAAAAAGGTTTGCAAACTGCATTGATGTTAGGTTTGTTTCAAGTACATTTGGCACTCACCTTCCAGAACTCCTCGTCATTAAACCTGTTGGGGCGGGACTGGGTGAGACTACTCCACGTCAACTGAAGATACAAAAAAGAGACAAGGACCAATTAGAAGTAGGAAACTAAATCCGTTAGCACTAGCAGTGGGTGCTTAAATGGAAATACAATGACTGTGTGACCCTAATTGCCACAGTCAGGCCAAAACCTAAAGGACTGTGTCCACAGACATGGAAGGAAGCTAAAGTAATTCCACTACCTAAAAATAGTAAAGCACCCTTTGCTGGTCTAACAGCCACCCAATCAGTTTGCTGCCTGTTCTTCAAAAACTGATGGAGAAAATTGTGTTTGAACAAATAAAATGCTATTTTTCAAAGAACAAGCATGCAAATAGGAAAGGGCACTCAACTTGTAATGCACTGACTGAGATGATTGATGATTGGCTAAAATAAATGTATAATAAGATACTGTAGTTGGAGCGAGGGCTGTGGCGGTCATTACATTTTATCAGGCGGTTATTGTCATGCAAAAGACTGCCGGTCTCACGGTAACTGACAGTTAATTAAAATAAACACGTTTAGCATCTCCAGGCCTCCAAGCTGTATTCAAGCCACAGATGTGAGCCATTGAATCTAATTTTTTAAAAATGAATAAATCAATTTAATATACACCATCAGAATAAATCCATGATTTATTTTAGGCAGGTCTAAATAAACAACGATATGAAGACAATGTATTTCAGAAGAGCAGAATATGAGTTGGCCTACTGTATGTTACCTGGCTATGTGCCATGCCACTGGCTTGTCCACTTAGCAGACAAGATATGCTTATAAATCCTGTGCCATAATTGTATATCATATGAGTTTATAGTAAGAAGAATAAAACTTAGCTGAATAAAATATAAAAAATATTTTTCCCATTCCGAGGCGAAGTGGCTATTTTGAACTATGTTTACATACACTTAGGTTGGAGTCATTAAAGCTTATTTTCAACCACTCCACAAATTTATTTTTAACAAACTATAGATTTGGCAAGTTGGTTAGGACATCTACTTTGTGTATGACACAAGTCATTTTTCCAACAATTGTTTACAGACAGAATATTTCACTGTATCACAATTCCAGTGGGTCAGACATTTACATACACTAAGTTGACCGTGCCTTTAAACAGCTTGGAAAATTCCAGAAAATTATATCATGGCTTTAGAAGCTTCTGATAGGCTAATTGACATAATTTGAGTCAATTGGAGGTGTACCTGTGGATGTATTTCAAGGCCTACCTTCAAACTCAGTGCCTCTATGCTTGACATCATAGGAAAATCAAAAGAAATCAGCCAAGACCTCAGAAAAACAATTGTAGACCTCCACAAGTCTGGTTCATCCTTGGGAGAAATTTCCAAATGCCTGAAGGTACGACATTCGTCTGTACAAACAATAGTACACAAGTATGAACACCATGGGACCACGCAGCCATCATACCGCTCAGGAAGGAGACGCATTCTGTCTCCTAGAGATGAACGTACTTTGGTGCAAAAAGTGCAAATCAATCCAAGAACAACAGCAAAGGACCCTGTGAAGATGCTGGAGGAAACAGGTACAAAAGTATCCATATCCACAGTAAAACGAGTCCTATATCGACATAACCTGAAAGGCTGCTCAGCAAGGAAGAAGCCACTGCTCCAAAACCGCCATAGAAAAGCCAGACTAGCGTTTGCAACTGCACATGGGGACAAAGATCGTACTTTTTGGAGAAATGTCCTCTGGTCTGATGAAACAAAAATAGAACTGCTTGGCCATAATGACCATTGTTATGTTTGGAGGAAAAAGAGGGAGGCTTGCAAGCCGAAGAACACCAACCAAACCGTGAAGCACAGGAGTGGCAGCATCATGTTGTGGGGGTGCTTTGCTGCAGGTGGGACTGGTGCACTGCACAAAATAGATGGCATCATGAGGAGGAAAATTATGTGGATATATTGAAGCAACATCTTCCGACTTCAACTGTATTTGTTAGATTTATTTGGCAAATTTAGTTGTGAATGGTACAAACCTTAGAAATAAAAACATATGGGCTGCAAGATTTGACTATAGGCTATTGATGATTTGAGAAAGTCACAACAAAAAAAGCTTGCGCTCTGTTCCTTGCTTCAGGCTGCACACACCGTTCTCTCAAGTGATCATATTTTCACCCATCAGACTATTCTCAATTTAATCTTGTCTTTACTATTAAGTCAAATCAGTTTAGATTTAGAATGACCCATTATGGGAAGGAACAGGGGCACCTTTCCAGGCGGTTCATTTTTCAATCATGCCGGGTAGGCTCCTCCGGTTATTTCACTCCATGCATCAACCCCTGTTTGAGGAGCATGCAGCCTCTCGTTTCATGACAGGTGATATTCCGCCCAATCTCTGTATGCTATGGGCTCTCCAACCCTGTTCCTGCAGCTACCCAGTGCTTAATTTGGGAAACCAAGTGAAATCTGTTCAGGAACATTGTTGTTATCACAAATAAACATATTTCTGTTGTCAGCCCCTCTCTCTGCAGCTCAAGAAAGGAATGAAGGAGAGAAAGAAGATGGAAACACATGGTAGTGAGATATTCTGTAGTTAAGGTAGTGTCAGCCTATTAATTATAAAAATATATTTGTTAATTGCTATTATTAGGCTATTCAAAAATCAAATTCACTCTAATTGTAGGCTAACTAAACCAAATGAATCTTCGCCTTAGAAAGCACTGTATATTTTGTGCTATCTGTCTAACCTCCAAACGAGCTTCAATGCCATACAACACTCCTTCCGTGGCCTCCAACTGCTCTTAAACGCTAGTAAAACCAAATGCATGCTTTTCAACCGTTCGCTGCCTGCATCCGCACGCCTGACCAGCATCACCACCCTGGATGGTTCCGACCTTGAATATGTGGACATCTATAAGTACCTAGGTGTCTGGCTAGACTGTAAACTCTCCTTCCAGACTCCTTCCAGACTCATATCAAACATCTCCAATTGAAAATCAAATCTAGAGTCTGCTTTCTATTCCACAACAAAGCCTGCTTCACTCACGCCGCCAAACTTACCCTAGTAAAACTGACTATCCTACCGATCCTCGACTTCGGCGATGTCATCTACAAAATTGCTTCCAACACTCTACTCAGCAAACTGGATGCAGTTTATCACAGTGCCATCCATTTTGTCACTAAAGCACCTTATACCACCCACCACTGCGACCTGTATGCTCTAGTCGGCTGGCCCTCGCTACATATTCGTCGCCAGACCCACTGGCTCCAGGTCATCTACAAGTCCATGCTAGGTAAAGCTCTGCCTTATCTCAGTTCACTGGTCACGATGGCAACACCCACCCGTAGCACGTGCTCTAGCAGGTGTATCTCACTGATCATCCCTAAACCCAACACCTCATTTGGCCGCCTTTCGTTCCAGTTCTCTGCTGCCTGTGACTGGAACGAATTGCAAAAATAGCTGAAGTTGGAGACTTTTATCTCCCTCACCAACTTCAAACATCTGCTATCTGAGCAGCTAACTGATCGCTGCAGCTGTACATAAGTCCATCAGTAAATAGCCCACCCATTTTTACCTACCTCATCTACATACTGTTTTTATTTATTTACTTTTCTGCTCTTTTGCACACCAATATCTCTACCTGTACATGACCATCCGATCATTTATCACTCCAGTGTTAATCTGCAAAATTGTAATTATTCGCCTACCTCCTCATGCCTTTTGCACACAATGTATATAGACTCCCCTTTTTTTCTACTGTGTTATTGACTTGTTAATTGTTTACTCCATGTGTAACTCTGTGTTGTCTGTTCACACTGCTATGCTTTATCTTGGCCAGGTCGCAGTTGCAAATGAGAATTTGTTCTCAACTAGCCTACCTGGTTAAATAAAGGTTAAATAAATTACATTTAAAAAAATATATATATATTTTGTTGTGTTAAGCTTTGAAACAACATCCACAACAACCATGTTTTCCACTGAGTTTCAACCTGTTGTTAAACTTCTTTTTTCAAATTGATCAATAACTGTGCAGTAAGTTTTAAAAGCATGATACTGTTTTGATAGTAATAGTGATAGTGGTTGATGTGATTTTCAATTGTATTTACACTGATGTCAAAGTGGTTAGAGGGACAATAGATCCCCGAGTACCAGGCCATTAGCGACCTCATGGTCGTTAGCGCGTTGGGTACTACCAACGCATGTCCAGAGTGCATAAGAAGAGATTACCGTGACTCAATGGTCAGGTGGAATTTTATTGTGGTCATGACTCATGACTGCCGGTGCAGCGGTAATACGGTCACCACAAAAGCCCTATTTGGAGATGTATTGTTAGATTTCAGTGCAGCCTTTGATGTTATAATTTCTTGTTTCGGCTTTACGTCCCCTGCCATCACATGGTTGGAGAGTTACTTATCCAATAGAGTATTCTTCAATGGAAACTTCTCTAACATTAGATATGTACAGTACCTCTATTTTTACAAATGATTTGCCACCTTGTTTTACAAGAACTTAAAATGACACACACTCTGCACAATAAACTGGTCTTAAATACAACTTAAAGCATTGTATTTGGTTCAAAACATTCTCTAAGACCTAAACCTCAACTGGAGATGTGCATAAAGGGTGTGACCATTGAACAAGTTGAGGAAGCTGAACTCCTAGTAGTAACATTGGATGGTCAGTTATCATGGTTAAGTCTTAATGACAAAGTTGTTGTGAAGATGGAGAGGGGTATGTCTGTTTTAAAAAGCGTTTGACACAAAAATCAACTGCACTAGTTGTTCAGGCTCTGATCTTGTCCAATCTTGATTACTTTCCAGTAATATAGTCAGATGCAGCAAAGAAAGACCTAGCAAAGCTTTTTATTTATTTATTTTAAATGTAATATCTTATAATTGTACTGTGTCATGTATTTGTATGTTTTATGTGGGCACCAGTAAGAGTAGCTGCTGCACGCGCAGTAGCTAATGTGGATCATAATAAACTAAACTATCTCTGCCCTCTAGCTCTCACCTGTGGCTCCTCACTGGGTGTGATGACAGGGGAGGTACTGGAGGGTCTCTCTGGGGCTTCTCCCTCCTCTAGGGGAGAGGGGGGCTCCCACTGGGTGGTGCCTGTGGGGATGTGCCAGTAGTAGGTACCGGACTCGTCTCTGACCCGCATCCACCCCGCAGGCAGGTCTGTGTCCGTCTCAAACGCACTGCGATCCCAGTAAGATTCTATACAACGAGGAGGAACAAGATAAATGTAAAGAGAGAACTAGGAAATAAGATGCTCAAACCCGGAAAATAAGATGCTCAAACCCGGAAAACTATTTGATTGTGTCACAATCCCTGTTTACGGCAAAAGCAAAGCGCAAGTCTTATACACAATCCTTTCACTCAAAGCCCATCCATTGTTAAGACATTTTGTTGCCCCTCTTACCTGGGTCACCATCTGGCGTGCTGTTGGCTGTGCTGCCCTGAGACAGTGACATACAGCTGGAGTCCTCATCACTGGGTGCTGCATTTCTGCCCTGAAACAGCAAGCAGGTTTCCTTGACTTCTCTACTGTCATCTCTCTGAGACTCACTGCTACTTTGCGCCTCAGACGAGTCTGTGTCCCTCTCTCCACCTGTTGGAAGAAGTAGAGGCTCTTCCTCATCTTCCTCTTTCTCTTCTTCCTCTTTCCCATGAGGGGCCTCTGAGTTTTCGATCAGCAGAGGCTCATTCAGGTCAGAGCACAGGGACCTCAGGGTCTTAGAAGAGGGGTTCTGCTCACTGTCCTCCACCTGCTGGTCCACCACTAAAGAGTTCTGGTTGGGGTTTCCTTCTGGGCTCTCGTTGTGATTCAGATCTTGGTCAGAATTTCTATTCTGGTCCTGCTGCCTCTCTGCCACCTTGCGCAGTTGATTCTGATCCTCCTTGAGCCACTTGGCATTGGTCCCTGTGCTGTGCTGGCCCTGCTCGTTCTCCTGGTTCCGGACCCTCTCCTCCTCTCGCTGCTGACTGCACTCATCCTCATCGATGTCATTGCCGCCCTTGGTGCCATTCAGCAGGTCCAGAGGAGTGGATGTGGCATAATTGTGGCGCTTCTTGGTGGAGGTGGTGCCTTTGGCCTTCTTGCTCAAGTCAGAATCAAGCAGAGCACTATGTGGGGAGCGGAGGTCAAGGGTCAGTGAGGACGGCAGACATGTGTTCTCATTGGCCAGATCGGAGGTCTTCTCCAAAGACATAGCAGAGAGCTGAGAGCCACTTTTTGGGATGTGGGGAAACATAAACAGGAAATCACACAGAGGTAGGCCTAAAGGTGTTTGTTTACCACAACATACACAAATGTATGGAGACTGAGTCCATTTATCAGTGTTTAAATGGTCTGCATTAGATAGATCTCATCTCATTACAAAAATATAGCAGGCATATGGTTGCCAACCGTTAGCTAGCTACTGGCAACGATTGTTATGCAGTGATTTGAGCTCCTCCCACCAGGAATCCAAGGCTACAGGCAACACAAACTGTATGCTAGTTAGGTAAGGGCCCACTGCATATTAGCTAGATGCTACTATGCAATAAAAATGAGGGACAGAGGACAGCACATCTAGCAAGCTCCACAGAAGAAAATACAGTATCTTGGAATGTAGCCAGCTAACGTTCGTTTTCTAGGCTATCACTATTTATATCTAATCACGTGTGGCACACGTCTATCTATCTAGCTTTATAACTAACGTTAGATTGTGTATCATAGTTTATATGCGGTCAAAATGAATCGAGTTGGCAAGCTAGCTACTGTTTGCTAGCTAGTTGACTCGTAACACCATTATTATCCCATTATAAACACACTCGTGTGTGCCAGCGACGCTCTCTAAATAACTTAATTGACCTGGTAACTTACCCTGAATTGTATTTTCCTCGCTTTAGTTTTCCTCCCACCTTTATTTCAGCGGTAAATAGATCTTCTTCGTGTGGCTTTCCGGCAGACTCGACGCTGTGTTGCGTATTGCTGCCTTTCGCAGGTCGGAGTGCGGATTGCACATTTTGGCAACAAAAAAAAAGCGACATGGGAAAAACTGAAATTTCACCCCATCCCACTGCTTTGGCCCTAAACCAGTGGTATTCATGACCGGAAGTGTCATTCTAAAGCATATGTCTGGATTTGAGTAGAGCTTTGATCAGCTTGTAAAATCAAGTCTGATACTACTTGAGCCTGATGAGCCTTACAATAAATATATTTATTTTATAATCCCTACATTAAAGGCATTTTATGAGCCCAAGCCCAAAAAAGACCAAAGGATTGTGCCATCATCTATTTTTACCAATACATAGACTATGATATGCTACCGCACATTACACAAGACAGAAAAACATAAATGCCCATAGATGTAGCTATGCTCTCTAGGGTAAGTAAATGAAACAAGCTCCAGTAAACAAATCTCTTTGAGTGTGGATTGATTAGAGTACCACAGTATGAGTCATAATTCCCACAAAACCTAGTGTACAAACAGGAAAAAAATTTAAATCGTTTTTCCACCATTCATTTTTCCCCATATGGGATTTTAGAAACACTTCAAATAAGGGCTGTGTTTCATGTAGGCTTACCCTGGCATGACGTTTTGATAACCTTGTAAATCTCTCTACAATAAGGTGACTTTTATCAATATATTAATCTGTTTTTACTCCCCCAAAATGAAATGCTATTTAGCTGCTAATGTGGTTATCATAAAGAACAACAAAAGCCATGATGATCTGGACGAGACTCCTGAATTCGAGGCAAAGGTCAGATTCTCTCTAACTGTCGAATGTTAGCTAAATGTAATAATGATGCTGGTGCAGGACATACGGCCTACACAGTTACAATTAGGCTGTAAGCTGACGCATGTATACATTTCAAAATATTTTCCTTAACGTTGTGCAATGTGCGTATTAGCATACCTGTTCTTTCTCGATTGTTGCTTCATTATTTCCTTGCATTTAACAGTTAAAAGTTTTGTTTTCCAGCCCTTCATTGTAATGACATACTTGAATAATATAGAACTAGAATAAGATGCAGATTACTTCCCTTTCTCTTCATTAAGATTGAATGGTTACGGGTCTGAACAAATAACTGCTATAGCCTACCGCCATCCCGAGTTCACTCTTCTTTCAAACTCCCCAGCCGTGAGTTGTATTGGCTGCTGTATTTATCATTCAGCTATTGTGTTTCAGGTAAGACCCAAATGCAGACTGTGTTGAAGTAACAATGTTTTTTACAGCAACAGGGGCAGGCAAACGACAGGTCAAGGCAGGCAGGGGTCGATAATACTGAGTATTGGGGCAAAGGTACAGGATGGCAGGCAGGCTCAGGTCAGGCAAAGGTTGGTAATCTGAGTAGGGGCAAAGGTGCAGGCAAGGTCAGGGGCAGGCGGGCTCAGAATCAGGACAGGCAAGGGTCAAAACTAGGAGGGGGAGGAAAATGAGAGACTGGGGAAAAGCGGGAGCTGAGACAAAACACTGGTTGACTTCACAAACGAAACAAACTGGCAACAGACAAACAGAGAACACATGAATAAATACACAGGGGATAATGGGGAAGATGGGCGACACCTGGAGGGGGGTGGAGACAATCACAAGGACAGGTGAAACAGATCAGGGAGTGACATTCAGCAAACAAGAGCTTGCATCCTTCTTCCAACAGTCTATTAGTATAAGACACGCTAAAAATTAATTCTTCCAGCAAGCTATTGTAGTCCAGCTTTTCCTGGGATTCCAAGAGCAAAGAAGCGTTTTTTAAGGAGAAAGGCCAGCAGAGCACATGGTGTGTATTGTGCAAGAGACAGAGGCTATGAGTTAGAAGCTTATTTATAGCCCATCATTCATTAGCTAAATATTTAATTTATTATCTGAAATTATTAGCTGAAAGAGGTAGGCTAGGATATATATATATATATATAAAAAAGTATATATATATATATATATATATATATATACTTTTTTAACAGGATTATCTATTTTGGATGCAATTTGAATGGAATTGATGGAGAGAGAGAAAGACAATGACGTAGTGCTCAGGTGCACAATGATTTAAAGCAACAATATGCAAGTGGTATGCTGTTTTAAAACTATACAGCTAAAATGAATCAAAAATAATATTTACAATAAAACAATTGGTTGACCCCCGAAAGTCAGATGGAGATGTGTAAATTAGACGTGCATTTAGTCCATATATTACTAGCATATGCTGCAGCAAATGTAGGGGCCACAATGGAAATTAGTCCCTGACTTTATTGTGCAATCCCAGTCACTTTTACAATGATTTGTTTATACTGTATATGTGTTTTTTTTACTGACAAATACAATCAATCAATCAATCCAAACTGTCCAGCTGCATTTTATAATTGGAAAGAGACCAAAAAGTTTAATGACATTCAGAGATTGTCAAGCCAAGCCTTTGATACTTGGTAAGCCTAAGGTAGGAAGGGATGTGTTTTCTGTTTGTCGAGACAGTATATTTGTTGTTGTGTTGAAAATGAAAACCGTGATATTGAAGACCCGAAGTCGGTATGTTTTGTTTATTGGTTGTGTGGTGCATTGGCACATAAATCTGTTGGTGGAAGATTTGTTGCATATACACTGCTCAAAAAAATAAAGGGAACACTTAAACAACACAATGTAACTCCAAGTCAATCGCACTTCTGTGAAATCAAACTGTCCACTAAGGAAGCAACACTGATTGACAATACATTTCACATGCTGTTGTGCAAATGGGATAGACAACAGGTGGAAATTATAGGCAATTAGCAAGACACCCCCAATAAAGGAGTGGTTCTGCAGGTGGTGACCACAGACCACTTCTCAGTTCCTATGCTTCCTGGCTGATGTTTTGGTCACTTTTGAATGCTGGCGGTACTTTCACTCTAGTGGTAGCATGAGACGGAGTCTACAACCCATACAAGTGGCTCAGGTAGTGCAGCTCATCCAGGATGGAACATCAATGCGAGCTGTGGCAAGAAGGTTTGCTGTGTCTGTCAGCATAGTGTCCAGAGCATGGAGGCGCTACCAAGAGACATGCCAGTACATCAGGAGACGTGGATGAGGCCGTAGGAGGGCAACAACCCAGCAGTAGGACCGCTACCTCCGCCTTTGTGCAAGGAGGAGCAGGAGGAGCACTGCCAGAGCCCTGCAAAATGACCTCCAGCAGGCCACAAATGTGCATGTGTCTGCTCAAACGGTCAGAAACAGACTCCATGAGGGTGCTATGAGGGCCCGACGTCCACAGGTGGGGGTTGTGCTTACAGCCCAACACCGTGCAGGGCGTTTGGCATTTGCCAGAGAACACCAAGATTGACAAATTCGCCACTGGCACCCTGTGCTCTTCACAGATGAAAGCAGGTTCACACTGAGCACATGTGACAGACGTGACAGACTCTGGAGACGCCGTGGAGAACGTTCTGCTGCCTGCAACATCTTCCAGCATGACCGGTTTGGTGGTGGGTCAGTCATGGTGTGGGATGGCATTTCTTTGGGGGGCCGCACAGCCCTCCATGTGCTCACCAGAGGTAGCCTGGCTGCCATTAGGTACCGAGATGAGATCCTCAGACCCCTTGTGAGACCATATGCTGGTGCGGTTGTCCCTGGGTTCCTCCTAATGCAAGACCATGCTAGACCTCATGTGTCTGGAGTGTGTCAGCAGTTCCTGCAAGAGGAAGGCATTGATGCTATGGACTGGCCCGCCCGTTCCCCAGACCTGAATCCAATTGAGCACATCTGGGACATCATGTCTCGCTCCATCCACCAACGCCACGTTGCACCACAGACTACCACAGACTGTCCAGGAGTTGGCAGATGCTTTAGTCCAGGTCTGGGAGGAGATCCCTCAGGAGACCATCCGCCACCTCATCAGGAGCATGCCCAGGCATTGTGGAGGCCACACACACTACTGAGCCTCATTTTGACTTGTTTTAAGGACATTACATCAAAGTTGGATCAGCCTGTAGTGTGGTTTTCCACTTTAATTTTGAGTGTGACTCCAAATCCAGACCTCCATGGGTTGATAAATTTGATTTCCATTGATAATTTTTGTGTGATTTTGTTGTCAGCACATTCAACTATGTAAAGAAAAAAGTATTTAATAAGAATATTTCATTCATTCAGATCTAGGATGTGTTATTTTAGTGTTCCCGTAATTTTTTTGAGCAGTGTATTTTATATGATAAAATATGGCATCAAAATGTTGAAAATCTGATTCCCCCTAGCTGATCATTGTCTGCAACCGTCTTTGATCTTGAAGTAACGAAACAGGCAGGGAGAGTGAGCTCTTCTGTGGTTGTCAGCGAATCCTCAACCTTCTGGCCCGTAGCCCTGCATGGCACCAACTGTGCCACAAAAACATGCAGAAGTGGCAAAGTTGATATCCACATTTATAAACACAGGGTCACTAAAGTTATTATTATTTTAGTTATTTAGTTATTCCATTTACTTTACAGTACAAGGGGAGGGTCATGCATTTATGACACCTGGAGTTGAACCAGGTGAAAGCTGTGATCTGATTGATTTCACTTGTTAAATCCACTTCAATCAGTGTCGCTGAATGGGAGAAGACATGTTAAAGAAGGATTTTTAAGCCTTGACAAGTGAGACATGGATTGTGTATGTGTGCTATTCTGTGAATGGGTGAATGGGCAAGACAAAAGATTTAAGTGCCTATGAACAGGGTATGGTAGTAGGTGCCAGGCGCACCGGTTTGAGTGTCTCAAGAACTTTAACACTGCTGGGTTTTTCACTCTCGACAGTTTCCTGTGTGTATCAAAAATGGTCCACCACCCAAAGGACATCCAGCCAACTTGACACAACTGTGGGAAGCATTGGAGTGAACATGGGCCAGCATCCATGTGGAATGCTTTTGACACCTTGTAGTCCATGCCCCGATGAATTGAGGCTGTTCTGAGAGCAAAAGGAAGTGCAACTTAATATTAAGTAGCTGTTCCTAATGTTTTGTCCACTCAGTGTAAGGTCATTGTAGTAGACCTACTTCCCTAAGTAAAAGAAAAAGCAGATTTTGCAAACATGCACATCCAAACATGTTATGCATGAAGTAACTTGCACATATCAAAGATGATCTATATACTGAGGCTTCACCTCTTCCTCTCTGCACATATTCAGTCGTCATGAAGGAGAGTAAGGCAGACTTGATCTTGGTCGCCATATCCAACATTGGCTAGTCTGTTGTTCACTTCGATGTAATCCTGCAGACAATATACAAACACAAATTACTGCATGGAAAGGTAACATTTTGCATGCCTAGATTGCCTCTTAAATACGTTTTTACAACAGAGAAGGATGGGAGATGCAAGGGGAACGGTAACTGAAAATGCCACACTCACTGCATCATCCTCCAGGATGTTCTCCAGGACACTGACTATGTCGTTGAAGGAGGGCCTTTGGGTGTAGGGCTCCAGCCAGCAGTCCTTCATCATCTGCAGTCTAGAAGGAAAGGGATATGTGGCATAAACACTGGTGTAACTCAGGCAGTTGTTGTTGCCATCCTGTACCTGTCGCGCAAGTGTGATGTTAGGATGTACCGATCCTGTGCAGGTGCTGTTACACGTGGTCTGCCACTGCGAGGACGATCGGCTGTCCATCCTGCCTCCCTGTAGCGCTGTTTTAGGCGTCTCACAGTAAGGACATTGCAATTTATTGCTCTGGCCACATCTGCAGTCCTCATGCCTCCTTGCAGCATGCCTAAGGCACGTTCACGCAGACGAGCAGAGACCCTGGCCATCTTTCTTTTGGTATTTTTCAGAGTCAGTAGAAAGGCCTCTTTAGTGTCCTAAGTTTTCATAACTGTGACCTTAATTGCCTACCGTCTGTAAGCTGTTAGTGTCTTAATGACCGTTCCACAGGTGCATGTTCATTCATTGGGAAACAGTGTTTAAACCCTTTACAATGATTTGTGAAGTTATTTGTATTTTTATGAATTATCTTTGAAAGACAGGGTCCTGAAAAAGGGACATTTCTTTCTTTTGCTAAGTTTACTAGCGCACCAGTATACAGACATGCAAGTACACATGAGCAGTCAGATATGCCTGGAAATATTCCATGTAAAAAAAGTATCTGAAGGGGGATAATTACTCACATCTCTGGCCTACATGTCTCTGGTTCTGAGTTCCTGTGTCCAGAGCAGATGTAGCGCACCACCAACTCTAAAGTCTCCAGGTTGGGATATGGTAAGGTCCCTAAGATTAAGACAAATCATTACAGCACTGTTAAAAAATATATGGCAAATGGAAATCCAGTATGGATGGTGTTAAGAGCTAGATGGGAGGGGTTGAATGGAGCTGAAGGGTGGGACTAATAACAACAAGATCACAAATGTAAAATATACTGTGTCTGTAAAATTGATATATTTTCAAAACTTTTGTGAAACAGCAAAGTTAAACATCTACAATGTAGAAAATAGTAAAAATAAAGAAAAACCCTTGAATGAGTAGGTGTGTCCAAACTTTTAACTGGTACTGTATACATTTACAAAAAATGCATATTGGGGATTGGGAATGACAATTGGAAATGACAATTACATTGATGGAAGCTACAATCTATCTTTAATATTACATTTGATCTACCCCCTAAAAAATGAAAATTCATTATTAATACGTTAGTGAATACATTTTTCTCAGTTAATCTCAGGTGCTCTTTCCATTTTACCAAATGTTTGCATCTCCCACAGCACAATGCCAAATGCCCAGACATCCCCTTTGAAGCTGTAGTAGTTGTTTCTGAAGTACTCTGGGGGATACCAACGCAGGGGCACTTTTTGCTGCGAACAGAACCAAAAAAGAACAGCCAAGTTAAATTATGCTCTGGTCACAACGTCTGGGTGACTCCAAGACAGTCCTCCTCACCAAGTGGTCTCCTTTGTGGCTGCTGCGACGGCTGCTCAAAAGAGTCAGGTCTTGGGCCAATCCAAACTCCGCCAGCTTCACCTCTCTGGGGAAATGGTTAACCATGATGTTCCTCAGGGCTAGGTCACAGTGCACCACCTGTAGTATGAACAATTGTGCAACAGAGATTATGGGGACTGTAGTCAAATATGTATGTGTGGTGACCACAGGCAAAAGTGAAATATATGACATTGTTGATGGATTTTTCAAATGATTCTAATGTACCATTTTAGAGCGCAGGTGTCTCATTGCATGGGCAATGTGATATGCTGCTGTGGTGAAGTGCTTTTGCAGATCACTGTCCCTGCTCAGTTGGTGTTGATTCACTTGCAGGAAACTGCGCAGGGTCCCACTGCTCACCGACTCCAGGATCAGCATGTAAGGAGCTGGAGTAAAGGAAAATGAAACACACACAACACCACCTTAGTGTATAACTTTTTGCCATGGTCCAAATTTCAGAAACAATGAATGCTTAATAAACGAGTCTGTGACTCTTACCCTGTGTGATGTTCCAGTCTAGCAGCTGCAGCACGTTCTTGTGGGTACCCAGCTTCCTCATGATGTTCACCTCTCTGGCTACCCTCCTGTGGGTAACCCCTACAGAGAACACACCACGCTTATCAACTGTTTTGGTAGGTATAAGCTCCTGGGTGCATTTCAAACAGTAAACCTCTGATGGTGAGGGCTGTGATTGGTACATGTATTATTGTGAGGAGTACAGTGCATTGTCTTTTTGGTATTGTCTAACAAAAAAATAAACGTCCTCAAACTGTCAACTGTGTTTATTTTCAGCAAACGTAATATTTGTAAATATTTGTATGAACATAACAAGATTCAACAACTGAGACATAAACTGAACAAGTTCCACAGACAAGTGACTAACAGAAATGGAATAATGTGACCATGAACAAAGGGAGGGTCAAAATAAAAAATAACAGTCAGTGTCTGGTGTGGCCACCAGCTGCATTAGGTACTGCAGCGCATCTCCTCCTCATGGACTGCAACAGATTTGCCAGTTCTTGTTGTGAGATGTTACCCTACTCTTCCACCAAGACATTCCTGTCTAGCAGGAAATCACGCACAGAATGAGCAGTATGGCTGGTGGCATTGTCATGCTGGAGGGTCATGACAGAATGAGCCTGCAGGAAGGCTACCACATTAGGGAGGAGGATGTCTTCCCTATAACGCACAGCGTTGAGATTGCCTGCAATGACATCAAGCTCAGTCCGATGATGCTGTGACACACCGTCCCAGACCATGACGGACCCTCCACCTCCAAATCGATCCCGCTCCAGAGTACAGGCCTCGGTGTAACGATCATTCCTTCGACAATAAACGCGAATCCGACAATCACCTCTGGTGAGAGAAAACCGCGACTCGTCGGTGAAGAGCACTTTTTGCCAGTCCTGTCTGGTCCAGTGACGGTGGGTTTGTGCCCATAGGCGACGATGTTGCCGGTCTGGTGAGGTGTTGTTACACGTGGTCTGCCACTGCAAGGACGATCAGCTGTCCGTCCTGTCTCCCTGTAGCGCTGTCTTAAGCGTCTCACAGTATGGACATTGCAATTTATTGCCCTGGCCACATCCGCAGTCCTCATGCCTCCTTGCAGCATGCCTAAGGCACGTTCACGCAGTTGAGCAGGGACCCTGGCCAGCTTTCTTTTGGTGTTTTTCAGAGTCAGTAGAAAGACCTCTTTAGTGTCCTAAGTTTTCATAACTGTGACCTTAATTGACTACTGTCTGTAAGCTGTTAGTGTCTTAATGACCATTCCACAGGTGCTTGTTCATTAATTGTTTATGATTCATTGAACAAGCATAGGAAACAGTGTTTAAAGCCTTTACAATGAAGATCTGTGAAGTTATTTGGATTTTTACAAATTATCTATGAAAGACAGGGTCCTGAAAAAGGGACGTTACTTTTTTAGCTGAGTTTAGTAGTAAGCTTGGTGGATTTGTCCTTACACTCTTTGGTCATCTTGCAGGTGACAATGGAGTGACCCTTGCAGGTGCCACGCGTCATCTTAGCCTTGTAGTACACCCCTTCCCTCCCTGCTTTGATGAGTTGCTGCATGCCCAGCCCTGATGTGTTGAAGCAGGAACCCTGGGAAATTAAGTCCACGCTGTTACATCATTCTACAGCTAGATTTAAGTATGAGAATGTTATTTTACCCTGTAGCTTTTTCTTCAACCTGAGTTTACCGTTTGCTGTGGTCTCCAGAGAGACCTAGAAGCTGACTTGGTTGTCTGCCTGAGCAGGGGAGTGGGCGAGCTAGTGTTCTGATACTCCTGTCCCAGAGTGACAGAGACAAGCTCTAGTGGGCTTCTAGTCTCACGCACTAGACACTTCCTCAAGGTTAGGGGACTTAGAGCTGGGGGGTTGGATGGAGCAGCTCTGCCCAATAGACCCTCAACACCCTGCAGCTCTTGAATGGTGTGAATCAAAGTGCGATACCTGGAAAGGGTATGAAGAAAGTTAGTTGTACTGTATATTACTGCATCCAGTATGGAATAAACACATCCGCTGCTGATACTGTATTAAGGAAAGGTACACGTTTGATATGTTAACAAGTAGTTGAGCTATAAACTTACTTCATTGTCCACAGAATGGCCAGTATAAGGGCAATGGTAAGAGTAAACCCAGAAATACCGATTAAAATGTAGAACATTCCATTAAATTTGACACCATCTGAGAAAAGACATGTTCACCGTTACATCACAGCATGAGAAACCGCCATCAGTAAACATCTCACATGACATATGATTATATGACTCACCTACTACAGGATCTGTTGAGAATGTATTATCAAGATAATTTATTATATTTGAAGGTCTTGTTACGTTGTTGATGAGGGAGGTTTCTGTGTGATTGTTGCTTGTATTCACATATGACATTGTTCTTTTGAGTGCGCACATTGCCTTCATCTGAGGAATCATGAGCAAAAATGTGAAGTGATGAGCAAGGAGTTGTTCTAAAGTCCCCATCCACATCGATGGGACCACAGTGGAGAAGGTGGAAAGCTTCAAGTTCATCAGCGTACACATCACTGATGATCTGAAATGGTCTACCCACACAAACAGTGTGTACCTCAGGAGGCTGAAGAAATTTGGCTTGGCCCCTAAGAACCTCAAACTTTTACAGGTGCACGATAGAGAGCATCCTGTCGGGCTGTATCACTGCCTGCTACGGCACCAGCAACCGCAAGGCTCTCCAGAGGGTGGTGCAATCTGCCCAACGCATCACCGGGGCACACAGCCTGCCCTCCAGGACACCTACAGCACCCAATGTCACAGGAAGGCCAAAAAGATCATCAAGGACATCAACCACCTAAGCCACGGCCTGTTCACTCCGCTATCATCCAGAAGGCAAAGGTCAGTACAGGTTCATCAAAGCTGGGACCAAGAGACTGAAAAACATATTCTATCTCAAGGCCATCAGACTGTTAAATAGCCATCACTAGCCAGCTACCACCCGGTTACTCAACCCTGCACCTTAGTAGCTGCTGCCCTATATACATTGTCATGACGTGTCCCTTTCTGGGTATAGATCGGGGCTTCCCCCTCTCTGTCTCTCCTACACCCAGGTTCTGTCATCTCAGGTCGTAAATTCCTGGCGGAGACTCTCTTCCCCTTTTCATGCAGAGAGACCACAGAGTGAACAAAGGATTTCACATGGCCGAACCCCTAAATCCCCAAAATGGGAAAATGAAACAAAATGTCCACTTCTGAGAAGGTGGGAATGGTCCGTGGACACTTAACTTCTCTAGGGTAGGGGGCAGCTTTGGGAATTTTGGATGAAAAGCATGCCCAAATTAAACTGCCTGCTACTCAGCCATAAAAGCTAGAATATGCATATAGTAGATTTGGATAGAAAACACTCTGAAGTTTCTAAAACAGTTTGAATGATGTCTGTGAGTATAACAGAACTCATATGGCAGGCAAAAACCTGAGAAAAAATCTGAGGTTTGTAGTTTTTCAACTCTTAGCCTGCACAGTGTCTATGGGGTCATATTGCACTTCCTAAGGCTTCCACTAGATGTCAACAGTATTTAGAACCTTGTTTGAGGCTTCTACTGTGAAGTGGGGGCGAATGAGATGGGATTGAGTCAGAGGTCTGCCAGAGAGGCACGAGCTTAGTCTCACACGTTCACGTGAGAGCGAGTTCTGTTCCATTGCATTTCTACAGACAAAGGAATTCCCCGGTTGGAACATTAGTGAAGATTTATGTTAAAAACATCCTAAAGATTGATTCTATACATCGTTTGACATGTTTCTACGAATTGTAATATGACTTTCCTTCTGAACATTCGCCTGGACCTGCCCGCGCGTCGTGAGTTTGGATTTGTGAATTGAATGCGTTAACAAAAGGAGCTATTTGGACATAAATGATGGACATTGTCGAACAAAACAAACATTTATTGTGGAACTGGGATTCCTGTGAGTGCATTCTGATGAAGATCATCAAAAGTAAGTTAATATATATATAATGTTTTTTCTGACTGATGTTGACTCCAACATGGCGGATATCTGTTTGGCTTGATTTGTCGTCTGAGCGCCGTACTCAGATTATTGCATTGGTTTTCCATAAAGTTTTAAAAAAATCTGACACAGCGGTTGCATTAAGGAGAAGTGGATCTAAAATTCCATGCACAAGTTGTATGTTTTAGCAATGATTATTATGAGTATTTCTATAAATTCATGTGGCTCTCTGCAAAATCACCGGATGTTTTGGAAATACTGAACATAACGCGCCAATGTAAACTCAAATTTTTGGGATAGAAATATGAACTTTACCGAACAAAACATACATGTATTGTGTAACATGAAGTCTTATGAGTGTCATCTGATGAAGATCATCAAAGGTTAGTGATGAATTTTATCTATATTTCTGCTTTTTGTGACTCCTCTCTTTGGCTGGAAAAATGGCTGTGTTTTTCTGTGACTTGGCTCTGACCTAACATAATTGTTTGGTTTGCTTTCGTCGTAAAGCCTTTTTGAAATCGGACACTGTGACTGGATTTACAACAAGTGTATCTTTAAAATGGTGTAAAATACATGTATGTTTGAGGAATATTAGCTATGGGATTTCTGTTGTTTTGAATTTGGCGCCCTGCAGTTTCACTGGCTGTTGATGAGGTGGGACGCTACCATCCCACGTACCCTAGAGAGGTTAAGGGATGGGTATGATGAGCGTGTTTCATTTGGTGACCTCAGAGAAGACAGGAAACACACATAACTACAGTTGAAGTCGGAAGTTTACATACACCTTAGCCAAATACATTTAAACTCAGTTTTTCACAATTTCTGACAATTAATCAGAGTAAAAATTCCCTGTCTTAGGTCAGTTAGGATCATAACTTTATTTTAAGAATGTGAAATTTCAGAATAATAGTAAAGAGAATTATTTATTTCAGGTTGTGTTTCTTTCATCACATTCCCAGCGGGTCCGAACTTTACATACTCTCAATTAGTATTTGGTCAAACTTGGGTCAAACATTTTGGGTAGCCTTCCACAAGCTTTCCACAATAAGTTGGGTGAATTTTGGCCCATTCCTCCTGACAGAGCTGATGTAACTGAGTCAGGTTTGTAGGCCTCCTTGCTCGCACACACTTTTTCAGTTCTGCCCACAAATTTTCTATAAGATTGAGGTCAGGGCTTTCCTAAAAAGTACGATCTTTGTCCCCATGTGCAGTTGCAAACCGTAGTCTGGCTTTTTTTATGGCGGTTTTTGAGAAGTGGATTCTCCTTGCTGAGCGACATTTCAGGTTATGTCGACATAGGACTTGTTTTACTGTGGATATGGATACTTTTGTACCTGTTTCCTCCAGCATCTTCACAGGGCTTTGCTGTTGTTCTGGGATTGATTTGCACTTTTCGCAGCAAAGTACGTTCATCTCTAGGAGACAGAACTCGTCTCCTTCCTGGGCGGTATGATGGCTGCTTGGTC
Organism: Oncorhynchus kisutch; assembly: GCF_002021735.2. Classification (NCBI taxonomy): domain Eukaryota; kingdom Metazoa; phylum Chordata; class Actinopteri; order Salmoniformes; family Salmonidae; genus Oncorhynchus; species Oncorhynchus kisutch. Next base: position 24,686,934 of record NC_034179.2, read on the forward strand.
CCATGGTGTTTATACTTTCGTACTATTGTTTGTACAGATGAACGTGGTACTGTCAGGCGTTTGGAAATTCCACCCAAGGATGAATCAGACTTGTGGAGGTCCACAATTGTTTTTCTGGGGTCTTGGCAGATTTCTTATGATTTTCCCATGATGTCAAGCAAAAAGGCACTGAGTTTGAAGGTAGGCCTTGAAATACATCCACAGGTACACCTCCAATTGACTCAAATGATGTCATGGCTTTAGAAGCTTCTGATAGACTAATTGACATAATTTATCAGAAGCTTCTAAAGCCATGACATCATTTTCTGGAATTTTCCAAGCTGTTTAAAGGCACAGTCATCTTAGTGTATGTTAACTTCTGACCCACTGGAATTGTGATACAATGAATTATAAGTGAAATAATCTGTCTGCAAACAATTGGTGGAAAAATGACTTGTGTCATGCACAAAGTAAATGTCCTAACCGACTTGCCAAAACTATAGTTCGTTAACAAGAAATTTGTGGAGTGGTTGAAAAACGAGTTTTAATGACTCCAACCTAAGTGTTTGTAAACTTCCGTCCTCAACTGTATATCTCTGAATGTGCACATTTCTCAATTATGTTTCCATCTAATTATTGTATAAAATGAATGAGTTGAAGATGAAACTATTTGTGAAATGATGTAATGTGATGTTAAGCCTTTAATGTGATAGAATTGTATTCCCTTTAAAGTTTAACTAAGTCATTGGCCCGCCCCCGTGAGCACAGACATGATCAGGCATCATAGAACCGGCTATTCTACTGTTACGAGGAAATCCTCTTCAGACCATGCGTACCTCTGTGTAAACTGACGTGGCACAGGTTTGAGTACCAAGACTAAGCAAACCCACCCACGTGAGCTGTGATTGCGAATAGTTATTGAATTCCTAACCATACCACGTGGAGCATTGGCTACACGGCTGGAAATGGTTCAACTCTGAGACTATCAATCCCTACAGAATAAGAGCAAATCTTAGATACTAATTACTAGTCTGCAGCTAGAAATGATGTAAACCTGGGATGCGAAGAGATCACGACGACACATGGGTGTAAATATATATCGATTGCAATTATTCCCGAATGAGTGAGTGTTCATGTGCAAAGGATTAGCATTTCAATAAATATAATTATCAACTGTGTGTAGTGATCCCTTTTGTCTTTCTGTCCACACCCACTTCCCTTTGTCCACCAAGCCATCATATTGGATTAGCCCATTGGGGAATCTTCCCTATCCTTGTTAGCAACCTATCTACTGTTTGTTTGTTTATGCATTTCTGTGATTATTTAGTTAGTAAATAAATGATTAAGCCAATTGGTGTATGGATGATTCATAGTAAAGGCTGTGTTCGCGGAGATAACCAACAATTTACGTTTGGAATGAGACTGGCGTGAGGTAAAGAATAATTCATTAGTAGAAGACTAATTGATCAGATATTAAAATATCTGAAGTTATAATTTGGTAATCTGAAGATTTTCCTTGGTGCCCTGACTTCCTAGTTAATTACGTTTACATGATTAGTTTAATCACGTAATAATAATTAGAGAATTGATTTGATATAATAAATCTTCACTTTTAATGATGCCAAAGACACGACAGCATAGGCATGGAATCACTGGCCACTTTAATACTGGAACACTAGTCACTTTAATAATGTTTACATACTGCTTTACTCATCTTATATGTATATACTGTATTCTATTTTAGTCAATCCCACTCCGACATTGCTCGTCCTAACATTTATATATTTCTTAATTCCATTCTTTACTTCTAGATATGTGTATTGTTGTGAATTGTTAGATACTACTGCACTGTTGAAAATAGGAACACAAGCATTTCACTACACCCGCAATGTCTGTTAAATATGTGTGTGACCAATAAAATGTTATTTGAAGTAGGCATAGAGCTACAGTATAATGAGTTTTTAATTAGTTTTATTGAGCTGATATAGAGAGATCTTACCCATAGAGCCCATGCAGGTAGATATTCATACACCTTCTATCCAAATTCATGTGAAATCTTTTCTATTGTGATCACTTTGTGGACCACCTACATATGTTCTTTACCTCACTTCCTGTTGTCCCCCACTCACAGGAAAGAGGAGCTTAGTCTTCAGCACCACTGTCTCGCTGCAACAATTTAGCTTTCAAGTCATCCTACAATCATGTACTAGTATGAGCTTTTGGGTGACAAAAGAAGTGGCTGTTGATTAACACTTTATGACGGGCCACTTATTGTTTTAAATGAAACATTAAGAGTTAAAGCTGGAAATTTGGCCATGTGTAAAAAAAAAATAGGGTTCCATTTAATCATCTCTGTGGTTATCAAGCGTGTGTGTCATGGAGTGCTATGAGGTGGGAGGCATTTCCCTGCAGTGCTCTGATGTTTACATTCACCAACAGTTACATATCTCTAAGGGGGATGGGGGCCGACATGGTGTCTATATTGTGGTTTCCTTATAGGAAGTACTTCTACAACAGTTCTTTGAGCTTTGCTTCTCGAACATATGTGGTCCTAAGGTTTATTAACACCTGGGGATTACTATACAACAGACCATTCTGAGAATATTGTCTAGCTTAGGCTAGTTATGACATTGTTATTAAGTCATGACCATTATACATTTACATGACATTTTTCATGTTAACATCCCAATTTTTTAAAAACCTTAATTTAACTAGGCAAGTCAGTTAAGAACAAATTCTTATTTCAATGACGGCCTAGGAACAGTGGGTTAACTGCCTTGTTCAGGGGCCAAACAACAGATTTTTACCTTGTCAGCTTGGGGATTCGATCTTGTAATCTTTCGGTTATTAGTCCAACGCTCTAACCACTAGGCTACCTGCCGCCGAATAAGTCTGTACAAGAAAAAGGGAGACAGGCTGTGTAGTTCATTGGCTGCTTTAATAGTTACAGAAACTAATTCACTCCATATACAAGGCAGATCTTTACAGTTCATATTCCAATACATCCTTTTTCCAAAAGTATTTATTATTATTATTATTATTATTGCAAAATACATTTTAAATTTAAACATTTTACAAAAGTACATGAAATTAATAAATTAAAAAACTAAATAGACATAAAACAAAATAAATAAATTATTCAGTAGTATTCACTGCATCAAGCTTTTCGGGGGGACAATTCTGAAAATGACCACGGCAATAGCCGGCTAATGTTAAAAATGTAAAAAAATATAATTGTTATCAGGATGTGTATCATTCTACCATCATAGGCCAGGTAGAGTTGGTAGGTTTCTGTCCAGCTGTTATAATCAGTAATTGATTCACCAAATAAAGCATATACCTCAACAAGACTTAAGAAATGAGAGCTGTGTATTGTAATGGATATACTATAGCTCACAGCCTAGAGTTTGATTTTTTTCTCCATCTGATTAGATTCAATTCAACTCCTATGTGTCACATACAGTGTATGTCAATATAGTTACAGTAAATACATCTTTCAAAGCTCAGAGGGAAAAGCTAGCTATTCACTTGTTGAATAACGGTAAGGTACAACTGCTCAAACTGTCAAATGTCCCACTCTGCCTAAATCAAATACCCCATACCCATGGCATTCAGAAAGATGCAACATTATTCACAACTTCTGCCCTTCGAATTTGTGATCTCATGACTTGCATTAGGGCTCCCGAGTGGCGCAGCAGTCTAAGGCACTGCATCTCAGTGCTAGAGGCGTCACTATAAACACCCTGGGTCGAATCCAGGCTGTATAACAACCGTCCGTGATTGGGAGTCCCATAGGGCGGCGCACAATTGGTCCAGCATCGTCAGGGTTTGGCCAGTGTTAGGCCATCATTGTAAATAAGAATTTCATCATAACTGACTTGCCTAGTTAAATAAAACAATGTACAGTTGAAGTCGGAAGTTTGCACTTAGGTTGGAGTCATTAAAACTCATTTTTCAACCACGCCACAAATTTCTTGCAAAAAAATTATAGTTTTGGCGAGCCGGTTAGGATATCTACTTTGCATGACCCAAATCATTTTCCCAACAATTGTTTACAGATTATTTCACTTAATCACAATTCCAGTGGGTCAGAAATGTACATACACTAAGTTGACTATGCCTTTAAACAGCTTGGAAAATTCCAGAAAATGTCATTGCTTTAGAAGCTTATGATAGGCTAATTGACATCATTTGAGTCAATTGGAGGTGAATCTGTGGATGTATTTCAAGGCCTACCTTCAAACTCAGTGCCTTTTTGCTTGAAATCATGGGGAAATCAAAAGAAATCAGCCAAGACCTCAGATTTTTTTTGTAGACCTCTACAAGTCTGGTTCATCCCTGGGAGGAATTTCAAAATGCCTGACAGTACCACGTTCATCTGTACAAACAACAGTACGAAAGTATAAACACCATGGGACCACGTAGCCATCATACAGCCCAGGAAAGAGACGCGTTCTGTCTCCTAGAGATGAATGTACTTTGCTGCGAAAAGTGCAAATCAATCCCAGATCAACAGCAAAGGACCTTGTGAAGATGCTGGAGGAAACCAGTACAAAAGTTACTATATCCACAGTAAAACAAGTCCTATATCGACATAACCTGAAAGGCCGCTCAGCAACGAAGAAGCCACTGCTCCAAAGCTGCCAGTAAAAAGCCAGACTACGGTTTGCAACTACACATGGGGACAAAGATCATACTTTTTGGAGAAATGTCCTCTGGTCTGATGAAACAAAAATGGAACTGTTTGGCCTTGATGACCATCATTATGTTTGGAGGAAAAAGGAGTAGGCTTGAAAGCCGAAGAACACCAGCCCAACCGTGAAGCAGGGGGGGGGGCAGCATCATGTTGTGGGGGTGCTTTGCTGCAGGAGGGACTGGTGCACTGCCTCATGATGCCATCTATTTTGTGAAGGAAAATGTGGATATATTGAAGCAACATCTCAAGACATCTGTCAGGAAGTTAAAGCTTGGTCGCAAATGGGTCTTCCAAATGGACAATGACCCCAAGCATACTTCCAAAGTTGTGGCACAATGGCTTAAGGACAACAAAGTCAAGGTATTGGAGTGGCCATCACAAAGCCCTGATCTCAATCCTATAGAAAATTTGACGGCAGAACTGAAAAAGCGTGTGCGAGCAAGGACTGTATTTGGCTAAGGTGTATGTAAACTTCCAACTTCAACTGTATACACTACTGTTCAAAAGTTTAGGGTCACTTAGAAATGTCCTTGTTTTTTTTAAGGAAAAATCACATTTGACCATTAAAATAACATCAAATTGATCAGAAAGACAGTGTAGACATTGTTAATGTTGTCAATGACTTGTAGCTGGAAACGGCAGATTTTCTTAATGGAATATCTATATAGGCGTACAGAGGCCTAACCATCACACCTGTGTTCCAATGGCACGTTGTGTTAGCTAATCCAAGTTCATCATTTTAAAAGGCTAATTGATCATTAGAAAACTCTTTTGCAACTATGTTAGCACAGCTGAAAACAGTTGTTCTGATTAAAGAAGCAATAAAACTGTCCTTCTTTAGACTAGTCGAGCATCAGCATTTGTGGGTTCGATTACAAGCTCAAAATGGCCAGAAACAAATAACTTATTTCTGAAACTCGTCAGTCTATTCTTGTTCTGAGAATTTAAAGCTATTCCAGATCTCGTACAAAGCTGTGTCCCTTCACAGAACAGTGCAAACTGGCTCTAACCAGAATAGAAAGTGGGAGGCCCGTTGCACATCTGAGCAAGAGGACAAGTACATTAGAGTGTCTAGTTTGAGAAACAGGTCCTCAACTGGCAGCTTCATTAAATAGTACCCGCAAAACACCAGTCTCAACGTCAACAGTGACGACTCCGGGATGCTGGTCTTCTAGGCAGAGTTGCAAAGAAAAAGCCATATCTCAGACTGGCCAATAAAAAGAAAAGATTAAGACAAGCAAAAGAACACTGACAGTGGAACTCTGTCTAGAAGGCCAGCATCCCAGAATCGCCTCTTCACTGTTGACATTGCTGATAATGGGTCTATGTACGCCTATGTAGATATTACATTAAAATAAATCTCCCGTTTCCAGCTACCGGGGCGGCAGGTAGCCTAGTGGGTAGAGTGTTGGACTAGTAACCGAAAGGTTGCAAGTTCAAATCCCCGAGCTGACAAGGTACAAATCTGTTGTTCTGCCCCTGAACAGGCCGTCATTGAAAATAAGAATTTGTTCTTAACTGACTTGCCTAGTTAAATAAAGGTTAAAAAAAAATATATAATAATTATAACATTAACAATGTCTACACTGTATATCTTATCAATTTGATGTTATTTTAATGGACAAATAAACAGTGCTATTCTTTCAAAAACAGACATTTCTAAGTGACCCCAAACTTTAGAACGGTAGTGTATATAAAGAATTGTGTTAAATTGGGCACAATGATACAGCCTGTTGGTGGCATACTGTTATGACACGACTGTTGATGTGATAACATCACAATGTTGTGATGGAACAGACTGATATGTTGTTGGAATGGACCTGCACACAATTGGTACAAAGCAGATGCTACAGGAAGATCCTCTCAGATCGGTGAGAGTCTGAGGCTTTGTTCTTAAAAGACCTGACACGATAAACAAACACAAAAGATACATTGCAATGCAAATACATAAATGTAGTTCAGAAACACTGAATATAATCCAGGCCTATCGGTCTGGAGTCTAAATCATTTACATTTGAGGAGGACAACAAAAAAGGGAATTTTAGAATTGGGACATTGCATTTGACTCCTGTCCAAAGCAGGGTATGATGAGGTAGTGAACACTTGCTTCTACTGCAATCATTTTTTTGTATTATTCAATGAGGGGATGTAACTGCAGAGCGTACCAATCAATGTGTCAAAACATTAATGGCATATTGCAACTGGCATTGGTTTACAAACAAAAACACACACTCCAACATTTGTCACATTTGGCCTAGGACCAACACCATGGGCCTAAGCATTGTCACTCCCCAAAACAAACCAATACACAGCCCACCGTTTTGTTTGACATCGCAAGCGGGAAATACACTTGAGTACCATTACTTGAAAAAAAAGATCCATCCACTATGAAGGTGTAAAAATGGTTGGTTGTCCACTTCTAACCACCAGGGATGATTTCTAAGCTTCAGCTCATCTCATCCTGAGAGATTTCAGTCAAATAGTAAGGTGGTTTTGTAGCACAAGCATGTCGATGAACCGGCAGCACATTGACACATATGGACAGACAGTCCATTACTGAAGAACACAGTACTTCTTATAGTCAGACTCAAAGTCCTCGTCCATGCAAGTTGTGTCGGCCATCTTTTTGCCGTCAGTTTTGGGCATGAACAGAGAATAATCCACTTCCTGCTGCTCATAGAACAGGATATAGGCAGAGTCTGCATCAATCTCCTCTGACTGCAACTCCTGAACACAGAAAACACAGTGAGGTTTGTTTATACTTGTGAACTTGAAATAACAGAGTTACAGATGACAATGGACACTGCATCACATAGCAGAGATATAAGTTCTGTTTTTGGCATACAACTTACCTTACAGCTACTGTCGTTGTAACAGTACCACTTTTCATTTGGGTTTTTGGCGTATGTCACATAGTGGCCTCCTCCTAGGATCCCTGAATGGCACTGCAAACCCAAAAGTTATTGGGGGTTCATATTTCAGATGGTAGATAGACAGTTACTTTACTCTCAGGCTTCAGGCTAGGACAGTAAAATTCTTACAGAGAAAAACAAATATTTGACCCAGTTAATACTTACTGAAATTGCATACAAGTTGTACATGGGATCCAGGTCTCTTTGGCCCTGGGAGGCCTCCAGATCCATGCTGTTCTCGGTGTAGCCATTGCTGTTGAGCTCAGACACAGACTTTGTGTTGTCACATTCTCTGGCCATGTCCTCACCAGAGGTGGAGTCACTGAGGCCTTCTCCCATGCTCCCCATCCTCGTCCTGCTGGCCTCCAGCTCCATGGGGCTCTCCCTGCCACTGTCCAGGCTCTCCTTACTGAGGGACAGTTGGTACCTGCTTCCCGTGGGAAACACCAGCCCACGGCCCTGCCTCCTGCCCTCACTCTCAGGGCTGCAGTTGGGACAGACGTCTTTGCTGAGGGGGGTGCTGGCCATCCTCCCTGAGCACAGAGGGTCTGCAAACAGACACATATTCATAGAAGAACACCAGCCTCCTTAAAATAATAAGTGGGATATGACAGGTACATCTGAAACCCGTCAAGATGTTATACAAACCTTTCCCATTGTTGAGAGTCAGGGCAGGGTTACAGACAGTGTCTCCACCCCCAGACTTTTTCACTCCTCCCTCTGTGTCATGTAGCCCCTCCCCCAGCTTATCCCTCCAGCTCTCTTGGCTTTGGTCTGCATTTCTTGGGGTCAGGAAAGCACTGGGGTCAAACGTCTCCATGGGAAACCTAACAATCTTCTGGGATTTGATCCACCGCCCATTCATAAACTGGAACCGTTTTAAATGAATTATCTGCAATTCAAATGGGCAGAATAAAGGAGTTTTAGAGTGGGTGATGTCATGTGCAATCTTGCACTTCAGACATAGCATTAAATGTTTGAGTTGGGGGTTATTCATGTATATTTCAATAGGTTTCAACTGTTGCCTATTGACACATATGAATAGGGAAAGGACAGGGAAGTTAACGCAGAGGGAATGAGCTCTATGTCTGACCAGGATGGGCGGCAGCCTCCACAGGTCCAGTTTCTTGGTGGCCAGGCGGTGGGTCTTGCACTTGGAGCAGTAGTAGAGCTCATCTTCTCCCAGCTCTTCCTCACTGGTAAAGGCCTGCAGACAGCTGTCCAGACTGATGGGCTCTGCCTGGGCCCTGCGACTCTGTTCCACACTGGGGTGCTCCTCCACAATCTGCAGGACAGACAAACATTACTTAGTGTATGACGTATATCCATTAGATATTGAATAAATACATTGACATGACCCCTAGGGTTCCATTCCATCCCTAGCCTCATGTCTCTCTTACCCTCTCCTGAGAAGTCTGGTAGCGGAGGTGCAGAGCAGTGGGGTCCCAGTCCACAGCCATGAAGGCATTTCCCACAGCAGCCCTCTCATCGTTACACTCCACTGTGCAGCCTCTGCAGAACCTGAGGGGGACAACAATACAGGGTATCAATGAACAGATTCTCTATCTTCAACTGTATAGTGATATGTTGTACTGTGTGAGACGTAATTACCTGTACCACGGACACCAAGCGCAGGAGTTGCCATCTTTCTGCACCACGCGCAGGGTGAAGGGATACTGGTAGCCCATGCTGTCATCACTGTGTTCACACACACATACACATACCGATCAGCATCACACACCTGTACCTTTAGGAGAACACTGCAAAGCCATCTGACAAAATACAGAGAGTGGTCTGGAGAGACTGACCAGTCCTGGGCGTGGTTGCTGGCCTCCTGAGGGGGCAAGGGACTGGCCAGGCGTGACACCTGGGTCCACACAGAATCATACAGGTCCCTGGTCCTGGTGTGGACTGTACACGGCACGATCAACGGCATCCCAAACAGGCTGGGGCGGTTCTTCTGACTGGACAGGAAGTATAACTCTGCCCGCATCTACGAAACAAACACAAATGACACATTGTTTAGAAGTGAGCATTATATAGACTTTGACTAATCTTGATGCACTGCTAATCTTCTCTCCATCTTTAGCCCATCCTGCAGTTCTTACCATCTTCCTGTGGATGGTGATAATGTACCCAGTGAAGGGGCTGTCTGATGGGAGCACCACGGGGCCGTCGGGGAGACCGTTAGCAAGGCTGCCCTCTGTGCCACAGGGAACCACAGTGCTGGGCATGCCCTTGGGGATCAGTCCCAGGTTCAGAGAGTTACTGTCAGTTACCATGGTAGCGTTCCCATAGGCTAGTGCTTGAGCTTCTGGAGATGACACGAAGAACAAATGTTATACGTAATATTTTCCAGTGTCAAAGTATCTACCTTTTTTCATCTGTTTAATAGAACCTGTGCATTTGTTTACATTCCAAGGTGTGTTTGGTTGCTACTTCTTTGGATTCTAAACCCCTTTCATCACTTCTTACGGATTGCCTTTAAAAAAAGGAATGAAAAGAGATGAAATGTCGCTAATGAACAGAAGAACCAATTGGTATACCATCTGTTTGTGTGGGAGTGGACACCACAGACGTGGGCGCACTTGGCACGGGGATCTCAAACGCACACAGGAAGCCGCTCACCGCCCGACGCACTTTCTGGTTGTCCAGTGGAAAATTCTAAAAATAGGGTAGACAATCATTAGTCTACGTGCAGACTGATATTGACAGTGTGATGGATGGATGTACAGTGTTGGAGGATAGATGACGGCCCCACCTTAATGTTGGAGGCATGTACTTCAGCCAGGAGGATCTGCTCAGGATTCAGGCAGCAGAGCTCACTCAGGAGTCTCTTCAGGCCTGTGTACTTCTCATCCGCATTGAGCCGGAGCCCATACCGCACTGGGCATGACCCATCGAGCTTAGTGACTGGACAGAGGAATAAAAGAGCAAAGTGTTTCAGAGGCACAGGATCCAATATACATTTCCTCAAAAGACAACAGGAACAAAATAGCTTTCTATTCAACACCACACTGTTACTGTAAAGCTCAGAGTCCAGTAAAAGAAAGGGTGGACAGGCGACAGACTTCCTGAGACAGATCTCCAATATGCTGCTTATGTTTAATCTTTTGGAATGTATTTTCTGGATGTTGCACTGTAGTACTGTATACACTGCATTTCACTACACCCGCAATAAGATCTGCTAAATATGCGTATGTGATAAATACAATTTGATTTATAAGGCTCACCTATGATCTCTACGTGCATGGAGTTATCCATGGGCAGAGGGAGAGAGAGGAAGTTGAAGGGATCAAAGCGTGCACTGACGTGGCCACAGGTCTTGCACTTGACCTGTGACCTGAGCTGGCCATGGAACAGGTCCACCACAATGGAACGGTTTCTCCTCAGGTGATTCTCCCACGCCTGGGGGAACACAATTTACCATCACAACAGACAATAATATATGCCATTTAGCAGACCCTTTAAGCCAAATCGACTCACAGTCATGCGTGCATACATTTCTCACGTTTGGGTGGTCCCCGGGAATCGAACACACTACCCTGGCGTTACAAGTACCATGCTCTACCAAGTGAGCTACAAAGGATAACTTCTAGCAGTTGAAGATGATACAGAAATCTAATATTATACCTCCAAATCAACATTTATACTCCCAACAGCTACATGAGGTGATTCACCTGAGGCCTTATTTCTGGATCTCCCCACCATGACGATAGGAACAGTGTGTATGAACTCTGACCTCAGAAGCAACCTCCCAGTCTGGTCGTCCGTCGCTGTCCTTCAGCTCCACGTAGGGCTTCTCGTGAACACGGTTCAGGTCCTCGTGAAGGCCATCCAGCAGGAAGGCCAGCAGCTCCTGGGAGTCCTGCTGCTGGAAGCCATTGAACCGGGGAGCGTACTTCGCTATCGTCCACTGAGGGAAGAGACGGAGGACAAGGAGAAAATGGAAAAAAAGACAACCATTTGACTCTTATTTTTTAGGTTGAAAGAAAGTACATTTAGGTTGGTCATTTAGGGGGGGGTGTCAGTTGGAGGCTTGTTTGTGGACATACTCTGAGTTTCAGAGGGGCCAAGTTCTTCTGTGTTCCGCTCCACAACTCCTGAACCAGATCACCATAGCATTTGGCCATGTGACCCCGCATCCCAATTGGATTGGTCCTGTTATGGAGACAAACAGCACAAATTAAAAATAAACTTGCACACTCATCTCTACTAGCTGTGGATTTATTTGAACGATGTTCTGCCCAAAGAGTATAATAAGCATGTATAATAATACTTTCTTGTATAATAAGCGTGCATTCTTTTAAGTCTAAAATAATGCACACACATACCTGTTGAGTTCGTAAAGGTGGTTTCCTGAGGTGAAGTAGTCTGTGAGAGGCTTGGTGTTGCTCACACACTGGATACTGGAGTTCATGAAGCACGTGTTGCCAAGGTTGCTCAGTCCAGTGGCACCTTTCTCAGTAGGGACTGTGAACAACAGCAGGAGGCAACAGTCTGAGGACGCTATTCAACCATCAAAAGCTTCTACAGCAGTCAGTACGACCCCTTCAATATGTTTGGAGACCACATAACAAGTACTGTCTGACAGACTTATCTATAATACATCCAAGTAGCAATCAGCTCAGTTAATGTTAAATTATCAATAATGATTACATAATAGGAGTGCTAATGTTGTGTTGGTGCTGTAACAGTATGCAGTGACGGTCTTACCATTGTGTCTGTTCATCCTGTTGCTGTTAGCGATGAAAGACATCTCCTCTGGCCAGCTCATGTCCTTGTTCCGAACTGATAAAAACAAAAGTGTCTTCATCTACTCATCCTGACAATACATGATGGAGCCATTAAAAACACAGAGAGTCGTTACGATGCATACCTTCTATGACCATGTACTGTTCATCTGGGATCTTCAACCCCTCCAGGGAATGGTCTTCATCATCAAGGAGGGTCAGATAATTCTGTGGAATACAATGTTTTGAACTGTAAAATTAGAGTGTGTGTGAGTATTTGAGTTTGAGTGTTTACTGTGCACGTCTGTTTGTGCAGTGTAGGGTTCTCCCCGAGATTTGTTTTAACAAGGTGTTGCTGATGAATCAGTCGAGGGGGAGGTCCCAAGGAGGGCCGTGGCCCCCTTTGGACTCAGAGATGTGTGTTTTTTGAACACCTGTAAGTGCCATTTCCTGCAATCTAGAGCCTTAAATGATAACAAATAAAGCGGCACACACTGGTTAAGTGCAAAATAATTATTTAATATTCTTCACAGTGTCTTTTCTAGAATTATCCTAGTAATGTCATTATTCAATGATCTACAGAACAGGGACCATAGGTATGAGGTCCAGGCAAGAACAATTCACAGTGTGTGTGTTTACATTTTGTATTTATTTATTTGTGTTTATTTTTTTAATAGAGGCGCAGCCAAGTCCACATGGTGGCGCAGTGCCCCTCTTACATTCTTTGGGTAGAACCCTGCCGTGTATGTTGACGAAGGGTCAACCTTCTATGAGTCACACCAACCTCACTGTTGTAGAGCCAGAGGCGCATGTCTTCCTCCTTGATGCGGAGTCTCTGGGACAGGTATTCATGGATGTCCTTGATGGTGCCCACCCTACTGAAACAGCCCGTGTAGACCAACACACGCTTTAGGGGGGCACTAGGAGAGGGAACGTTACCTGGGGGAGTTCAGGGAGACACCACGGACACATTGAACTGCTCTGCACACATGATTGGTAAAAAGCACAGGAACGGGTGTGGAAGAAAATCCAGACCATGTTGCGTTGGTCAAATGCTCTGACATATGAGGCCCAGATCCTACATAGCCCATTTCATCTTACACTGCAACACTGCCTGGCTGGGGCTGTGCGAACGTGATAAGCGGAGTCAAAGATGTATTTTTAGAAGCGCTGCGCACAGGCATAAAAGTTGGTCTAATTTACTTAAAATGAAAGTCTGCTGAAGTGAGACTTTTTGTCCTTGTGTTTCTTGGCTATTTACAGTGTTTTGTTGACAAGCTAGGTTGTTTTTCTATGTTTGAGTTTCAACAGCTAGGGAAGAGAAGACAACGCTTCTACTAGACAGACTCAATCTCACAGACACAAACATGACTCTAGTCGTGCTACCATGGTAACCTCCCGCCCTTACAGGGGCATGTGGACATCCTTCGTCTCATCTGTGATATTTTGGTTAAAAGTGTGTCCCTGTGCTGCCCCAAGTCTTGTGACCAATGTTCCCTCTAAGTGCCTTCCTCCTCCGGGACTGCTGCAGAAGAAATGCCAGCCCGCGCAGAGAATTCTAGTGATTAAACTTTACTACTTTGCCCAGTTACATACTTCCTTAAACAGATCAACGCTTCCTTCTAATGTGGGAATTATGTTTGAATCAATATAATATCAGCCCCCTTCAATGCAACCACCCAAATCTAACTTTGCAAGATTGAGTCGTGATTGTGTTGTAAGGCAGAACGCATCTATCGCACGAGTGGTCTTTCAATCATCCGCAGTCGGGAGTGGACGTGCTTTTCAGATCAACATGCTGAATGGCCCTGGACACTCTTGGGCAGAAAGTCACTAGGGCACTGTGCTATTCTTGTCCCTCCTTTGCTTTGTAACCTTTGGAGAAGCGCTGGAAACACATGCAGAGGAACCTCTTACCCATATTGACCCAGACGTTGTTCTGGGGGGTGCGGGGGGGGGGCTGCTGCTGCCTCAGGAAGAGCAGGTGTCGGGGTAACAGCTCCAGCTCAGCACAGTCTGTCTTGGTGTTTCTGATCACCTGGGAATGCCAACAGGACAAGGGATGGGAATGTGAGGTTATCACAATGTCAGGATCAATAGGGATGATAATGGTGATGGTTTAATGGAAAATCCACAAGTGGTCCTGCTTTACAGAGTTGAAATGTACGTACCGGCCTGGGGAGACCCAGGTTGGCTCCGTACCAGTGGTAGAGTGCCCTCCACACAGGCTCTGGCACAACCTCAAAGTCCCTGCCTAGAATCAGGGACGGGGAGCGCCTCAGTAGGCCCCCCTCCATAGTCAATGTGGGAGCCTGGGGGAACAGTTCAAGATGGACAGATTTAAAACTGAAATAATATGGCAAGGCCAGTTTGAAGAAGAGGAACATTTTAATCTCCAATTAGTTCATCCCCTTTCACAGTGTTGTTTGTGGTGCCTAACTTACCTTTAAGGGCTCTGATCTGACCAGAGGCTGGTTATCGATGGCCCCAGGCCTTAGAACCACCATGTTCCCATCAGCCCCCAGGAAGCACTGGTTGTCTGTGTCATCATGCTGACGGGCAAAGCAGATATCCGTAGCAGTCGAGCCCCGGGGTAGAAGGCCTGAGGAGAGCAAATTAATGGTTTTCAATGACATTCAGTTGTACACTCACTCTCAGCACACAGTATGCAAGGCCAGGCAGGTATAATTTGTGGTGCATTTCCTTATTATTAAGCTGTACTAGTATCCAACTGTTTTGCTAATACTAAGTGTTACGCGGGGTGCTGAGAATTCTTAGCCACTCACTGCCGCTGGTCGTCTCGGAGGCCTCTGATGCACTGGAGATGTTGTCTATGAACTTCTCCTCTGTGGAGCTGTGGGAGCTGGCCATGCTCTCCCCCTCTGGGCCTTGCTCTGCCCTGGCCTGGGTTCCGGCCCCTACACCACTCCTCACTGTGTCAAACACTAATGGCTGCTCCACCACAATATGCTTGTTATCCTGGAAGAGACGCCAACAACCACAATCACATTAGCAAAGAAATTATAGTGTAGAATGGGCACAGTATGATAAACAGATGGTCATGGTGTCAA
Source organism: Oncorhynchus kisutch (assembly GCF_002021735.2). Classification (NCBI taxonomy): domain Eukaryota; kingdom Metazoa; phylum Chordata; class Actinopteri; order Salmoniformes; family Salmonidae; genus Oncorhynchus; species Oncorhynchus kisutch. The sequence goes on from NC_034179.2 coordinate 24,702,325, forward strand.
GCATCAAAAAAGCCTTCCTTACATATTTGACGTAGTCCCTCCACTGCTGCCACCATGGCACTGCTATGAGGAACCAGTAGTCTCCTGGCTGGAGGCCGTGTCTGCTCGCCCTCTCCAACCAGCCCCTGCAGACACAAGTGAGTGAGTTCGTGAGTGTTTGATTGATTGATGAGGGGGTAAGGAAGAATGTGTATGACAGCAGGAAAGGACACTGACATGGTGACACAGACACACATACCTGATTATCTGTCCCTCCTCTTCAGGGGAAGCAGGCCGCAGCCCCAGGACAATATGACACACCTAGAGACCAACACGATAGCAGAAGATTGGTGATCCAGCAGAACAAGAAAAGCACACACAACACATAATGGTGACCAAAGTAGAAACACATGGTGGCTGGCTCTTACCTGAAACAGCAGGTTGAGGAACTCATTGGCAAATGCACTCTTCACACTCCATATTTGGTAGTCCTCCAGGGTCAAATGCCCTTGCTAAAGAACACAACAACCACCAATAGCCGGTTTCAAAATGTTCTGACAACTTTAAAGAAATCTATATGAATCCAAAGTCACGCAAGCAGTAAGGGAATACCTTAGTGGTGTCATGCTCCTTCAGGATGTCTTCCACAACGGCATGGACATTAGTGTCCGCTTCCTTAAGGGACAGAGGCAGGGTTAGGCTTAAGTAAGATCCCAGAATAGTAATGGGACAGGTTAAAACAAAACAATCTAACTACAAACATTACAACAGTTATCATTATCTACAGTATGTCCATCATATGTCCAGTCTGGCCAAATGGTACTTACAGGTAGAAGGTCTATGCGATTGTCTTTCCACACCTCCAGTAATGCCCCAACCATTTCTGTGATTTCCTTTCGAGACAGAAGCCCATCATGGTCAACGTCAAACACTTTGAAACAGACTGGGGAAAAGAAACAAGAGGAAAGTCACACATTGAAACTGACAATGTGATGAAAGAATGACAAACAGCAAGGCTTAGTGCTTGTATCTACTTACACTTCTGTCTCTCTGCCAAAGGCCCTCTGCAGCAAGCAGATAGTCCACAAGAGATTTCCTTAAAATCTATGTGATTGTCCCTGTTTTCATCAAAGGCATGAAACAAACCTGCACAGAAGGAGAAATGGATGTAACGACCGCCTTCAAAAGAAGTATCCAATAAATTAAATCCACATCCTGCGTATTCTCTTACCTTCACTTAGGGATGTATGAATAGTGGGAGAAACTAAAGCGACAAAGGTTTCCAGGTCAAATCGTCCTGTCCGAGACTGAGCTTTCAGCAGCCAGTATCTCTTCTCCAGGTCAATGATATCCGATTCCTCTACTGCAAGAAAAAAAATCTATAAGTGGCATGACAAGACCCTTAGCCTAGGTTATTATTTAGTACATCTCCCAAAGGATCAGGATGAGTCACTCACAGTGTGTTACTCCAGCCAAGGTCTGGTAAAAGGTGGGTGTGTCACTATCGTCTGTCAGGGTGACACACACCCCACTGGACAGGAGCCAGCGGGAGAAGGTGAAGGCATCCTTGTTCTGCAGGAGCCAGCTCTTAAATTTATCATAATTTACCTTCTCACCCTGGTAAAGAAAATAACAGGAACTCCACTAAGCCTTGAACAAAGGTGCAAAACACATACTGGAATTATCTTCCTGTGTAAAGTAGCATTAGTGGCCCTGTGCACTTATTTTATTGAACCTTTATTTAACTAGGCAAGTCAGTTAAGAACAAATTCTTATTTACAATGACGGTCTACCGGGTAACAGTGGGTTAACTGCCTTGTTCAGGGACAGAACGACAGATTTTTACCTTGTCAGCTCTGAGGTTTGATCCAGCAACCTTTTGGTTACTGGCCCAACGCTCTAACCACTAGGCTACCTGCCACCCCAAACAGGTAACATAAGTTCTGTCAGCAGCTTACAATTAGATAAGGCTACATTAGATAAGGATACGTGGCATGTTTGTAGTGAACAAATAAAATAGACCTGGTAAACGTGTAATAGCAGATTTGCAACCACCCTGGTGGTCATACAGTTTGTGAAAACATGTGTGTTTAAAACAGTAAAATACAGGTAACTGCTAAAATAAAGGAAATACTTGAGGGATACAACGCATATTGAAAGCAGGTGCTTTTACACATTTGGTTTCTGAGTTAATTAAGCAATTAACATCCCATCATGCTTAGGGTCATGTATAAAAATGCCTAGTTGCCCATTATTTTGGATACCATGGCTAGAAGAAGAAATCTCAGTGACTTTGAAAGAGGGGTCTCAAAGGAGCTTAAAGTGTGTGTGTGTGTGTGTGTCTCTCAACCACCAGATCTCAAACCAATTTAACACTTCTGGAGTGGCACCCGAGACAGCTTTTTCCACAACCATCAACAAAACTTCAAATTATGGATTTTGTTGTGGAAGAACTCCAATAGAGTTCCAGACACTTGTAGAATCTATGCCAAGGCACATTGAAGCTGTTCTGGCAGCTCATGGTGGCCCAAAGCCCTACTAAGACACTTCATGTTGGCGTTTCCTTTGTTTTGGCAGCTACCCATACATATTCATTCAAATAAGGCATATGAGCTAACCTCAGAGAAACACTTCCTGAGAGAAAGTGGGATCTCTCCATCCACAGACTGCAGCATGCTTTCCATGTCCTCTCGCGTTGCATGATTGCCCAGATCGCTGGCAAACAGACTGAAAATGTCTGAAGGAGAGCCACAAAAAGAAGCTTAGCCTGATAAGCAACTCTGTCAGGTGTGATTCACAATGGGGGTGAATCGCATAAGACATTTTCAAGAATACAAATTAGATACCAGTACAAAAGAGGGGTCCATTTGTGTGAAGGTCTATTTGTTGGTTTTTATTCTCAGAGATCCTATTAAATTATATATGTAATTATATGATTATTCTTGTAATTACATGGTCAACACAAGCATCTATAGAGGTTCCATAAGTCTGTCGGTTACAATACTCACATTTAGCTTTTTCTTCATCACGTCCTCTAGTCAAGAGAACCAGGCCAACAATTAGGTTGTTGAAGTGCAGGCCTTTAGAGGTCCCACCGAATGAGCTGTATATCACCTAGAAACAGGAGAAGGGAGCTGGGTTCAATTCAGGTAAAAATATAAACTCATTCCGGTCCAGTCCTGACCTACTTGTTGTTGTAATTTGGAGAGTGAGTTCCCTTTCAGAAATCGATAAAAAGGTATATTATCTTTGATAACCCTGTCAGATGGACTAAAGCTGAATTCAAATATACAAGCTTGCCCAGGTTACTAAGCTAGTTAGACTCATATCAGAAGAGCACAACAGGCTACAGTCCCTCCTGAGTCATTCCACCTTAAAAAACACAAGAAAGAGGATTGACACCCACCATCTCAGATGGTTCCGAAATCATTTCTGTAGTTTGAAACAGATAAGCGTTCCTGAAACATTTTGTTGAAAGACCATTTGAATGCATTATACGGCCTGATATTACCAGGTTCTGACCACTAGACGGTGGTGTTGCTGCTAAACAGGCTCACTATTATATCCAGTTAGAAGTTATGGTTAATGGTTAAGATTAGGATTGGTTGAGATTCGGAACGAGGACAGGTTAACCTCCCAATCAGAAAAGCTGAAGTTGGGTACTACCCAGGTAGAGGTATAGGCGCAGGGGTTTTCAACCTCATGAGCAACATTTTATTGGTTGAGAATACATTGAGTATGTAACCAAATCCCTTCAAAAAAGGTTTGAAGCAGTTAGACCTTTTCCGGTGAACAAGCAAACCACTAGGCTACAGCAGTTCTAATGGTTCTGGTCTCTAAATGGTCTTCAAAAAGGTAAATACCCCCAAAGCATATTGTGTTTTGCAATATTTTCTATTGGTGAAGCCTTAATTGTTTATATAATGGTTTATTGCGTAGGTTTAACTGTTTCTTATGGAAAATGTTCTAATTGGTTCTCTTTTTAATAGGGTTGTCATGCTCAGCATTTCAGTCACTTGCCAATTGCTCCAACGTTTTGGGCTAGTAGGAAACCCCTTAATGAGAATTGCACCATAGGGAAATACCTCTGAGAGTTGCCATTCAATGGACTATTCACGGGCAGTTAGTTTGAAGCATGAGGTAGCTAAGAGGACAAACTAAAATTGTTTTCATGGAGGACAGGTTTGGCTATTGATTATCTACTCAAACTTCAAAATAAAATGTTGGGATCCCATTTAATAATCACAAGAAAGCAGTAAATAGATCACTCAGAAGTAAATGTGGAGGTAGCTAAGAATTAAGGGACTGTTCAGTGGCAATGTCATCCCTGGAATTAAATTGTGTCCATGATGTCGCATTGCTTTCAATGAAAAGTGACAATGGAGATCGACAAAATTCATCTGGTCATGATGTTGACAGTGAACAGGCTGCTAAAAGAATGAAGTCCTGTCTTGACTCCAGTTTAAGTGGCATTGGTGTTAAGTCCACTACAGCTCAAAGGAGAGGCATCTCATTCCAAGGTATCCTGCGCACAAAATAATTCTCCATGTGCAGATCAAGATCAAATATGCACAATACATCAGCAGGCTGCTCAAGCTGTCAATGTATCTCCTGAGGAACTGGCGCCTCAGAGCAGCCTGAGATCTTTAAAGAAATTAATAAAAATGCTGAAGATCTTGACAGGCTCATTTACTTAATGAAATAAAAAAATAATTATCCCCCAGAAAGTAAAAGAGACAAATATTAATAAAATGGCTCCACCATTATGGTCTATAGTCAAAACTAAAGAGGTCTTTAATGTCAGTGTTTACATAAGGGCAGCAAGAAAACTGGCTTCAGAGAAAGGTATCATGGAGTTGCCAAACCAGAACACTCTTTGGCAATGACTTTCCAGTTGAGGATTTAGTCATTAGATTCTACAATGACAATGTATATAGTAGAGTTTTGCCAGGAAAAAAGGATTTTGTCAAATTCAAAATTCACGAGCAGAAAACACTCATTCTGTGCAACCTTAAAGAACTGTATGCAGCGTTCAGAAATAAACTGCAGTCTGTCCGAAGCATTGTGTGGCAGTCGGCTCATCTGGAACACATTCTGTGTGTATGTACAATACATCAAAATGGCACTAACGTTAAATGCAGTAAAGGTAGACAAGGGCTGCCATGCATTTGTGGACCTGATGGTGTGGTGCATAGATGTGATGTGAAAGTGTTTTTCATAGAACAGGGCATGGAAAATGTGCGCATAGAACTCAGGGAAAGATATGCGAACACAATGACTCTGCCAGGACCCTGCAGCTTCCATCACTTTGTTCCACTCTACAAAAGCCTCATAGGTGCAGAGTTTCCAGTAACCAGGTTTCCATCCAACCACTTCATGCGGATAAATTACCTGACGAATGAAAAAAGTCACGACCGGGCTGATGGAAACAGGATACGCCAGTACAATTTCATATATGCCGACAGACAATTTGTTCATTTGACAAGGTGTCGGTAAAATATCTTCCACTGACATTTCTCGCATAAATGAGCAAATATTTATCCGCAAATATTGATATAATAAACATCATATTGAAGTAAACTTGCGTGGTCCTCCCACTACGACTAGGGAAACGATGCAGTTTATAAGACTACAGATTAAATAAGTTAGGATGAACTTCACAGGGTGGTGAAAGTTAATTTGATGTGCTTGATGCTCCTTTAAAAAGCGAGGGTCTTATTCTAGTGACGATGATCGATGCTTGGCTGCCTTTTGACAAATAAAAATGACATCGGTATATGCATAATATTTTCAATATAGGTAGCCTACCCGTACTGCTTCTGCGAGCTGTTGGTTAGAGCGCAAGTGGCAAGACCAGAGTGGGCACGTTTGCTATATAACGCAACCGTTTGTGCCAAAACCATCAGTAGCATTAAATGCGATGAAACCCATTTAACTTGTATTTTAAATTCTTATGTATTGAATGAACCGCAAAAGTTATTTTATGTGCACTACGTCAAAAGTGCATACTTTTATCCACAATAAGTGAGTTATGGAAAAATATATGGTGTTAAAATGCACATTGTTTTATGCAGATTTTAAAATATTTGCATGAAAATCTGTCCAAAATTGAATGGAAACCTAGATTCTGACACAGATTATGCCATTAAGTTTGACTTAGTCCTCAGAAAATCCATAGATATAAAATGGTGAATGTGCGAGCATCTGATTTTCTAGTTTGCTGCTATGATGAATACTGGATTGTAATTGTGGATGATAACATGGACGTAAAAGGTGAAATTCATGCATCCAAGTTATCCAGCAAGGTTATTTTCTTGGCCAAATAGAGAGGACACGTTATGTTCCAAAACAAGCACCATCTGCACCATTAAAGGGTTACTTCATGCTAGCAGATAGCTCAATGACTAAAAGTCTATGGGTAAGGCTAATTAGTGTTGGATCGCAAAACTACCTCAACTTCCTTCATACTGGACACAGAGATATGGATTTTTTTCCCCCACCTAATGACAGGAACAGCATCATCTAGTGGTCAGAATTTGGTAATATCAGGTTGTATGGTGGGCCATAAACCTAACTTTAATGACTCATTTCTTTGAACAGGGGGAAGAATATCAGATTAACAAGGAATCCATTACAAAGGATGAAGAAGCAATACTCCCAAGCCACAGCTCCATACTTCTTGTCAGACATAAAGAACTGATATTGTATACTGGTTGTTATGGTGGGATATGTGGGTGGCTTATTGAACTTTGGATTCCTCATGTCTTAAAAAAACAAGTTTGGTCCAAATCGGATGTTAGGTACTATATTTATTGAATATTATGTGAATCTTATAAATGAAAATGGCCAATAGCTTATTTTCTCAGAGATCAAATTACATTACAGCATAATAATGTTGCAAGAATTAGAGGTCATCACGTGTCCAAAAAGGAGGAGGGAGAGACAGCAACCAACCAAGCCAACTCGCGCTATAGTAGACTAATAGTTGCCATAGCTAGGTTATTTATTATCAAATATGAATACATAGTACAGTTAGCTAGCTAGGATAACTGAGGCTGCAGTGCATACACTTTCTCATCCTACGGTTGAGTGATAATGCCCTCGAAGCCAGTGTTTGGAGGATATATTGGCACAGGTGTTGTTAGGCAACCCATGCCAATATATCCTCCAAGCAGCGGCTTCGAGGGCATTACCAATTTAATACAACGGGTTACCAAAATATTAAAATAATGACTGACATATTTTCATAAATAACCTTATTTTGATTAATATTATTTCATCCTTCCACAAGATGTAGTCCCAACACAAATCTAGGGTTGCTACCCAAGCCGGTTGGTCGGTCGTTCTATTCGTTCGGTTACTAGAGACGCCTACCTTCACCTTTAACCTTCAATTTCGTATTTTTAATTCCATCTTCTATTTACTAGATATCTATTAACTGTTGCCACACATGGAGTCGAGGCTCTATGGCTGTAGCCGATTGCCAATCTACAGTACCAGTCAAAAGATTGGCCACACCTACTCATTCTAGGGTTCTCTATTTTATACATTGTAGAATAATAGTGAAGACATCAAAACTATGAAATAACACATATGGAATCATATAGTAACTAAAAGTGTTAAACAAATCAAAACAGATTTTTGATTGTTCAAAGAAGTCACCCTTTGCCTTGATGACAACTTTGGACACTCTTGGGATTTTCTCAACCAGCTTCATGAGGAATGCTTTCCCAACAGTCTTGAAGGAGTTCCCACATATGCTGAGCATTTGTTGGCTGCTTTTCCTTCACTCTGCAGTCCAACTCATCCCAAACCATATCAATTGGGTTGAGGTCAGGTGATTGTGGTGGCCAGGTCACCTGATGCAACACTCAAATAGCCCATAAAAAGCCAGGAGGTGTATATTGGGTCATTGTCCTGTAGAAAAACAAATTAGTCTCACTAAGCGCAAACCAGAAGGGATGGCATATTGCTGCAGAATTCTGTGGGAGCCATGCTGGTTATGTGTGCCTTGAATTCAAAATAAATCACAGACCATGTCACCAGCAAAGCACCCCCACATCATCCGTTCACCTACTATGCGTCTCACAAAGACACGGCAGTTGCAACCAAAAATCTAATTTGGACTCATCAGACCAAAGAACAGATTTCCACCGGTCTAATGTCCATTGCTTGTGTTTCTTGGCCCAAGCAAGTCTTCTTATTATTGGTGTCCTTTAGTCGTGGTTTCTTTGCAGCAATTCGACCATGAAGGCCTGTCTCCTCTGAAAAGTTGATGTTGAGATGTGTCTGTTACGTGAAGTCTGTGAAGCATTTATTTGGACTGCAATCTGAGGTACAGTTAACTCTAATGAACTTATCCTCTGCAGCAGAGGTAACTCTCGGTCTTCCTTTCCTGTGGCGGTCCTAATGAGAGCCAGTTTGATTATTGTGTTTCGTGTTTGCGACTGCACTTGAAGAAACTTTCAAAGTTCTTGAAATTTTCCACATTGACTGTCTATGTCTTAAAGTAACGATGGATTGTCATTTCACTTTGCTTGTTTGAGCTGTTCTTGCCATAATATGGACTTGGTCTTTTACCAAATAGGGGTATCTTCTGATTGGCTCAAACACATTAAGAAAAACTGTTTAACTTTTAACAAGGCACACCTGTTAATTGAAATGCATTCCAGGTGACTACCTCATGAAGCTGTTTGAGCGAATGCCAAGAGTGTGCAAAGCTGTCATCAAGGCGAAGGGTGGCTACTTTGAAGAATCTCAAATATAAAATATATTTTGATTTGTTTAACACTTTTTTGGATACTACATGATTCCATGTGTTCTTATAGTTTTGATGTCTTCACCATTATTCTACAATGTGAAAATAGCAAAAAATAAAGAAAAACCCTGGAATGGGTAGGTGTGTCCAAACCTTTTACTTTTCACTCTTTTGAAGTGAGAAGAATAAGAGCACCACATTGAAGCTGCCCTGCAACACCCGTTGGGGTGGTGTTATCAAGATCATGTTTGACAGTCTCCTGGGGGGAAGGAGTCTCTCCAAGAAATGGCCATATCAGTCTGCTGATATGGACAGCCCCATCAAGAGAATCCTCCTGGATGATATATTTCGGGAAAGAGTGATAAGCAGCCCGAAACTCCTGAAAACTATAGCAGTAGCCATTGCACAGATTTTTTATTTTTATTTTTTACCTTTATTTAACCAGGCAAGTCAGTTAAGAACACATTCTTATTTTTGATGACGGCCTGGGAACAGTGGGTTAACTGCCTGTTCAGGGGCAGAACGACAGATTTGTACCTTGTCAGCTCGGGGGTTTGAACTCACAACCTTCCGGTTACTAGTCCAAAGCTCTAACCACTAGGCTACCACTAGGCTACCCTGCCGCCCCAGATAATGCCATCCTGCCTGATGTTCAGACTCTGCTTGCAGATGTAAGAGAAGAAATCCATACTGCCCTGCCCACTTCACTGTTGCTCCAAGCAGAGGAAACTGCAGTTCTGAAATACATCAAAAAGCGTGAAGACTTCTGCCTGAAGCCCATACACGCCGCAGTGTACATGTTGGACCCCAAGTATGCTGGCAAAAGCATCCTGTCTGGTGCAGAGATCAACAAGGCCTATCGTGTCTCGCCACCTTGGCCTGGATGAGGGCAAGGTTCTTGGCAGTCTAGCAAAGTACCCTTCTAAGCAAGGGCTTTAGGATAGAGATGCAATATGGCAGTGCCAACATATCTCATCAGCCACCTGGTGGAAGGGACTTTGTGGATCTGAGGTGCCTTCCCCTGTTGCCTCAATCAATCATTCTACAAATTCCACAAACATCAGCCGCCTCAGAACGCAAAAGGTCCTTGTTTGGGAACACACACACCAAAGCACGCAACAGGCTGACCAATACATGGGTTGAAAAATTGGTGGCCATCCGGGCAATTTTTGGGCTTTTTGAGCCTGACAATGAGCCATCCTCAACAGGGTTGGAAAGTGACAGTGAAGATGAGGCCTCAGAGTCTGATGTTCAAGAGGTGGACATTGAGGAGGTCCAGGGAGAAGAAATGGAAGCCTGAGGAAGACAACCAAAGCTTTAGTTTCTATACTATCATTTTATGGATGTATGTTGAAAACGTTTTTGGGATCCTTGATGAGGCAGTCCATATCAGCAGATGCAATGGATCAGTGGGGATCATTCAATATTCCCTTTTGTTGTTCAGTGAAATCATCCCATGTGAAGAGTCAACTAATTTAATTAAAGTTGAATTCGTAACAAAAGTTTTTTTATCTTTTTTTTCTTTTGGAAGGATTTTATCATTTGCAATTATGTCCACTATGATAAGATGTTTTTATTCTGTCTCCATATGATATGGAAAATATATCCAATGCAAAAAACATCTACATTTAAATGGTATTAATATTCATTTGCATATATTACCGTTAAATCCTACAGAAAGTTTCCACCTCTGAATATTCCCCAAAATGTGCAAACCGACTTGTGACATAGAATTCTGGATCCGGGAAAGGTGATCTCAGGTACAGGTGGATACATGAAGACCTTTATCAGGAATGCTCCTCTTATCGGTTTCGAACTACAGAAACTATATCAGAACAATCTGAAATGGTGGGTGTCACGGCTTGCGGAAATTACATTGAGACTCTCCCATCAGACCTCATGTAACACTGGGTCCGTCTGTCTGTTGAACAAGGCTCACCTCAGCAATCCTGGGTGGTACGACGTCTCCCAGCACCTCCCTGAGGAAGCACTGCTGGCTCATGTAACAGGACAGGCCACTGGTCCTCCGGAAGGCATCCTTCAGACGCTGGAGTTCCACATTAGTTACTGGGAGGGATAGAGACACAGAGATTGTGAAGAAGCTTTTCTGTGAATTAAAACATGGACTGTATGGTCAGGCAGAGCATTAAACCATGGTCAACAATACAATCTTAGGCAGTCTAAACCAAAGCCACAATAGCTATTACACTGTATTACCATAGCAACTATCATAACTAATCAGTAATTGCGGGAACGTATATGTCTGCCACACAGCCAGATTTCGAAATGCTTGCAAGTGCTCAGCACTACAATAGGGAACTGGCAGACGCACATACACCACCATCATCATCAACAACAACAGTATACTGCTGGTTAGCTTCGTCAGCTGTTAGCTACAGTGCCTTTGGAAAGTATTCTGACCCATTTACGTTTTCCACATTTTGCCTTTCCAAAGACACTGTAGCCTTACTATAAAATGTAATAAATAAAAATCCTCAGCAATTTACACACTCCATTATGACAAAGCAAAAACAGGTTTTTATTCATTTAGGCAAACGTATTACAAATAACAAAACATAGCTAATTTACAAAAGTATTCAGACCCTTTGCTATGAGACTTAATTGAGATCGAGTGCATCCTGTTTGCATTGATCATCCTTGAGATGTTTCTACAACTTGGAGTCTACCGGTGGTAAATTCAATTGATTGGACATGATTTGGAAAGGCACACGTCTATATAAGGTCCCACAGTTGACAGCACATGATACAGCAAAAACCAAGCCATGAGGTTGACGGGATTGTCCATAGAGCTCCGAGACAGGATTGTGTCGAGGCACAGATCTGGGGAAGGTGTACCAAAAACATTCTGCAGCATTAAAGGTCCCCAAGAACACAGTGGCCTCCATCTTTCTTATTATGGATGACGTTTGGAACCACAAAGACTCTTCCTAGAGCTGGCTGCCCAGCCAAACTGAGCAACTTGGGGAGAAGGGCCTTGGTCAGGGAGGTGACCAAGAACCTGATTGTCACTCTGTCAGAGTGACAGATTTCCTCTGTGAAGATGGAAGAACCTTACAGAAGGACAACTACCTCAGAATCACCCCACCAATTAGGCCTTTATGGTAGTGGCCAGAAGGAAGCAACTCCTCAGTAAAAAGCACATGACAGACCATGAGAAAACAAGATTCTCTGGTCTGATTAAACCAAGAATGAACTCTTTGGCCTGAATGCCAAGTGTCATATCTGGAGGAAACCTGGCACCATCCCTACGGTGAAGCATGGTGGAGGGAGCATCATGCTGTGGGGATGTTTTTCAGCGACTGAGAAAATAGTCAGGATGCAGGCAAAGATGAACGGAGAAAAGTAGAGAGATCCTTGATGAAAACCTGCTCCAAAGCGCTCAGGACCTCAGACTGGGGCAAAGGTTCACCTTCCAACAGGACAACGACCCACCCTAAGCACACAGCCAAGACAATGCAGGATGGAGGCAAAGATGTATACTAGCAGTATACTGCTAGTACATCATCAGGGCCAAGCTTCCTGCCATCCAGGACCTCTATACCAGGAGGCGTCAAAGGAAGGCCCTAATAATTGTCAAAGACTCCACCAGTCATAAACTGTTCTCTCTGCTACCGTATGACAAGCGGTACCAGAGCACCAAGTCTAGGTCTAAGAGGCTTCTAAACAGCTTCTAGCCCCAAGCCATAAGACTCCTGAACATCTAATCAAATGGCTACCCAGACTATTTGCATTGCCTCTCCCGCCCCTCTTCTACGCTGCTGCTGCTCTCATTATCTATGCATAGTCACTTTAATAACTCTACCTACATGTACATATTACCTCGACACCAGTGCCCCCGCACAGTGACTGTGTACCAGTACCCCCTGTATATAGCCTCGCTATTGTTATTTTACCGCTGCTCTTTAATTATTTGTTACTTTTATCTTTTTTTTAAAGGTATTTTCTTAACTGCATTGTTGGATAAGGGCTTGTAAGTAAGAATTTCACTGTTGTATTCGGCCCATGTAACATAAAACTTGATGAGTGGCTTCGGGACAAGTTTCTGAATGTCCTTGAGTGGCCCAGCTTGGGTGGCCTACAACTTCACATCTGAGCAGTTGTTACTCCTAGACGTTTCCACTTCAAAATAACAGCACATACAGTTGACCGGGGCAGCTCTAACAGGGCAGAAATTTGAGGAACTGACTTGTTAGAAAGGTGCCACAATGAAAGTCACTGAGCTCTTGTTTGTCTATGGAGATTGCATGGCTGTGTGCTCGATTTTATACACCCGTCAGCAACAGGTGTGGCTGAAATAGCCGATGGGTGTCCAGAGCAAGGGGTGTCCATATACTTTTGTATATATAGTGGATCATGAATAGTTAACATTTTAACACTGAGGGGGTTAAATTAAATTGCACCTGGGTGCCCTGTGTATGTTTTGCATCTGTTGAAAGTTGATTTGGAACTGGGCTGCCTCCCAGGCACGAAGCAGGAGCCCCTTTTAAAGTCCACCTCGATGTCAGCTCAAAACAAAGGTGACATAATTAAGCACGTGTAGTCATTAGTAGGATTCTGTGTTATCCCATGCAAAAGTTATTGTTTTTGATTTTTTTTAAACCGCTTCATCTGCCTTCCCAATGAAAAATATTTAGAAAATTGAAAGAATTAGGAAACGATGCACAAATTACTGTTAGATTTGAGAATGGCGCTCCTCCCTCCCATTTTCGCTCGACGACGTGACTGGCCTTTGCCCGGTGCCCCGCTCAGCATAATCGAATCCGCCCACACAGTACCACCAGGCACACACAATGTCAACAAACAGCGGCTACTTGGTGTCATTAATTTACTTCTAGTTGACCGAAGTGCAGATAGCTCTAGTTCTTAGTTTCCGGTCGTTGGCCTCTACCTGATCCCGAGGGCAGTAGCGGTTTTAGGGTCAATTTAAGATAGCCCGTTAATTTACCTAGCTAACCGCCTACCTGGACCCGCTGGTATATTTGAATTACACTTTAGTACAATTGACAAGGTTATCTAGCTAGTTAGTTGCCTGTCCCATTGTTGTTCGCCATCTAGCTAGTAACGTTAGTAATGTTAACACATTACCCATCCAATAGTTAGCTAGCCTTACCTTCATTAGCTAGCTGTCTATAACGCTAATGTTTACAGCTAGCCAAGGTTAGCAAATTATCAATTGTTACCTCTGTTGATGGCCTCTTCGTACGAGAGGAAACCTATCCTTGACTCTTTAGCTCCCATGTTTTTCTCATTTCATAGCAACATCTTAACAAATAAAACAGGTTGTTATGAACTGCTTTGTTGGTTTAGCTTATACGCACACGGCAGTCATAACTATCTAATAATGTAGTCAGCTATGCGTCTACTGACGCCTTGCCAACCCCAACTCCCCCCCCGAGTCACGTGATCACCTGTCAAGGCCCTTGAATTATTTCAGGAATGTGCGTTTACATATTCAATACTTACTGACCAGCAATTTAGTAATCCTTGTAATATTTATTGGCAAATAAAAACGGACACAGAGTCATAATGTACAAACAAGTTTAATATAATTTAATGGTGGTGCATTGGACTGTGCAGTGGCGGAGTCCTAGCCTGGGTAGCAGTTTAGTTAGCTAACATTCCATTCCTTGCTACTGCCACTGGAATGTTAGCTAAAAAAGACTGCTACCCAGTCTAGCAGAGTTCTGCTGGAGCTTGCGTCACATACACAAGCCAAATAACGTGCATGAATGTAGCCATAAACGTGCGCACTGTGGCACTAATGATGTCAATGTTTACATGTTAGTGCTTTTTGAGGTTGTTTCGGTTTAATTATAACAAAATAATCACGGTTGTCGGTTTTTTATTTGTTACATTTAATTCATTATGAAATAATTAGTGAACATTCAATTGCCAAAACATTTGAAGTATTTCATTCTCTGTCAAGACCAAATAGAAAAATAGGATATTAGTATGAAATAAAATATTTCAGTTGTGTACATTACTTGGTTTTATTTGACTACTTTATTTTTTATTCCTTAAACTATTTTCATTTCCGCTCACAGCCTGGTCTCAGACTAGACATAACATAGTCAATTCAATTTCTCAAACTAGTATATGTTAAGTTTGATATGGTTACATAAGACAGAAGGTTACTTAAGGCAACTAAAGTAGGGTGGTTGGTCGGGGTGGGTGTATAACGTGAATGTCTAGCAATACAAAGGTTAAGTGTTCAAATCTCATCTTGACAACTTCAGCATTTTAGAAACTCCTTTACTACTTTGTAGCTACTTTACAACTACTTAGAATGTTAGTTAAAAAAAGTTATCCCAATTCCTAACCTTAATCCCTAGCCTAGTTAACGTTAGCCAGCCAGTGAACATTAGTCCAAACAAATTGGAATGATAACATGTTTAGAAAATTCTAAATAATATGGTATGTTTGGCTAATTCGTAACATAGCATATGATTTGCAATTGGTAACATATGATACGAAACTAATACACACCATATGAAACGTAACATACTAAATGGAAGGTTCATATTTTCGTACAGAATAATACGAAATGTTCCGAGACCAGGTTGTTTGCAGGTAGTAGTGGCGAGCCAAACAACCATCTAACTTGATCTCTGTTCTCCCCATACTGTACTGTCTTTAGTAATCCTATTTAGGTAGGCTAGCCTACCTAAATCTGCAGCAGAGATGTCCGACAATCATTTCTCGTTTTTGAAAGTAGATAAAGGCATACTTCACGAACTGTCTCCATCCCCCTCTCTTATCGTTGTGTTGTGTACATTCCCCTTGCAAGCTGCGGTGTATGCGTAAGCATGTAAGCACAGTGCCTAAACATACACTTTCACCAAAGACCGTAGAGTATCTAAGCAGGCAAATATACGCAATGGATTATGGTCATTGTAGCTAATTACAATATTTCTGTGCTGAAATAGTTTGAACATTTGCTTAATGAAAAACTATAAATCCCTTCAGCGAAGCGTCCCATATAGTTCTTGATTTCATTTCTCTAGTGAATTATCTCGAGAAACGGCGCGCTTAAAAAAACTACTACATGGAATTCAAGTAATTGAACCGACGTCTGTCAATTAGTTGTGTAATAATTAAACAAATTGTTTCATCGCTCTGCACTAATACGTCTTTAATTTTTAGACATTTTAATATTCATATTTTCTGAGCTTTGAAGAGAACAATATTTCCAATGTAAAATGTTAATGTACAAAAACATGGTAGCTACAGTGTTGACATGAAGCAAAAGAAGATGCTTGAAAGCCCTCATGTAATATTTTCTTGTTGTGCCATTTCATTTTAAGAACCCATCCCATTACCGAATAATGGGCTGACCCACTGTTGCTAACTGTCAAAAATTGATTTGGAGGTACTGCAGAAGGCATTCAAATAATGGAGAGAATACATAAAATGACAACTATTTTCATGTTTTCAGTACACACATTACAATAATTTCATTTACCTTTCTGGGTAGACATGGACAGCATGAGGAACAACCACTAAGACCACTCTTAACTAGAGGACTGTATACACACCTTTGTAGCAGGCAGCAATACAAACAGTATGCAATGAATACATACATATCAAAAGATCACTTCAACGCACACCACAGTTCCTTAAACTCTGATAATGCATGCATGGAATATCGGCAATCTAGTTCTGCAAATCCTGCCAGATACTTCTCTCAGGGTCATACCTAAACTCAATGTGTCTACACTTGTAACCCAGACGCACAGTACTTATACTCTTAACACATGTAGGAACAGTTTTACAGACCAAGATTAAATGATTGCAGGAGTTGGACAAATGATCTGTTAATAATCACGACCTTTAATTGTGATTTCAAGAACATAGTTAACTATGGATTAAATACAGGTGATGCAAGCCTCTTAAAATGAAGTTTAGCCATCTCATCATAACCTTAATCAAAACGTTAGTCCAAGAGTGGCCTTAATGTAGGTCTATGAAACTTGCCCATATTTATACTTGTAGAATTGGACAACCTTCCATATACAGGAGAGTTTCAGAGTGAGCAATGGTTAAAATGATGTTAGTGTGGAAATAAATGTGCCGTAAAAAAAGGCTGGCGTATTGCAATGCATGTGAGAATATAGACAGCACATGTATTAAAAACAAAATAAAAAGCTTAAATGGGCTGTACTTGCTCCAGTTCCAGTGGCAAACTTGTCTTGAAGAGAAACTCTCAAGTTGTTCCACCTATAACAAACCAAGATGAAACTCCTGATTTAAGAGCTGTCTGCTTCCAGAGACACCGTCAATTAATCTTACTGCAGTCTTGCGGACATTGACAGAAAGGAGAGGGTGTGTGCTGCAATCACAAATACCATAAGATTTTTTAAGGATCCCTTCCAGTAACATTCACAAGAAACAATTAGAGCCTTGTAAACAAAACTAAGGACATACAGACAGCCATATAGCAGCCAGGATGGACCACAACCTCCGATTACAAGGTGGATCACCTCTTTCAACATCTAATTTCTTAAATCAACACATTCTATTGTCAGATTTACACAGGCAAAGCACTTGGGGGTGAAAGGGTTAGAAATCAAGATAACAACAATGTCTATTTGCTTCACTTGTTCAGATTATGTCTTTGTAGCTAATCTGTCTGTCCCTTGTTCTGCAGTGTTCATCTTTGTAACTCGGTTCATCCTAATGCATCGCCCATGGTTCAATACTTTTCAGAACAAAGCTGGCTGACAAATGGGGCTAGTGGTCTTCACTCAGAAAGACTGGGTGTCCTTGATTTAAGGACAACACGAATTAGCTCACAGATACACTACATGGCCTGCTTGTCAAACTAAAAATCTTGGGCATTAATATGGAGTTGGTCCCCCCTTTGCTGCTATAACAGCCTCCACGCTTCTAGGAAGGCTTTCTACTAGATGTTGAAACATTGTTGCAGGGACTTGCTTCCATTCATCCACAAGACCATTAGTAAGGTCGGGCACTTATGTTGGGCGATTAGGCCTTGTTCAGTCGTCGTTCTAATTCATGTATGGACCTCGCTTTATGGACAGTGACATTGTCATGCTGAAAAAGAAAAGGGCCTTCCCAAAACTGTTGCCACAAAGTTGGAAGCACAGAATCGTCTAGAATGTCATTGTATGCTGTAGCATTAAGATTTCCCTTCACTACAACTAAGAGGCCTAGCCTGAACCATGAAAAACAGCCCCAGACCATTATTCCTCCTCCACCAAACTTTACAGTTGGCACTATGCATTCGGGCAGGTAGGGTTATACTGGCATCCGCCAAACCCAGATTGGTCAGTCGGACTGCCTGATGGTGAAGCGTGATTCATCACTTCAGGGAACGTGTTTCCACTGCTCCAGAGTCCAATGGCGGCGAGCTTTATACCACTCCAGCAGCCGCATTGCATTGTGCATGGTGATCTTAGGCTTGTGTGCGGCTGCTCGGCCATGAAACCCATTTAATGAAGCTCCCGACAAACACTTCTTGAGCTGACGTTGCTTCCAGACGCAGTTTGGAACTTGGTAGTGAGTGTTGCAACTGATGACATGCGATTTGTACTCGCTTCAGCACTCGGTGGTCCTGTTCTGTAAGCTTGCGTGGCCTACCATTTCGCGGCTGAGCCGTTGTTACTCCTAGACGTTTCCACTTCACAATAACAGCACTTACAGTGGACATTGCAGCTCTAGCAGGGCAGAAATTTGACGAACTGACTTGTTGGAAACGTGGCATCCTATGACGGTGCCAAGTTGAAAGTCACTGAGCGTATACACTACCGTTCACAAGTATGGGGTCACTTAGAAAAGTCCTTGCTTTTGAAAGAAAAGCACAATTTTTGTCCATTAAAATACCATCAAATTGATCAGAAATACAGTGTAGACATTGTTAATGTTGTAAATGACTATTGTAGCTGTAAACGGCAGATTTTTAATGGAATATCTACATAGGCGTACAGAGGCCCATTATCAGCAACCATCACTCCTGTGTTAGAAAACCCTTTTGCAATTATGTTAGCTCAGCTGAAAACTGTTGTTCTGATTAAAGAAGCAATAAAACTGGCCTTCTTTAGACTAGTTGAGTATCTGGAGCGTCAGGATTTGTGGGTTTGATTACAGACTCGAAATGTCCAGAAACAAAGACTTTTCTTCTGAAACTAGTCAGTCTATTCTTATTCTGAAAAATGAAGACTATTCCATGGGAGACATTGCCAATAAACTGAACAGCGCAAACTGGTTCTAACCAGAATAGAAAGAGGAGTGGGAGGCCCCAGTGCACAACTGAGCAAGAGGACAAGTACATTAGAGTGGACACCTCACAAGTCCTCAACTGGCAGCTTCATTAAATAGTACCCGCAAAACACCAGTCTCAACGTCAACAGTGAAGAGGCGACTCCGGGATGCCGAGTTGCAAAGAAAAAGCCTTATCTCAGATTGGCCAATAAAAAGAAAAGATTAAGATGGGCAAAAGAACACAGACACTGGACAAGAGGAACTCTGCCTAGAAGGCCAGCATCCCAGAGTCGCCTCTTCACTGTTGATGTTGAGACAAGTTTTTAGCTGTACTAACATAATTGCAAAAGGGTTTTCTAATGATCAATTAACCTTTTAAAATGTTCAACTTGGATGAGTTAACACAACGTGCCATTGGAACACAGGAGTGATGGTTGCTGATAATGGGCCTCTGTACACCTATGTAGATATTCCATTAAAACTCAGTAGTTTCCCGTTACAATAGTAATTTACAACATTAACAATGTCGACACTATTTCTGATCAATATTGATGTCATTTTAACTGACTTTTTTTTGTGCTTTTCTTTCAAAAACAAGGACATTTCTAAGTGACCCCAAACTTTTGAACGGTAGTGTGTCAGGTCAAACATATGACCTTGCTGTCTCTCTCCAGTGTGGGTATTTGGAAAGCAAGCATGCTAAGAACCAGAACAAGAGCACCTTTGGCTGATCGTCCTTTAAGGCGAAGGCTTGGACTTCAGTTGAAACATAACAGCACATGTAACAATAACATCCATTAGACAGACATGCATTTGTTCAAAAACAAGGCAATAATTTCCATTGACCTAGTCCACACACAATGGGGTACTTACTACATTACTTTGGAATAGGTAATCCTTCACTAGGCAAATGGTTTCTAAAATGAAAACACAAGGCCTATTCTATTGTTAATGGTGTTTGAGGACCCCTAATCTCGTTCCCAGACACTTCAGCCGCCCAAATCCCCGAAGAGTCTGGTAGTCCAACGGGTCAAACTTGACCTTCGTTAGCCAGTACAGAATGCCCGGGAGAAACTCCTGAAGCATAGGCTTAATCTAACAACCAATCATCTCCCACAACCCTCCCACGTACGCTAGCATACCACAAGCACAGAGCCATGCCTCGCAGTTGTGTGATTCGCTAAAATTAAATGACAAATACTTTACTCCGTACGGTCACTCCCACTAAGGCCAACTTTGAATCGATGTACCAGGCTTATATGCACAATAGCCTGGGGACGATGTTAGAGGACCTCCGTCTGGGTGTTTGCACTGGAACACAGGGAGGGAGTCATCTGAATAGCAGGTTTAAGCTCACCTGTTTTTGGTTTAGCTATATGAAATTCTTTAGAAATACTTGTCATTTTAATTCCAAAAAAAAAAAGTACCCACGTACACTTTCAAATAAACTACATGTAAGTGCAACAACAACAAATCTACTGAGCACAATTGTGGTCAAATTTAATACACACACTGGTGCATTTCAAATTCATCAAATCACGGACAACCTTTAAGCACAAGCATAAAGACTGCGCCAACGTCTTTAGATGGAGACAAAAACAGGTGTTGCAAAAAGGAAACTGAAGATTTGGTCCATGGATGAAAACTCTTTTGTAAACTCCCTCATGACATTAGAACAATAAAATAAGGATTCCACCCAGAAAAAGTAACTTGCTCTTTATAATTGGCCAAAGTAAAAAGGTGCTCCATCCATGCTTGTAGGGGACATCCCAATGGTCAAATAAGGGCAAGCGCTGACCAAAAATGAAGCCGAAAACAAACCAATTCCTATTCTAGAGCTAGAACACACTATGATGTCGTTGTTTTATTTTTCCCCCTTTTCTCAATTCCTCTTACAGAAGACTGAAGGTGATGAGAGCAATGTTAGGTGATGCGAAGTGGATGGCAAGAGGTTCCTTTCATCAAATGTTCAATACCGGTTTGATCACAGGAGAATGCCCCCGTTGGGCGCAAAAGTGAGGACAAAAACACTAGATTATATGCATTCCACAGGCATTTTCCCATAGCCAACCATATAGCTTGATGTGGAGAGGGTGTGTTCAACAAATGTAAGTGAGCCGTGAACACCTTTAGCGTTTCTATCAGTATGTGGGCATGTGTGTGTCTGTGTGGTGAGCCTAAGCAGGTGGGCCAGCCCCATTGTTCTGTGACAGTAGGAAGGACTGCACCACCTCCCCGGTGGCCTGGGGGCTGGTGTTTACGTCCTCTAAGGCATCAGCCACAGCAAACTGCCGGTCCCTCAGCCGGTTCCAATTGGATAAAATATTGTGGTACTCAAAGACTTTCTCATAGTTCCCCACAGAGTTGTAAAGTTTAATTAGGCCCCTGTAGTCGTATTCCAGTCCACTGTAGCCCTCCCCAAACAGCTTCTTACCTGCAGGGGGGGAAACACACACACACACACACACACACACACACACACACACACTAGTAAGAATATGGAACAGTAGAATGAGGAAGAATAGATTACAAAAAAAGAAGAGTACACAAGGGAAGAATAGACCCCAATCTAGCCTGAAGACTGACCGATAGCAATGGAGCGCAGGTAAAGCCTCTCTGCATCTTCATACTGGTTCATGTCGTAGTTGTAGAGAGAGGCTAGGTGGCCCACAGACAGAGCCACCTCATAGTCCTCCTGACCCAGAAGCTGCTCCTTGATCTGGATGGCCTTGATGTGCATCTCCTCTGCCTCCTGAAACAAACAGGTTAAGTGAGAACTCAGTCATCCACAGCCTTGGGGTCTACATTTTCAACTACCATAAAACCTCAGAGCCCCTGTGACATTTAAGCCTCCTTAGAAAGAGGATTCACTTCCTGCTATCAAAGTGAAATCACAGGGTTGGTAAACACTGTGGAGAAGATTTGGATGGAAGTTTACCAGACAGAGCATAGGATGACAGTATGTCAGATGTCAACCACTGCATGTTTTCTACACTTGGATGAAAGGGAGGGATGATCTGACCTTGAACTTCCTCATGGACTGGTAGAGGCGGCCCAGGTTGCCATAGTGCTTCGCTGTCTGAACATTGAACTCCCCAAAGGCTTTCTTGGCCAGCTGGAGAGAGGAGAGGTGGAGGTCATGGGCATCCTGGAGCAGCCTCTCCTCTGTCTCCTTGTTGTGGCAGTCAATAGCAATCTCCTCCAGGATCAGAGCTGAGGGAACAGCACAACACAGTCAGAAAGAAGACAGAGTCAGATGGTCATCTGAACAAGTTAGTTAGGAAATGAAAGATATCTACTGATCCAATCTATTTATTCTCCAAATTACAGACATCTTATCACCTCCATGATAAAACAAATCCTCTACATTAATTTACTCTACCGCAGTTGAACGTATTGGATACACGTGAGATTCACAGACATCCGTGTGCCCATCACAGAGGCCGGGGAACAGGAGTACACAGATAGTTGTGAAAGCCGTTTTTACCTTTGACTCTTTTGGAGGAGGCCAGCAGCAGATGATCCTCCGGGAGAATGTGAGTGATAATGTCTATGGCCCGCTCTGCATGGAATCTGTACGCAAAATACCCAGAGGGCACAGCAGGGGAACAGATTGAACTCCGTGACACAGTTACATCAGAAGCTAAAGCACAAACATGGCCTGAATGAACTTCAGAGGTTGGAATACAAGTAAGAGTACATAACATGAATGGAAACCAAGTACCTTGGTCTAAATTTAAGGTCATAAGAGATGGTGACATAGGGCTGAGCGACATGGCCTAAATATCAGCACAATATTGTTCACTTTTTTTATGCTTTATGAGTAGGGTATGATGGGGGTGGGGCTTGGTGTGTGTGGAAGGAGGGAGAGACAACTCAAGAAGCAAACAGAATAAACTATAAAAATGGACATTACACAGGGCAGAGTGGCATTTACACACTTAACAAATCAAACATTAAAATACCATTATACAAGGTAAAGTAAAAATCCAAACCAGTCCATGCATCAATACCGGTGTATATAGTAAAATATGGTATACTGCCGAGCCCTGTGGAATTTGTATTTATAATGGATCCCCATTAGCTGCTGCCAAAGCAGCAGCTACTCTTCCTGGGGTCCAGCAAAATTAAGGCAGTATATTCCATTTGAAAAACATTACAATGCATTCACAGATTTCACAACACACTGTGTGCCCTCAGGCCCCTACTCCATCACTACCACATATCTACAGTACTAAATCCATGTGTATGTATCATGTGTATGTTATCGTGTGTCTGTGCCTATGTTTGTGTTGCTTCACAGTCCCCGCTGTTCCATAAGGTGTTTTTTATAATCTAATTTTACTGCTTCCATGAGTTACTTGATGTGGAATAGAGTTTCTTGATGTGGAATAGAGTTGAGGAATGTAGTCATGGCTCTATGTAATACGGTGCACCTTCCATAGTCTGTTATGGACTTGGGGACTGTGAAGAGACCTCTTGTGGCATGTATTGTGGGGTATGCATGGTTGTCCAAGCTGTGCGCCAGTAGTTCAAACTGACAGCTCGGTGCATTCAACACCTCTTAAATACAAGTAAAAGTGAAAGTCAATCTCCTCCACTTTGAGCCAGGAGAGATTGACGTGCATATTATTAATATTAGCTCTCTGTGTACATCCAAGGGCCAGCCGTGCTGCCCTGTTCTGAACCAATTGCAATTTTCCTAAGTCCTATTTTGTGGCACCTGACAACACGACTGAACAATAGTCCAGGTGTGACAACTAGTGCCTGTAGGACCTGCCTTGTTGATAGTGCTGTTAAGAATGCAGAACAGCGCTTTATTAAGGACACCCTTCTCCCCATCTTAGTGACTGTGATATTAATATGTTTGACCATGACAGTTTACAGTCCAGGGTAACTCCAAGCAGTTTAGTCACCTTAAATTGCTTTATTTCCACATAATTTATTACAAGATTTAGTTGAGGTTTAGGGTTTAGTGAATGATTTGCCCCAAATACAATGCTTTTAGTTTGAAATATTTAGGACTAACTTATTCCTTGCCACCCACTCAAACTAACTGTGACTCTTTGTTAAGTCTTTTAGTCATTGCAGTCGCTGTAGTAGCTGACATGTAGTGTTGAGTCATCTGCATATAGACACTCCGGTTTAACTCTTTATCCACAATATAGCAGGGGGTGTAAAGCCATAACACATACGTTTTGCCAGCAACAGACATTGATCGATCACGTCAAAAGCTGCACTGAAGTCTAACAAAACAGCCCCCACAATCTTTTTATCATCAATTTCTCTAAGCCAATCATCAGCCATTTGTGTAAGTGCTGTGCTTGTTGAATGTCCTTCTCTATATGTATGCTGAAAGTTTGTTATCAATTTGTTTACTGTACAAGCATTGTCTGGTCAAACACTATTTTTTCCAAAAGCTTACTAAAGGGTTGGTAAAGGGGACTTAGCAGAATTACTTTTGCTTCCCTCCAAGCCTGGGGGCACACACTTTCTAGTAGGCTTAAATTGAAAATATGGCAAATAGGAGTGGCAATATCATTCGCTATTATCCTCAGTAATTTTCCATCCAAGTTGTCCGACCCCGGTGGCTTGTCATTGTTGATAGACAACAATCATTTTTTCACCTCTTCCACACGAACTTCACAGAATTCAAAACTACAATGCTTGTCTGTCATAATTTGGTCAGATCGACTTGGATATGTAGTGTCAGAATTTGTTGCTGGCATGTCATGCCTAAGTTTGCGAATCTTGCCAAATTAAAAAAAATCTAATCAAATTTGAATTAGTCACATTAATTAGTCACAATTTTAATTAGTCACTGTGAAATTAAATGCTTACTTACCAATAATGCAGTTTAAAAAAAAGAAAATAATAAGAAATAAAAGTAACAATTAATTAAAAGGCAGTAGTAAAATAACAATTGCGAGGCTATTTACAGGGGGTACCGACACAGAGTCAATGTGCGCGGGCACCGGTTAGTCGAGGTAATATGTACTTGTAGGTAGAGTTATTAAAGCGACCATGCATAAATGATAAAGTAGCAGCGGTGTAAAAGAGAGGGGGCAATGCAAATGGTCAGGGAGTCTTATAGCTTGGGGGTAGAAGCTGTTTAGAAGCCTTTCCCTGCATTCCTTTCCCCGGCCTCTAGGAGCGCCGCCTCCGGGTGAGCATTTTCCTGTTTGCTTTTATGGCGGAATACAGCTCAATGAGTGCAGTCTTAGTGCCAGCATCAGTCTGTGGTGGTATGTAGACAGCTACGAAAAATACAGATGGAAAATCTCTGGGTAGACGATATTAATTGTTTGATTAATATTATAGTGTTTCTATTCCAAGAAAACCTGAGGAATGAAGGATTCTAAATTAAAAATAAAAGCCGCCTCGTGGGTCTCCCGGTGGTGGCCGGCACGGGTATCGAACCTGCATCTCTAGCAATGCATTTTGCACTGTGCCACTCTGGAGGCCCCATCCACAAAGTATCAAAATACAGAGAGGTGTTGTTAAATGTATATTGTCCTACTAATAGCCTGCTAATAACATAAATGGGCTATTATAATACCGTACATGCTGTCCGGGTCAGTTTAACCAAAACATTTCTTTATTAAAAGACGATCAGAAAGCATGTTGGTACGTATTTATTTGGATCCAAAGCCATGAATGAGTGAGTTACTCAGCTTTATGTAGGTGCCCGCTATATGACTGTGCCATCAACTTGATAATATATAAACAATATATTTTGGAGGTTATTTAGCTTTCAAAAAAACAATAGTGAGCGATTGTAATCTGAATAAAGGCCAAAACATTTTTCAGTTTTTAGAGGGAGAGAAACACTGGGCCAATTGTGCGCAGCCCTATGGGACTCCCAATCACGGTCGGATGTGATACATTGAATATTATTACTTACTTAGAACCTAAGTTAACTTAGAAATACATTTGACGATAGAATTCTCCCTCTACCCTCCATCTATGCAAATCTATTGTCCAGCTACCTGCTAAAACAGCGAGAACGTTTCCCTAGTCAGCGCCATTATTAGTGCAATTCCCCTTAAAAATGTGTTGCTCTGTATAGTGTGGAGGGGTGGGGGTCCACCCCCATCCTCCCTTCCCCATTGGCTAGGTCTGTCTTCTGTGCACGGCTCTGCGGCCCATCCCATGCCCCCTGCCCTCGTGCCTTGAACCTCGCGTGGATACAGCTGGAGAACTGCAAGGCAATCCTATTGTGTGTCACTCAGGAGCCATGACCAATATATATAGTCCTGCTAATAACATGGTTAATAATATATCTGTGAGAATATCCAAGGAGATTTAATATAATTCTAAATTAATAATAATAAATTGCTTTGTTTAAAAAAATATTTTGGAGATGATTTCGTTTTCAAATAACAAAATGAGTGAGAAAAGGCCATTCTTGAACATGGGGTGAGACATTGTTACTAATTTGTAAGTAAAGCCAGTTTGTTATTTAATATTATTTCTGTTTTTAGAGGGAGAGAAACTAAAAACCTAGTTATCTCATGGATCTCCCAGTCAAGGCCAGCACGGGTATTGAACCAGCATCTGTAGCAACACAGAACATTGTGCCACCCAGGCGCAGTACAACACGACCGGTCGGAAGTGGGCTACAGTACTACAGTAAGAGCAAAATATTCCTAACACAATAAAAACCTTAGTGTAACAATTTTAGTAAGTAATAATGAAGTAAAAACAAAAGTGCACAATTATCAGTTTCTATTTAGGTTTATGTCACCCATTAATTGTCAGTTAGATACACAGTAGGACCCAAAAGCATAATCAGTGCTCTAACTCCCCCTTGCACTGGTCTGGAGCAATGAAGTGGTGACACAGGGTACCGTACTAAACCACAGATTACCTCTAAATCCCGCAGCATCATTGCAAAACTTTTAGTGGAGCAACCACTGTAGATAGAGTATCTCATGATAAGCTGTAGACCACACTAACTCAGGCGAGCAAAACCTTGAGACTCCTTAGATATTGTGCACCAGCTGTTATTTACAAAAATCCATAGTCCACCGCCCCTTGTCTTATCAGACGCCGCTGTTATATCCTGCCGATACAGCGTATAACCAGCCAGCTGTAAGTTGATAATGTCGTCGTTCAGCTGCGACTCCGTGAAGAATAAAATATTACAGTTTTGAATGTCCCTTTGATAGTTTAATCTTCCGCATAGGTCATCGATTTTATTTTCCCAAAGATTGCACGTTTGCTAGCAGAATGGAAGGCAGTGGGGGTTTATTCGATCGTCTACGAATTCTCAGAAGGCAGCCTGCCCTCTAGCCCCTTTTTCTCTTCACGCAAATGACAGGGATCTGGGCCTGTTCCCGGGAAAGCAGTATGTCATTCACGCCAGGCTATTTAAAGGAAATAAAGGATTCTGCCAGTTCGTGGTGAGTAATCGCAGTTCTGGTGTCCAGAAGTTATTTTGAGTCATCAGAGACAGTAGCAGTAATATTATGTACAAAATAAGTAAAAAAATAAGCTAAACACAAAGAAACAAACAAAAAACACAATTGGATAGGAACACGTAAAACGTCAGCCTTCTTCTCCAGCGCCATCTTTTCAACATTAAAGTAGTTGGCAATATCAGTTGGTTTTGTGATGAATGAGCCATCTGATTAAAAGAATGATGGAGGTGAGTTTGCCCCCCCCCCCCCCAAAAAAGTCATTTAACCTCTACAGGATCGGTATCCCGACCTCGGGACAGTTGAGCTAACATAGGCTATTGCGATTAGCATGAGGTTGTAAGTAACAAGAACATTTCCCAGGACATGGACATATCTGATATCGGCAGAAAGCTTAAATTCTTGTTAATCTAACTGCACTGTCCGATTTATAGTAGCTATTACAGTGAAATAATACCATGCTATCGTTTGAGGAGAGTGCACAGTTATGAACTTGAAAATGTATTAATAAACCAAATAGGCAGTCTTGATACAACATTTGGAACAGAAATGGTTCATTGGATCAGTCTAAAACTTTGCACACACACACTGCTGCCATCTAGTGTCCAAAACCTAAATTATGCCTGGGCTGAAAAATAACAAAACGTGTTTTTTTTCTTTGTATTATCTTTTAACAGATCTAATGTGTTATATTCTCCTACATTCATTTCACATTTCCCCAAACTTAAAAGTGTTTCCTTTCAAATGGTATCAAGAATATGCATATTCTTGCTTCAGGTCCTGAGTTACAGGCAGTTAGATTTGGGTATGTCATTTTAGGAGATAATTGGGAAAAAAATGTGCAAATCCTTAGCAAATCATTCTTTATTTAATTTATCTTTGTTTCATAGTGTAGTTTCTTTTTATTCAGTTTAGTCACATGACTTCTCAATCTGCAATTAGTTTGACAATCAGTTGTGCAGCCAGACTTATTTGCAATTCCTTTTGCCTCATCCCTCTCAACCATACAATTTTTCCATTCATGATCAATCCACAGGGATTTAACAGTTTTCACAGTCAATTTCTTAATGGGTGCATGCTTATTATTAACTTGAATAAGCAATTTCATATGTCAAGTGCATTGTCCGTTTTCTATTCATTACACACCACGGACCAACATCTTCTTTACATCCATAACATATGAATCACTACCAAACTTCTTGTATGACCTCTTATACACAATATTAGGACCAGCCTTTGGAACTTTGGTTTTCCTAGATATGGCTATTATATTGTGATCACTACATCCGATGGATCTGGATACTGCTTTCAAGCAAATATCTGCAGCGTTAGTAAAGATGTGATCAATACATGTTGATGATTTAATTACTGTGCTGTTTGTAACTACCCTGGTAGGTTGCAGGCACTGGTTACAGTGTAAAGCTTTTTCTTGAGTGGGCAGCTGGATGAAAACCAATATTTAAAATCACCCAGAAAATATACCTCTGTTGATATCACATACATTATCAAGCATTTCACACGTTATCCAGATACTGATTGTTTGCACTTGGTGATCTATAGGAGATTCACACTGGAATGGGCTTTAAGTAAGGCAGATGAACCTGTAGCCATATTACTTCAACAGTATTTAAATGAGAACCTCTCTAATCTTTACAGGAATGTGGTTCTGACCATAAACAGCAACACTTCCACCATTGGCATTTCTATATTTTCTGTAAATGTTATAACATTGTACTGCTTCAACTGTATCAAAGGTATTATCTAAGTGAGTTTCAGAAATAGTCCGAATATGAATGTCATCCGTTTCTAGCAAATTATTGATTTCATGAACCTTGTTTTCTAAGCTACATATGTTTACGTGGGCTATTTTGAGCACTTTTCTTCCAGGATGCTTGCTTGCTTTATTGCTTTACTGGGAAGCTTAGCAGCAGTAGATGTGCTCATGTTCTTTGTGTTAGTGCAGGGTGCGCTTCACACAGTGGACTTCCTCCTAGGGCTCACCGGCTTAATGCTAACAGTATAAATCTGGTTCAAAGGCACATGATTACTGCATGCAATAGCTGTAAAATCAGTAGAGGCATTACGGCAGTTAAAGGGACATAAATTAGGTTACTTATATTGTGTCTACCGATATATTGCACATTTGCTGAAGCATTATGACAACTCTGCGTCACAATGGTAGGGATTAGCTGAGGTGGGCTTGGGTCGTTGATAAGTCATTGTCTCAATGGTGACAAAACGATTACTCACAGTGCATTGTCAAATTTGCCAGAGCTGTACAGATGCACATAGGAGGAGTATGCCAGGTCCTCGTGTGCTGTGGCCACATGGATATTCTTTCCCCCGAAAACCGACTGCCGGATATCTAGAGCCGTCTGCAATATTAACACAGTTTCAATATCACACATTTGATACACCTCCCCTCTCTGCTGTCAATCTACAGTTGAAGTCGGAAATTCACATACATCTTAGCCAAATACATTTAAACTCAGTTTTTCACAATTTCTGACATTTATTCCTCATAACAATTCCCTGTTTTAGGTCAGTTAGGATCACCACTTTATTTTAAGAATGTGAAATGTCAGAATAATAGTAGAGAATTATTTATTTAAGCTTTTATTTCTTTCATCACATTCCCAGTGGGTCAGACGTTTACATACACTCAATTAGTATTTGGTAGCATTGCCTTTAAATTGTTTAACTTGGGTCAAACGTTTCAGGTAGCCTTCCACAAGCTTCCCACAATAAGTGAAATAATCTCTGTAAACAATTGTTGGAGAAATGACTTGTGTTATTCACAAAGTAGATGTCCTAACCAACTTGCCAAAACGATATAGTTTATTAACAAGAAACTTGTGGAGTGGTTGAAAAACTAGTTTTAATTCCAACCCAAGTGTGTGTAGACTTCTGACTTCAACTGTACAGCTCAGACCAACTCTCTCACCTGGTATATTGCAACTGATTGGCAGATGTTATCCACATTCAGCAAATAAAAACCATAATCAAGGAGAGTGTCTGAATACTTGGGATGCTTGTGTCCAAAATGCTCACTGCAAAACAATAAGGAAACAGACATTAGTGAAGGAGACAGACAAATACTAGCTTATACATTTTACAACACACAGTGTTGTGAAACTAACCTACCGTGCCAGGAAAACAGCATGCTTTATCAGATGCTCTGCCTTCCTGAACTCCCTCTTTACTACACAGGCCTGTAGGTCCAAACACATGAAACCACGCTAAGTGCCAACTACAGTCTGAAGCAGCATAAATTACTAATACAGTATTACAGTGGCTAATATGACCGTATGGGAACATCTCAAAAAGTATTTGTTTATCCATTCATAGTCTAACACAGGAAAAGGGAGCACTCATACCTTGGAAGCCTGTCTTAGGACATCTACCACAACCTTAACAGGCAAACCCACTGTGATCTCTTTCATTGCCTCTATGCACCACCTGTAGGCCTGCACAAGACATGATATAGGTGATGATATCTACAGGAAAAACCAGAACACCCAAAAAATCTAACCACCACTTGATATAAAGTATCTCTTTAATGCAAAATACCTCATCATAAAGGCTCTTAGCAAAGAGCAGAGCACACAGCTCTCCATAGAGTGCAGCTTTGTTGGCCTGATGACCATGTTTGGCCAGTTTGTCCATGTACAGCTGGGCCAACTTGACAGTCTCTTCACCAAGATGGTACTTGCAGTTGCCATTCCGGACATGAAGCAACCTAAGAGAAAGTGTTGAGTCTAGCAAGCTTTTGTGGGCAAATATAAACTAGGAGTTACCAGCCATAGAACTAGAATCAGAACAGAATATACTAACTCTCTGGGACCAACTTACCTGACACAGCACTCCACAGCACGGTACCAGTGCAGAACCTCATCATGCAGTGTGCACAGCTGCAGACATGCCAGAAACACATTCTCTGCATCACCATACCAGCCTGCGTCAGACAGAAAGCCACCTACAGGACAGGGTCAACATTAGTAGAACCAGACACAAAAGTTGAAGAAAAGTGATGAAAGTTGATGGGTGCAGGGGCCTACCTAAAACAAAGCCAAAGTGAATGGCCTTCACTTTCACATGGGCATCAGACTCTGCAATGTAGGAGCAGCGACGGCTGAAGGAGTTGGCCAGGACGGAGGCGACTTTCACCCCATGATCCATCAGGGCCTGGAAGCAGTGGTGCAGGAGGTGTCTGCAGGCACACACACAAAGACAGGGCATAAAGACGTGATGCAAACATACAGTTGAAGTCGGAAGTTTACATACACCTTAACCAAATGCATTTAAACTCAGTTTTCACAAATCCTGACATTGAATCTCGACACCACTACGCAGACGACACCATTCTGTATACATCTGGCCCTTCTTTGGACACTGTGTAAACAAACTTCCAAACGAGCTTCAACGCCATTCAACACTTCTTCTGTGGCCTCCAACTGCTCTTAAATGCTAATAAAACTAAATGCATGCTCTTGAACCGATCGCTGCCCTCACCTACCTGCCCGCTCGCCCAGCAAATCCAATTCTATTTGTCACATACACATGGTTAGAAGATGTTAATGCAAGTGTAGCCGAAATGCTTGTGCTTCTAGTTCCGACAATGCAGTAATAACCAACGAGTAATCTAACCTAACAATTTCACAACAACTACCTTATACACAAGTGTAAAGGGATGAAGAATATGTACATATAAATACATGAATGAGTGATGGTACAGAACAGCCTAGGCAAGATGCTGTAGATGGTATAGAGTACAGTATATACATATGAGATGAGAAATGTAGGGTATGTAAACATTATATTAAGTGGCATTGTTTAAAGTGGCTAGTGATACATTTTTACATCAATTTTTCCATTATTAAAGTGGCTGGAGTTGAGTCAGTCTGTTGGCAGCAGCCACTCAATATTAGTGGTGGCTGTTTAACAGTCTGATGGCCTTGAGATTGAAGCTGTTTTTCAGTCTCTCGGTCCCTGCTTTGATGCACCTGTACTGACCTCGCCTTCTGGATGATAGCGGGATGAACAGGCAGTGGTTCGGGTGGTTGTTGTCCTTGATGATCTTTATGGCCTTCATGTGACATCGGGTGGTGTAGGTATCCTGGAAGGCAGGTAGTTTGCCCCCGGTGACGCGTTGTGCAGACCTCACTACCCTCTGGAGAGCTTTACTGTTGTGGGCGGAGCAGTTGCCGTACCAGGCGGTTATACAGCCCGACAGGATGCTCTCGATTGTGCATCTGTAAAAGTTTGTGAGTGCTTTTGGTGACAGGCCGAATTTCTTTAGCCTCCTGAGGTTGAAGAGGCGCTGCTGCGCCTTCTTCAACATGCTGTCTGTGTGGGTGGACCAATTCAGTTTGTCCGGGATGTGTACGCCGAGGAAATTAAAACTTACTACCCTCTCCACTACTGTCCCGTCGATGTGGATAGGGGGTGCTCCCTCTGCTGTTTCCTGAAGTCTACGATCATCTCCTTTGTTTTGTTGACGTTGAGTGTGAGGTTATTTTCCTGACACCACACCCCAAGGGCCCTCACCTCCCCCCTGTAGGCCATCTCGTCGTTGTTGGTAATCAAGCCTACCACTGTAGTGTCGTCTGCAAACTTGATGATTGAGTTGGATGCGTGCATGGTCACGCAGTCGTGGGTGAACAGGGAGTACAGGAGAGGGCTCAGAACGCACCCTTGTGGGGCCCCAGTGTTGAGGATCAGCGGGGTGGAGATGTTGTTACCTACCCTCACTACCTGGGGGCAGCCCGTCAGGAAGTCCAGTACCCAGTTGCACAGGGCAGGGTCGAGACCCAGGGTCTCAAGCTTGATGACGAGTTTGGAGGGTACTATGGTGTTAAATGCTGAGCTGTAGTTGATGAACAGCATTCTCGTATAGGTATTCCTCTTGTCTAGATGGGTTAGGGCAGTGTGCAGTGTGGTTGCGATTGCATCGTCTGTGGACCTATTGGGGCGGTAAGCAAATTGGAGTGGGTCTAGGGTGTCAGGTAGGGTGGAGGTGATATGGTCCTTGACTAGTCTCTCAAAGCACTTCATGATGACGGTAGTCGTTTAGCTCAGTTACCTTAGCTTTCTTGGGAACAGGAACAATGGTGGCCCACTTGAAGCATGCCTTGTTAAAATCCCCAGCTACAATGAATGCAGCTTCAGGATATGTGGTTTCTAGTTTACATAGAGTCAAATAAAGTTTGTTCAGGGCCGTCGATGTGTCTGCTTGGGGGGGGGGGGGGGGGGATATATGCGGCTGCGATTATAATTGAAGAGAATTCTCTTGGTAGATAATGCAGTCGACATTTGATTGTGAGAAATTCTAAGATCACATCACTACTCTGGACTAGAGGTCGACCGATTATGATTTTTCAACTCCGATACCGATTATCGGAGGACTAAAAAAAAGCAGATACCGATTAATCTGCCAATTTTTTTTTATATATATTTGTAATAATGACAATTACAACAATACTGAATGAACAATGAACACTTGTTTTAACTTAATATAATACATCAATAAAATAAATTTTGTCTCAAATAAATAATGAAACATGTTCAATTTGGTTTAAATAATGCAAAAACAAAGTGTTGGAGAAGAAAGTAAAACCGCAATTACATGCCATGTAAAAAAGCTAACGCTTAAGTTCCTTGCTCAGAACATGAGAACATATGAAAGCTGGTGGCTCCTTTTAAAATGAGTCTTCAATATTCCCAGGGATGAAGTTTTAGGTTGTGGTTATTATACGACTATTTCTCTCTATACCATTTATATTTCATATACTTTGACTATTGGAGGTACTTTAGTATTGCCAGCCTAATCTCGGGAGTTGATAGGCTTGAAGTCATAAACAGCGCAATGCTTGAAGCAACGAGCCAGGCGGCCCAAACTGCTGCATATACCCTGACTCTGTTGCACAGAACACAAGAGAAGTGACACAATTTCCCTAGTTAACTTCTTTGGGGTAGGGGGCAGTATTTTCACAACCAGATGAAAAGCGTGCCCAGAGTAAACTGCCTGCTGCTCAGGCCAAGATGCTAGGATATGCATATTATTAGTAGATTTGGATAGAAAACACTCTGAAGTTTCTAAAACTGTTTGAATGATGTCTGTGAGTATAACAGAACTCATATGGCTGGCAAAAACCCAAGAGAAAAAAATCCAACCAGGAAGTGGGAAATCTGAGGTTTGTAGGTTTTCAAGTCTTAGCCTATCCAATACACAGTGTCTGTGGGGTCATATTGTACTCCCTAAGGTTTCCACTAGACCTCAACAGTCTTTAGAATCTTGTTTCAGGCTTCTACTGTGATGTGGGAGAGAATGAGAGCTGATTGAGTCATGGGTCTGCCAGAAGGCCATGTGCTCAGTCAGGCGCGCGCCCGTGAGAGTTAGCTCCGTTCCCTGTACTCAGATTATTCCAGTGTGCTTTTTCCGTAAAGCTTTTTTGAAATCTGACACAGTGGTTGCATTAAGGAGAAGTATATCTTTAATTCCATGCATAAATTGTATTTTCATCCACATTATTGATGAGTATTTCTGTAAATTGACGTAGCTCTCTGCACTTTCACCAGATGTTTTGGAGGCAAAACATAACACGCCAATGTAAACAGAGATTTTTGGATATAAATTTGAACTTTATCGAACAAAACATACATGTATTGTGTAACATGAAGTCCTATGAGTGCCATCTGATGAAGATCATCAAAGGTCAGTGATTAATTTAATCTCTATTTCTGCTTTTTGTGACTCCTCTCTTTGGCTGGAAAAATGGCTGTGTTTTTTTGTGACTAGGTACTGACCTAACATAATCACATGGTATGCTTTTGTCGTAAAGCCTTTTTGAAATCGGACACTGTGGTGGGATTAACAACAAGTTTATCTTTAAAATGGTGTATAATACATGTGAGGAATGAGGAATTTAATTATGAGATTTCTGTTGTTTGAATTTGGCGCCCTGCACTTTCACTGGATGTTGGTCAGGTGGGACGTTAGCGTCCCACGTACCCTAGAGAGGTTAAAAGAAATTCATGTTAGCAGGCAATATTAACTAAATATGCAGCTTTAAAAAATATATACTTGTGTATTGATTTTAAGAAAGGCGTTGATGTTTATGGTTAGGTACACATTGGTGCAACGAGTGCTTTTTTCGCAAATGCGCTTCTTAAATCACCCGTTTGGAGAAGTAGGCTGTAATTCAATGATAAATTAACAGGCACAGCATCGATTATATGCAACACAGGACAAGCTAGATAAACTAGTAATATCATCAACCATGTGTAGTTAACAAGTGATTATGTTAAGATTGATTGTTTTGTATAAGATACGTTTAATGCTAGCTAGCACCTTACCATGGCTCCTTGCTGCACTCGCATAACAGGTAGTCAGCGTGTCTCGCAGTCTCCTCGTGGAGTGCAATGTAATTGGCCATGATCAGTGTCCAAAAATGATGATTACCGATTGTTATGAAAACTTAAAATCGGCCCTAATTAATCGGCCATTCCAATTAATCGGTCGACCTCTACTCTGGACGGTTCTGACTTAGAATATGACAACCACAAATACCTAGGTGTCTGGATAGACTGTAAACTCCCCTTCCAGACTCGCATTAAGCATATCCAATCCAAAGTTAAATCTAGAATCGGCTTCCAATTTTGCAACAAAGCCTCCTTCACTCATGCTGCCAAACATACCCTCGTAAAACTGACTGTCCTACCAATCCTTGACTTTGGCGGTGTCATTTACAAATTAGCCTCCAACATTATACTCAGCCAATTGGATGCAGTCTATAACAGTGCCATCCGTTTTGTCAATAACAGTGCCATCCGTTTTGTCACAAAGCCCCATATACTACCCACCATTGTGACCTGTATGCGCTCGTTGGCTGGTCCTCGCTACATATTCGTTGCCAAACCCACTGGCTCCAGGTCATCGATAAGTCTTTGCTAGGTATAGCTCCGCCTTATCTCAGCTCACTGGTCAGCATAGCAACACCCACCCATAGCATGCGCTCCAGCAGGTATATTTCACTGGTCATCCCCAAAGCCAACACCTATTTTGGCCACCTTTCCTCCCAGTTCTCTGCTGCCAATGAATGGAATGAATTGCAAAGATCACTGAAGTAGGAGACTTATATCACCCTCACTAACTTTAAGCGTCAGCTGTCAGAGCAGCTTACCGAATCACTGCAGCTGTACACAGCCCATCTGTAAATAGCCCATCCAACCAACTACCTAAATCACCATATTTGTTTTGGTTTTTCTGCTCTTTTGCACACCAGTATATCTACTTGCACATCCTCATCTGCAAATATAATCACTCCAATGTAAATTTCTCAATTGTAATTACTTCGCCACTATTGGCCTATTTATTGCCATATTGCCATTACTTAATTTGCACAGTGTATACAGATTTCTCTATTGTGTTATTGACTGTACATTTGTTTATCCCATGTGTAACTCTGTGTTGTTGATTTTGTCACACTGCTTTGCTTTATCTTGGCCAGGTCGCAGTGGTAAATGAGAACTTGCTCTCAACTGGCCTACTTGGTTAAAACATTTTTTTAATTAAATAAAAATTCCCTCTCTTAGGTCAGTTAGGATCACCACTTTATTTTAAGAATGTGAAATGTCAGAATAATAGTAGAGAAACTGATTTAATTCAGCTTTTATTTATTTCACAATCTATGTTGTGAAGTGCACCAGTTCCTCCTGCAGCAAAGCACCCCCACAACAAGATGCTGCCACCAACGTGCTTCACGGTTGGCATGGTGTTCTTTGCCTTGCAAGCCTCCCCCTTTTCCTCCAAACATAACAATGGTCATTATGGCCAAACTGTTCCATTTTTGTTTCATCAGACAAGAGGACATTTCTCCAAAAAGTACGATCTTTGTCCCCATGTGCAGTTGCGAAATGTAGTCTGGCTTTATTATGGTGGTTTTTGAGCAGTGGCTTCTTCCTGGCTGAGCTGCCAGGTTGTGTCGACATAGGACTCGTTTTACTGTGGATACAGATACTTTTGTACGTTTCCTTCAGCATCTTCACAAGGTCCTTTGCTGTTGTTCTGGGATTGATTTACAATTCTCGCACCAAAGTAAGTGCATCTCTAGGAGACACAACTCGTCTCCTTCCTGAGCAGTATGATGGCTGCGTGATTCCATGGTGTTTATACTTGCGTACTATTGTTTGTACAGGCAAACATTGTACCTTCAGGCATTTGGAAATTGCTCCCAAGGATGAATCTGACTTGTGGAGGTCCACAATTTTTTTTCTGAGATCTTGGCTGATTTCTTTTGATTTTCCCATGATGTCAAGCAAAGAGGCACTGAGTTTGAAGGTAGGCCTTGAAATACATCCACAGGTACACCTACAATTGACTCAAAGTATGTGTTTAAAGGCACAGTCAACTTAGTGTATGTAAACTTCTGACCCACTGGAATTGTGATACAGTGAATTAAAAGTTAAATAATCTGTCTGTAAACAATTGTTGGAGAAATTACTTGTGTCATGCACAAAGTACATGTCTAACCCAACTTGCCAAAACTGTAGTTTGTTAACAAGAAATTTGTGGAGTGGTAGAAAAACTAGTTTTAATGACTACAACCTAAGTGTATGTAAACGTCCGACTTCAACTGTACATGAGAACAGCAGCATAAAGGCTCATCTGTCAATGGTGTGACAAGGG
Source organism: Oncorhynchus kisutch (assembly GCF_002021735.2). Classification (NCBI taxonomy): domain Eukaryota; kingdom Metazoa; phylum Chordata; class Actinopteri; order Salmoniformes; family Salmonidae; genus Oncorhynchus; species Oncorhynchus kisutch. The sequence continues at coordinate 24,740,411 of NC_034179.2, forward strand.
CATTTAACATTGGCTTAAGGCTCTTGTCAGATCCCTTTCATTTCACGTAATTGTGGGGTCAGATTCCTATTGCGTGGTGAGGAGGAGCTCCTCGGCTCCATGTCCAGAAGTAATTTATCCATTCATTGTAGTCATTGTGCTCTGTAGAGTCGCTATTTTTGCGTGTCAATTAACCCGACATTCCCGGATTACTCGTTATATTAATAAAGTCTGATATAAATCAGCAGTTTAGAAAAAATAAGGGTACAAGACTGTGTACATATGTGGCTGTGTTGACAAAATCATATCACTACATATCCCATTGAGCTAAGCGGGGAGAGGATGCCCGTTGTCACAGTTCCAAGACCAGTTAGAAACATCCAGCTAACCCTACGCCAATGGATTTCAAAACTGAACTTGGATTTGCGTCAACAAAACAATAAATCATTTTTACATTTATTTCAAGAATCTTTCTTAGTTACATGCTTGTATAACTAGTGTCATGACTGTCCTGATCAGGTCAGGTTACAGGAGACCACAACCATACAGATTATCTCTCAACCCCAACAGAGGAGAGATCTAGGGGTCTGAAGATGTGGGGGTTTTATGAACCCTCACGCCCATGGTAAATATTAGGCCACAGACAACATTCCTGTGTCCTCTTCTGTCAGCCACAATGGTGGTCATGACAATAGATGGAATATGAAAATGTATGTCATTTTTGTTTTGTTATTAAAGGTTAATAGCTGACGTAATTACAAAAACATTGTAACTAAGAGTTTTCCTAGGATATGCGTGGTGTTTATATATTGTACGTTGTGTGGAAAATGTCCAAATCAAAGAGAATGTTTTGGTAAAGATGAAATGTGAAGTTAGTTGTAGAGGTCGACCGATTAATCGGAACGGTCGATTAATTAGGGCCGATTTCAAGTTTTCATAACAATCGGAAAATCTGTATTTTTGGGCACCGATTTCCGATTATTTAAAAGAATAAATTACATTTTTACCTTTTATTTAACTAGGCAAGTCAGTTAAGAACACATTCTTATTTTCAATGACTGCCTAGATACTGTGGGTTAACTGCCTTGTTCAGGGGCAGAACGACAGATTTTCACCTTGTCAGCTCAGGGGTTACAATCTTGCAACCGCACAGTTAACTAGTCCAACGCTCTAACCATTGCACTCCACGAGTAGCCTGCCTGTTACGCAAATGCAGTAGAAGCCAAGGTAAATTGCTAGCTAGCATTAAACTTATCTTATAAAAAACAATCAATCATAATCACTAGTTATAACTACTAATCCAGGTAAGCAGGCAATATTAACCAGGTGAAATTGTGTAATTTCTCTTGTGTTCATTGCACGCAGTCAGGGTATATGCAACAGTTAGGGCTGCCTGGCTCATTGCGAACTAATTTGCCAGAATTTTACGTACTTATGACATACATTGAAGGTTGTGCAACAAGAATATTTAGACTTAGGGATGCCACCCGTTAGATAAAATACCGAACGGTTCCGTATTTCACTGAAATAATAAATGTTTTGTTTTCAAAATTATAGTTTCTGGATTCGATCATATTAATGACCAAAGGCTCGTATTTGTGTGTTATTATGTTATAATTAAGTCTGATTTGATAGAGCAGTCTGACTGGGCAGCAGCAGGCCCGTAATCATTCATTCAAACAGCACTTTCTCCAACACTTTGTTTTTGCATTATTTAAACCAAATTGAACATGTTTCATTATTTATTTGAGGCTAAATAGATTTTATTTATGTTTTATATTAAGTCAAAATAAGTGTTAATTAATTGTTTTTTTTTGTTTTTTTTGTTTTTTTATTTAAATCGGCCGATTAATCGGTATCGGCTTTTTGCGTCCTCCATTAATCGGTATCGGCGTTGAAAAATCATAATCGGTCGACCTCTAGTTAGTTGTCTAAAAATGGATTTGAGTCAAATCTAGACCTTGCCTCTTAACTTGGTACGCCCAGAGAATTGCCCTAAAGGCGGTTACGCCCACTTCTGACCCGAGGGTATAAGACATCTGAGTGAAGAATTAACATATCAGACTAAGTGACCCGAGCTGCAGCCAAGGTCTAAAAAGTCAACGAACCCAAAACTCAACCCAAGGTTGAAGACAAATAAATATTTTTCTACTCATGCTACTAATGAGTAGCTGTGTCTAAGCAGGTGAATTCAAGCCAGACCACCTAACCTCCACTACCCATTGAATCGTGGTATCTACACTGTTTCATTCCTACGCTGTGAGCCCTGAGCTACAGAGCTGTCTGCCCTCAGAAGATCCCTCCCAGAGCAAGGGCGAGGAATCAGACCAAAAGGACACTGACATTGTGAGGACGACCAGAGAGTTGCGCCTGAGAAGTGCGTCATTGAGAAGCCTAAACGACCCACGCGGAGCTTCCCGTCTGATACCTCCCACACGTAATTACATCATTATATTCTGGCCCATAAGAGCGGCAGTTTGGGGCAAGGCTATGGTTAAAATAAGCATAGCTGACAAATGCACCCAAATGTATATTTCTCTTGTGTACTTTCTCTTTTTCTCTCCCTTTTAAATCCCCATTTTGGGTGACACGCACCATAGTGTGTTGGCCCGTTATACTAAGTTCTAATCAATAGCCTAGACTGTGTGTTGTGTATCTTTTATCATAATTTTAGCTTTCTAGTAAATAAATACTCAACTAAGATTGGTGTGGTACGAACTCATTGGTGAGACCCGGGTCCGTGCAGATTCCCGGATTATGCGACATTCAGAATGAGACTGTAGAGGAAACTGATTAACTGATTAATTAGGGCCGTTGTATTAGTTAATGTGACGACTGTTGCTTATCGAATGATTAAAGGTCTCTAATTGCGTGATTAACTGAATCAAGCAATTATTAACTCATTAACCTGGGGCACCATGGAAAAAATAGTTTTATTCAGTTTCTATTTCACAAATTCAATTTTTTTTTTAAATCGATATTCTGATATTCTTAGAGTTAATTTGTGAAATAGAAACTGAATAAAACTAATTTCTCCATGGTGCCCCAGGTTAATGAGTTAATAATTGCTTGATTCAGTTAATCACGCAATTAGAGACCTTTAATCATTCGACAGTCGTCACATGAACTAATACAACATCACAACACTAGCAAAGGAGTTTTGAAGTTGAGGGTGCAGTATTCATGAAGTTTGGCAATAAGGACAAAAACTAGACATATTTAAGAATATATGCCCTGATATCAGGAGCTGACTTTAAAAGTTTGATTAAACAGTGAATATACAATCCCAAAATCAGCTCCAACTGTCAATAGTAAAACAAAGTTTAAAACGATGTTCGAGTGAACCCTGAATACAGAAAATTAATGGTGAAGTCACTTCCGGACACGGTAGACTCCTCCTCCTCACCACTCTATAGGTCATTATCAATAAAATGTCACAATAAGGTGCAGAGATTTTGATTTGCCTTCAAGGGGGCAAAGAGATCCCCAGCTCTGCTGAAACCCTTGACAACTGCCTGCAGTTTTCAAGGGATCGCTAAATACAAATATTAACTATTTTGTTATAATATCATCAACTGTTGAGGAGCATAGTCTGAACGACAAATGTCTCATTAAACCATGCAACACAATTACGCACATTTAGATCTATCAGAGTTATACAGCAATTAACTCCATGCTTTTCAGTAAAAATAATTTGATAATGTAATTTCAGATATGTGTGGGTAGCCTCACAATATCGTTCAATATTGGCCACCATTAATAGGATATTTGAGTGAATTTAATTTATTTGGGTAAGAGAGATATACAGAAACATTTACAATGTGGACCCAAATGATAGCACTTAAAAGTAAGAATCAAACATCTTGTTTCCAAAGTGGTCCTCGATGGTAAAAACTGTAACACATTATTATTAAAAGGAAATCCAAAATAACAAAATGAATACAATAATGTATATTAACATCCTAAAGTGGCAATTTTCATTGCACTTTTCCTTAACTTTAAAAAACAAAACATATTCATTACACATTTTCTAACCTTAAAAAACAATCGTACCCATCTTTCAAATAAATAAACCTGACCAGCAGTAAGGGCACAAGAAGACAGTGGAGTGGTTTCTCTTAGTTGGACAACCTTTGCCTGCTTTTTAAAGCTATTCTACTTTTCCATTGCTTGATCTCCAAGGGGAGGCTATTCCATAGACAAATGTCTGCATAGAAAAAAAGTGCTCCTCGCAGTACTGTTAACTCTTGTGATTTTACAAGACATAACACTAGCTCTGGTATTGTAACTGTGCTGGTTATAGACCATATCAATGTGTTTTTTCATATAACTTGGAGCAAGATCATTTAAGATGTCAAACATATGATTGAGTTTAAGTCGGTCCACTCTGAACTCCAAAGGCAACAAGCAGGACTACCCATTGAAGTTAAGATTATCCCCTTTTCAACATTGTTTTCAAGAGTGTTTAATCCCGATTGCTGCTGACAGGCATGACTGATGGACCACGTCAGTTTGCAAATTGGCTAGCTAGCGAATAACAGATCATGTCAACATGGTCAGTTAAAAAGCTAACTTTCAGGTGATAAACTAGATGGATATATCCACATATTGTTTGATTTGCTTTCCGTCTAGAGTGGTGATGACAGAAGTCCGACTGACAACATTACCAGGACTTGCCGATGTCAGGATCTTTCCAAAAGCCTAATCTCTGATGAAGCAAGCTAAATGATAAATGGCATAAATTTGTTTAGCTAGATACATGCCAAATGGATAAGTTACCCTCACATATCTGAAATTACATGATCAATTGATGTTTACTGATCATGAAAAGCATGCTGTTACTTGCTGTATAACTCTAATAGAGCTAAATGTGGAATAAAATTAAATTCATAGATCTGTCTATGCTATTCAAGAGTTGATTATATTGAAACTAAATAGACCTAGTTATAACATTTATTTAACAATTCCTTAAACATCACGCAGTTGTCAATGGTTTTAGCAGAGCCAGGGGTCTCCATGCCCCCCAGCAGCCAAATGGAATGCTCTGCACCACATTGTAACATTTGATTGATAATGACCTATACAGAACCAAACAAGTACCTTTTATCAGATGCCCGTAGAACTTTGGCAAACACCTCCAGTTCACAAAACTCTCCCCCCAGTTGGCAGAGCCGACCCTGCTGGTACAGCTGGGGAAACACGAAAACAGGTTATGAAAGCAAAAAAAGGACAGGCGTGTCAGAGAATGATTATCAACATGTAGAATTTGAGTGTGAGATCCCACTAACTACTGTCCAAAACACAATGTTTTCACAGATCACAACATAGGATGTTTAGAGACACTCCCAATTAAAATCATGAACACATGTGCTACTATTTAGGACTTCAGCAAGAAATGCAATTTTAAGACATGTTAACAAACAGTTTTTGTCGTCAGATGACTATTAGTCTTTGGTTTATGGTTAAGCTTGCTAAATAGCATGATAGCAAGTAATCAGTTGATTTGCTTTGCAAAGCGTTTGATAGCCAAGGTTAGCTAAAAACGAGTCACTTCTCGCGAACATTACGTTATATAGTTAGCAAACTAGACTATGAACGTACCTTGTAATACACATCAAATTGAATATTCTCAGGGATGCAACGAATATCCCTTCGCGATCGACTGTAATTGTCCACCACTGCTGATATCGCAGTGTTGTACAGTGTCTCTGGGATCCATTCGAGCTCCAATGCCGCCATGTTGTTTTCCTTTTCTTCAGCAAGCGACACCCCCTCTCGATCTACCGTAGCTAGTTAGCTAACCACCTTGCCAAGTTTGAACTCCTTTTTCTTGTACCTTCTCATGTAGCAAAACAGTTTTGAGTCTGTCATCGGGTTAAGCACCAGCATTAACTAATCATCGGCCATGTTCCTAAGAGGATACGCACTGAGCCAGTCCCATCAGACAGAAACAGATGTTTCACCGGATGTATACATTTCAAGCATCCGGTTAGTGTAAACACTCACAGCTAAATAAATAAGTACTTCCAGGTCAAATGTTTTTTGGACTCTTTCAAAATAATTCCATTCTGCATACATTGTAAATTAATAATTAGGGTAAAAATGATAACTTTGCACAATTGTCGATATATTTCGTACTAGTTATAATACAAATAAAATTCCAAGTATTTCTATGTGATTTATAAAAACAGTATATATATATATATATATATATATATATATATATATATATATATCTACACACACTACCTTTCAAAGGTTTGTCCATGTTTTTGAAAAAAATAAAATTAACATTTTGTACATTAAAATTACATCAAATTGATCAGAAATACAGTGTAGACATTGTTAATGTTGTAAATGACTATTGTAGCTGAAAACGGCCTCTGTACATAGGCGTACAGAGGCCCATTATCAGCAACCATCACTCCTGTGTTCCAATGGCACGTTGTGTTAGCTAATCCAAGTTTATCATTTTAAAAGGCTAATTGATCATTAGAAAACCCTTTTGCAATTATGTGAGCTGAAAACTGTTGTTCTGATTAAAGAAGCAATAAAACTGTCCTTCTTTAGACCAGTTGAGTATCTGGAGCATCAGCATTTGTGGATTCGATTACAGACTCAAAATGCCCAGAAACAAAGACCTTTCTTTCTTCAATCTATTCTTGCTCTGAGAAATTAAGGCTATTCCATGCGATAAATTGACAAGAATCTGAAGAGCTGGTACAATGCTGCGTCCTACTCCCGACGAAGAACAGCGCAAACTGGCCCTAACCAGAATAGAAAGAGGAGTGAGCAAGAGCATTAGAGTGTCTAATTTGAGAAACAGACACCTCACAAGTCCTCAACGGGCAGCTTCATTAAATAGTACCCGCAAAACACCAGTTTCAACGTCAACAGTAAAGAGGCGACTCCGGGATGCTGGCCTTCTAGGTAGAGTTGCAAAGAAAAAGCCATATCTCAGACTGGCCAATAAAAATAAAATATTAAGATGGGCAAAAGAACACAGACACTGGACAGAGGAACTCTAAACCAATAGAGAAATGACAACGAACAGTTCTGTCAGGTGCAGAAAACACTAAACAGAAAATAACTACCCACAAAACACAGGTGGGAAAATGCTACCTAAGTATGGTTCCCAATCAAAGACAACGATAGACAGCTGTCCCTGATTGAGAACCATACCCGGCCAAAACAAAGAAATACCAAAACATAGTAAAATGAACATAGAATGCCCACCCAAATCACACCCTGACCAAACCAAAATAGAGACATAAAAAGCTCTCTAAGGTCAGGGCGTGACAGTACCCCCCCCCCCCACCAATAGGGAGGGTCTGGGTGGGCATTTCTCCGCGGTGGCGGCTCTGGTGCAGGACGTAGACCCCGCTCCACCTCTGGCTTGGCCCACTTTGGCGGCGCCTCTAGTGTGGGGACCCTCGACGCCGACCCCGGACTGGGGACACTCATTGCGGGTCCCGGATTGGGCACCCTCACTGCGGGCCCCGGACTGGGCACCCTCACTGCGGGCCCCGGACTGGGCACCCTCGTTGCGGGCCCCGGACTGACCACCCTCGTTGCGGGCCCCGGACTGGGGACCCTCATTGCGGGCCCAAAACATAGAAAAATAAACATAGAATGCCCACCAAATCACACCCTGACCAAACCAAAATAGCGACATAAAAAGCTCTCTAAGGTCAGGGCGTGACAACCTCACTCTGACCATTTTACTCGCCCTAGCAGAGCTGGTTCGGCTGTTTTCATGTTATCCAGAGCGTTGGTGACTAACTACGCTGCTGGCAACAATTTACTATTTTTTGCCAACGTTAACTGACACCGGCCATATTCAACTGGTGTTGAGCGTTCGAAAATTCATCAGTTATTCTGTGCTCTGGCACAGGTACACTCAGACGAAAGTGCTCTGAAATTGGAGTAGATAGTCAGAGCAAATTTACAAATGCACCTAAATGTCCATTGAGAAAGCACATTGACTATACCACTAAGCTAAACTAAGAATGACAGCAATAATCAGGTCAATAAACGTTTTTTTAGTTAGTTAGATAACATATAGTTAATATACTGGGACATTCGATGTATTAGTAGCCAACAAACATTAGGTAGCTAGCTAACATACCGGTACATACTGCTGTAATGATATACTATGCGGTTTGTAAGGATAGCGTATCTAACAAATTGTCAGCCAACATAACATAAGGTAACTTATTTGAAAAGTCATTACTTTATTACATTGCTCAACATTTTCTTAACATTTGTCATAATTAGTTAAAGCAATGAATTTGTATCTGCTCTCATTGGACTTCAGCTGCATATTTTATGCCATTTTCTTCAAATCGGAAAACGTTGTGAAACCACACCTATTTTCGGGAAGTATTGCATTATGGGCCCTAAAAGCACGGAAATAGCGTCCACTGCTGGTATAATTCATATTTTGGCGAATGTAGTACTACAGGAGGTGTGATGGTGTGGGGGTGCTTTGTTGGTGACACTGTCAGTGATTTATTTAGAATTCAAGGCACATTTAACCAGCATCGCTACCACAGCATTCTGCAGCGATATGCTATCCCATCTGGTTCCCACTTAGTGGGACAATCATTTGTTTTTCAATAGGACAATGACCCAAAACACACTTTCAGGCTATGCAACGGCTATTTGACCAAGAAGGAGAGTGATGGTGCTGCATCAGATGATCTGGCCTCCACAATCACCCAACCTCAACCCAATTGAGATGACGTGGGATGAGTTGGACCGTAGAGTGAAGGAAAAGCAGCCAACAAGTGCTCAGCATATGTGGGAACTCCTTCAAGACTGTTGGAAAAGCCTTCCTCGTGAAGCTGGTTGAGAGAATACCAAGAGTGTGCAAAGCTGTCGCACTTTCATTAATCTGATGATTGCTATTTAGTCAATCCACTAACTATGTTTAATTGTTACCCAATTAAATTAATCATGTAACAGTTAACTCATTTGGATTTTGGGGTACCACGGAAGAAGTTGTTTATAGAGTTACCATCTCCCAAATTAAACTCTAAAGATATAGTTATATATTGATAATAGTCACTTATTAATCATTACCTTATATCAGTCTCATTCTAAATGTCGCAGACTTCTTGAATCCGCAAGAACCCCAGCATGTTCTGATTGTTCAGTATTACACAAATTGATTTAATTATTGATTTACTAACTAAATATTAACACAGCATACACATACACACTTACATGAGACAAAAGTCCCTAGTGGACTGACAAGATATGACAGCTTGTTACACAGAGATGGAAAAAGGGTTGGGGAAAATAGAGAGATAGATAAAAAGGGACATTTATCATACATTTGGAAACTATGCTCACAGTAACCATATACCTTACACACGAGCCACCGCCCATTTGGGTAAGAGACATAATGTATTCACACGTAGATGTCTTTGTTCGTTGTCTCTCTGTTGAAACCAATCGATCCATTTATGGGGAATGGCTCGATGGGTGTAAGGCTCTGGTTGTTCACCAGAGGTCACAATGTCTTTCTTCTTAGTTGTCCGGTCTCCAAAGGTGATGAGCTTCTTGCCTCTTTTCTAGGGTAGATAGTCAAAGTTCTAGATCCATTTACATCTGCAGACTGTCAAATGTTCTGGTCTAGTGAGTTTATCTTCTTCAACTCGTGTTGAGTTTCAGAATTTCTAACCATTTCAATGTGTAGCTACAGCTGCACGCTTTCTGGTCTGGGAGTTTCAACCATTTGTCTGCCACGTCTGCTGGTCTGCTAGGTGAGGTCTTAGTGAGTCCTTTTAAACACTCTGGTCGAAAAGGGTGGTTCCATCACACTGACATGCTCTTCTGACCTCATTCGGGGCGTGGCTTAGTTAATGTGCAAAGAATGTGAACACTATGATCTCGTTAGAAAACTAAAATCACATTCCTATTTTACCAACAATTATTTCATCGTTCTTCATATTGTATTATTAACATCATATTGGATCGAAACTTAACAGCTGAAGGGGGTTTCCTTCCTAAGTTACAGTATTTGGTTCATACAGTTTTTAATAACATCACAAAATAAAAAGCAATATGACATGATTATTCTTTAGTCTTCCGTGGGTGAGAGGGGTCTGGTCATGTAAGCCAATTGTCAAGCTGATCTGAGGTCTTAGATCCTTAGCCAAGAGAGTCATGACATCTGTCATCAAGGCAAAGGGTGGCTACTTTGAAGAATCTAAAATATATTTGGATTTGTTTAACACTTTTTTGGTTACTACAAGATTCCATATGTATATATTTCAAGCCTAAATGGTCAACAATGTTTTTTGAGTGTGTCCTCCTATAATTTATTGCACCGTACACAATTTTCTATACTTTGTGTCAGAGTAAAAGGGGGGGGTCCATTCTGCTCAGGAGCAATTATAGTTTCCAAATCCACAGAGTTTACACCCAGAGGAGCATCGCTGCTCATTCTGTGGCCCTTAAAGAGTGGCCTATCAGCTGAAATGCAATACGTTTTCAAATTGGACATCCATATTGCACCGTACACAATTATCTGTACACAACAGATGACTTTGAACAAAAAGCTAGTCATAGGAAGTGGACTTTAACTGTGATCAAACAACTTAATGTGGGGTGTATGGACACTATACGGTACAAATATAGCAATTTACAGGAACAACAATTGATTGTGTGTCAATCTATTCACTAGAGTCCCTAGACTACAAAACAGATGAGTTTGAACAAAATGCTAGGTCATAGTTATTGTTGCTAGACTTTTACTGTGGACAAATAGGTTTGTGTGGGACAAGTTACGGTACAAATATAGTACTGTAGGAAAAATGATTTTTGTGTGTCCTTAAAACCAGGGTCCAGTCTGCACTTTTTTAGTGTCACTTTAACTCTCTGCTGACTGACTAATTCAGGACTAAATCCTAATTACAAAATAATTAATTAACTATTTTAGCTTACTCGTTGTTTGCTTCCAGTATTAAATAAAACACAATTTTATACCAGGCTTGCAGTCTTGGCTTGCCATATAATGGAGGTGACAAATTCTGACAATTAGCAGGTGATTAGGTGAGAAGCTAACCGCTTAAGCGAAACATTGTGATCAGTAGATGCCGCGTTAACTGATTGGCATACCTGTGAATGACCTACATTATCCTAAGGATGAGAACGATGCAGACTTTAACATTTTAAATCAACCAGCCTTACGTGCCAAAATGTGGATCAGGTCAAGTGTTTTGGCTAGACAAATAAAATGTATTTTATGAGGCAGTATCCTAGTAAGATCATGTTGCTACAGGTTAAAATCACCCAATCATCACATATATATATTTATTTAAATGACGTGGAAACAATGTTGATTCAACCAGTTTGTGCCCAGTGGGCTGACTCTAGCCGAAATGAAGAGGATCTTGCATATCATTTGAAATTAATGTTTTACTGTTGATCAGGGGTGCCACTTTGGTTTTAGGAGTGTGGGGGACATAACCTAGTGTGTGTGTGTGTGGGGGGGTCCTTTTTGGGGCATCTAAAACAAATTTCCTGCATATTTACACAATCCAATATCCCATCTCCATTTAGAACAAAAAGTCAGCAAAAATGCCCACAATCATCAAGCTAGCTAAGAGATCATTATTAAAAATGTTTAATTGTAATTCAGTAATAAATATTGTGTTGCACCTTTAACCAATAACCTAACAAATGAAAAATTCTTGAAAAAATACAGACATTATTAAGACATCCTCCATATCAAATTTCAGCCAGACCAACCAGCCAGCCTGAGCCGCCTGTACACCTAACCCACACCAGTCTAGTCAATAACTCAACTCTCTTCCAACACATTTTCCTTCCCAGTTCACACCTTTAATTATTTTAATTCCCAACAGAAAGGTTTGAAAAAAAAAAAAAAAAAACACATACACATTAACACACATAAACAGCAATTCCTCCATATAATTAATATCATAGGACTAATAGTACTGTAGAGCTCTTTTTATTTGCACACAATATAGCTGGGTTGCCCTCTCCTGTCCCTAGGCGTCCACAACCCTACAGTGTCCCAACCCAACACATCCCACTCAGCTTTAGGATTTTAGTGAAACATTCATTATTGGTTTCGGTGTGTTAGGCCAAAGCCAGAGTGACAACACCCAGGACGGCAGACCCCCAGGGCCAGGACTGAGCAGCCTAGCAACTAGGGATTGCCTAAATAGGTATCTCCCATGACGTGGGCATGTTTTTTTTAAATACAGCCTCCTTTAGTCGTACTGTTTTCCATATAAGGCATCCAGATGTTATGAAAGTTGCCAAGTATACCCTTAATCTTGGAATACATCAAATCTAGTGATACATAAATTGACATTGTGGGAGAATAACCAACCTTCCAATTACTGGCAAGGCATTTCTTAGCTGCAATAAATGCTTGGTTACACAGTATCTTCAGATAAGTCTCCAGTATCAACATTTCCAAGCAAACAAAAACAGGGAGAAGGGATATTCTGTAGACATGCTGAGATAAAAGAACATACTCGTTGCCAGAACTCTGCCAGCCTCCACAAGACCATAACGTATGCATGTCCCCTTTTGTGTTTTACAGCTCCAGCAGAGGAATGACATTTCTGAGTACATGTAATTCAGTTTCACTGGCATATAGTATGCTCTTTTGATGCCTTAAACTGCAGTAATTTATGTCAAACATATCTGTATCCAGTCATCATCAATAGCTTCTCCCAGGTCGTCCTCACATTTTTGTTTTACAGGTTTTGTGTCAGCGAGGAAAGCCTCGATCAACCCTTGGTACACTTTGGAGGTTTGTCAGACTGCCTTAAAAAAGTATCTGGCTTGTCTAGTGTTTTCTGCACAGAGAGGATAAAGTGTTGTATCTGTAAAAATTCATCTCACCTCTGTCACAGACTGGTCTTCCTTGGCTGCCTGAGCATGCTGAGACCCCTGTCACCAACTGATTACCTTGCTGTACATTTATACATTATATTATCCAAGAATATAATGAATGGTTCAATAACTGAAATTACTATTATTTCCTAGATTCCAGGCTGTAGCTTTAAGCTTAAGTTGCTGTCCTGTAGCTACTGTAGGTCTCCCCATTAATTCAAGATGTAACTTTGTATCATTAACTGATATTGTTAATATACTGCAAAATTCACCTGAGCTCTGTAGACTGGTCTTCCCTGGCTGTCTGACTCTTGTCGTGACCTGACTTCCATTAATGTGATGACTGTTATTTTATCAAATCAATGAACTATGTTTAATTATTACGTGATTAAATTAATCATGTAACAATTATCTCATTAGCAATCTTGGGGCACCACAGGAAAAGTTATTTAATGAGTTAATATCTCCCGACTTGAACTTTAAAGATATAAATATCTCTTACATCAATACAAGTCAATTATGAATTATTATTACGTCATATCAGTCTCAATCTGAACGTCGTTGACTTCATAAATCTGCATGAACCTTAGGCTAAATTATGATTCAGCAATACACAAATTGGCTTAATTATTTATTTACTAACTAGCTAAATAATCATACAGAAATACATAAACAGACACAATATAGGTTGAATTGATTACTAACATAATGCAATGGAAAGTCCCTAGTGGACTAACCCGATATGACGGCTTGTTACACAATGAAAGGGGTGTGGAAATAAAGAGCAGAAGAAGGAGAGACAAAGGAATTCAACTATCGTACATAAAGTTGAATAAGACTCTCACCATAAATATGGATATTTAGCACCCTAACAACCGCTCATTCAGATTAAGAAATGCAACATATATTTATGCTAAGATGTCTTTGTCTGTCATCTCTCTGTTGAAACCACTCGATCCGTCTGTGACGAATAGTTCGACAGAATGTCTCTGGTTGTGTAAGTCTCTGTTAACCTTTCTAGCGCAGGCGGAACCCCTTGACAACATTCCGCTGAAAAGGCAGTGCACGAAATTCAAAAATATTTTTGGGAAATACAGTGCCTTGTGAAAGTATTCCCCTTGAACTTTGCGACCTTTTGCCACATTTCAGGCTTCAAACATAAAGATATAAAACTGTATTTTTTTGTGAAGAATCAACAACAAGTGGGACACAATCATGAAACTTTTTTAACAAATCAAAAACTGAAAAATTGGGCGTGCAAAATTATTCAGCCCCCTTAAGTTAATACTTTTGTAGCGCCACCTTTTGCTGCGATTACAGCTGTAAGTCGCTTGGGGTATGTCTCTATCAGTTTTGCACATCGAGAGACTGAACTTTTTCCCATTCCTCCTTGCAAAACAGCTCGAGCTCAGTGAGGTTGGATGGAGAGCATTTGTGAACAGCAGTTTTCAGTTCTTTCCACAGATTCTCGATTGGATTCAGGTCTGGACTTTGGCTTGGCCATTCTAACACCTGGATATGTTTATTTTTGAACCATTCCATTGTAGATTTTGCTTTATGTTTTGGATCATTGTCTTGTTGGAAGACAAATCTCTGTCCCAGTCTCAGGTCTTTTGCAGACTCCATCAGGTTTTCTTCCAGAATGGTCCTGTATTTGGCTCCATCCATCTTCCCATCAATTTTAACCATCTTCCCTGTCCCTGCTGAAGAAAAGCAGGCCCAAACCATGATGCTGCCACCACCATGTTTGACAGTGGGGATGGTGTGTTCAGGGTGATGAGCTGTGTTGCTTTTACGCCAAACATAACGTTTTGCATTGTTGCCAAAAAGTTCAATTTTGGTTTCATCTGACCAGAGCACCTTCTTCCACATGTTTGGTGTGTCTCCCAGGTGGCTTGTGGCAAACTTTAAACAACACTTTTTATGGATATCTTTAAGAAATGGCTTTCTTCTTGCCACTCTTCCATAAAGGCCAGATTTGTGCAATATACGACTGATTGTTGTCCTATGGACAGAGTCTCCCACCTCAGCTGTAGATCTCTGCAGTTCATCCAGAGTGATCATGGGCCTCTTGGCTGCATCTCTGATCAGTCTTCTCCTTGTATGAGCTGAAAGTTTAGAGGGACGGCCAGGTCTTGGTAGATTTGCAGTGGTCTGATACTCCTTCCATTTCAATATTATCGCTTGCAGAGTGCTCCTTGGGATGTTTAAAGCTTGGGAAATCTTTTTGTATCCAAATCCGTCTTTAAACTTCTTCACAACAGTATCTCGGACCTGCCTGGTGTGTTCCTTGTTCTTCATGATGCTCTCTGCACTTTTAACGGACCTCTGATACTATCACAGTGCAGGTGCATTTATACGGAGGTGGATTGTATTTATCATCATTAGTAATTTAGGTCAACATTGGATCATTCAGAGATCCTCACTGAACTTCTGGAGAGAGTTTGCTGCACTGAAAGTAAAGGGGGTGAATAATTTTGCACGCCCAATTTTTCAGTTTTTGATTTGTTAAAAAAGTTTGAAATATCCAATAAATGTCGTTCCACTTCATGATTGTGTCCCACTTGTTGTTGATTCTTCACAAAAAATACAGTTTTATATCTTTATGTTTGAAGCCTGAAATGTGGCAAAAGGTCGCAAAGTTCAAGGGGGCCGAATACTTTCGCAAGGCACTGTATGTAACTTTCACACATTAACAAGTCCAATACAGCAAATGAAAGATAAACATCTTGTTAATCTACCCATCGTGTCCAATTAAAAAAATGCTTTACAGCTAATGCACAACATATGATTATGTTAGTTCAGGTTCAGAGCCAGGTCGAAAAAACACAGCCATTTTCCAGCCAAAGATTGGAGTCACAAAAAGCAGAAATATAGATCAAATGAATCACTAACCTTTGATGATCTTCATCAGATGACACTCATACGTAATCATGTTACACAATACATGTATGTTTTGTTCGATAATGTGCATATTTATATCCAAAAATCTCAGTTTATATTGCCGCATTACATGCAGTAATGTTTGATTCTGATGTTTTGATTCCAAAACATCAGGTGATTTTGCAGAAATACTCATAATAAACATTGATAAAACATACAAGTGTTATTCACAGAATTAAAGATAGACTTCTCCTTAATGCAACCGCTGTGTCAGATTTTTTAAAAACTTTACGGAAAAAGCATAATCTGAGAACGGTGCTCAGAACCCGAAACAGTCAGAGGAATATCCATCATTTTGGAATCAACAAAGTTAGAAACAATGATGATCTTCATCAGAAGGCACTCCCAGGAATCCCAGTTCGACAATAAATGACTGATTTGTTCCATAAAGTTCCATCATTTATGTCCAAATAGCCACTTGTTGTTAGCGTGTTCAGCCCAGTAATCCATCTTCATGAGGATCGAGCATTTCGTCCAGACAAAAACTCGAAAAGTTCCGTTACAGTCCTTTAGAAACATGTCAAACAATATATGGAATCAATCTTTAGGATGTTTTTAACATAAAACATCAATAATGTTCCAACCGGAGAAACCTTTGTCTTCAGAAAAGCACTGGAACGAGAAGTAACTCTGTCGGGAGCGCAAGTCATGAGACCAAGGCTCTCTGCCAGTACACTGACTCAAAGAGGTCTCACGAGCCCCTCCTTTATAGTAGAATCTTCAAACCAGTTTCTAAAGACGGTTGACATCTAGTGGAAACCCTTGGAAGTGCAACCTCATCCATATCTCAATGTGTAGGCCAAGCTTTGAAAAACTACAAACTTCAGATGTCCCACTTCCTGGTTGGATTTTTCTCAGGTTTTCGCCTGCCATATGAGTTCTGTTATACTCACAGACATCATTCAAACAGTTCTAGAAACTTCAGAGTGTTTTCTATCCAATACGATTAATAATATGCATATATCAGCATCTAGGACAGAGTAGGAGGCAGTTCACTCTGGGCATGCTATTCATACAAAAGTGAAAATGCTGCCCACTATCCCAAAAAGGTTAAGAGTGAAATGTTTTTATTTTCTTGTCTTCGTTCGAGTGTCCTAGACTACGTTACATGCAGAGCTGCAGGTGGTGCATGTCTTAGTCTAGTCTTCTCCTTCTCTGTTGAGTTTCAGAGGGTCTTATCATTTTGTAACATCCAGCTGATGCTGTCGGTCACGCTGGTCTGTATTTAAATTGCAACCATTTCAACGTGGTCTAATATGTTAATTCTTCAGCAAGTCCTTTTAAGCACTCGCCTTGGAGGACGGTTCCATCACGTTGCCACAATGTCTGTGCTCACATGGACATGGTTACTGACTTGGCAAAAGTTTATATGACAAACAGTTCTCATTTAGAAGGGTAAAATATAATTTCATCTTCACAAAAGTATTCTTATACTTAATCATATCAGTTTCACAACATTTAGATGCAAAGCTGGTCCCTTGAATGCATACACTTTCAGAGGTAATTTAGTTATACCATCCTTAATGACATCACAAAACAATCAACTTTTGAGAGGATTTATTATTTAGATCCACACCAACCATTTCCTACATCCTTTATGTTAGAAATATTGTTTCGATGTCCAATCTTTTGATGTTTAAGTATTGCAGTCTTTCTCTGTTGTAACACTCAGACATTCCATTCTCAATACTGCAACGGCAAGAGAGAGAACGTTTACGACCGGTCATTAAGACATAAAACTAGCCACCTTCCTCTCTGGTGGGAGAGAGGGGGTGGGGGCTGTATTTGATCCTCACCCAGGAGCGAGAGTCATGACAGTCCCCCTCTCGTGGTTTAAATCTTGTAATTATCCTGCAAGTTGCACACCACTATAAAAATGACCACGGGATATCCTGGTTGTCTGAGCACAAACAATGGATCAAAGCAATCAATCTATCATTCATGTTACTCAATATTTATATGAGAGGCTGTAGAAAAATACCTTCATCAAAATCTTTGATTGTGAGGTCTGGAATGGCCTCAATCAGGTCCAGCAGGACATCCTCCTCAACCTCAGTTTGGGAATCATCAAAAATGTGCATTTGTGCTGCAGAGGGCAGTCCAAATCTATTTTGGACTTCAAAAAAGAGAGACTAATCAGAATACAGAGAGATACATCACCAAGGTGGCAACAGAATAGGTCTGACCCAAATCAAGCCCAAGGGTACAATTAAGAATATACATCAGAGAGTTCATATATTCACCTTGATTGATGAAATCTCCATAAGAGAACACAGGCTGCAACTTCATGAACTTCTTGCATTTTTGGTATTGGACAACCAACATGTTACACTGCACTCCTACAAAATGCAATTACACACAATGTCATATTTAAGTTAAATTTGGTTGCAAACATTTTATGGTATAGCTGTACAAAAAAATTACAGGCCTCTCTCATCTTTTTAAGTGGGAGAACTTGCACAATTGGTGGCTGACTAAATACTTTTTTGCCCCACTGTATAATTTCTATTCATATGACAAGGAGTGAAAAGGATTTGCCAGTAGATTGTCGACGTGATTCATGATGATGACTGCTAGCTTGCTAGCTAAGATTTTGAAAGTATGATGTTGACATCAGCCTTATCAAAGCTACGGAAGATACAGTGGTGAGGTCAGCATGTAAATCTTGGTGGGGCAAACAAAAGAAATGTGGGATGCATGCCAACAAATCCACAACCCAACACTAAACAATACATTAATTGCACTATGACGATGCCAAAAGGTGCCCACAAACTATCAGGGCCTACATAAAGCTGTCCCAACAGCAGAGTCCCAACAGCAGTCCCAACACCTTACCACTGCTACAGTTCATTCAGCCTCATTTACTGCCTATGGTCTGTTCTTACATATAAACAGACAATGAAATCTCTTACAATATTCAATGATTACATTTCTCTAAAACAGGTTACAGGCAAACAAGCACACGCCGACCACGAAAGATGTGTTTACAATACCGCGTTGGTGAAAATAGACCAGATTATTAGGGTGAGGCACATGGGCTACTAACAGCTTACTACACAACATACACATAGTATTACTTTATTAGCTACAGTATACATATCTCTCTGGCATCATACATAATTTATGAAGCAGTATAAGACATTTTTGAACTCACGTTGTTGTGATGTGCTTGAAGAGGAAAGTGGCGCGGCGGATTCTTCATGAGAAAATGTTGTTATCAAAGAGAAAGATGACAGATTTACAACAATGAGTTAAATGACTGTTAAAACATATTTTCCCAGCCGTACCTCGTTTTTCCCAAGTTCCCAGTTCCCGTGAACTCACAGATAGCCACTGATTCCTTCCCAAATCACTCATTGTTGAATTTGCGATTTTCAACTTGTTGTGTAATGTTTATGTTCAATGGTCGATGAGCACCGAGATGTTTTATCTCTTCATATGACAAGGATTGAAAAGGATTTGAGTGTCGACTTAATTCATGGTGACGACTGCTAGCTTGCTAGCAAATTTGTAAAAAGTATGATGTTGACATGATCAGTCCAATCAAAGCTACTGTAGATATAACGTGATGTCATTCTATCTGTGGCCAATGACCTTGAGCCTTCTTGGATGGGCACTTCTATGGCAGAACCCAAGGGGCAAACATCTTTGAGCTCTAATCTTAGAATTGGGGATGATGTACTATCCCATGAGTGACAGAAAACTGAGCCAATCAGGTGCAACGCTCTGTATTTTCCGCTGGCTGTCCCACCACCACAGAAAGCACTGAGCCAGGCTGAAACACCTACATTATGGAGCTGCCTTACTCAAGAAAGCAAAAAGAGACCATGTTTGTATAAGGCTTCATTAACTCAATGATATATATATATATATTTTTTTTACATTGTTTGCCAACTGATATGTGACACGTATTAATGCCGAAATAACCTGCAAAACAGGCATAAGAAAAACAATGAGTATTGGAGTAGGACTGGAGTAGGGGAGACCGGGGATGGTTGTAACGGGATCGTTCTAACACTTGTAATTCCTCCAACCAGGAGCGAGGTAGAATCATGTGATTCACTGTGCACATGCTCAGTTTAGTCATGAACCCTTATGTTAAAAAGCAAGTCCATGTGATAAATGTCCATCACAGAAATGTGATTTTGAGGGAAGAAAGCAATTATTTTGACCAAATGTGTTTTTGTGATGGTATCAACTGCTTTGTAGTTCCATTCACCAAACTTTTATCAGGTCTATAACCAGTCTGTGTAGAGATATTTGATGCAAGTTAGTAATGCTAAAGTTTTAACATTTAGCTAAAATTGAAGCTAGCTAATGTCTGCAAGGATCAGGGTTAATGGTAACAACTTGTGAGAAAATGTTATAACAAACCCTGAGTAAAACTGAATGTTTTTGGTACATGTTTTGTTTTACTTTCAGCATGCCTAGATAAAGGAAAATAAAGGCAGACAGGGGAGTACCTCTCCACACTTTGAAACGAGCATATGTCATGTGATGCTGTACAGATTCTGCAAAGAGAGAAAGAAGCTACTGGAGAAGGGGTCGAGAGAGCTTCCTCATGTAGGCTACCGTAGTGGAAACAGGGTCTTCATGGATGAGCAGGAGCAGAGGTTGTCAGAGTATCTCTTGAGGGCAGCTGATTTATGGCCACTGTGCCCACTGCTATTATCCAGCCCACCTCTCCAGCTGCCTCCCAGCCCACTTCTCCAGCTGCCTCCCAGGCCACCTCTCCAGCTGCCTTCCAGGCCACCTCTCCAGCTGCCTCCCAGGCCACCTCTCCAACTACCTTCCAGGCCACCTCTCCAAGTGCCTTCCAGGCCACGTCTCCACAAGGCACCTCCCCACATATATCAGACTGTGGCTGGGAAACACCTGATTATTCTTCTGATTTTAACCCAGTTGATGTACGCCCCTTCCCAAAAGCAGGGCCCAGGAAAATTACAACAAGGGTTAAGATAAGGAGAAAAACAGTGATTTTGTCAGATACACCGGTCAAGCAGGCACTGGAAGAGCAATAGACAGCCAAGCACTCAGAAGGCAGAAATAAAAATCGCCCTGCATAAAAAAAAACATCTGGAAAGAAGCGAGGCAAGACAAATCACACTGAACAATAACAAAAACTGTCCTGCTTAAGAAAGAGCCAAAACAAAGCACCTTGAACCAGAAGATTCTGATTCTTCCAACGAGGAAAACTTCTTAATTGTGAGCATGGAGCATTTTAACAAGTCCAAGGAGGCCTGGGTGCAATGCTTGGAATGCAAATTATGGGCCCACCAAGCCTGTAACCCAGGACAGCTATACCACTGTCACAACCGTGACTCTGATTATATGAACATGTCCAACATTCAGTCACACACTCAGACACGCATGCACGCAAACCACACACTCACACACCACAAACTCTTCAGGTGTTTAGTTTAGCCTAGTTGTTGTTTGGTTGAGAAAGACCATTTAGTGTGTGTGTGGGGGGGGGGGGGGGGGGGGGGACAACACCATGAATTTGCAGTTTGATTTACATATATAATAACCACACCAATTTGTAAAGGTCGGATGTAGGTTGTTTGTATCAAGTTTTGAATACACTACCATAAACAATATCTGAGAAACTATTTGGTCGAAACTATTTGGTCGAAATGTTGTCTTGAAGACAACGAGAACATGCTATGAATCATTTGTACATGTGCATTTGCGGTGCATGACAAAAAAGAAACCAAGCAAAGAGTCACACCTCTGCTCCCTAAACGTCCTTTCCTCATTCAAGTCTGACTCACTCAATTGCGTTCTGACCGCAACCTCTACACATGCGTGCTGAGTGCACCTAGATAAATAAATGCCTGTAAAAACGGATGGGATACACGAGCTACATTCCTTGCCAAATAACGACAATTTTATCACAAATTCAAAATGGACTGATTATCTGAAGTATGGAAATATGTGTTCCGACAATGAGCTGTGGTTTGGAATAATTGCTTCATTTTCGTTTAAGCTACTTTGTGGTTGTCACAGGTTACCACAGCCACCAAGTCAACATTGGCTATAATTATCGTAAAAATTCATGAAAACAAACATATGCTTTTTTGTCTTAATTCAAGGTTAGGTGAGGCATAGGGTTAGCAGTGTGGTGAATGTTATGGTTAGGTTTCAAATCAGATTTTAAGAAGCGAAATTGTAGAAACAGGCAAGGTTTGTGACTTTGTGGCTGGAGTAACTAACGTTAGTGACGACCCTTCTTTGCGAAGTAGCCTACTAGAGTCATTTAGAATTGGTTAGCCTAAGCTATTACCCCCCTAAACATAGACAGGTTCCACATGGAAAATATGCAAACACATTAGTTTGATAAAGACAAAGAGCATATTTTCATCAGGATCATTAAGCCTAGGCCTACTCACCAGACAGATGTCCTGGCCATAATTCATCCCCATGTAGTGTTCAATATATAATTGTTCATCCAATTACAATTACAAGGAATAGGCATAATAAACAATCGAACTTCTGTATATCGAAAAGAAGACAGATTTTGGTATATAACACTGAAAGATTTGTCTTTCAACTTGCAAATTTGAGCCCCGTTTCAAATTATCACTCTTTATAAGAATAACTGTTCCATACGCTAGAATCGAGAAAAAAATATGTAGCCTAATTAACAGCCAATGTTTACTTTTTGGTTTGGGGCTATGGCAGTCAATTGAAAACCTCGATCGATTTTTGGTTTTAATTCAAACGAGAGCTTCACACAGATATGAGCTGGCGAAGGGTAGCCCACCATTACTTTTATGGTGCTTAATTATTTTATTTTTTTGAGAAATAATCTTTTCGTACATATGGAACATTTCTAAGGTCTTTTATTTCAGCTCATGAAACATGGGACCAACACTACATGTTGCGTATATATTTTGGTTCAGTATATTTCCCCTAATGTTATTAGCCTACCTCCTATTTTTCTCTCTATTGTTGATTCATTCCTTTCAACAGTTAAATTATATGAATTTAATTGTCTTTATCTTCATCATTGTAATGACATGCTTGAATAATATAGGACTTTCACTTCTCTTCACAAAGCTGATGGTTATGGGTCTGAATAAATAACTGCTATAGCCTACCGCCATCACGCGTTGACTCTTCTTTCAAACTCCCCGTGAGTTATATTGGCTGCTGTATTTATCATTCAGCAAACAAGAGCTTGCATCCCTCTTCTAATAGTCTATTGGTATAAGAAATTATATTTTAAAAAAAATGTCAAGCAAGCTATTCTAGGCTAGCTTTACCTGGGACTCCAAGAGCTAAGAAGTGTTTTTTTTAAAAGGAGAGGCCAGTGGAGCACAGGTGAGTATTGTGCAAGAGACAGGCTGTAAGTCAGGGGTTCAAACTCTTTTGGCCAACGACCCCATTTTGATATCTAAAAATTCACAGAACCCCTCCCATGTGAAAAGCTGGGGAAGGGTAGTCTACCAATAGTGTTATGGTGCTTTCATGACAACTGGGAACTATGTGATCAAATCATTATGCCAGTCAGTGATATTTAGGTTGGAAAGTCAGAGCTCTAGAAAGAGGCCCGAGTTCCCGAGTTGGATGAACTTTCAAACGATTTTCACAGTCGGAGCTCGTTTCATCCTGAGTTCCCATTTGTTTTTAACGCACTCAATAAGGAAGTCGGAGATTTCCGAGATCCGAGTTCCCAGTTGTTTTGAAAGTGGCATTCATGCTTAGAAAAAAAAGTGGCATTTTTGAAAGTGGCATTCATGCTTAGAGGGAGACAGCAGGGTATACCTTTTGAGTCCCTCGGGCCTCACAGGGGGATGTTTGTTTTGGAGGATGTCTATTTTGATAAAGAACATGGGGAATGGCCACACCTAGAATGGGAGTGAGGTGACTGGCCATTCAGTGAATTGTGAATGAAAGTGTATCAGTGTGGGATTGACATCTGTTCAAGTGAAGTCCAACAGAAGAGCATACAAATTAACATTTGTTGTAATTAAAAACATTTGAAAGGTATTTACAGATGCAGGGAACTGTAAAAACAATAGACGTATACAGCTGGTGAATTGAAACATTTAGCAGTGTCCTTAGCCTAAACCGTTAGCTTTTCCTGCTAGGCTACATTTAGGTTATTGTGATCACACCAAGCAACTGGAGTGCCGCTACCCTTATGGATGCTGTTTTTGCCCATTGAGACACAAAAATACTGATGATGGGCCCCAATTTTTGTATTTACATATTCCCAAGGGCTTCTTTACTTTGCAGAAGACCTGTGCATATAGTTTGTGAACTGTTGATCCACTCAAGGCATCAGCCGTCTGGTGTGTTGGTAAGAGAAGAAACCTGGAGAGTAAGCAGATGTACAACAAATAAAAATAATCATTTTTAAGTGGAGCTGGGGCTTTTTTAGGAGAAGGGGGTGAGACTCTTTGATCTTCCACTATTTTCCCTGTAGTGCTGTTGCAGTTCTGGTAATGTGAAATTGAAAAAACAACAATTAGACATAGAAAAGCTAAAAAGGCAGCTTTGGGGATTGGCTATGGTTGTTCATCTGGATCCAGTCCAGCCCTCTGGTTTAGGGCTAGTTGATGGATCTTGGTTAATTGCATATCTGCATCCTCTTATCATTCTGATTAAACAAATTAAATTATGTTGACCAGAACTCCAGGAGTCGACCTGGAGGATGTCTATGTCCTTCGCAGATAGATTAGACATGAAGGCATCCACCTTGTTTTCTCATTTATGTGTTGCAATAATCCATAATTTCTAGAATCTACTCAGGGATGCTTTGTTTGCTACTTTTCAAGAGTAATGGAATGTAGAATGTTAACCTTTGTCTGTTCATTTATCGGCCCTGTTCCAGCAGAGCTCAGAGTTAGACACTGTGCCCTCTGTGGGTGGACCTCTCCCCCTCCCAGCTCTGGAGTGGAGGAATAGCCTGTGTGAGGCTGCCCTCTGTTTCCATTTAGAGCCCCTGGCAGAGGTGGAAGCTCAGAAAGCTCCCCCATCAGACAAATCCTTGAACGTTTGTGCAAATGAAGGCACAGGGATTCCAGGGGTCTCGGCACCCTCCACCCCTCTTGTGAGGAGACCTTGTAGGCCCCCACACAGTCCCCTCTCCTCCATACCAGCACACCACAGCCTTGGTCGGTCCCCTCACAGTCACCTGTCCCCCAGGATGCCTCTCCGCAACCTGGCCCATTCTCCACGCAGTCCTTTGTCCCTTAGAACTTCTTGCCGTAGACTCGGGGTCAGGACCCCTCTGAGGTGTGACGGGACAGAGACGCTCCTCCAATGTTCCTGTAATCCTAGCACAGAACCACAAAGCTGCCTTATGTGTGTGTGTGTGTGTGTGTGTGTTTATGTGTGTGTGCTGAACAGATTACCTATATCATTCTGCATAGAGAAATGCACAATGGCTGCTTAACATTGTGTGGTCACAGATATCAACAGTATTTCACTGTTCCATTCATAGATTCAGTAAAGTTTTATAGTTTAGTCTGGTACCATCTCATATTTTTGTAAAGATGTCAAAATGGTATGTTTGTGTGTGTATATACCAACTTTTAGATCATTCTGTCACGTTCTGACCTTAGTTCCTTTGTTTTTGTCTTTGCTTTAGTATGGTCAGGGCGTGAGTTGGGGTGGGCAGTCTATGTATGTTTTTCTATGTTGGTTTTTGAGTTCGACCTCGTATGGTTCTCAATCAGAGGCAGCTGTCAATTGTTGTCCCTGATTGAGAATCATACTTAGGTAGCCTGGGTTCACTTTTGGTTTGTGGGTGTTTCTTTCCGTGTGAGTGTTTGGGCCACACGGTACTGTTTCGGTTTCGTTTGTTTCATTTTGTTATTTTGTATTTTGTAGTGTTCAGTTTAAAAAAATATTAAAATGGACACATACCACGCTGCAAATTGGTCCGATCTATCTTACTCCTCATCAGAGGAAGATGACGAACATTACACATTCATGTTTTTATGATATTTTATTTATTGTTTTAATGTAAAACATACTGTATCTGGTTTATATTTATTTATACCCCTTTATGTATACAAATGTATTTTCCCAATACCAATGGAGAAAGATTACATCAAATCATTTCAAAACTGTACATTCTATTTTCATACTTAGAAATATGCATATTTTCGGAAGGACACATCATACACTATCTTTAAATCATAATGAATATGACTATCCTGAATTTAACCAGAGCTAGAATGCTTCTTGACTTTGGTGAGAAGCTCCACACCTCCTGTGGTTTTGGCATGCAGAGATCAGGGTGCCTCATTTCCATCACTGGACAGGTGAAAAGCAGTCAGAAATGCCAAATAAGTGTGTTTTGAATGAGGAGGGATTCATGGATTGTTTTCAGTATCCACTGGAGGGCACCCACTGCAATTTAAACATGGTGAGTGTGAGATTTACTTTGCATGTGGATAAATATCCCAGCTACATATAGTACAGTGGATTGGAAATTATGGAAGTTATTTTGTTGTCACAGTTTTATAATGACCTATTTCGATTTCTGAATCCTTAAGTGTGGATTATATCTTAAAACAATCAAGAAATGACAGCTCATGATGCTATCCATTTGTTGTTTGTATGCTGTTCTTTGTATGACATTTTAATATTTGTTTATTAAGCAATGATATTAGGCCACTCTTGGCCATGATTACAGACACCTGTGTCTTTTGACACTATATAAACGAGTCATCCCGCAGTGTTTGTGATTATACCCTGATGAAGACAGCATGGCTGTCGAAACGTTGGTAATTACATTTTTGCATCTGAGCTCCTAGAGTGTGCGGCTCTCTTTTATTTTCAAGCTCATGACTCCACCAGTTTTTAAAAATGAGCCTTTTTTGTATGATAAGACATTATATTTGGAGTTAGAATATTTTACTCAGCTAAAATGTGTGACAATTACCCAAACTTGAATCAATCAAAAAGTGCTATATTTACAAAGCTGAGTTTTCATAACCAGACCACATTAGAATACCCCTCTTAAATATTCTACCATGCCTCATTGGACTGACGAATTGGATAATAGCACATTTGCAGCACAGATTAATTGTGCTTTACATACACCAACAATTATTGTACCATTGACATTCTGCAGAATAATGTTGATCTTGTACAGGCGTATATTACTAAAATTATGTGTTATTTTGAATGCAGAAATATTTCCACAAAAGCAGCATTATTATTTTACCTTTAAGTCAGTTAAGAACAAATTCTTATTTTCAATGACGGCCTAGGAACAGTGGGTTAACTGCCTGTTCAGGGGCAGAACAACAGAATTGTACCTTGTCAGCTCGGGGATTTGAACTTGCAACCTTTCAGTTACTAGTCCAACACTCTAACCACTAGGCTATGCTGCTAGGCTACCCATCTACTAGGCTACCCGGCTACTAGGCTACCCGCCTACTAGGCTACCCGGCTACCCTGAAGTGCTATAGTAAAATTGTACAGTACATATTAACCAAAACCAGGATTTTGGGTTTTACATGAATGTGGTATGCTCAGCTCTGTTTGTTATAAAGTGTATAACGTGATGGCTTTATTAATGGCCATAATTATTTGCTATTACATAGCAGTTTCCACTTTAAATCCATTACAGTGATAATCAACGTATGCCCAGTCTTGGAGAGACGTCCTGGCAATGTATGCCCTTTGAATTTTTTTTTTTTTAACCTTTATTTAACCAGGTAGGCAAGTTGAGAACAAGTTCTCATTTACAATTGCGACCTGGCCAAGATAAAGCAAAGCAGTTCGACACATACAACGACACAGAGTTACACATGGAGTAAAACAAACATACAGTCAATAATACAGTATAAACAAGTCTATATACGATGTGAGCAAATGAGGTGAGATAAGGGAGGTAAAGGCAAAAAAAGGCCATGGTGGCAAAGTAAATACAATATAGCAAGTAAAACACTGGAATGGCCTGCCATGAATGTGACTGTAAATATGTGTGTTGAATAAATACATTGTCATTTCAAATACATTTCTGTTTTATTTATTGCTATCATTAAAGAGAGCTCGACCCAGAAACACTCGGAGGAGAGACGTCCAGGCAGAGATGACAGAGAGCGACCTCAACTGGTGGGTCCTTGAAAGACTGGCCCCTAACTGAGTAAGATTGAGGACATGCGACAATGACCTATGCTCCTTATAGGAGCCATTAAGTCAAGTAAGTCATTATTATTACTAAACAACAAACATAGCACACTGCATAAATGAAGTGGATTTGCTCTTGGGAGTTGTATTGTCATATTCTCTCCACTAGATGCCAACAAAGACAGTAAATTGGCTTCATTAGATGGTTAGGAGAGTGATGGATATAGTTCAAAGGGAGGTGCACACACTACACAGCACACTGTCACATCTAAAGAATGGCATGTGGATGATAAGTGCACATTTGAACCAGAGCCGTGTATGGTTTGATCCATTTGACATAAATATATGTGTGTATATATATATATATATATATATATATACAGTATCAGTTAAAAGTTTGGACACACCGAATCATTCAGGGTTTTTTCTTTATTTGTACTATTTTCTACATTGTAGAATAATTATGAAGACATCAAAACTATGAAATAACACACATGGAATCATGTAGTAACAAAAAACATGTTAAACAAATCTACATTTATTTTCTATTTGACATTCTTCAAAGTAGCCACCTTTTGCCTTGATGACAACTTTGCACACTCTTGGCATTCCGTCAACCAGCTTCACCTTGAATGCTTTTCCAACAGTCTTGAAGGAGTTCCCACATATAATGAGCACTTGTTGGCTGCTTTTCCTTCACTCCGCAGTCAAACTCATGTCTAGCCAACTCAATTGGGTTGAGGTCGGGTGATTGTGGAGGTCAGGTCATCTGATGCAGCCATCAATCTACTTCTTGGTCAAATAGCCCTTACACAGCCTGGAGGTGTGTTAGGTCATTGTCCTGTTAAAAAACTAGATGGGATGGTGTATCGCTGCAGAATGCTGTGGTATCCATGCTGATTAAGTGTTCATTTAATTCTAAATAAATCACAGACAGTGTCACCAGAAAAGCACCCCTACACCATCATACCTCCTCCTCCATGCTTCACGGTGGGAACCACACGTGGAGATCGTCCATTCACCTACTCTGCGTCTCACAAAGACACGGCGGGTGGAAGCAAAAATCTCAAATTTGGACTCATCAGACCAAAGGACAGATTTCCACCGGTTTAATGTCCATTGCTCATGTTTCTTGACCCAAGCAAGTCTCTTCTTATTATTAGTGTCCTTTAATAGTGGTTTCTTTGCAGCAATTCAACCATGGCCTGATTCACGCAGTCTCCTCTGAACAGTTGATGTTGAGATGTGTCTGTTACTTGAACTCTGTGAATTAACAGGACAATGACCTAACATACCTCCAGGCTCTATAAGGGCTATTTGACCAAAAAGGAGTGGATGGAGTGCTGCATCAGATGACCTGGCCTCCACAATCACCCGACCTCAACCCAATTGAGATGGTTAGGGATGAGTTGGACCGCAGAGTGAAGGAAAAGCAGCCAACAAGTGCTCAGACTATTGGAAAAGTATTCCAGGTGAAGCTGGTTGACAGAATGCCAAGAGTGTGCAAAGCTGTCATCAAGGCAAAGGGTGTCTACTTTGAAGAATCTCAAATAGAAAATATATTTGGATTTGTGTAACACTTTTTTTTTGTTACTACATGATTCCCCCCAAAATTGTAAAACTAAAGAAAAACCCTTAAATGAGTAGGTGTGTCCAATATTTTGACTAGTACTGTATATATACACATTATATATGATTCTTGTCATGGAATATGACAGTGGTCATCATCTTTTGTGCTGATGTTTTAATTTCACGGTTATGATGTTTTTTCCATTTTGGAATGTGTTGAAGGCGAGACAATTTAAGTGTATGAGTGATAGTGAAGTGTTCATCACAGCCAGGGAGCAGACACCCTCGGTAATGGCGATAAATTGATAAGGAAACACTTCTCCCCCACATCTCTGCTGGAGCGTGTGCCTCTATGTACCTTGACTATGTGTGCATTAATATCCCCACCTAAAAGGATGTCTGACTGGTGAGGGGTACGTCCCCACTGGAATACAGGTGGGAGGATTTTCTGGGCTAATTGAGAACGTGTTGAGATGAGGTGTTGATGGGAATGACATGTTCAGACCCAGAGGTGAGGTATCAGTAATGATGTTTTTACACATGCCTAAAGAAGGCCAGGACAAGGCACACACAAGAGGAATTTTTGTCCTAGCCCATGTCATCAATTCAAATCATTCATATAACAGTTCAATAAATCTGAACTTCATGGTTTTCTTAACAATTCAACAGGTTTCCTGCCTAATTTAAGGCTGGATGACTGAAACACAAAGGGAGTCAAATCTATGAATAGGGGTCGAGGTTTGTGGATTGCCTGAAAACACAATTTCCTGTGCAATAGGGACACTGTCGAAATGACCAGGATTAGCCAGCATGATTATGGTGTACTAGGCAACATCTGAAGTTTTCTGAATTTTTTTCTTTGTGAACCATTGGGGAGCTATTGGGGATCTTTTTTTCTTCACGGTTTTCCTGTCTGCACCATCATTGAAACTAAGGGCTCCAGTTCAATAAAGTGCTATGCCTGTTCTCTGTCTCTTCTCATTGGGTTTGAATGCTGCCTTTTTTATTCCAAAACCTTGCATAATTTTGTGGCCAGGAAAGATGAGTTAATAAGTTGACAGGAAAGGGAAAGACTGGACTGATTTATTTTTGCCATATTTGTGCTTGACATTTCAGAGCCTAATCTGATCAAAGAGCCACTGTTGTTGTGACTTAGTTCTACTTCCTGCCGCCTGTAGTAATTCAGTGGAGGACACTACAGACAAGGGACTTCACAAGGCTTTTAAAGCAGAATACCCTCTTTGTTTAGACTTTTGGATTATCCTGTGCCCTTCACGGGTACTCTGGAAACCGGCGGCAGCTTGGCAATGACAAGACCACCCTATAGGCGACACCACTTCCTGTAAGTTTTGACAATACACAGACCTCATATTTCTCCACAGGTCTGGCATTCATTCTTTCATTCAATCAACATATAACATATTCCTATAATATGAAAGAAACACATAAAACACAGTGCACAGCTGTCAGGGCCATGAGCTACATCCATCATTCAGACCTCACAATTGTGGGCCCGCCACTGTACTTCTCTGGCCTAGATCTCTCAGCGACAGTGTTCCTCCTAAATCCCAACCCATTCCAGCCCTCATCATAGCCAAAGCAACGTGACATTGTCTTACTGTATGTGTCTCCTCAAACGACCGCATAAGAAATTACTATTTTGAATGAAACCACATCTGATGCTTTGGTCCTCTCTTCAGAGCAGGCCTTGGAATAACCAGAGACATTTCAACACAAGAGCTCGGAAAATAACCTTCTATTTCTGAGCCTCAAGAGGGAATTATCCTTTCCAAATAAACCAACTCATAAACTTGCAAAGGTCCTCACACAATTGAAGGTATAATCATTTCAAACGTTTGGCTTTTGTTGACCACTTAAAAAGATGCAGCCTTGACACATGGATGGAAAACAGATTTTAGCTGTGGGCCAATGAGGCTCTGTTGGGTTTACACGTTGATTTGTTCAACTTTGGGCAAAGATTATAAGATATACGAAAAAAATAAGGAAACTGAAAAAGTTAGAAAGCATGTGTGATGTTCTGTTTATCTAGAATTCATGACAATTGCCAATGGAAATATATTTCCTAACTGAGTAGAAGACTTGCACTATTGCTATCAATGTTTATGAATACTCATCACTGTATTAATAAATAATTGAATGTGGATAGCCATGCAAATATGTGGGCATAGGCTTTGGGATTAAATGATTACCCCAGGATTTTCAGAGATGTGCTGGTCTACTCTAAATTGAATTAGGACCAACTTGGTATTTTCAGGGGATGGATGTTTGTCTGCTTAGATATAATATAGTATGTGCCTTTGAGTAAACCTCAAACCATGTTCAAATCAGACCTGACCTTTTTGCCATAGACAACGCTACGCTGATCTTTGTTATAAAGGGCAATGCTCTTGTGAAGCTCTCACAGCAAACTAATTTTAATGGCCCTGTATTTGTTGCAGCCATCACCCCAGTTTAATCCAATGATCTGTCTCCTGCTGGTCCTCTGTGATATCCAGTCAAAGGGCAATCAGATTCACCATAGTTGATACATTAATATAATGCAATCACACCAGATATTAGACAGGATCGGAGGATGCTGCTCAGGATCTTACATTCAGATATTATTCATAATAATCGCTGCAATCTAAATTGTTGCTTTTGTGTCAGTTTGTGTAAATTACATTACAACTGTTAAGGGAAATTGTTCATCTGAAGAGGGGAATCTATAAACATTTGATTCAAAGCCCTAGTGCAAAATTACTGTGTCTTAGGCTACAAGTGGCATCTTCTTAAATCGTCAGAGCTGTCCCATAAGACATTTTACCATAGTGTAGCCTACTATAGTACTATAGTTTATGGGTGTGAGATGTATTTATTACTTTTACCTGTCTCAAGGG
This sequence comes from Oncorhynchus kisutch, assembly GCF_002021735.2. Lineage (NCBI taxonomy): Eukaryota > Metazoa > Chordata > Actinopteri > Salmoniformes > Salmonidae > Oncorhynchus > Oncorhynchus kisutch. Next base: position 24,772,780 of record NC_034179.2, read on the forward strand.
GCCTCAATTTCGGTTGTAGGCTTTTTTGAGAAGCTATAATAATGCAATTGTAACATTCGTCGTCCTCTTCTGAGGAGGAGTAGGAGAGATCGGACCAATATGCAGCGTTGTACGTGTCCATGTTCATATTTATTAAACAGAGAACACTTAACAAAATAACACCGGCGAATGAAACAAAACAGTTCTGCAAGGTGACATACACTAAACAGAAAACAACTACCCAAAAATCAAGTGGGAAAAACAGGCTACCTAAATATGGTTCTCAATCAGAGACAACGATTGATTGAGAACCATACCAGGCCAAACACATAGAAAACCAAAACTAGAACAACACATAGAATGCCCACCCCAACTCACGCCTTGACCAACTTAAACAAGAAACATAACAAAGGAACTAAGGTCAGGACGTGACAGCAATGTCTAAGAACCTATGAATTACTTTAATTATGCATGCAAGAATTTCCATTTACAGAATTACAGAATTTTAAATAGTCTGTGTATTTATTATGGAGGCAGCAGCTACTCTTCCGAGGGTCCAGCAAAATTAAGGCAGCAAAACATTTTTTTAAACATTACAATACATAGATTTCACAGCATATTAAGTGTGTGCCCTCAGGCCCCTACTCTACTACCACATATCTACAACACAAAATCCATATGTGTGTGTATAGTGCTTATGTTATTGTGTGTTTGTATGCATGTGTCTGTGCCCATGTTTGTGTTGCTTCACAGTCCCTGCTGTTCATTAAGGTGTATTATTGTCTGTTTTTAAATCTAATTTAACTGCTTGCATAAGTTATTTGATGTGGAATGGAGTTCCATGTAGTCATTGCTCTATATAATACTGTGCACCTCCCATAGTCTGTTGTGGACCTGGTGACTCTGAAGAGACCTCTGGTGGCATGTCTTGTGGGGTATACATGGGTGTCCAACAGACAGCTTGGTGCATTCAACATGTCAATACCTCTCACAAATACAAGTAGCGATGAAGTCAATCTCTCCTCCACTTTGAGCCAGGAGAGATTGACATACATATTATTAATGTTCTGTGTACATCCAAGGGCCAGACGTGCTGTCCTGTTCCGAGCCAATTGCTCTTTTCCTATGTCCCTCTTTGTGGCACATGACCACATGACTCACAAAATAACTTGCAGAGCTTCGATGATTTTATGCCCCAAATATTCAACATTTTGTTGGTGGCAAGAATACTATATAATAAGTTTAGATGAACAGCAAGAAGTCTTGAAACGTTGTTTTACAAATCAAATCATACATCCAGTACCATGGAATCGGTACATCAAAAATCTCTTCCCAACTATTTTGCAATCTGTATGGCACAGTTGTCAACATCCTGGTCCTCAAATTAAACTGGTATACTTTCCTATTTATGCTATTTTTATTCCTCCGACAGTTTTGATCCTTTATATTGGGCAGACAGACCAGTTCCCTACCTCCACCCGCTGCCACCTATCTTCTCCATGTTTGGGGTAATACTGTAATCAATTGGTTGTACTCTTGGATTGAGCAGACCTTCCCGTACAATTCTGATAACTCCATGAAGGACATAACTACCATTCCAATTTACAATATCATTAAAGAACAAAATACCCTTTTCAAACAACTTTCCCATAAATACAGGTATTTTATCAACCAACACATTTGAGTTCAGCCATAATATTTGTTGTAATATTTGTTCTATCTTTTCAGGGGATGAAATATAAATTGTAGCCAGCTCTGCAATGCTTGTTTGAAAAAGAGAGATAAAGTACAAGTACAAGTACAATTTTCAATTAATCGAAAATGAGACATGGCAATCTGCACAAAGGCCATTTTTAAACAATGGATGAGCTTTTCTTATTAATCTACTTGAGAACCATTTAGGGTTCAAGTAAAACATTTGAATGAGTGAAGCTTTTAGAGAGAGGTTTAGTGCTTTTATATTTAATAATCTCAACCCACCCAATTCATATTCATTATATAGATAGGCTCGCTTTATTTTGTCTGGTTTAGCGTCCCAGATAAAGCAAAATATTATTTGCTCATATGATTTGAAAAACAAATCATCAGGAGTAGGCACCACCATAAGTAAGTGAGTAAACTGAGATATGACTAAGGAGTTAATCAGGGCAATTCTTCCATAAATCGATAGGTATTTACCTCTCCATGGTTTCAGGATCTTGTCTATTTTACAAGTTTTCTATTGAAATTCATTGTGTAGAGCTCATTTATATATTTTGTGATATGAATACCAAGTATGTCTACTTCACCATCAGCCCATTTTATAGGTAAACTGCAGGGTAATGTAAAAGTGGTATTTTTAAAAGATCGAATACGTAATATTGTACACATCATAATTAGGTTTTCGTCCAGAGAGTACAGAAAAGTTATCTAGATCTTCAATGAGACATTGCAGGGATCTAGCTTGCGGAATTAATAGAAAACTTGAGTCAACGGCATACATGGACAGCTTTGTTTTTAAGCCTTGGATTTCTAATCCTCTAATGTTGTCATTGGATCTGATTTTAATAGCTAGCATTTCGATGGCCATAACAAATTGATATGGTGACAACAGACACCCTTGTTTAACTCCTCTTGACAATTCAAAACTCTCTGAGAAGTAGCCTTTATTTACTATTTTACACTTGGGGTTGCTATACATTATTTTTACCCAATTTATAAGAGAATCACTGAAATTGGAAAAATCTAGGCATTTATAAATAAAATCCTGTTTTACATTGTGTCTTCCAACACCCCTGGGATAATGTACATTTGCTGAATGTACATCGAGTGATATGTTTTACCCCCAAAGTTTTTTGTACAAAATAATAATAAATATTTACCCCCAAAGTTTTTTGTACAAAATAATAATAAATATTTACCCCCAAAACAATGACTGTGTTTGTGTCTTTAGAACTTCTAGTCATGATATCTATGCAGCCTACTCAATCACTTCTTATAGCTACTGTTTACAATCCTTCTAGGCCATATACAACGTTCCTCACTGAGTTCCCTGAATTCCTATCAGACCTTGTAGTAAAGGTCGACCGATTAATCTGAATGGGCGATTAATTAGGGCCGATTTCAAGTTTTCATGACAATCGGAAATCAGTATTTTTGGGCACCGATTTGGCTGATTTAAAAAAAAGAAGTTTTACATGTTTATTTAATCTTTATTTAACTAGGCAAGTCAGTTAAGAACACATTCTTATTTTCAATGACGGCCTAGGAACGGTGGGTTAAGTGCCTCGTTCAGGGGTAGAACAACAGATTTTCACCTTGTCAGCTCGGGGGTTCCAGTCTTGAAACCTTACAGTTATAAACTAGTCCAATGCTATAACGACCTGCCTCTCTCTCGTTGCACTCCACAAGGAGACTACCTGTTACCCGAATGCAGTAAGCCACAGTAAGTTGCTAGCTAGCATTATACTTATTTTATAAAAACAATCAATCATAATCACTAGTTAACTACACATGGTTGATGATATTACTAGATATTATCTAGCGTGTCCTGCATTGCGTATAATCTGACTGAGCATACAGGCATACAAGTATCTAAGTATCTAACTGAGCGGTGGTAGGCAGAAGCAGACGCGCAAACATTTATTCAAACAGCACTTTCTTTGCGTTTTGCCAGCAGCTCTTCGTTGTGCGTCAGGCTGTAACCGAAGTGAAATGGCTAGCTAGTTAGCACGCACTAATAGCATTTCAAACGTCACTCACCTGAGCCTTGGAGTGGTTATTTCCCTTGCTCTGCATATGTAACGCTGCTTCGAGGATGGCTGTTGTCATTGTGTTCTTGGTTCGAGCCCAGGGAGGATCGAGGAGAGGGACGGAAGCTATACTGTTACACTGGCAATACTAAAGTGTCTATAAGAACATCCAATAGTCAAAGGTTAATGAAATACAAAATGGTATAGAGGGAAATAGTCCTATAATTCCTATAATAACTACAATTGAAAACTTCTTACCTGGGAATATTAAAGACTCATGTTAAAAGGAACCACCAGCTTTCATATGTTCTCGTGTTCTGAGCAAGGAACTTAAACGTTAGCTTTCTTACATGGCACATATTGCACTTTTACTTTCTTCTCCAACACTTTGTTTTGCATTATTTAAACCAAATTGAACATGTTTCATTATTTATTTGAGGCTAAATTGATTTTATTGATGTATTATATTAAGTTAAAATAAGTGTTCATTCAGTATTGTTGTAATTGTCATTATTACAAATAAAATAAAATTGGCCAATTAATCGGTATCGGCTTTTTTGGTCCTCCAATAATCGGTATTGGTATCAGCGTTGAAAAATCATAATCGGTCGACCTCTACCTTGTAGTCATGGCAGATAATATACTTTTTGGGGGTGACTTGAATATTCACATGGAAAAGTCCACAGACCCACTCCAAAAGGATTTTGGAGCCATCATCCAATCAGTGGGTTTTGTCCAACATGTCTCTGGACCAACTCATTGCCACAGTCATACCCAGGATCTAGTTTTGTCCCGTGGAATAAATATTGTGGATCTAAATGTTTTTCCCCATAATCCTGGACTTTCAGACCACCATTTTATTACATTTGCAATCGCAACAAATAATCTGCTCAGACCCCAACTAAGGATCATCAAAAGCTGTGCTATAAATTCTCAGACAACCCAAAGCATCCAAGATACCTGTCACGCCCTGACCTTAGAGCTTTTTATGTCTCTATTTTGGTTTGGCCAGGGTGTGATTTGTGTGGGCATTCTATGTTCCTTTTTCTATGTTTTTGTATTTCTTTGTATGGTTCTCAATCAGGGACAGCTGTCTATCGTTGTCTCTGATTGGTAACCATACTTAGGTAGCTTTTTCCCACAGGGTTTTGTGGGTAGTTAATTTCTGTTTAGTACCTTACAGGACTGTTTCGGTTATTCTCTTGTTTATTTTTGTTATAGTGTTCAGTTTTAAGAAAACAAGCATGAACACTTACCACGTTGCACTTTGGTCCGATGATTCCTCTTCTTCAGATGACGAATACTGTTACAATACCCTTTCAGACTCCCTCCACCTACCCAAGGCCTTCGGAGTACAAAAATCAGTTAACCACCTAACTGATGATCTAAATGTAACCTTGCGTAATGCCCTAGATGCAGTCACACCCCTAAAAACAAATAAATATTTATCACAAGAAATTAGCTCCCTAGTATATAGAAAATACCCGGGCCCTGAAGCAATCTGGAAATGGCACTCCACCAAACTGGAAGTCTTCTGACTAGCTTGGAAAGGCACTACCGTGCAATATTGAAGAGGCCTCACTGCAGCTTGATCATCCTATTTTAATTCATGAACTCATTATCTTCTTCTTCGACGAAAAGATCATAATCATTAGAAAGCAAATTACAGACACCTCTTTGAATCTGCATATTTCTCCAAAACTCAATTGTCCCGAGTCAGCACAGAATTGTCAGGACCTAGGATCAATGGAGAGACTCAAGTTTTTTATCCTATATCTCTTGACGCATTCATGAAAATAGTCATGGGCTCTAAACCTTCAAGATGCATACTGGACCCTATTCCAACTAAACTACTGAAATAGCTACTTCCTGTGCTTGGCCCTCCTATGTTGAACATAATGAATGGCTCCCTATGCTCTGGATGTGTACCAAACTCACTGAAAGTGGCAGTAATAAAGCATCTCTTGAAAAAGCCAAACCTTGACCTGGAAAACGTTTTAAAAAACTATTGGCCTATATCTAATCTTCCATTCCTCTCAAAATTGTTCTAAAAAGCTATTGTGCAGCAACTCACTGCCTTCCTGAAGAAAAATCATTTTAGACCCCATCATAGCACTGAGACTGCACTCGTGAAGGTGGTAAATTACCTATTAATGACCTTTTTTCATTGTGGGGTATTGTGTGTAGATTGATGAGGGAAATGTTTGAATAAGGCTGTAACATAACAAAAAGTTTTCTGAATACTTTCCGAATGCACTCTATTGTTGTTTAGACTAAGATGTCTAATCTTTACATATGTATTTGTACATTTTGAAGTGATGAAGTGTTGATTCTTTGAAGTGAAGTGTTTAAACTTGTTTTAATTGTTAAACTACTTATCAAAATGAACTAGTTGATTAATCACATTACAATCCTGCAATAAAGAGGGGAAGGGGGTCTGTCTGTAATGTTTCTGTGTTGTATTCTCAAATGTCCATTTTGTCTAGTTGTATTTGATTGTTACTCTCAGTATATCAGCTATGTGAATCCATTTTGCAGCTTATCATCTGGCATGCAACTTCCTATAGTATGATGGCATTACTGGCCTTATGGTCATCTGAAGCAAAGAATAGCTAAACTCACACATCGGTTACATGTTGAGCTATATGTTCTCATTTTAAAATGATACCAGTAGACAATATATACGAGACAAACCATATACCAGATTTTTTCCATGCATTTTAAGTGCTGGCATATAGAATTGTTTAGTGAAAATCTAAACATTGTAATTTAGGTATGGTATGAGAATAAGGAGATGTCAGTTAGGCTACAGGAGATGAGGGTAACAGGCAACAGCTTCCCGTTTTAGGCTACGGCTGGATAGGCTGTGCGACGAGGCTAATATTATAATAATTGATGTCGTGTTTTTGTGGATTGTCTTAAGCTAAAGTGTACTGTTAGCTAGCTAGCCAACGTTAGCTGGCTCCCTAGCCGACCTTATTATTCGTATCCCAGAGCCATTTGCTTTTCTAGTTAGAGCTTAATGTTAGCTAGCTAACATTGAACCTGGTTGGTTAGCTCCCAGCACTGTGGCATTGTTGGCACTGTTCATTGTTGTTAAACTAGCTAACGTTAGCTGGCTGGCTCGTTAGCTAACGTTACGTGACGTGTGTTTAACACCCGTTTAATATGGCCGGTGTCAGTAAACATCTGCAAAAAAGCTAAATGAAATAGTTGCCATCAGAGCTGGTTTGGCTGTTTTCATGTTATCCATAGGTAAACAAATGCTCAATTGTGCACTGGGGCCTCCCACTCCTCTTTCTATTCTGGTTAGGGCCAGTTTCTGCTGTTCTATTCTGTGAGTAGTACACAGCGTTGTACGAGATCTTCAGTTTCTTGGCAATATCTCGCATTGGAAAAGCCTTCATTTCTCAGAACAAGAATAGACTAACAAGTTTTAGAAGAAAGGTCTTGGTTTCTGTACATTTTGAGCCTGTAATCGAACCCACAAATGCTGATGCTCCAGATACTCAACTAGTCTAAAGATGGCCTAGTTTTCAGCTGTGCTAACATAATTGCAAAATGATTTTCTAATGATCAATTAGCCTTTTAAAATGATAAACTTGGATTAGCTAACACAACGTGCCATTGGAACACAGGAGTGATGGTTGCTGATAATGGGCCTCTCTACGCCTATGTAGACATTCCATAAAAAATCTGCCGTTTCCAGCTACAATAGTCACTTTCAACATTAACAGTGTCTACACTGTATTTCTGATCAATTTGATGTTATTTTAATGGACAATTTAAAAAAATCTTCTTTCAAAAACAAGGAAATTTCTAAGTGACCCCAAACTTTTGAAAGGTAGTGTGTATATATATATATATACTGCTCAAAAAAATAAAGGGAACTCTAAAATAACACATCCTAGATCTGAATGAATGAAATATTCTTATTAAATACTTTTTTCTTTACATAGTTGAATGTGCTGACAACAAAATCACAATAAAATTATCAATGGAAATCAAATTTATCAACCCATGGAGGTCTGGATTTGGAGTCACACTCAAAATTAAAGTGGAAAACCACACTACAGGCTGATCCAACTTTGATGTAATGTCCTTAAAACAAGTAAAAATTAGGCTCAGTAGTGTGTGTGGCCTCCACGTGCCTGTATGACCTCCCTACAACGCCTGGGCATGCTCCTGATGAGGTGACGGATGGTCTCCTGAGGGATCTCCTCCAAAGACCTGGTCTAAAGCATCGGCCAACTCCTGGACAGTCTGTGGAGTGAGACATGATGTCCCAGATGTGCTCAATTGGATTCAGGTCTGGGGAACGGGCGGGCCAGTCCATAGCATCAATGCCTTCCTCATGCAGGAACTGCTGACACACTCCAGCCACATGAGGTCTAGCATTGTCTTGCATTAGGAGGAACCCAGGGCCAACCGCACCAGCATATGGTCTCACAAGGGGTCTGAGGATCTCATCTCGGTACCTAATGGCAGTCAGCCTACCTCTGGCGAGCACATGGAGGGCTGTGCGGCCCCCCAAAGAAATGCCACCCCATACCATGACTGACCCACCGCCAAACCGGTCATGCTGGAGGATGTTGCAGGCAGCAGAACGTTCTCCACGTCATCTCCAGACTCTGTCACGTCTGTCACATGTGCTCAGTGTGAACCTGCTTTCATCTGTGAAGAGCACAGGGCGCCAGTGGCGAATTTGCCAATCTTGGTGTTCTCAACCCCCACCTGTGGACGTCAGGCCCTCATACCACCCTCATGAAGTCTGTTTCTGACCGTTTGAGCAGAGACATGCACATTTGTGGCCTGCTGGAGGTCATTTTGCAGGGCTCTGGCAGTGCTCCTCCTGCTCCTCCTTGCACAAAGGTGGAGGTAGCGGTCCTGCTGCTGGGTTGTTGCCCTCCTACGGCCTCCTCCACGTCTCCTGATGTACTGGCCTTTCTCCTGGTAGCGCCTCCATGCTCTGGACACTACGCTGACAGACACAGCAAACCTTCTTGCCACAGCTCGCATTGATGTGCCATCCTGGATCAGCTGCACTACCTGAGCCACTTGTGTGGGTTGTAGACTCCGTCTCATGCTACCACTAGAGTGAAAGCACCGCCAGCATTCAAAAGTGACCAAAACATCAGCCAGGAAGCATAGTAACTGAGAAGTGGTCTGTGGTCACCACCTGCAGAACCACTCCTTTATTGGGGGTGTCTTGCTAATTGCCTATAATTTCCACCTGTTGTCTATTCCATTCTATATATATATATATATATATATATGTGTGTGTGTGTGTGTATATATATATGTGTGTATATATGAATATTATGCTTTTAAAAGTTATTTTTGTGTAAGATACTAAAGTTACCATAGATTACCAAAATTACAGACAATTCCGGTAACTTTGGTAAATTACCGGTAGAGTTGCAACCCTAACTTCAGTATTTATACCATATTATACTATAGTATTTTTCAATGTGGGCAGTTACATTGCTTTTTATATTTTGGGTTTTTGCTACATTTTCAATAGCAATCGTGATCACCCGTTTTCACCACCACCAACGTGGCCACAGCCGTGACTATCTCGGAGTGAGTTTGATGTTCCCACTCTCAAAATGATTAGCTTTTCTCTCTGTAGGCCGACTTCAGCCGCTTATTCACCAAACAGTCGTGGTTCGAGTAGCCTATTAGAAATAGGCCTACACATGGGTTACTATCACTATACAGCCACCAGTTGTTTTACTATAGCCTACAGTTAGCCTACATCAGCGTTTCCCATACTCGACCCTGGGACCCCAAAGAGTGCACTTTGGTTCTTTGGTGTCTTGCTAATTGCCTATAATTTCCACCTGTTGTCTATTCCATTTGCACAACAGCATGTGAAATGTATTGTCAATCAGTGTTGCTTCCTTAGTGGACAGTTTGATTTCACAGAAGTTTGATTGACTTGGAGTTACATTGTGTTGTTTAAGTGTTCCCTTTTTTTTGAGCAGTGTATATACAGTGGGGCAAAAAAGTATTTAGTCAGCCACCAATTGTCAATAACAAAAGTTTATCTCAATACTTTGTTATATACCCTTTGTTGGCAATGACAGAGGTCAAACTTTTTCTGTAAGTCTTCACAAAGTTCTCACACACTGTTGCTGGTATTTTTGCCCATTCCTCCATGCAGATCTCCTCTAGAGCAGTGCTGTTTTTGGGCTGTTGCTGGGCAACACAGACTTTCAACTCCCTCCAAAGATTTTCTATGGGGTTGAGATCTGGAGACTGGCTAGGCCACTCCAGGACCTTGAAATGCTTCTTACAAAGCCACTCCTACGTTGCCCGGGCGGTGTGTTTGGGATCATTGTCATGCTGAAAGACCCAGCCATGTTTCATCTTCAATGCCCTTGCTGATGGAAGGAGGTTTTCACTCAAAATCTCACGATACATGGCCCCATTCATTCTTTCCTTTACACGGATCAGTCGTCCTGGTCCCTTTGCATGTTTCCATCCCCATGCTTCACAGTAGGTAGGGTGTTCTTTGGATGCAACTCAGCATTCTTTGTCCTCCAAACACGACGAGTTCAGTTTTTACCAAAAAGTTCTATTTTGGTTTCATCTGACCATATGACATTCTCCCAATCTTATTCTGGATCATCCAAATGCTCTCTAGCAAACTTCAGACGGGCCTGGACATGTACTGGCTTAAGCAGGGGGACACGTCTGGCACTGCAGGATTTGAGTCCCTGGCGGCGTAGTGTGCAACTGATGGTAGTCATTGTTACTTTGGTCCCAGCTCTCTGCATGTCATTCACTAGGTCCTCCCGTGTGGTTCTGGGATTTTTTCTCACCGTTCTTGTGATCATTCTGACCCCACGGGGTGAGATCTTGCGTGGAGCCCCAGATCGAGGGAGATTATCAGTGGTCTTGTATGTCTTCCATTTCCTAATAATTGCTCCCACAGTTGATTTCTTCAAACCAAGCTGCTTACCTATTGCAGATTCAGTCTTCCCAGGCTGGTGCAGGTCTACAATTTTGACAGCTCTTTGGTCTTGGCCATAGTGGAGTTTGGAGTGTGACTGTTTGAGGTTGTGGAGAGGTGTCTTTTGTACTGATAACAAATTCAAACAGGTGCCATTAATACAGGTAGCGAGTAGAGGACAGACAAGCCTCTTAAAGAAGAAGTTACAGGTCTGTGAGAGCCAGAAATCATTAAAAAATCCTACAATGTGATTTTCTGGATTTCTTTAAATTCTCATTTTGTTTGTCATAGTTGAAGTGTACATATGATGACAATTACAGGCCTCTCATCTTTTTAAGTGGGAGAACTTGCACAATTGGTGGCTGACTAAATACTTTTTTGCCCCACTGTATATATATTATATATATATATATATATATATGTATATGTGTGTGTGTGTGTGTGTATATATGTGTGTGTATATATGAATATTATGCTTTTAAAAGTTATTTTTGTGTAAGATACTAAAGTTACCATAGATTACCAAAATTACAGACAATTCCGGTAACTTTGGTAAATTACCGGTAGAGTTGCAACCCTAACTTCAGTATTTATACCATATTATACTATAGTATTTTTCAATGTGGGCAGTTACATTGCTTTTTATATTTTGTGTTTTTGCTACATTTTCAATAGCAATCGTGATCACCCGTTTTCACCACCGCCAACGTGGCCACAGCCGTGACTATCTCGGAGTGAGTTTGATGTTCCCACTCTCAAAATGATTAGCTTTTCTCTCTGTAGGCCGACTTCAGCCGCTTATTCACCAAACAGTCGTGGTTCGAGTAACCTATTAGAAATAGGCCTACACATGGGTTACTATCACTATACAGCCACCAGTTGTTTTACTATAGCCTACAGTTAGCCTACATCAGCGTTTCCCATACTCGACCCTGGGACCCCAAAGAGTGCACTTTGGTTTTTGCCCTAGCACTACACGGCTGATATAAATAATCGAAGCTTGATGATCAGTTGATTAGTTGAATCAGCTGTACCACAAGGGAGCTTTTTCTTCACCACTTGGGGTTCCCAGGACCGAGTTTGGGAAACGCTGGCCTACAGTGTGTGTGTGCCTAAATGTGTGTTTGTGTGTCTTTGATGCATTAGCTCAGCAGAGCTCCATGCTCAGTTGTTGCAGTGGGATGGTAAAATTGATCACTCATGACAGTGGTTTCCCCCCTCTGGGCTTAGTGGGGTCACAGGGGTCAATATGTCTGCCAGTTAATCAGCACAGGAGCCAATCTCCAGCCACTGGCTAACTTGGCTGCCACTTAAGACCCTGTAATAGGTTTAGATGAACACACTTATTTTAATGGCTTCTGCCCTAATTGTCCCCAGGACACAATACATTGTCTGTCTTGCCCAAACTTGGTGTAATACTGTATCTGTCTGGTTGACCCAAGAGGATCACTGTCTCTGTGTGATGTGTATCTCTATCCTTACTCTTTCTCTTTTGCTCCAGTTGTGCCTGCATGGTGGTGGCGGGGGTCTATGATGATGTGGTCCATCCCCGGATGCTGCCCAGCCTTCGTGTCTGAAAAGTGAGTCCCTCATGCTTACTTCATCAGCGGTCACTGTGACAGAATCTAACTGGCATACAGTACATATGCAGAGCGTTAGTTTCAAGTTTTCTACTCATCTTGTTGGCTAAGACGAAAAGTAAATGTGGACACTTCTTCCAACATCTTCAATATGCTCCTTGGAATTTGATAAGGACACACGCAGTTGCATCCCCGATGTGTCTGTCTTCACTTGTAGCCTTTGAGAAGGACCCGATCACGTGATGGACATTGGCTAATAAGAATGGAGATATCTGAGAGAGCCATGTGAGTGAGAGGTGCTTCGGAGCATGCAGCCGGGAGAAGGGAATTATAATTATTATATTTAGCCCAAGGGCACAATGGCCACTGGACACAAAAGGCATGGATTTTCTTTTTTTTTTTTGGGGGGGGGGGGGTTACGGCCACACAAAGGGGATGCCACCGGGAAATTTGAGGCATTATCAAGTGCTTGTGAAATTGTGAATGGGAGACTGATGAAGTGTGTGCACCCTGCGCAAAAAAACTAAGCAGAGTTCATTCCTCTCATGCAACTTTTTTCAAATCTTCATTATAGTCGTATCATGCAGCCTTAGAATAAAAAATCTAAACATATATCCCAACGTTTGTATCACAACTAAAGTTGCATAAATAACTCTAAATTAAGCATATAGGAGGACCTGTTAATTTGTTAACCGCTCAAAACTCCCTCATTGTTTTTGGAGAAAATATTCTTTCTATTTTATCCAGCTATGTTCAATTGTATTCTTCATACTATAAAATAATATAAAACAATTGCCATGGAATTCTAAGCAAATCTTGCCTGCTAAATGAACTAGTGTAGCCCACAGCCATATGGCATAGCCAGGTCAGGGTCTAACATAAGGACTCAGAGTATGCTATTCTGTTCTTCTGAAATAGACTACATTTTCTTTGTGTCATGTTTCTCTAGACCTGTCTAAAATAAATAATAGCTGTACGCTATATTACATGGATTTATTATTCTTTTTAAAATGTAGATGTTCCAAAGGTCTGCATCAGTGGCTTGTGGGCTATTGGTGGAAACCAGGAGATGCTAAATGTGTTTATGTTAATTAACGGTCAATTACCTTGAGACCGGTTATTTGCTTGTCAATAACCGGCTGACTAAATTCCACGACCGCCACAGCCCTAGTCACAACTTAGCTTTTTCACCATTGAGTAGTGGTTATTTTCTCCTCCCAACAGATCAGATACTCCCGCAGATATTGATATCCAGATATTAGAGTACAGGAGGCCTTTAGCCTACTCTTAAGATCTATGTGGGTAGAATGTCAGGCTACCTGACCTTTAATATCCAACTCTTCAGGAGGGTCAGGAACAGCGGTGTCCTGTAACTTAACATGTCTTACTGTACAACACTTTATTCTTCTGTGTGTGGATGAATCAGCATCACTGTGCTTCCCATATGGTTCCAGTCTTCTCTCAGCCTCTCAAGCATTATCAATGATTTATTAAGGCTATGTCTATATCCCCCTGCCACTCCATGGCCCCCTAATGAGCTCCCAACAGCTTGTGCGAGGCAGGGGCCATTAGCCTTAATGGTGGCCCAGATCAAAGAGGCCGCGTCGAGATGGAGGTGAACGGAGAAAACAAAGTTAGAGGGACTAAGCGTGCAGACTGCCCGTCTGCAGCACAGCGCCGTAATTCATAACGATGCCCCCGAGGTGAGCCTCAGCCTCCCCCTCCTAACTCACACTCTCTCTTGCCCTCTCTTGCTCTCTTGTGCTCTCTCTTGTTCTCTCTCGCTCTCTCGTGCTCTCTCGTGCTCTCTCGTGCTCTCTCTTGCTCTCTCTTGCTCTCTCGTGCTCTCTCGTGCTCTCTCTTGCTCTCTCTTGCTCTCTCGTGCTCTCTCTTGCTCTCTCGTGCTCTCTCGTGCTCTCTCTTGCTCTCTCGTGCTCTCTCGTGCTCTCTCTTTCTCTTTCCAACTGTAGGAGACCAACACCCAAAGTTATAATCAGACTACTCAAAATAATTGGAAATCTGTACTTTTACATTGCAATTGCTTTTAACCAATGTAACTTATCCTATATAGACTAGTGATTTATCCATCTTGATACTTTACTGATGCAGTTCAGGATAAATACTGAATCAGGGGGACTCTTGGCAGTATATTTGACAAAGTGGTCAATATGGCATGGCGCCTGTGTTTGGCCGGCCTTGGCAGGGCTCTCTGTCTGTGAAGCCTCTAACCACACTGACTGTTTGTAAATCGTCCGTCATCAATTATTCAGAGCAGCATTAACCCCTGGATTGATCAACTGTAGTGTGTTTTCTAATCACTGCACCTACAAGTGTTTAGTGCTAATCAGAGTAGTCAGTAGTATTGATGAGCGGTCTGGAGCCAGACTAGGGCCTAGGCTTGGAGCTGCCTAGCTCTCTCATCATCCATCACTCCCATCATGTCACTGTCTCACTGCTGCTCAGTTGGCGCCAGGGTGACTGACAGCAAGTCACTCACTGTCTTATGTGGTACCTCTTCACCTCATCTAACTATTGGTAGAAGATAGGCTCTAACCTGGCTCATCTTATACTGTCAATGTGATCAAATACAGTCCTGTATAAATAGATTATTGGAATTTTACATTTGAAGATATGGTGTCTTTGGCAATGTGGCATGCATTTATAACATTGTCAGGTTACAGTGCCTTGCGAAAGTATTCGGCCCCCTTGAACTTTGCGACCTTTTGCCACATTTCAGGCTTCAAACATAAAGATATAAAACTGTATTTTTTTGTGAAGAATCAACAACAAGTGGGACACAATCATGAAGTGGAACGACATTTATTGGATATTTCAAACTTTTTTAACAAATCAGAAACTGAAAAAAGTGCAAAATTATTCAGCCCCCTTAAGTTAATACTTTGTAGCGCCACCTATTGCTGCGATTACAGCTGTAAGTCGCTTGGGGTATGTCTCTATCAGTTTTGCACATCGAGAGACTAACATTTTTTCCCTTTCCTCCTTGCAAAACACCTCGAGCTCAGTGAGGTTGGATGGAGAGCATTTGTGAACAGCAGTTTTCAGTTCTTTCCACAGATCCTCGATTGGATTCAGGTCTGGACTTTGACTTGGCCATTCTAACACCTGGATATGTTTAGTTTTGAACCATTCCATTGTAGATTTTGCTTTATGTTTTGGATCATTGTCTTGTTGGAAGACAAATCTCCGTCCCAGTCTCAGGTCTTTTGCAGACTCCATCAGGTTTTCTTCCAGAATGGTCCTGTATTTGGCTCCATCCATCTTCCCATCAATTTTAACCATCTTCCCTGTCCCTGCTGAAGAAAAGCAGGCCCAAACCATAATGCTGCCACCACCATGTTTGACAGTGGGGATGGTGTGGTCAGGGTGATGAGCTGTGTTGCTTTTACGCCAAACATAACGTTTTGCATTGTTGCCAAAAAGTTAAGTTTTGGTTTCATCTGTATATACTCCCAGGTGGCTTGTGGCAAACTTTAAACAACACTTTTTATGGATATCTTTAAGAAATGGCTTTCCTCTTGCCACTCTTCCATAAAGGCCAGATTTGTGCAATATACGACTGATTGTTGTCCTATGGACAGAGTCTCCCACCTCAGCTGTAGATCTCTGCAGTTCATCCAGAGTGATCATGGGCCTCTTGGCTGCATCTCTGATCAGTCTTCTCCTTGTATGAGCTGAAAGTTTAGAGGGACGGCCAGGTCTTGGTAGATTTGCAGTGGTCTGATACTCCTTCCATTTCAATATTATCGCTTGCACAGTGCTCCTTGGGATGTTTAAAGCTTGGGAAATCTTTTTGTATCCAAATCCGGCTTTAAACTTCTTCACAACAGTATCTCGGACCTGCCTGGTGTGTTCCTTGTTCTTCATGATGCTCTCTGCGCTTTTAACGGACCTCTGAGACTATCACAGTGCAGGTGCATTTATACGGAGACTTGATTACACACAGGTGGATTGTATTTATCATCATTAGTCATTTAGGTCAACATTGGATCATTCAGAGATCCTCACTGAACTTCTGGAGAGAGTTTGCTGCACTGAAAGTAAAGGGGCTGAATAATTTTGCACACCCAATTTTTCAGTTTTTGATTTGTTAAAAAAGTTTGAAATATCCAATAAATGTCGTTCCACTTCATGATTGTGTCCCACTTGTTGTTGATTCTTCACAAAAAAATACAGTTTTATATCTTTATTTTTGAAGCCTGAAATGTGGCAAAAGGTCGCAAAGTTCAAGGGGTCCGAATACTTTCGCAAGGCACTGCACATACTGTAGTATACTGTCTATTCTAATCCTTACTTCAGTGATCTTTTGGTTTGAATTCATATTTGGTATTGAGGCATCTCTCTTTACTTTCTGCTTGAAAACAGTATTTTTTATATACACTGCTCAAAAAAATTAAGGGACCACTAAAATAACACATCCTAGATCTGAATGAATGAAATATTCTTCCTAAATACTTTTTTCTTTACATAGTTGAATGTGCTGACAACAAAATCACACTAAAATTATCAATGGAAATCAAATTTATCAACCCATGGAGGTCTGGATTTGGAGTCACACTCAAAATTAAAGTGGAAAACCACACTACAGGCTGATCCAACTTTGATGTAATGTCCTTAAAACAAGTCAAAATGAGGCTCAGTAGTGTGTGTGGCCTCCACGTGCCTGTATGACCTCCCTACAACGCCTGGGCATGCTCCTGATGAGGTGGCGGATGGTCTCCTGAGGGATCTCCTCCCAGACCTGGACTAAAGCATCCGCCAACTCCTGGACAGTCTGTGGTGCAACGTGGCATTGGTGGATGGAGCGAGACATGATGTTCCAGATGTGCTCAATTGGATTCAGGTCTGGGGAACGGGCGGGCCAGTCCATAACATCAATGCCTTCCTCTTGCAGGAACTTCTGACACACTCCAGCCACATGAGGTCTAGCATTGTCTTGCATTAGGAGGAACCCAGGGCCAACCGCACCAGCATATGGTCTCACAAGGGGTCTGAGGATCTCATCTCGGTACCTAATGGCAGTCAGGCTACCTCTGGCGAGCACATGGAGGGCTGTGCGGCCCCCCAAAGAAATGCCACCCCACACCATGACTGACCCACCGCCAAACCGGTCATGCTGGAGGATGTTGCAGGCAGCAGAACGTTCTCCACGGCGTCTCCAGACTCTGTCACGTCTGTCACATGTGCTCAGTGTGAACCTGCTTTCATCTGTGAAGAGCACACGGTGCCAGTGGCGAATTTGCCAATCTTGGTGTTCTCTGACAAATGCCAAACATCCTGCACGGTGTTGGGCTGTAAGCACAGCCCCCACCTGTGGACGTCAGGCCCTCATACTACCCTCATGGAGTCTGTTTCTGACCGTTTGAGCAGACACATGCACATTTGTGGCCTGATGGAGGTCATTTTGCAGGGCTCTGGCAGTGCTCCTCCTGCTCCTCCTTGCACAAAGGCGGAGGTAGCGGTCCTGCTGCTGGGTTGTTGCCCTCCTACGGCCTCCTTCACATCTCCTGATGTACTGGCCTGTCTCCTGGTAGCGCCTCCATGCTCTGAACACTACACTGACATACACAGCAAACCTTCTTGCCACAGCTCGCATTGATGTGCCATCCTGGATAAGCTGCACTACCTGAGCCACTTGTGTGGGTTGTAGATTCCGTCTCATGCTACCACTAGAGTGAAAGCACCGCCAGCATTCAAAAGTGACCAAAACATCAGCCAGGAAGCATAGTAACTGAGAAGTGGTCTGTGGTCACCACCTGCAGAACCACTCCTTTATTGGGGGTGTCTTGCTAATTGTCTATAATTTCCACCTGTTGTCTATTCCATTTGCACAACAGCATGTGAAATTTATTGTCAATCAGTGTTGCTTCCTAAGTGGACAGTTTGATTTCACAGAAGTGTGATTGACTTGGAGTTACGTTGTGTTGTTTAAGTGTTCCCTTTATTTTTTTGAGCAGTGTATATACTTCAATGGTGGTGAGTCAGGTGATATTGTGACCATTTGTAGAGACTTTCCATGTTCGGTCCACTTAGTTTGCACCTTGTATTAAATCAGACTGTGCGTCTGTCCTGTTCAGTGGAGATTACATCTCTACGTTCTCTCCGTGCGGCAAGGACTGTCATCACCTTGTCATGAGGAGGCTCTCTTTACCAATCCCCCAGATAAACACACACTGTACTGTACATGCTCTTTAGTCATCTCAGCACAGGCTGACAATCTCCTCCAGGTATGGTCACGCATGTCGTCTTTCACTATGCTGAATGAAGGCTGGTAGTGAGTCATCAGAAGATTAAAAATATGTTATTTTCAGAGAGATTTGTCCTGCTGTTTGGTCTGAGGACTGGAAACTGTAAAAAAAATGTCTTGCAATGTTTGTAACTTGTGCAAAAAAATTACAGACCACAAAATATCCCACCACCACCACCTGAAACACCCTACACCACACCCTATGAAAATGAACTCTAACATGGAGCTCCTTTGACTGTGTGCTGTTTAAATGTTTGCTGCGCTCACACACGGCTAATTGAGTAAGAACAGAGCCTTTCTCCCTTCTCCAGTGGTGAAGCTACATGACCCCAGGAACGCAAACCTCTGGTCCGAGGGTTGTTAAAAGCTGGTGTGAGTTGAGCTTTTTATTTGCTCGGTAGAATTGAGTTATACCCCTAATGCAAACACCACCAGACCACACACACCTTTTCGCCAGTAGAAAAGCCTCTTTTAACATTTTTCATATATAGACTGTGATGCATGCTTAGTGAAAATAAAACTGAATTCAGAATCAAGAATGTTATATTTCAACATGGAGTGTTATGTCCTGGTAGTGACCTAATTTTCTTCCCCTTTAAAACATAGTTTTGTGTGGCCAATGCCCATGTTAGAGGTTAGAGCAGGAATAGTATTTTTGGCTGCCCTGTAGGTTTGGCAGCTGGGGCGGATGTCTGTGTTGTCTCTACCTACATCATGGTGGACCACTGCCATTCAAACACCCAGTTCAGCCTCAGCCCTGCCAGTGGTGCCAGCACTCACAGACTTGCTCTGTCAAGGTGCAGGCCTGGGTTCTGTCAGGATCAACAGCCTTCTGCTGCTGTGAAAGGAGAGATGGGAGGGGGCCTACAGCATCAGCCGTTTAGGTCACATCAGCAGTGCCTTCTCCCAGGCCTCTTAGCGCCATTCCTCAGCCCTTTGTCCCCACAGGGGCAGCATCTGCAGAGGAGAGTACTGACCCTCTGATTGAGCGCAGTGAGCCCCCTGTCTCCTGTGTAATTGGATTACCCCACAGACTTGGGCCGCCGCTAATTCTCTTTCAAAGGGAACGACAGGATTCCCGACAGAACAACATAGTCTTACCATCTGTAATGAAGGGATCTGTTTTCATCTGGAATAAACCTCTGTGTTTTAGCATCTGGTGGTGCTTTTGCTGTTATTTTGAGTGGATCCTGTTATAAGACGCTTGGACCGTAATTGCAGTGTGGCCACAAATATATTACCTGTTCACCTCAAATTGTAGATGTTTGAATTTAGTTGCTTTGGATCAACTTTTCAAAGAATACCTTGGACTTTTGTTATTGAAAATTGTAGTGTATCTTACCATAGGTTAATTTATTCATACACAGGTTAAATTGCCTAGTTAAGACACAAAGATTATAGGAGCCATAGCTACTCACTGTTGTATAGATGGATATAGGGCATGGCACCCCAGTCTTTTTAGAGGTATTCAACAGAGAACACTTTGAGAACACCAGAGCTGGGAGTCGATTCATTTAAAATGGAAAGACAAAAGCTTTTACACAAACACACTTGTACCAACGACAGGCAGACTGTAGTCCTACAGTCATTTAATCTCATCCACACCTCTTCTCCCTGGTCTTTCTGTCTTCAAGAGGCAGCTCTTTGGTGCACTTAAGGCTAAGTATGCCTCTCCCACACATCTCTGTGGGTTTCTTAAGTGGATCGGTGCCTGCTCTGAGCCGTTAGCCCATAGACCGGGTGTCCATTAGGAGCAGACAGAGCTGGCTCCTCACTACTGTCAGATGGGGGGTTATCTCTCCCCCAGCGCACCGCACCATGTCCCTCTTCTCTCCACTAGGTCTGGAAGGCAGGGGGAGGCAGGGGCAGCCATGCTCCGATGAGTCTTGTCTGTGGGCAGACACACAGACAGACATAGAACGAGAGAGGTGTGGGGCTTGTAGGCGCACAGCTGAGACAGTGATCTGATTGGTAATGGGTGAGAAGATGGCCGAGTGCCGTTTGACGTGGTGGACAGGCCTCTGCAGGTGTGAGGCTGTGTGCTGAGTGTTTGTTGGGATGTTGTCACGAACAGAGGAGAGGAGGATGAAGGTGGAGCGGAAAAGAGAGGAGGTGAGAGGAGAGGCTGGGGTTACCTGCTGCAGCTGTTGCTGTAGAGAAATAAAGTTATGTTTTTTATTTTCTTTTTTTATTTCACCTTTATTTAACCAGGTAGGCTAGTTGAGAACAAGTTCTCATTTACAACCTGGCCAAGATAAAGCATAGCAGTGTGAACAGACAACACAGAGTTACACATGGAGTAAACAATTAACAAGTCAATAACACAGTAGAAAAAAATTTGTCTATATACATTGTGTGCAAAAGGCATGAGGAGGTAGGCGAATAATTACAATTGAGCAGATTAACACTGGAGTGATAAATGATCAGATGGTCATGTACAGGTAGAGATACTGGTGTGCAAAAGAGCAGAAAAGTAAATAAATATAAACAGTATGGGGATGAGGTAGGTAAATTGGGTGGGCTATTTACCGATAGACTATGTACAGCTGCAGCGATCAGGTAACTGCTCAGATAGCAGATGTTTGAAGTTGGAGACTTTTATCTCCCTCACCAACTTCAGCAATTTTTGCAATTCATTACAGTCACAGGCAGCAGAGAACTGGAAGGAAAGGCGGCCAAATGAGGTGTTGGCTTTAGGGATGATCAGTGGGATATACCTGCTGGACCGCGTGCTACGGTTGGGTGTTGCCAACGTGACCAGTGAACTGAGATAAGGCGGAGCTTTACCTAGCATGGACTTGTAGATGACCTGGAGCCAGTGGGTCTGGCGACGAATATGTAGCGAGGGCCAGCCGACCAGAGCATACAGGTCGCAGTGGTGGGTGGTATAAGGTGCTTTAGTAACAAAACGGATGGCACTGTGATAAACTGCATCCAGTTTGCTGAGTAGATTATTGGAAGCTATTTTGTAGATGACATCGCCAAAATTTAGGATCGGTGGGATAGTCAGTTTTACTAGGGTAAGTTTGGCGGTGTGAGTGACGGAGGCTTTGTTGCAGAATAGAAAGCCGACTCTAGATTTGATTGTTATGTAACATTGGTAAGGCAACCACTTGCCGCTTAACATTCAGCAGACTTTATGGTGCAATTATATTTCCTACGAAAATGTATTGCAAAGTGAATGAATCTATTATTTACAGTATTAGGGATACCAGTATCACGATACTCACAAGGAAACAAAACACAAAGTGGATTTAGCTTCTTTGTTGCAAACAAACATTTAATGTTTTTTTATTTTTTATTGAACTATCATTTAACAAGGCACCGTCATTATGTTGTCATCCAGTGTCAAATGTATTTATTTTTCAAGCTACTGTATAGCACACAATATTTTACATACAGAAGGTTTTTAAAGGAACCAAGATTGAGGTTTGCTTTGTGTTTTCATATTTGCCATGAAAAATATCGCAATTCTGGTATTGTCACAGATCTATTATGTATAAAAATTATTTTATTGATTATATTGTGGTTTGCTGTTGGGTTTGTTTGGATGGGTTTGTTGCTACGAACCCAGATATTAACTGGCTCTGTCATCCTTATTAGGGCATGTTAATATTACAGTAATTCATCTCTTGTGGACAGATTCTCGAGGACATGAAACAGCGAGAACCTGTCAAAGCTCACATAAAATTATGTGATAACGAGCAGCTGTAGTTCCTGGTTTTGGGTTTTCGACATTGATTATTTGAACAAATAAGGATTGGGCGAAGGCAATGCTTAAACTGGTACAGTAATTTTCAAGCGGAGTGCACTGCAAGATGGCGTAGCAGTGCAGACGTGTTTTGTTCGTCCTCTCGTGTACTTTTGTATTTTTTGTCTTTTTTTGTACATATTTCAATTTTATTTTCAATCTCTTTTCCATTTTAATTCAATTATACCTTCCGGTAACCTGTCTCACCCAATGTGATACGGAACCGCAATTATTTTACATTTTTAGACCTTATAGCCAGAACCACCTAGCCATCAGAAGCTAACCAGCTAATTAGCTACAAGCTATTTAGTCATTGTTAGCTACTGCTTGCGGCCTTTAACTTCTGCACAGATACCAGCCCTTTTTTTTAGCTTGGATAATACTCTGCAGCCTACCAGTATCGGACTGTCTCTCCACTACAACGGCAGATTCCAGTCGAATATAGTCCACGCGATATGCAACTGTTCAGGGAAGTCAAGAACCAATACACACAGTCAGTCAGGAAAGCAAAGGCTAGCTTTTTCAAGCAGAATTTTTTATCCTGTAGCACTAACTGCAAAACGTTTTGGGACACTGTAAAGTCCATGGAGAACAAGAACACCTCCTCCCAGCTACCCACTGAACTGATGCTAGGTAATACGGTCACCACCGATAAATCCATGATAATCGAACATTTCAATAAGCATTTCTCAATGGCTGGCCATGACTTCCTCCGGGCTACTCCAACCCCGGCCATCAGCTCCGTCCCCCCGGAAGCTACTCGCCCAAGCCTCCCCAGCTTCTCCTTCACCCAAATCCAGATAGCAGATGTTCTGAAAGAGCTGCAAAACCTGGACCCGTACAAATCAGCTGGGCTAGACAATCTGGACCCTCTCTTTCTAAAACTATCCGCCACCATTGTTGCAACCCAGCCTGTTCAACCTCTCTTTCGTATCATCCGAGATCCCTAAAGATTGGAAAGCCCCTCTTCAAAGGGGGATGACCAAACTGTTACATACCTATATCCATCCTGCCCTGCCTATCTGAAGTCTTCGAAAGCCAAATTAATAAACAGATCACTGACCATTTCGAATCCCACCGTACCTTCTCCACTGTGCAATCTGGTTTCTGAGCCGGTCACGGGTGCACCTCAGCCACTCTCAAGGTACTAAACGATATCATAACCGCCATCGATAAAAGACAGTACTGTGCAGCCGTCTTCATCGACCTGGCCACGGCTTTCGACTCTGTCAATCACCGTATTCTTATCGGCAGACTCAATAGCCTTGGTTTTTCTAATGACTGCCTCGCCTGGTTCACCAACTACTTTGCAGACAGAGTTCAGTGTGTCAAATCGTAGGGCATGTTGTCCGGACCTCTGGCAGTCTCTATGGGGGTACCACTGGGTTAAATTCTCGGGCTGACTATTTTCTCTGTATATATCAATGATGTCGCTTTTGCTGCGGGCAATTCACTGATCCACCTCTACGCAGATGACACCATTCTGTATACCAAATACACCTAGTGGTTAGAGCGTTGGACTAGTAACCGGAAGGTTGCAAGTTCAAACCCCCGAGCTGACAAGGTACAAATCTGTCGTTCTGCCCCTGAACAGGCAGTTAACCCACTGTTCCTAGGCTGTCATTGAAAATAAGAATTTGTTCTTAACTGACTTGCCTAGTCAAATAAAGGTAAAATAAAAATAAAATAAAAATACTTCTGGCCCGTCCTTGGATACTGTACTAACTAACCTCCAAACAAGCTTCAATGCCATACAACACTCCTTCCGTGGCCTCCAACTGCTCTTAAACGCTAGTAAAACCAAATGCATGCATTTCAACCGATCGCTGCCCGCACCCGCCCCCCCGACTAGCATCACCACCCTGGACAGTTCCGACCTAGAATATGTGAACAACTATAAATACCTATGTGTCTGGTTAGACTGAAAACTCACCTTCCAGACTCATATTAAACATCTCCAATCCAAAATCAAATCTAGATTCGGCTTTCTATTTCGCAACAAAGCCTCCTTCACTCACGCCGCCAAACTTACCCTCGTAAAACTGACTATCCTACCGATCCTTGACTTCGGCGATGTCATCTACAAGATAGCTTCCAATACTCTACTCAGCAAACTGGATGCAGTCTATCACAGTGCCAAACGTTTTGTTACCAAATCACCTTATACCACCCACCACTGCGACCTGTATGCTCTAGTCGGCTGGCCCTCGCTACATATTCTTCGCCAGACCCACTGGCTCCAGGTCATCTATAAGTCTATGCTAGGTAAAGCTCTGCCTTATCTCAGTTCACTGATCACGATAACAAAACCCACCCGTAGCACACGTTCCAGCAGGTATATCTCACTGATCATCCCCAAAGCCAACACCTCATTTGGCCGCCTTTCCTTCCAATTCTCTGCTGCCAGGATTTTTTTTAATGAATTGCAAAAATCGCTGAAGTTGTAGACTTTTATTTCCCTCACCAACCTTAAACATCTATCTGAGCAGCTAACCGATCGCTGCAGCTGTACATAGTCCATCTGTAAATAGCCCACCCAATCTACCTACCTCATCCCCATACTGTTTTTATTTACTTTTCTGCTCTTTTGCACACCAGTATCTGTACTTGCACATCATCATCTGCTCATTTATCACTCCAGGGTTAATCTGCTACATTGTAATTGTTCGCTCCTATGGCCTATTTATTACCTAACTCCTCATGCCTTTTGCACACACTGTATATATACTTTTTTTCCTACTGTGTCATTGACTTGTTTATTGTGTTATTTGCTTGTTTCTTGTTTACTCCATATGTAACTCTGTGTTGTTGTCTGTGTCACACTGCTTTGCTTTATCTTGGCCAGGTCGCAGTTGTAAATGAGAACTTGTTCTCAACTGGCTTACCTGGTTAAATAAAGGTAAAATAAAAAAATATAAATGGTTTCCACAAAATTCCACAGCCACAAAATCAAAATTGTCTATATCTTAAGAAATTAGCTTTTTGGCCATGATACACATAGGTGAAATTAGCGTAAGGGAGCGTTTTGGCCGAGAGTTTCCATTTGCGAGGGAGGAGACTTTGCTTCCTTCCTTTGCAAAAAGGTAACCACAATTGTTAACAGTATCAGAGATCTGTATATAATGAGGTGATATTCATGTCTCCGCCCAAAAACTGGGAGTCATCCCAAAGGCGGGAAGGCAGGCGACAAGTTTAGGTTGATATTAACCCATAGAAACACATTGGGCTCATTCTGGACCGATTTTACCGAGATTGAGCCCTCATGCTTCGCCTCTGACTGCATTCCTTCCCAGAAGTAAAACTGGAATGACAAACTTTTGCGACAGAATTTTATTTCTTGGTAACCAAGATTAATATTACCTCCAGGAAAAGATAGCCCTGGAAACATTGTGCATTGTGAGACTTCTGAGAGTTTATTCCACTGCAAGGCACACACTTATAATACAATACGAAATGCTTCAAATCATTAAACACGTTCTAGTCTGTTGCTACTGTATAAAGTGATTAATCTCAGTTGATTCTTGATATGTTATCAGTCATTTATTTGCTAAATAATGTAGTATATGTGTTTTGATTCGAACTAGTCCCACATCCTTTGTGATGTTGTATCATCACATCTGTTGTCAGTGCAGCATGTTAATCCAGGTTAATGAGGTGAGAGCAGACCTTCTACTTTAAACCTGCTGCCCTGCTTTCTCTAAGCACTCATGTCATGTTGGAAATGAATGTTGTTCTGAAAAAAGAAAGCATCGCTTTCATTCTTTGATCTTGGTCTTCATTGATGTTCTCTATGCAGGCAGACAGGAAGTCTTATAGAGGGATATTAAGAATTTGAATGGGAGAAGAAAAACTGCACAGATAAACTGTGGCTCTCAGCCATTGTTGCGTGATAATGATGTTGTTGAAGCTAAAGGTCATATATTTAATGCAGCTCTGCTGACAAGGAATTTGATTGGAAACATTTAGCCTAGGGGTTAATTAGTCCGATTGTTCCTTTAAGATATCCCCTTTTATCATGTGAGCATTGAAGAATATCATTATTAATATTATTATTATTGTATCAGCTTACAAATCAGCATCACAACTAGGGCTATTGTTTCTGGATCAAAGCATTGTTTATACACCATATATACAAAAGTATGTGGACACCTCTTCAAATGAGTGGATTTGGCTATTGCAGGCATACCTGTTGCTGACAGGTGTATAAAATTGAGCACACAGCCATGCAATCTCAATAGACAAACATTGGTAGTAGAATGGCCCATACTGAAGCACTCAGTGAGTTTCAACGTGTATACAATGACAACATTCTAGATGATTCTGTGCTCCAACTTTGAGGCAACAGTTTGGGGAAGGCCCTTTCCAGATTCAGCATGACAATGCCCCTGTGCACAAAGCAAGGTCCATATAGAAGTGGTTTGTCGAGACCGGTATGGAAGAACTTGACTGGCCTGCACAGAGCCCTGACCTCAACTCCATCAAACACCTTTGGGATGAATTGGAACGCTGACTGCGAGCCAGGCCTAATCGCCCAACATCAGTGCCCGACCTCACTAGCGTCTCAGTGCTAGAGGTGTCACTACAGACCCTGGTTCAATACCAGGCTGTATCACAACCGGCCATGATTGGGAGTCCCATAGGGTGGCACACAATTGGCCCAGCATCGTCCTGGTTAGGGTTTTGCCGGGATATGCCATCATTGTAAATAACTGACTTGCCTAGTTAAATAAAGATAATAAAATAAAAATAAAAATAATCAACAGGCTGGGAGGACGTGCTCATAGTAATGGCTGGAATGGAATGATGTTGACACATCAAACACACGGTTTCGTTGTGTTTGTTACTATTCTATTAAATTCATTCCAGTCATTATTATGACCTGTTCCCCCCTTACCAGCTTCCTGTGTCATGCATACAGACTTTAAAAAAAATAATGGGATTATATAGAGAGACTCAGCCTATGACAGTGTAGCATTATCTCCAGGGAGCGCTATTGGTCAATCTTTGGTCCCTCCACAAGCAGCCCCTGGGCCAAAATCGTCCAGAAAGTTTACAAAAAATATATATATTCCTACATTTGATTTATCACGTTTTTTTTGTGAAAATAGACTGAAAATTCACGAGGAATTCAGCAAAAAATGTGCTTAATTTTCTAAATCTGTTCCCAAGAATTCACACGAATAAAAAAGAGACGTGATCGTGTCTTAATTTAACCAGGATATGAAATTATTATTTTCACATACAATCTCTTATTTGGCTTAGTTGTGGTCAATTTGCAATGTATAAATTAATATCATTATTTTCCTGGCCCTTGACCATCCGCTCCGACAAATATCGGCCCGAGGCTGAATCTAGTTGCCTACATCTTGGGTAGAGTGAAAGCCTACTTCACAACAGTACTCTTCCTTACAGCCATGTACACTACCGGTCAAACGTTTTAGAACACCTACTCATTCAATGTTTTTTCTTAATTTGTACTATTTCTACATTGTAGCATAATAGTGAAGACAAAAACTTTGAAATAACACATATGGAATAATGTAGTAACCAAAAAAGTGTTAAACGAACAGATTCTTCAAATAGCCACCCTTTGCCTTGATGACAGCTTTGCACACTCTTGGCTTTCTCTCAACCAGCTTCATGAGGTAGTCACCTGGAATGCATTTCAAATAACAGGTGTGCCTTCTTAAAAGTTCATTTGTGGAATTTCTTTCCTTCTTAATGCGTTTGAGCCAATCAGTTGTGTTGTGACAAGGTAAAGGGGGGGGGGGGATATACAGAAGATAGCCCTATTTGGTCCATATTATGACAAGAACATCTCAAATAAGCAAAGAGAAACAACAGTCCATCATTACTTTACGACATGAAGGTCAGTCAATACGGAACATTTAAAGTTTCTTCAAGTGCAGTCGCACAAACCATCAAGCGCTATAATGAAACTGGCTCTCATGAGGACCGCCACAGGAAAGGAAGACCCAGAGTTACCTATGCTGCAGAGGATAAGTTCATTATAGTTACCAGCCTCAGAAATTGCAGCCCCAGTAAATGTTTCACAGAGTTCAAGTAACAGACACATCTCAACATCAACTGTTCCGAGGAGACTGTGTGAATCAGGCCTTCCTGGTAGAATTGCTGCAAAGAAACCACTACTAAAGGACACCAATAATAATAAGAGACTTGCTTGGGCCTGGAAACACGAGCAATGGACATTAGACCGGTGGAAATGTTTCCTTTGGTCTGGAATCCAAATTTGAGATTTTTGGTTCCAAACCCTGTGTCTTTGTGAGATGCAGTGTGGGTGAACGAATGATCTCCACATGTGTATTTCCCACCATAAAGTATGGAGGTGTCATCAAGGCAAAGGGTGTCTATTTTAACACTCTTTTGGTTAGAACATGATTCCATATGTGTTATAGTTTTGATGTATTCACCCTTATTCCACCATGTAGAAAATAGTAAAAATAAAGAAAAACCCTTGAATGAGTAGGTGTTCTAAAACGTTTAACCAGTAGTGTATGTCCACTGCTTTTCTAGATGGCCACATTCAACTGGGAAATAGAATGGGAATTATATAAATAGTTATTTTGCATGTAGGCTACATGCACATCAAATAGAAATGTACTTGTGCTGCAATTAGTTGTCACCTTTTTAATAGTCAAAATGAAGCATTTGAGCTATTTATTTTTTGACTATGCAATTATAACACATGGCTATATTTCTGGGGGCTATAGTTTCTGGCACCAATTTTATTTACACTTTCTATGACTTACCTTTCTTAACTGCGTTAATCTCTGTGAAAGGCCTGAAAAACAGTGGGGTAAGCTCAGTGCCGCCAACACAGATGCCCCATGGTGAGAGGTCTGCAGGCGGCTAGTTTCAGATAACAGCAGGACGAGGAGGACTTCAAACGCTCCCAGCCTCCACTGTCAGCTCTGATTAGAAATAATGAGACGTGTCTGTTATCACCTCATTTGCTTCAGCGTAAATCTAAAAACCTTCCCAATAATTGTTTTGAGTTATGAAATAGTTTGGCACCAAAAGAACAAAGAAAAAAGAGGAGGCCAGACATGAGTTATACCTGCGCTTGTGAGCCTAACAAGGCTATGGAGGATGCAAATTGACTTGCATGCCATGCATGGTGTGGTTTAGCCTCCCTCATTCTTAAAACTTATACTATGATCAAAAAGGTCTCGTAGGAGGAGTGGTCAGAGGGTTAGAGATGATAGGGAAAAGCCTGAACTGAATTAGTTGTAAATCCATGGAGCCTGGTGGTGGTGGAGGGGGTGGTGGCGGTGTGGACAGATCCTTGCTGCCCAGGAGACTCTGACACTCTAATTCCCCTCAATTACCTCTCCGATAAGAATCATGGAATTTTCTCCTCCACAGAGGAGCAATCAGACAGAAACTGGCTTGCTTTTGGACTGTTTGGCCATGGTCTCTTAAAAAGAAAAAGGTGCTTTTCCTGTGGCCTAGATGGTAATGTCCCTTGACAATGTTTAAGTTCCAAGCCCCTTTTCTTTTATGGTGTCTCCATTAAGATTGTAAAAGTGTTGTCTTTGGATGTCACTTTGTCACTCAACCCAGCACGGTTTGATGGAACATACACACCACATCTGGCTCAGTAAAAATACATTTTCATCAAGTTAACTTCCTCACAAACTGCTGAGTGTGTTTGGTTGTTTGGAGTTGTTTATACATGAGGTGTGAACTATTTTATCTGGGATTGCATCTTTGGCGACAGTTTCTTTCTACAACAGGATTTGGCTCTGCCACTTGCCTTGTCACTTGTGTTTGCCAGAATTGTGGCATACATTTGCATATGTCATCAAAACGAATGAAGTTCTATGGAAACTATGCAGTATGCAGCATTAAACAGGAGAATGGTAAGGACTGTGAAATTGTTCCTGTGTGTTGAGCATGCTTGGGAGTATGAATTAGTTAACGGAACACGCTGATACATAAAGGAGAGTTTAGATGTGAAGAGATTACCACACGCTGCCTGATTGTCGAACTGGATTTCTATGTTCAGATCTTTGATATAATCTGGGATATAGAGGGTTGGTGATATGCTAGGGATCTGTGAAAAGTAAAAAGTTACACACTCTCTAAAGCCTTTTGAAATGGTGTTATTTTTACTAGAAATGCAGAAAACATTTGTGAGAATCTTAAGATTACCCACTTTGGTTTTAGACACATTTGGGTGGCCTTGTTGATTTGGAAACATGGGAAAATTGTAGAGATGTTGCAGTGATGTTTATTTAACAGTGGAAAATATGCTGGTGGTCTTCAGTGTGCCTCAAGCAAATTATACGTGCTATTTTTCTATTCTCTCTCTCTGTTTGTCCTCAAAGGGACCTTGGGTGTGGTTTTCATAAATCGCTGTAGCTGATGTCATGGTGTTGAGGATGTATCATGGCCCTCAATTACCACTGAACCATGCTTAACAATGCTCCACTTCGTCATGACTTGGGCCTATCTGGCATGCTGCGGCCCGGCCCGACTAGTCACTGTGAGAGCCCCGAGGTGGTGTGTGTGCCACCCTGCTGTGGATCATCCAGACTTGTCCCCTGGTTCTCACTCATGATGGTTCCCACTACTGGGATTAATTTAGGCTCCACCGCCCACAGTAGCATGTGCAGGTCCAGTCATCATCACTGTTCTACTGTGTTCCCTGTGAGTCACTGTGGAGTCACTGAATGAGAATGGGTGTTTAGGCATCTGTCAGTTACTGCATGGAAACCATTTGTTAGGACTAACAAATAAACAAACAAACAGTAGAATAGCATGCAACTCCTTGTTTAGAAAATTATGTGAAGTGACGGAACTGTGAGTCAGGTTTGTCGGTAAACCATTAACAACTAACAGTCCCTGCTCTATGATAAGTCTGTCTGGGATTCCAGACTAGGGTGACCAAGGGATAGATTGGTTGTAATAAGGTGTGGGTGAGTCAGTATCAACACTGGTTGTGGTACCTCTCTGGTGTCCTGCATGGTCTCTCTCCTGGTCTCTAACTACATTCCTGGGCCCGTATCAACAAAGCCACTTGGAGTAGGAGTTCTGATCTGGGATCATTTTAGCTTTTTAGATCATAATGAATATGATTAGAAAGACAGATCCTAGATCAGCACTCCTACTCAGAGACGCTTTGTGGATACGGGCCCAGGTCTTTGTATCTCCACATTGTGTGTTTCCAGCACACTCCACAGTGTGACATAGAGTGGAGACAATTGGCCTGAATGACAAAACTGGGTGAATTCAGCAAAGTGCTCCGACCTCTGAGAGACTCCTTTTTTTCCTAGACTCCTTTTTTCTCTTCAAAATGTCTGTCAACAGTGAACACTTCTGTAAAATGCTGTCACTGCTGCCTATAAGACATAGGTTATTCTTTCAGCTGCTGTTTCCAATCGGTTTAGTCTAGCAGAGAGAGAGAGAGAGAGAGAGAGAGAGAGAGAGAGAGAGAGAGAGAGAGAGAGAGAGAGAAGAGAGAGAGAGAGAGAGAGAGAGAGAGAGAGAGAGAGAGAGAGAGAGAGAGAGAGAGAGAGAGAGAGAGAGAGAGAGAGAGAGAGAGAGAGAGAGAGAGAGAGAGAGAGAGAGAGAGAGAGAGAGAGAGAGAGAGAGAGAGAGAGAGAGAGAGAGAGAGAGAGAGAGAGACAGAGAGAGAGAGAGAGAGAGAGAGAGAGAGAGAGAGAGAGAGAGAGAGAGAGAGAGACAGAGAGAGAGAGAGAGAGAGAGAGAGAGAGAGAGAGAGAGAGAGAGAGAGAGAGAGAGAGAGAGAGAGACAGAGAGAGAGAGAGAGAGAGAGAGAGAGAGAGAGAGAGAGAGAGAGGCTGTGGAAACATTTCTTTATCTGAAACATCCTGCAACTATTTATTAGATTCATCAAATGTTTTAGAATATTGGAACCATGTGACTATAAGAAATCATGTTCCTCACCCCAGGACTTTATACTTGGAAATGTATAACATCAAAGGAGCTATATGTAATATGTTTGCGTTGTAATTTTAGAAAATGTCCTTAATATATTTACGGTAATAGTGGAACGATATTGTTTCACAATATTGTTTCCCAATTTTTTTTATTGTGCCCACACACAATTGCATTCTAATAGTGCTGCCTTCTTATTGGTCAACAAAGGACGGACGGTCTCTTGTTGTCAAATTGACTGGGGCCAGCAAATCTCTTGTTGTCAATTCAACAACGACCCAGTCAATTTGAAAACGAGATTTGCGGGGCCCCAGTTGATTTGACAACAAGAGACTGTTAATTGTTGAATTGTTACATGTAGTACCTATTTAATGAGGTTGTCACCACCCACAAAGTCATAAACCCCGGCCATTTCTTCAATTTATCTTCTTAAAATGTGATTTAAACTTAACCTTAATCAAACTGTTAACCTTGTGCCTTACCCTAACCTCCAATTAAGACAATAAAGCACATTTTTGGGCTGTGGAATCTGACTTTGTGGCTATAAAAGCAGGGCTGGCTCCAGGTATAAGCTACATGAGACATCGCTTAGGGCCCCAGGCCGCTAGAGGGCCCCCAACCCCAAAATTATTATTATTATTGACTCACCCGGGATCTCAATTTACTGTTGAGAGTTAGAATAGTAGAATACACAAGATGAAAATTAGAAATTTGTTTGTGCATCAGTAATTTTTATTTTGTTATGTCAGTCACTGACAGTTAGCCATGTCATCGATTGGTAAGTTAGTCTGGTCAGCTATCTAAACGTGTAGTAATCATGGCTGAATACCAACCAGGCACACAGGGCACGTGCCCAGGGGCCCTGACCTCCAAGAGGCCCCCATTGATTTTGTTAGTCACTCTTACTAAGATATCCTTAACATGGGCATAAGTCGTGGCAACATTTTTAGAATAACAGGAGATTCACTTTAAAACTTAAATATTTCTCTCTGTTATCAATGGGTAGGGCCACTAAATGTTTGGGCCCCCAAAAGGCTGTATGGAAACTAGTGGAAACCCTTGAATGGCTCACATCCCCACAGACACACTGGTATATTGACTTCATGTAGTCTGCATGGTAGCCCCATCTTATAAATACACAATATCAATAACACCTAAGTCTATTTTAGCCGTTGTTTTTCCAAAACCCCACTCAAATCTTGAAGTCACTTTGGTTGACCAACCATGGCAAGGAATCCTACTTGCACCACCAAAGTACAACATCTTTTTCAGGGGAGGTCATTCCCATCACATTTTCTTTAATTTCTCTGAAATAGAAACAAACACAGAGTAATGCATTTGAGATGGGTCTGTGTGTAGGAGGTACAGAAGTTCTTGGAACAATGTTAAGAAACCCTACTCTCAGGTTTTGTAACAGTGCTTGGGTACAGGAGAAATGTTCTATTGCAGGGTTTCTCTGTGAGTTTAGGTTATGGCAGGGCCACCCAGCAGTGCAGTGTTTACGGCATTTCTGTGTCTCAACGATAACTGAAAATCACTATTCACACAATGCCTTTCATCCTCCACTGTATCTCCCTGTGTTTTTTAAATACTGCCAAGAGACATGACTCCAAGACACACTTGAGAATCACCGTATATCTGTACTAGAGCAGAATTAACATCAAATACACACACATACACACTTGTGCATCACACGCTCACATGTACACGTACATGAAATACGTACAGTAGACACACAGACACAGACACACACACAGACACACACAGACACACAGACACACACACACACACACACACACACACACACACACACACACACACACACACACACACACACACACACACACACACACACACACACACACACACACACACACACACACACACACACACACACAGGCTCATTGCCCAGATGGCGGGCGGTGTTGTTTAACATTCTCTCGCTGGACTGCCATGAAGATATCCATAGAGATGAAAATAATCCCAGAGCTTTTTCTCCAAAGAAAGAGTTGGATTGATTTGTAGGAGTCATAATTTAGACCTAGAGACGGCTTTTTACATAGAATTTTGTGTGAGACCAAATGTCTTGCAGCTGTGGAGCATTGTACCGAATCAAGTCATTGCCAACCAAAGCAAACTTATTTCAAAGCCGAAACAATTAGTGTGATGACTAGAAATTGGTGATGAGTGGCTGATTGTGTGTCAGTTCATTCAGAAGACGCCACCCGAGTTTCTCCTCTTTATGTTCTCTCTCTATTGTGCTTTCAGAGCTTCAACAAGGAACATGAAATACTGAGCAATACTCTCTGTCCCATAGTGCCTGAGACCAGAACTCGAGACAGCCCAGTACTTTGGGTTATTCCTGAGTCTCTCCCTAGGACATACTTAAGCCATTGTCAGTGCTGACCAGGTAAAGTGTCTAGGGACCTGATGTGCCATCTGTAATGCTCCCATAGAAACTGAATAAAGCATAGGTAAACCAGGTCCCACTCAGGCCACTGGACAGTGAGGTGACAGTAGGAGGCAGGTCGGCGGACAGTTGTGATTCCCCAGGGGATTGTGTGAGGGAGATAAGAGGACCTGGGGCTGCACTGTGGCAGAAACAAAGTTAGAGATAAGGACACGGTCCTGACTGTAATTGTATCAATATTCATACTATTAATGACCTATTTATTTGTTTGTTGTTTTTAACATTTAATTGCAGCCCTCCCATATCGGCAAACTCAATGATGGTGTTGGAGTCGTGGGGGGCCAAAAAGTAATGGGTGAGCAGGGAGTACAGGAGGGAACTAAGCACACACCTCTGAGGGGCTTCCGTGTTGAGGGTCAGCATGGAGGATGTTTTGCCTATACTCTCAGAAAAAAGGATTCCAAAAGTGTTCTTTGCAGAGTGATAGGGTTCTACCAACAACCGGTTTGATCAGAAGAACACTTTTTAGAAGTGGGTTCTTTGTATGGCAAAGGGTTCTACATAGAACCTTTAACATCCTTCAAAATTATTTTTGATGAAGGCTAGAATAATTATTTGGAAGACAAGAAGGGTTCTACATAGAACCGTTTATAATATTACCTAGCATGCTCTATTGCAGGGAGATTTTCAGAATGGTTTGTTTTATTATAATACGTGTGTTTTGGCATGTACATTGATGGTTGATTCATTTGATGTTACATAAATAACATGCAGTTTTCTAAATTAATCCAATCTGTTAGTAATTGGGTTTATAGCACCCATTACTGAGATGGTTGTTCCAGTTTATATGATTGAGGTAGTCTAAGTATTCAAAGAGCTCGATTTATATTATCCATGTCCTTGTTCAGCCACGACTCTGTGAAGCATAGATATTGGAGTTCTTCAGGTCCCATTGATAGGATACTCTCGAACGGATCTTGTCCAGTTTGTTTTCCAGCGATTGTACATTCACCAATAGAACAGAGAGTAGAGGCGGTTTATTTACTCGCCTCCGTAGTTTAATTAGCTATTTATTGTATTGACATACATGGATTTGTTCTGCATGTACTCACTCACCCCGAGTGATACTTTGTCCTGCTTTAATTAATATGGCATGGCAGCAGTGAGACATATTTAGTATATCTGGCCTCTATTAAGCATGGTTTACAATGACAGTAAATAGTTGACTGTCTCTCTGTAGGAAATGAATGGTAAATAGGAAGTAGATGGTGAATAGGACATGGTAAGTAAGAAGTCTTGGTCATTGTCCCAGAAACAATTGACCTGCTTGGTGAGACGATCTTGGAGACTATGTTTAGATGTAGTTTAGATAGAGTCGCTATTTCAAACAAGTATCTAAGTCGTATTGTTATGTTGCAGAAATGTAGACTATTTGTCGCTTCACAATCACGCTCTCTGTAACCTGTATTTTGTGACTTCACTAACCTATGAGTTTATGTTTGTCTCAGCAGAACAAATATTTACTCCCAAAGGGCCATGGATGTTTGTATGGTAGTCTTATATTATACACACACATGTGCATACACTCATGCTCACACACAGAAAAACAAGCTCTGTAGCTGGCACAGCTGGTCAGATGTTCCGGTGGAGATGCTGCCGTTTACAGTTCATTGACTTGATCAGCATTATTTAGTTGTATAAAATCTGCATCTGAGAGGTGACTGAGTGGGAAGCTGTTGTATTTTCCCTGACCAGAGATGTTTTGTGCTAGACCTACAGAGCAAGGTACAGAGCACAGGGAGAGTGTGTGGGTGGGCTGTCCACATAGCTGCAGGCTTATGCCACAATGCTCACACCTCTGCTGTTTGCATCAACTTTACGACCCTCCTGTAGTTTACAACCTGGTGTAGTGTGGGCTGTCATTAGCCAAGAGTAATTACTGTGTAAAACACCTCAATGCCCCGTCAGGGATCTGGACTGCTTGTGTACAAAGCCCTTGGAGAGGATAGAATGGAAGGGGCCGACCAGGGGAGGGCAGATCTCAGTCCAGATGAGTGCTGGTTAATTTGTCAGTGACGAAACAGCAGAGGTTTGCAGGCTGCTCATGCGTCAGGCTTTGATCCTGGGCCCAGTAAATAGTAGAAACAGCAAGAAGATAGAAAGTGTCCTGAAAGCTGCGTTATCTCTCCTACAGCAAACTGATAATGGTGACCGGCGGATGGCTGGGACCGTGCCTTATCTTTCTGGAAACCGTGCCTTATCTTTCTTGTTTTATTTCAGAGAGGGTACTCTCTGGAGGGAAATGGCCTGGGCCCTGCTGACAACCAGGGGAGCGGGGGTGGGGGTAATGTAGGGCTAGGGTGGTCACTCTGTGTAAACCTTTTTAAAATGTTGTAAACTTACTCACCAAGTTGGTCAGGCTAGTGGTTGCCATTATATGCTGTACTCTCTGTTCTAGACCCTGGAATGACTTTATGTCCTTGAGTTGGAATAGTCCCAGTCCTTTGAAGATAGGGATTGGAAGATGCTGAAGTCTATGAACTGATTGATAGTAGCTTTATTATGCAAAGGATGCCTCTGGCCATAATGTACAGTACATTCGGAAAGTATTCAGACCCCTTGACTTTTTCCACATTTTGTTACATTACAGCCTTGTTCTAATTGATTAAATAATGTTTTCCCTCATCAATCTACACATAATACTCCATTATGACAAAGCAAAAACAGTTTTGTAAACATTTTTGCTAATGTATTGTAAATAAAAAACTGAAATATCACATTTACATAAATATTCAGACCCTTTACTCAGTATTTTGTTGACGCACATTTGGCAGCGATTACAGCATCAAGTCTTCTTGGGTATGACCCTACAAGCTTGGCACACCTGTATTTGGCGAGTTTCGCCCATTCTTCTCTGCAGATCATCTCAAGCTCTCTTAGGTTGGATGGGGAGCATCGCTGAACAGCTATTTTCAGGTCTCTCAAGAGATGTTAGATCGGGTTCAAGTCTGGGCTCTGGCAGGGCCACTCAAAGACATTCAGAGACTGACTTGTCCTGAAGCCACTCCTGCATTGTCTTGGCTGTGTGCTTAGGGTCATTGTCCTGTTGGCAGGTGAACCTTAGCCCCAGTCTGAGGTCCTGAGCGCTCTGGAGCAGGTTCTGATCAAGGATCTTTCTGTACTTTGCTCTGTTTATCTTCCCCTCATACCTGACTAGTCTCCCAGTCCCTGCCGCTTAAAACATCCCCAAAGCATGATGCTGCCACCACCATATTTTACCATAGGGATAGTGGCAGGTTCCCTCCAGATCTGACGCTTGGCATTCAGGTCAAAGAGTTCAATCTTGGTTTAATC
Organism: Oncorhynchus kisutch; assembly: GCF_002021735.2. Lineage (NCBI taxonomy): Eukaryota > Metazoa > Chordata > Actinopteri > Salmoniformes > Salmonidae > Oncorhynchus > Oncorhynchus kisutch. The sequence continues at coordinate 24,810,732 of NC_034179.2, forward strand.
AGATCACAGAATCTTGTTTCTCATGGTCTGAGTCCTTTTGGTCCCTTTTGGCAAACTCCAAGCGGGCTGTCATGTGCCTTTTACTTAGGAGTGGCTTCGGTCTGGCAACTTTACTATAAAGGCCTGATTGGTGGAGTGCTGCAGGGATGGTTGTCCTTCTGGAAGGTTCTCCCATCTCCACAGAGGGACTCTGGAGCGCTGTCAAAGTGACCATTGGGTTCTTGGTCACCTTCCTATTCCCCGGATTGCTCAGTTTGGCCGGGCAGCCAGCTTTAGGAAGACTCTTGGTGGTTCCAAACTTCTTCCATTTAAGAATGATAGAGGCCACCGTGTTTTTGGAGACCTTCAATAATGCAGAAATTGTTTGGTACCCTTCCCCAGATCTGTTCCTCGACACAATCCTGTCTCTGAGCTCTACGGACAATTTCTTCGACCTCATGGCTTGGTTTTTGCTCTGACATGCACTGTCAACTGTGGGACCTTATATAGACAGGTGTGTGCCATTCCAAATCATGTCCAATCAATTGAATTTACCACATGTGGACCCCAATCAAGTTGTAGAAACATCTAAAGGATGACTTCTAGTCTGAATACTTATGTAAATAAGGTATTTCTGTTTTTATTTTTAATACATTGGCAAAAACTTCTATAAACCTGTTTTCGCTTTGTCATTATGGGGTATTGTGTGTAGGTTGATGAGGAAATGATTTTATTTAAGAAATTGTATAATAAGGCTGTAACGTAACAATGGAAACGTATACGGGTCCGAATACATTACGAATGCACTGTATATCAAAATGTCCCACTTATATGAAACAGCATCCCTTAATACTCACATAGTAATTGTACATGTACAGTATCGTGTATCACTCTGTTCAGGAGTATCAACTCTATGATGGGGACGTTTGGGGAGAAACAAGGGGCCACACTATTAAGACTGCTCAGCGTATTCAAACCTGTCCAATGTAACAGCTACCTTTTTAAAAGGGAGAAAGCCAATCCTTGTGGAATGTGATTGTAGGGATAGAACCATTATTTGTCACTGCCAAGGCAATTATTCCCTCATCGTCTGAGGCCGGCCCACATGAAAAGCACAGGTTCACATCTGACTTTGTCTGGCCAGGGATTGGCCGGGTCGACTGAAGCCACTCATTTTACTGCAAAAAGAAATGCTCTGTCTGAGATGGTCTGGTCACCCCCACCCTTTCTCACCTTTGTCTCTGCTGCATGTCTGGAATATTTGGAGAGATTTTATCTGCTGTGTTTTGTTAGTTGAGAAGTCCGGCTGTCCTGGTAGACAGTCTAAAGACTGTTGAGTGGCAGCCTCGGCAGCCATTACAAACACAGGAACAGTGGGTTAACTGCCTGTTCAGGGGCAGAACAACACATTTGTACCTTGTCAGCTTGGGGGTCTGAACTCGCAACCTTCCGGTTACTAGTCCAATGCTCTAACCACTAGGCTACCCTGCCGCCCCTAGATATGGGGATGGACATTTATTGTGGTGGATATTAGTGTTGTGTTTTCCTGAGCTGCTAGCTTTAGTTTTGTCCTCATCTTGTCTTGCCCCTGTGTCAGTCAGAATGGGCAACTATTGGGTTTGCTATATCACAACAATGAGGCCATAACATTACAACTAGGCAATATTAGTGTCATTTTCCCATCAAAGCTTCATATATGCCATTCATTTGAACCCCCAAAGAAGTGATTCATTATCAATGTCTGTCCTCTACATCTCATTTCCTGACGCACAAACTTTTTCGTGCAGGTGAAGTTTTTTTATATTTTTTTATTTTACCTTTATTTAACTAGGCAAGTCAGTTAAGAACACATTCTTATTTTCAATGACAGCCTAGGAACAGTGGGTTAACTGCCTGTTCAGGGGCAGAACGACAGATTTGTACCATGTCAGCTCGGGGGTTTGAACTTCCGGTTACTAGTCCAATGCTCTAACCACTAGGCTACCCTGCCGCCCCAGTATTTTTATTAGATATGTGAACATAATTTTTATTGATAGATGATATGTGATTACTATGACGCTCACTATCATCGACGAGGCAGCAATGTATCATTTTGAAAATAGGGAACCTGAACTGGCAGAGGTTTAGGATTTGTCAATGTCCAGTATACAGAGCAGGTGAACAGATAGATAAATGTCCCCATAATTCCCAGAAACAGCATCTTCTATCTCTCCTCTGTTTTCCTTAGCTAAATGAATGACCAGAGTGGACGTAACATGTGGAATGGGCCTGAGTGTCATCATGGCAGTGGAACGCTGTGTGTCTCCTAGCAATGTTTTGTGTCCCTGTGTGTTGTAAATCAGACTCTGTTTCAAAGAGATGCCGGAAGGTTCACCTGTCAACAACGGAAAAATGGAAAAGCCTCTGTGTTGACAATCACTTCTCCCCTATGCCACACTGAAACGGAGTGGAGGAATGCTTTGTAACCGTTAGAAATTACCAATAACATAATTTCACGTAATATTTGGAGCTTTGTCTTTTGTTATAGAATATATTCACAATCATAATTATTTTATAAAATATAAATTTAAATACAATAATAACTTAGTTATAACTTAATTCCCAAAGTACTTATTTGATAGATCATTATTGTCATGCCCTGATCTGTTTCACCTGTCCCTGCGATTGTCTCCACCCCCTCCATGTGTCACTTATTTCCCCCGTGTATTTATTCCTGTGTTTCCTGTCTCTCTGTGCCAGTTCGTCTTGTATGTTTAGTCAAGTCAACCAGCGTGTTTTTCCCCATACTCCTTTTCTATTCTCTTTTGCTAGTCCTCCCGGTTTTGACCACTGCCTGACTCTGGACTACTTTCCTGCCTGCCTGATCATCCTGCCTGGTTTTGACCTTTTGCCTGTACATGACCATTCTCTTGCCTACCCCTTTTTGGATTAATAAACATTGTAAGACTCCATCCATCTGCCTCCTGTGTCTGAATCTGCGTCTCTCCCCATGTTCTGGTTGTTTTGGGATTTTCTTGGCTCCAAAAGCACAATCCTGTGATTGACTGGACCACAAGCTCCATCCTGGGTTGGGGCCCATTTTGCCATTCCCACTGCCTTCAAGCAGCACAGCCTTCCCCAAGTTGTCTTCCTCAGGATGTTAGCAAGACTGTGGATGCCTTTGCTATTCCCACTGAATACCATGACCTCCTGGAAGTGTTCATCCTTATGATTGTGTCATTTATCTTCTCCCAGACGTTACACCACCACCGGGTCAGTTGTATTTTCTGTCCGGATCAGAGACCAAAGCTATGGAGGAGTACATAGAGGAGTCTCTGGCCACTGGGGCCATCCATCCGTCTGCATCTCCTGCTGGCGCAGGGTTTTTCTTTGTGGAGAAGAAGGACAAGACCCTGCGTCCATGCATTGACTACCAGGGACTTAATGACATTGCTGTTAAAAATCTTTACCCCCTACCTCTCCTCTCCTCAGCGTTTTAACCTCTCCAGGGGGCCACCATGATTTCCAAGTTGGACCTTCGGAATGCCTACCACCTGGTTCGGATACGCGAGGGGGATGAGTGGAAGACAGCCTTCAACACAGCCAGTGGCCATTATGAGTAGCAGGTCATGCCATTTGGACTCACCCCGCTTTTTCCAGGCTTTGGTCAACGATGTGCTCTGGAACATGCTAAACCATTTTGTGTTCGTTTACCTTGATGACATCCTGTTTTTCTCCTGATCTACCCAAGAACCGATCTACCCAATTGTTTGTGAAAGCCGAGAAGTGTGAGTTCCACCGCTCTACAATCACCTTTCTGTGACATGTCATCACTGAGTGCAATATTCAGATATATCCTGGAAAGGTGAAAGCAGTGGTGGATTGGCCTCATCCAAAGTCCAGGGTGCAGATGCAACGGTTTCTTGGTTTTGCTAACTTCTACCGCCGTTTCATTCGGGATTACAGCACCCTGGCGGCCAACCTCTCGGCACTCACCTCTCCCAAGGTACCATTCAAATGGTCTCCAGCTGTCGAGAAAGCCATTGTTGACCTGAAACATTGGTCCACAACAGCACCCATCCTCATCCATCCAGACCCCTCACGTCAATTTCTGGTGGAAGTTGGTGCTTCTGATGTTGGAGTGAGGGCCATCCTGTCCCAGCGATCTGCCCAGGACCAAAAGCTTCATCCCCGTGCCTTCCTGTCCCATCGTCTCAATCCTGCAGAGAGGAACTACGATGCAGGGAACCAAGAACTCCTGGCAGTTAAGATGGTGTTGGAAGAGTGAAGGCACTGGCTGGAAGGAGCAGAACAGCCATTTGTGGTCTGGACCGAACATAAAAAGTTGGAATATCTCCATACAGCCAAGTGCCTCAACTCCAGGCAGGGCCGGTGGGCCCTCTTGTTTACCAGATTCAACTTCAACATTTCCTACCACCCAGGGTAAAACATGTGAAGCCTGATGCTCTCTCCAGCATATACAGTTCTTCTACCTCACCCTCGACCTCCTAAACCATTCTGCCTAACTCATGCCTTGCTGCCACTGTGGATTTGGGTATTGAGAACCTGGTTTGCGAGGCGTAATGCTCCCAGCCTAGACCTGAAGTGGGGCCCGGCTAACCGGCTGTTTGTCCCTAACCCAGTCCGGTCCCGGGTCCTGGAATGGGCTCATTCCTCCAGGCTGACCTGTCACCCAGTGTCCCGTCGTACCCTAGCCTTCCTCAGACAATGTTTCTGGTGGCCCACAATGGTTCCTGACGTCTCTGCCTTCGTCGCCGCATGCACAGTGTGTTCTCAGAACAGGACTCAACGGCAAGCTCCTTCTGGCCTCCTTCAGCCACTACTGGTCCCTCATCGGCCCTGGTCTCATATATCTCTCGACTTTGTCACTGGGCTTTCTCCATCTGATGGCAACACTGTCATTCTGATGGTAGTCAATCGGTTCTCCAAGGCCACACATTTCATCCCTCTCCCCAAACTACCTTCTGCCAAGGAGATGGCCCAGCCTATGGTGTAGCATGTCTTCCGGATTCATGGATTCCCGATAGACATGGTCTCCGATCGGGGTCCTCAGTTGTCGTCTCAGTTCTGGAAGGCATTCTGCACCCTTATTTGGTCGTCGGCCAGCCTGCCATCTGGATTCCATCCCCAAACCAGTCGGAGCGAGTCAACCCAGACCTGGAAACCACCTTGAGATGCCTGGTCTCAACCAACCCCACTACCTGGAGCTGTCCACTGGTCTGGGTGGAGTATGCTTGGAACACCCTTCCCTGTTCTGCCACGGGACTCTCCCCTTTTGAGTGCTCCATGGGGTATCAGCCTCCCCTCTTCCTGGAACAAGAGCAGGAGGTCAGCGTACCCTTGGTCCAGATGTTTGTCCGCCACTGTCGACGTACCTGGAGAAGAGCCAGGGCGGCCAATTCCAGGTATCTTTGACAAGCGGACCGCCTAACCCCAGCTCCCCGCTACCGCATTGGGCAGAGGGTATGGCTTTCCACTCGGGACCTGCCCCTGCAGGTAGAGTCCCGCAAACGGTCTCTCAGTTTCATTGGTCCTTTTCCCATCGCTAGAGTCCTTAGTTCCACTGCTGTCCACCTTGTGTTACACCGTACCCTCCGTATCCACCCTACTTTCCATGTGTCCAGAATGAAGCCCGTGTTTCACTGTCCTTTGTCTTCTGTTTCCAGGCCCATCTCTACCCCGGGTAATCGATGGCCAGCCAGCGTACACGGTGAGACACCTCCTGAGGGTTCGTCCACGTGGCAGGGGTTTCCAGTACTTGGTTGACTGGGAGGGTTATGGCCCAGAGGAGAGGTGCTGGGTTCCTGCTAAAGACATCTTGGACCCGGCCCTCATCGCCGAATTCCACTGCTGACACCCCGGTCAGCCAGGTATATGCCCAGGTAGGATGCCAGGTGGCGACCCTATGCAGGGGTGGGGGGTACTGTCACGCCCTGATCTGTTTCACCTGTCCCTGTGATTGTCTCCACCCCCTCCAGGTGTCGCTAACTTTCCCCAGTGTATTTATCCCTGTTTCCTGTCTTTCTGTGCCAGTTCGTCTTGTATGTTTAGTCAAGTCAACCAGCGTGTTTTTCCCCGTACTCCTTTTCTATTCTCTTTTGCTAGTCCTCCCGGTTTTGACCACTGCCTGACTCTGGACTACTTTCCTGCCTGCCTGATCATCCTGCCTGCCCTTCAGTACCTATTGGACTCTGAACTGGTTTTGACCTTTTGCCTGTACGCGACCATTCTCTTGCCTACCCCTTTTTGGATTAATAAGCATTGTAAGACTCCAACCATCTGCCTCCTGTGTCTGCCTCTGCGTCTCGCCTTGTGCCTTGATAATTATAGCTGTTATCCTCCTAAAGGTGTCTGTCTAAAAGATTTCTAAAAGACATATTCCTGCGAAAATGGCATTTGTGCTGCATGCAGTTCTATAAACACCACATGAATAGAAGTATATTTTTTTGGTTTGAAAAATGTGATGGTTAGATAATTCAATCATTGTGTGTACTTGTTTATTATTAATTACTTTCCAAAATAAAACCTGACGCTTCTCACAAATCATCAGCCAAAATGTGAGGTTTGTGGGAGCATCAGCTTTGATGCTAAAAATGAAGAAAAAGAGGACAGTTAAAGTTTCATGTGACGAACACACAATCTGTGAACCTATTTTGGAGTTAAAGCCCTAGATTATTCCATAAATCACTAAACGTTCACAGTTTATACATGGTCACAAACCCCAGAAAACAACACCAGAATTTACATCTACATTTTTCCTGTATGCTGTTTTGTTGATGTAAATTGGGTGGCAGAATGGAAATAGCATGGGGCAGAATATTTCTGGCTTTTGCCAGGTAAGTTGTCCCAAATTCAACATTATTGTTCTAGCTGAGTCCACACTCAAAATTTTTTAAAACTTTCTTATTAAAAGCTGCCTTTTTTTTTTTACCAGATATGTATGATTAAATTAACAATTTAGTTGTGCTTATGAAGAATTTATTAACTATTCCATTATACAAGATATCTGACTAAATACTCAATGACAAACCAGCTCTACTGAATATTACACATGCAGTACAAGTCAAAAGGTTGGACACACCTACTCATTCCAGGGTTTTTCTTTATTTTTTTACTACTTTCTACATTGCAGAATAATAGTGAAGAAATGAAATATGACACATATGGAATCATGTAGTAAACAAAAAAGTGTTAAAATAATCTAAATATATTTGAGATTCTTTAAAGAAGCCACCCTTTGCCTTGATGACAGTTTCACACACTTATGGCATTCTCTCCACCAGCTTCATGAGGTAGTCACCTGGAAAGCAGGTGTATATTTTTTTCATCCTTTATTTAACTAGGCAAGTCAGTTAAGAACAAATACTTATTTACAATATTGTCCGAATCCAGCGACACTGGGCCAATTGTGTGCTGCCCTATGGGACTCCCAATCACTGCCAGATGTGATATAGCCTGGATTTGAACCAGGTACGATAGGGACACTTCATGCAGTGCCTTAGACCACTGCACCACAGGTGTACCTTGTTAAAAGTTCATTTGTGGAATTTCTTTCCTTCTTAATGCTTTTGAGCCAATCAGTTGTGGTATACAGAAGATATCCCTATTTAGTAAAAGAACAACTCCATATTATGTTAAAAACAGCTTTAAGACATGAAGGTCAGTCAATCTGCACTATGATGAAACTGGCTCTCATGAGGACCGCCACAGGAAAGGAACACCCAGAGTTACCTCTGCTGCAGAGGATAAGTTCATTAGAGTTAACTGCACCTTAGATTGCAGCCTAAATAA